>NC_062223.1:86438054-87047054 GCF_902686445.1 Sciurus carolinensis | reverse complement strand
AAATGGTGAAAAAAAACCCGTTGACTATCTTTTTGCTTTTTAAATTCATTTTCTTAACTTGACATACAGAAATTGTGCATATTTATGAAGTACCATGTTACATTTTGATTCATATATACATTGTAAAATGTTCAAATTGGAATAAATGTGTCTATCTCTATGAACATTTATTAATGCTTTGTACTGAAAATTTTAAGAATCTAACTTTTTTGAAATAGTACATTTTCTATAGTTACCCTACCTAATATTCAAAAACACATCAGAATTTATTTCTTCCATCTAATCATAGCTTAGTACCTACTGACCAACTTTTCCCCAACCCTCTCTGCCTGCTAAACTTCCCATCCTCTGGTAACCACCATTCTTTCAACTTCTATAAGATTACATTTTTTAGATTACATAGATGAATTATATCATTTGGGATTTGTGTTTTTGTGCCTGACATTTCATTTAACATAATGACCTCCAGTTCCACCCATTGTCGCAAGTGACAAAATTTTATTTCCTTTTTTTGGCCAAATAGTATTCCATTATGTATGTGTACCACATTTTATTTCTTTATAAATGGATACTTAGGTTATTTTAAATTTTTGTAAAATTTTTAGAAGAAAACATTGGAATAGAAAGATATTTTTGGACAAGACCCCTAAAGCACAGGAAACAAGAGCAAAAATAGTCAAAATACACCACACTAAAAATTTTCTGCACAGGAAAGGGAAAAGTCAAAAGAGTTATACAACAACTTACAGAATAGAAAAAAAGATTTACAAACTACATATCTGCAAATGGATTATCATCTAGAATATATAAGCAACTCAACTTAATAGTAAAACAAAATACAAATAATCTAATTAAAAATGGGCAATAGTCCTAAGTAGACATTTTTCAGAAAAAAATATACAAGGTTCCAACAGGTATCTGACAAAAACATCACTAATCCTTAGAGCTATGCAAATCAAAACCACACTGAGGTCTCACCTCAGTCCAGTACAATTGATGACAAGGATGTAGAGAAAAGGGAGCCCTTACACACTGTTGGTGGGAAAATAAATTTCTACAGTCATGATGGCAAACAGTATAGGAGTTCCTTAAAAAAGTAAACATAGAGCTACTGTGCAATCCAGCTATCCTGCTACTGGGTATATATCCAAAGAAAATGAAATTAGCAGGTTAAAGGAACATCTGTACTCCCATGTTCACTGTAGCACTTATTCACAATAGCCAAGAAATGGAAACAAACAACTTTTGAAGGGTATTTCAGGAGGAAAGAGGTATGAGTAGTAAGCCTCTGAAAGACAGTATGCTTGGTGTGCATGATAATGAAGGAAAATACCAGTGAGTCTGGAGGAGAATTAGTCAGGGAGAGAGTGATGGCACATGAGGTATTTCATTCATTCAACAAATATTGTTTTGGTGCTTGCTATATTCCAAGCACTGTTCTTGGTACCAGGAATATAGAAAGGAACTGAATAGACCAAGCAAACCTCTTCCTTATGGGACTAATTTTCTAGTAGGGAAGATAGATAATCAACAAGATACATAATTAATTACATTATGATTCATGCTAAAGGAGAGAGAATAAAATAGGGATAGAGATATAAAACGTTGAGTAGGTGCAAAGGGTGATGAGGGCAGTTCTTATTGATAAAAGTGATTTTGAGTCAAAACCTGAAGGAAGAGAGATATCACATAAAGAAAGCTATAAGGGAGGGACATAGCCCAGGTAGGGGAATGAAAGGTAAAAACCTTGAGGGTGCAGCCTCTTGGTATGATGGAGGACCAGCAAAGTGGGCAGCTGACCAGTCAGTGATAAGAAATCAGAGATTAAATTTGGGTGGTTTTGGCAGGCCAGTTCCTGAACAACCTTTTGGATCATATAAATGAATTTCAGAATTGTATAAACAATTTTGCTCCCTTGTCCTCAATGTCATCTTAGATCAGCCCCTTTGATTGGTACAAGAAGAATTAGTGTTAGGACAGGTTGCCAAAAATGTTAACAAAATAAACATTGATGTCAGTTTGGAAGTAGAAAGTGGGTGGGAATTAAAATTAACTAAGTTTTTTTTTTTTAACTTTATAGTTATGGTTTATGCTTTTATGTGAATATTTATTTATTTATTGGTTCTTTTAGTTATACATGACAGTAAAATTCATTTTGATATAATTATACAAGCATGAAGTATATCTTATTCTAATTAGGACCCCTAATCACATTCTGAGGGATGTGAATATTTTTATGTGGTGGTAAAGTTTTGCATTTCAGAGTTGGAAGAATTTTAGATTGAGCTAGCGTGATATTCTCTTTTTATTGGAGAGAAACAGGCACTAAGAGAAGAACCAAGACCAAGGTCATAAGACTTGGCAAAGTCAGCACTAAAATCCATGGATTCTAAATCCCAGATCAGTGCTTTCTCCTGAACAGCAGCTGCCTCTCAATATTGGTAGATTAACCCAATGTGCTTGCAGAAGGGTTAAGTGCATACTGTGGGAGGATAGATGAGGGAGTGCAGTTGAGCTTGTTTTTCACATAAGCCTTTTTCATTAAGGACAAGAACAATTGAAGGACTCCTCCTCCTTCTCACCTCTCCCTGGAGAGCCCTTTTCTCCCTCCCTTGTTTGCAATTGCCCATTTAGGTTGTAAACCCATAGGGTGGGGAGTGTGCTGATTTTGTGGTTCACCTCTTTCTAAGACCTCCCTGGTTCTCTGGTAACTGATCTTATTTGACTGATAATTGCAAATCATCATATAATGTTAATAATATTAGTCCCTTAACTGAAATTCATTTATCCTGGCTCAGCAGACATTTTATGCATGTTATAGCTCCCGGTTGGGACCCCTGGGGGCTGATAATCAAGGAAAATGTGATCAGAATGTGCTTAAATGGAAAAGAACATATAACGAGGCTGACTTGCCACTGAAGTTTTGAATTGGGAAACAGCATTCTAAAATGCTCAGTTACAATAAGTCTTTGTCATGATTTTGAATGGATTACATTCAAATTGTGGTATGTTCTTTGCTTCATGCCTTAGCTGTCTTAACAAAGGTGTCTTAAAAATGCTCCAATGTATCTAATATAAAAGTGGAAGAAGATGAAATTTGTTTATCTTAGTCATGAGATGAGGATGTGCTATCATGATTTGCCAAGATAGTCATTCTCTTAATCATTCCCTCATTTATTCAGAAACTTTGATACAAGGAAAATATTATGGGCTTTGTAGTCAAAGAGCTTAGGTTGGATTTATGTTTTATGGATTATGGTAGTTTTCCCTTGTATTAGGAGGATACATTCCAGGACTCCTAGTGGATATATGAAACTGGATATACAGTCCTATATATGCTAATTTTTTCCTATTATATAGTTATACAGAGTTTTTCCATCTTAATGAAGTACTCATCAACCCCTATGGCTATTATTTTTGCAGCTTGAGGTATGATAGCAAAACTAATCCACATTTCTTTTGCCTTTACAATTTCACGGATGGAAAATTTGTTTTTAACCTTAGATCTCAGCAATGTCAGCATATGATTATTTTTCTTTCCCAATTAAATTGAGAACTTTTGACCATTTTACTTAAAGGAGGCATCTTATGACTTCTCTTTGGCATATCCAAGTTGCTAGTAGCACTACTTGTGTGTGTTGAGGCCATTATTAATCAAAATAAGAGTTAAACATAGCACTGAGATTACCAGAACAGCTGAAATAACTTAGATGACTAAGTGATGAATAGGCAGGTAGGGTATCTAGTCTTCATATGTTGGACAATGGAATACTTCGTGTTGAAGAAAGGTTGGGGCAAGATGATGTAAGATTTCATAATGCTACACTGGGAGGCACACACTTTAAAACTCAAGAATTGTTTATTTCTGGAATTTTCCATTGAATATTTTCAGACCATGCTTGACTGCAGATAACTAAAGCCAAGGAAAGGGAAACTATAGATAAGAGAAGGGACTACTATACTAACAATGTATATTCAGTGGGTTATTTGACTTCTTAGAGTCAATGTTTTCTCAGAATAAAATGAACATCTATTTGGTATGAATCTTAGAAGAATGAAATTAGGTGTGTTACGTACAGTCTGTTATGCAATGGTTGTATACAATAGGTACTGCATTGCTGATAGATGTATTCCATTACTAGTATCGTCAATAGCATGCTGTGGACATTCTGAAGAGGTAGCGAATGCCTAAGGGGATCAGAGAGGGCTTCTTGGAGGAGACTACTTTTAGTATGGGTTTGGAAGGATAAGAGTCAATTTACCATATATAGAGGCGAAGGGAAGGCAATCTAAACAAAAAGAATACTTTTATTGGAGTCTAGGGATGAAGATGAAGCTAGAGACAGGTAGATAGGTGAAACACTAATATAATTAGAAGAGTGATAGGAAAGTTCTACCTTCTACCCTGTTTATAAACATCTTCATTTAAGTGCCAAGATATACATTTGTAGAAATAAAAGGTTATATTCTTCGAATATTTCTTTTAAAATGCAGAAATTCAGAAAATAAAATTGATATATTTTAATTAAATTTAATAAATTTAATATGTCTGTATGCCAAGCATTGTGCTAAGCTCTAAGAAAATTGCATTTAAAAAGGCTTGAATTTATCCTCACACAACTCGCAAAATAATAGGAAGGTCAGTTCCTAGATCAGTATCTAAAGTGCTACTATTGAGGGGTAAAAAATACACAGAGGAAGGAGTGTCATTTGAACTAGAGCTTGAAAAACAGGATTTTTAATTGTTTTAGATAATCATTAGTATTGTAAAGGGAATTGTTGTACATGATTTGGGCAGCTTGGGAAAGTCCCCAGGGTATAGGCTGGGTGACTGGGCTCCTGCTTCACAATTGTGCCTTTGGATAGCTGGGCCCTTGGAAAAAGAATTCAATTGTTCACACAATTGCTGAGAAGACATATGAGAGGGCAAATTTTATTTTCCATCCTCATTAGCACAATACATGTGGGGTTGATGTTTGACATGTGAAATATGAATTATGCATGAGCAATAGGGATGAGATGTTGTCATGATAAAACTTTAATTACTATACACTATATTGCTGATGAGACAGCAAATTGAATATCACTGACAAGTTGTCTCAACAGTGAAATGTGTTTGATGAAATGTCCAGCCGATGATGAGATAATGAATTATCCTACTAAAACTATGATAACTATAACTTTGAAAAATAACTGCCCAGATGAAATTCAAGTCACATAGGTGAATCTTAAGCTTTATAATGACAAAATTACATATGGTTCCACTGGCCTTGAAATGAAAATTAAAAGAGTTTAGAACTTTCATATCTTTAAGATATAGACTTTAAATCTATCCCATTGCAAATTTAGGTGATTTCTCTTTTTATTTTGTTTTCTTTATGTCTAGAAAGATCTGTTCAACATTTATAGGGGAGATATAAAGCAAACATTTACTGTTTTATACCATATATTTGGTATTTTAACATTCATTATATTAAGGCAATGTCAATAAATCCATTTTGGCCAAAAAGTAATCTAACTTAAAGTACATAAATGACTTTCCCAATGTCACACAGTTTGAAAGAGCAGGACTAGAATTTTAACCTAGGTCTACCTAGTTTCAAGTCCTTAGGTCTTTCTACTATAAAAACATTAATTGCCCCTATTGGTTATTGAATAAAGAAATGTAAGTATTTTGCATTACATTTGAAAAAAATGAGAATGAAAGATTAAATCTTGGAAATCTTCTTAATATAAAGAGATGATATATTTGAACAGATAATTATGTCACACAGATCTCTCCCTTAACTGCATCAGTTCTTTTCTAAAATGAGTTGCTTATTTGAATCCCAGGGGAAATAATAAAAACACATTTCCTAGGTATCACCACAAAAATATTCTGCTTTCTTGGTATAGGGATGGAATCAAAGGCCCGTATTTTATATTTACTATTCGATTCTGAATCGTATCCAGGTTTGGGACCTTTAGCCTAAATAAGAGTGGTTTACTCTCTGTGCCTCATTGTATGTATGGATGCCTAGAGTCATGTTTAAAAATCTACTAATTTTTGTTCTTAGTTATATTTTGTGAAAAGTATAATGTTAGGAAAAGGACAAATTTTAATCTCTCACAGATAGTGCTTTTCAAAGAGAAGTCAATGAGCTACCTATAGAAGAATCACCTTAAGTGATTGTTAGAGTAGAAGAATATAATATAATATGAAGGGTATGATATAAGAGTACAATATAATAGAGGGAGAATTTTAGAATTAATGATTAGACTACCAAGCCAAGAAATAGCCGATATTTATATACAATAAAATGCATAAATCTCAATCACCTGGTTCAATGAACTTTGATACTTGTGTATATTAAAGCAAACATTCAGCCCTAAATTCCATCACTCCAAAAAGTTCTCTGATTCATCTTCATACATACCCCTCAGGCTTTCTTATTTTTGACATTATTGGTTAGTTGTGCCTCTTCTAGAACCTCTAGTAAATGGAATCATACAGTATGCTTGCATTTGTGTCAAGCTTCTTTTGCTCAAAATGATGTTTTTGAGGTTCATCCATGTTGTTGTGTGCATTAGTAGTAGTTCTTCCTCCTTAGTGCTGCGTAGTATTACATTATATAAATTGCTTTCAGTCATAATCCCAAAAGACACAATCTTGAAAATTATAATCCTGAATGTTAAAATCCTGAAAGTCAAACTGGTATCTCTCTGTGAAAGCTAGGACAGTTTTCTTCTGCTGCCTTGGAAATCAGATTTCTAGAACTCTTGGACTTTGGTCTTCCAGTACAAGTAAAGCAAGTGTATTAGAGATTGTAGAAGTGGAAAATGCAGGTGAACAATTTAAGAAATCTTCCTGCCAGATTGTTCTGTTATATACTACTTCTGCCACTTCACACGTTTACCTGCAAACAGTACTTTTCATTAGAGAAAAAAAAAAAGAACTGAACAAGTTCAGTGACCTTCTGAACAACAACAACAAAACAGATTAAGTGGCAAACTACTCTTGGTTAGCAATTTTATTTTAAAGAAGATAGACTTATATTTGCCACTTTGACTAACGGATGGCACTTTCAAAATGCCCCTTTTCTTTATCAGATATATACGATTTATGTCCCTTTTGGTTCCTGAAAGATAAAAAAACATTGCAACTTCCTAAATAAATAATAACCTTTTTGTATATCTCTGTGAAAGATAAAATTTCTCAAAATTTCAGTTCTTTGGATACTGCATACAGTGGTGATACATCATGGCTTTTGATCAATCTCGTTGACAGACTTAGTTTGTTGGTCATGGTATTTCAGATGACTGCAATTATAAAGCTGTATGCACACACTTACCAACCATAGCGATATGCACTTATAAAATTGACTTTGACCTATTAGTACAGTTCATCTGCCCATAACTATTATACCCATGCAACTGTCAATAGTATTTATGCTTGTAAAAATATGTATGTTATTTTTGCCTATTTTGTTGTGTACATTGGCCTGTGGAGTGTTCTGTCATATTTTTATATGCTTCTCAAATTCCTATTTAAAAAATGTAAAAAATGTCTTTTAAATAATTTTTGAAATTATTTTTTCCACAATTATATTTTTGGAATTTTAGACTTTAGGAATATTTCAGGTTCATTGCATTCAGAATTGTGTTTTTTAGGATTATGGCCCAAGCTATAAATTAATGTAAGATGACTTTTTGTCCATTTATCTATTGATGAGTTATTTCTGGATATAGTTATTATGAATAAAACTGGTATGAATTTTTTTGTACAAATCTTTCATGGACATAAGTTTTAATTTCTCTTGGATAAATACTGAATAATGGAATTGGTGGGTCCTAGGATAGGTATATATTGAACTTTATAATAAACTGCCAAATAATTATCCAACTGTACCATCTCGTATTCCCACCAGAAATCTATGCAAGTTCTAGTTGCTCCATGTCCTCATTAATATTTATTATAGTTATTATTTTTTATTTCTGCCATTTTGGTGTTTGAAATGTGTATCACTTTTTCAAAGTAAAAGTAAAAGATTCTAAAAAGTCTTCCATCTTACTCAAGAGATCAATTTAATAAAAGAACACGTTATTAAAATGGTGGATGGTTAATAACTGCACAGGTAAATATCAGGAGACAGGATAAAGAAGAAAGCAGATAAGAGCTATACATTGGGATATCTCTGTAATGAGAACATTAATCTCTATTTGATAGTAGTCAAATACAGTGATGGTGTTGCTTAACTTATACCTAGTGGTTTATAATTAAAATTTGTTCTTGCTCTAATTTATTTTTCTAATTTATGCTCTAATATATGTATTAGATATTAGTTCTTTAATATGCTATAACAAAAGTCACTATTTTTAAGAAAAGTCACAAAAATTTCAGTTTGCTAAAGTCTTACTTCTTATAGGTAGTATTCCATGACTAGAAAGTAACTAAAGTGTGCATACCTAATCAACCCCTATGCTTACCTGGTGATTCCAAAACAAATTGAAGGCATAGTGTGTTTAATACAGGTTGTACTGGTCTAAATTCCAACTTTAACACTGGTTTTAACATCAGCATCCTCTGAACAATGAAGATGTTGCTATGGATTAGTTTGTTAATAGCCTATACCATACTCACATATATGTGGCATATTAGTTTCACAACAAATTGGGGATAGGCATTCTGCATGTTTTACAGATGAGTAAAGTGAAGCTCAGAATACTTAAGTAACTTGCTGAAGGTTATACATATGCGAAATACGGTTAAAGAGTAAAACTAGGATTTGAATTCAGATGCTACCAATCTTTCTGTTATGTGGTTCTTCACGGCTCCAGGAAAATGCACTTATCCCCAGTAGCCTTCTCATGTTCTGTCCCTCTCTATTTTTCTCCCTTCATTCCATTTCTTACATTTATTGAATGATTACTACATATCAGCCATGTGTTCTATAATGGGAATATAGATAGACTCAAGAAATGGACTTAAGAAATTCAGAGCTTTATCACAAAACAGACTTGTAAAAAGATAAATTCTAGTAGAACTGAGTAGATCCCATTGCAGAGATGTGAACAAAAATGTATTTGTTTTTGTTCCTTTTGCTTATACATATCATTAGAGTTCATTTTGACATAATTGTGCAAGCATGGAATATAATTTGCTCCAATTCAGTTCCCAGTACTTCTCCTTCCCTTTGTTTCCTTCTGTCTACTCTGTTTTTCTGTTATTTATTTATATCTTTTTTTTTTTTAATTAGCACCTTGTAGAATACATGAGGGTGAGGTTTTCTGTGGTATACTACTATATGTACATAGGAAAGTTAGACAAAAATGTTTTATTCACTTATTTTTTTTTAGGATTTTTTTTATTGTAAACAAATGTTTTATTCACTTATAAGAGAGTGTCCAAATATTTGGGGTGGTGGTGGAGGAAATGTTCAGGTAGTGGGGGGTACATTTAAGCTGGATCCTGAAGATAATAAGATATATTAGAACCAAGCCATTCTTGGCAGAGGAATTACCAGGTACAAAGTCAAAATCCCAATGGGTCTAGTGTGATCCATTGTGAAGCAGTGGACCTAGTCACGGGAGGATTCCAGTATAGCAAGAGATTCAAAGTAAGAGAAAGATGGAGTGGTGTGTGTGAGAATAGTTTTAAAAAGGCTGAAAAGCTTGTTGAACCCAGATTGGAAATGCCAGAATGGTGAGTTTGAATTCTGTCATAAACACAGTGAATGGTTAGCAGATATTTTCTAATTATAGCAATAAAATGATATCTTTTTGTCAAGCCTGTAGAAACCAATATTGCTATTATGAGCTGTAACATTTTTCTCCATAAAATATGAAGGAAAACTGGCCTTCATTTTTGCATCTCAAAATTCTGTAATTCTATAATGTGTATGTCTATACATTTTACATATTATAAATTGATTTTGTACTAGAAATTGTTTTATAAGTAACTTCAGGGTTGATATGATCTTATGTGTGGAAATTTAGTAGCTAAATTGGGATCCCTACTCCTTCTTAAATGATGTACTGGTTGCATACTTTTTTGTGAGGAGAAGACTCAGAGTTCATTGTGTTCTTAAAGAGGTCTGGCTGTGACACTTCTGCAAATGTTTAAGAAATCTCTGCTCCTCACAAAAACTGAAGCCCAGAGGTCTGAAATGATTTATCAGCTTAAACGGTCAATAGTAGAGTTGGAATTAGAACCAGATTGCTTAACTCCTAACCTAGTGTTCTTGCCATTATCCCACTCTACGATAGAACTCCTTCCCATGATCACTGATTTCAGCAACTTTGTGTGGTATATATTTTTTTCTTTAAAAAAGACTTTGCCTCATGTGTTGGCTAGATCTGAATCTGATAAGTTTGACCCTGACACAAAGAATGTATGTGGTCCATTTGTCATTTATTATAACTATCTTATTAACTCATTATATGGTAATCTAATACTTACTGTTTTCACAAATATGATCTCATTTAGTCTTTATAACGACTATATGTCAGAACTAAGATTTTAGTTGAGGATGTTATCAGACAGGTTAAATGATGAAGTACCCAGTACCATGCAGATCATAAGAAGCAGAAATTGACTGGAATTTAGGGCTTCTGACCTTGTCCAGGGCTGTGTCCTTTATATAATGGCATAAGACTTCCTATCATGAACACTTATTCTAGGTTGGTTCAGTGTTGAGAGATTCTGTTTCTTCATTTATAAATAAATGGTACTTGTGGTACTTGGTCTGCAAAGATCCCTTTATTTCTTCATATCTGTGACTCTGCCTCTCAAATATTTATGTCTAGAAATCCAACATGTAAGCAAACTCAATAAATGCAACGCTTAAATTAAAGAAAATAGAAGTTAAAATGGTTGCTTTCCTTTATAGACAGTTGTATTGCCTTTCTAAAATGTAATCCTAACATTTTCTTTAAATGTCGAATTTCCTAATACACTTAAAATATGGGTTCTTGTTGTGAATCCAAAAGCTCATAGTTGAGTTACAGAATATCTGTTGATCCTTTAATATTTTATGCAGAGTTTTCTCTACATACAAATATGTGAATTTACTGTAAAAGCATTAATAGTTTTCATTATATTTCCAAAGATATGTAGGATCAAAAAAAATTAGAATTATATTTTAGAATGGATCTAAAGTTCTAAAATATAACTCAACTCTTTACAATGCAATACACACACATCATTTTAGTCATATGTCAACTGTAAAAAGCAAAGTTGAATTGTACCTGAGAAAGGTCCACCAAATCACTTGACTCTCTTACTGTGTAGAATTCTAGCAATCTTGTGCCTGTACTCTTTGCCATAACTACACTTCTCAAGTCATTTCAAAGTTGTTCTTAGTTTTCTTTGACCTTTATAAGGTAGGAAGAAAGAAAAATTTAGAGATTGTATAGTTGTAGCTATTCTGATATGAAATGAAATGGGTATGGTTGATTCCTTTAACATGAATCTTACAAAAGGGTGTTCACTTGACTTCCATTCTTTTAAAAATTACTTCTATCTAGAGAAGTGTGTGTGTATATGTGTGTGTGTGTGTGTGTGTGTGTGTGTGTGTGTGGTAAGACTTAACATGTTCTTTTCTATTTCACTGGGAAAATTTGCAAACAAAAGCTACTTTTATATGTTTTTAGATAAAGTACACTAATTTCATAATAATTATTACTACCTGGATATCTATTCTTAAAGCACTTCAGTGTATTGACTTCAGACAGAAGTCAGCCTCTGCTCTGGAGAACCATTCCTAACTCCAGTGGTGTACTAAAGTTAGTTTATAATCAGTTCATAAAACAGACTTTTAAATTTTCAAGGAATTTTGTCAACCAGTTGTCATCATATTGGTAATTTGAAATTGGTCATATTAGGAGTATTTGAACTGTGGAAATCATCAGCCCCTCCTAATCATGGCTCTCTGTCCCTGAGAACTAACCATTAAAAATTGACCAGCTTGTGGGTACAGTGGCATATGTCTGCAATCCCAGTGATTCAGGAGACTGAGGCAGGAAGATTGCAAGTTTGAAGCCAACCTCAGCAACTTAGTAAGATTCTGTCTCAAAATTTAAAAATAGAAAGGACTAGAGATATAGTTCAGTGGTAAAGTGCCCCTGGGTTCCTTTCCTGGTTACAACAAAATAAAAGTAAAAAGTGATCGGCACATGATGGTCTGGCTCATCTTTTCTCAGATAGGATTGCACACTTTGCATCTTTGCATATTACTTATCATTAGCAGTTCCTATAGGAAATTCAAGTAAGGCAAGCTTATATAATTTTTTCTTAAGTTTTCACCTCTATATATACTTAAATTAATTACCAATTTACATAAAACTGTAACTGCTGTGTGTGGCAACTCTCTTTTGGTGTCACATAATTGTAGACAACAAAAATACCACTGAAATCAAAGTCAATAGACTTGGATTCAGATTACCTTTTTTAATTTTTAATACTTTTATTAGAGCATTATAGTTATATAATGACAGTTGAATTCATTTTGACATAATCATACATGCATAGAATTTAATTTACACCATTTCAGTCTCCAGTATCCCCTTTCCCTCCCCACCCCCTTCTATTTCCCTTCCCCTACTCCTCTTCCTTCCACTCAATTAGTTTTAATTGGTGCTTTGCAGATATACATAAAGGTGGAACTCATTGTGTTATACATGCACAGAGTGTAATTTTGTCAGACTTATACTGCATTTCCTCCTCTTTCCTGCCCCTTCCTGCCTCCCCCTCAATCTCTTCCCCAATTGATTTTCCCTGTCTTTATGTTATAGGATCCATGCTACTTTTTTCCCCTCTTACTTTGCTCTAGATGAACAGATCAAGAAAATGTAGTATATATACACAATGGAGTTTTACTCAGTCATAAAGAAGAATGAAATTACTGAAGTTGTTGGTAAATACATGAAACCAGAGAATATAATGTAAGCCAGACTCAGAAAATCAAGTTTGAATGCTTTCTCTCACCTATGTCAGTTAGAGCAAAGTAAGGGGGGAAAAACGTGGCATGGGTCATATAACATAAAGATTCCCTTTTTGTCACTGATTTAAAAATCTTGAGTAATCACTTTATCTTATATGGTTCAGTTTCCTCTACGTATAAAGGGAGGCAAAGTTGAACAGAATTTGCTAGTGTTTATGCAACTACCTAGTATAAAAGTCTCATTCCAGAATTAAAATGGTTATTTAAAGATAGTCATACCACAAAAGTTACTATTTCCTCTAAAATAATGAATTATACTTGTATATTGATTATATATCTTATGGTCACAAAACTGAAGTGTATGAAATTTTACTTTTGAAAAATCTTAAAAATATTTAGTTAATGCCCTATTTCCAACAATAACAGAATCACCAAAACACTCTTACTTTCATGGGAAATTGTTCATTTACTGATTGAAATTTGCCAAACTCTAGATTTCTACTCAGTCAGTTTAGGGTTCTCCCTTTCACTTTTCATCTCCCCTGAGCTTTGATCTAATTTTCTAATTTAGGGTAAGGACTTGTTGTTCTGGCTAAAGGGAGGAGGCCCACCTATCCATGGTCTAAGGCATCCATGCATGGTGTTTTCTGTTGAGAATACATTTGCATTGATCTTTGGTAACTGTGACTGGTTCCTGCATCATTGCACTGAAATGTACTCCTCCTCTTTGTCACTCTGCTTACCAGATCCTTAGTGATCACTCTGGTCTCTCCATCCTAATTTTGATGTTTCTCCAAGAGTCATTAACTACTTCAACTACCACCTTACCTCTTCTACAGAGCCAAGGAAAATTTCAGATGCTGTCTCTTGGTGCTCTTGGGCTCAGAGCTTGAGAGTACATACATGTGCATAATATTTCTGGCTGAGTGTTTTAGATTTAGGTTCTGTTACATCTACTGTTGCAGAGCCAGTCTATTGAACAACATGTCTTTACTAGTATTATTATTTTCTAGCTTCATGACGGAAGTAAGATACTGCTGTACATCCAACATCTAAATAGAGCTGGACACAGTAGGTGCTCCATAAACATTTTTTGACTAAATGAATGAATGAAATAAACTGAATAAGTAAAAATTCCTCTGCTTTTTGCTGTTTCTTCCCCTCCCCCACTGCATATGGGCTTTCTCTCATTCTCCTTCTCCCTTCTAGGGGTTTAGCCAAAAGCATGAATAAGATCATAAACCCCAATAAGGGACCTGTTAGCATCCAAATTTATGTCACATCCTCTTAAACTCTGTCAACCCCTTGAACTATTTTTTTTCTCTTGGGAACAGAAAACATTTTTATCCACTGTGTGGTTTACATTAAATCCCACTCTTTGAAACCTTTGGGCCCTTCCACTTTTGGTATTCAAATTGTAGCATTTAAACTGAAAAACAGAGAGTGAAATATTCTCTCTCAGAAACCTCTGCTCTTGAAACTGAAAATACTTGTTTTGGTGACAATATGTGTTATTTCTGCTGCAGGCTTTCAGAATCCTGTTTTGAAGTTAAAGCCAGGAATGTGACTCTCTGTTCTGCCTGAGGGTCATGTATCAAAAAAATTATCATTAATACCTGAATGGCAGGGAAAGGGAAATGGTCAAAAAGAAATGTGGGGGATGAGGGTGTAGCTCAGTGGCACAGGACTTACCTAGCATATGCAAGATCCTGGGTTAGATCTCCAGTCTACCCCCTCTTCCCTGTTTATGCAGGTTAGATACTACTTCATTTTCCATTTACATAGATAAATTTCTATATGGTGTAGGACTTTTAAATTAGAGGATCAGGAGAACTTTGAGTAATGTTCCTGATCTTGGGAGGTACAATAGGATAATCTGTAGAGCTAAAAAATACAAGTGCTTTTTTCCCATTATGTACTTGCTCATTTAGTCTTCTATAATGAATTTCAGGCATGTATTTGTTTAGAGATTCTTATATAAAACTTCTCCAGGTATTTCTGATTCATCTTTCTATCTAAGAATCACTTGTCTGGAAATCTTTGGATGTTCTTAATAGTTTCTGTCATATTCTCAAATGCATATGACATTTTCTATGTATTGCACATGTAATAATTTCCTACAGAGAAAATCCAAAACTAGATCAGAAGAATGGGAGTAGGTATTAACAAATGTTCTTCTGAAAGAATAACTTTTTCCAAAGTACTACTGAAATCAAAGAAGGATGCCCATTATATCTATATTTTCTACTGAAAATGAAATTAAATTATCTTGGATGTTGTACCTGCTTGTCCTTACAGCAGAAAAATAACAGAAGAGCAAGTTTAGAGAACCCATTGGCTACTTTGAGAGAGGGAGAGAGTAACTTGCAAAAGTCAGAGCTGAGGTAAAACCTGATAAAATTTGAAAGCAGGAATAAAGGAGACCTAAGAAAAATTTTAGGACTAGTTTTGTCTAGTATTTTTATTTCATTAATAATTCTGTGGTTGTCCAAACTCTGCTTTCTGTGCAGGGGAACTCACTATTTTGTTTTTGGACATTTCTAATTACTATATAACACTTTATCTTAAAATGAAATCTCTCTCCCTTCCCACCCCAATCTTTGTGTGTGTGTGTGTGTGTGTGTGTGTGTGTTCCTGGATATCAAATCCAGTAACACTCTACCACTAAGATATACCTGCAACCATTGTTATTTTGTATTTTGAGACAGGGTCTTGTTAAGTTGACTGGGCTGGCCTTGAACTTGTGATCATCCTGCTTCAGCCTCCAATGGAGCTAGGATAATAGTCATGTGCTACCATGCCTGGCAAAATCTCTCTTCTTATACTTTCACCCCATTAATCTTGACTATATTCTCTGTGTAAAGCACAGCACAATGCCTAATTCCTTTTTCACTTGAGGACCATGAGATAGTTAAAGGCATTGATCATGTGCTACTTGGGTTTCTTGTGAATGAAAAATTCCTGTTTTTGTTTTGTTTTGTTTTAAATTATTTGGGTTCATATTGTAGAATTATCCAGTCACTGTATCTGAGTAGAGGACACAAGTATGAACTCATTATGTCAATCATTTGCTTGAAGTTTTTATGTAAATACTTGCTGTCTGCACACACTCATCACCAATCCAGTGGAGAGAACTTAGATGCCAAAAATACACTGTTGCCTAGAATCTGTCTAGGTTGTGTTTCTTATCTCTCTTCTAATCTATTTGACCTTTCCTGGTGTATATTCTGTCATCTTCATTTCTGCCTCTCTTTCTGCTCCTTAAAGTGAGGGGTTTTGTTTGGGTGCTCTGCTTTGTTACTAGTCCCAAATACTTGTACATTAATTACCTTGATTTTCCCCTGGCTTCATGCCTTTATTACATGGGTCCTTTACTAAATCCAGCTGAAGCTCCTAACCCCCAACCTGAGTCTAGTTTCCTGTAGTATCAGGGTGGTACAGAGATTTTCATCAGTTTTTTCACGTTTGATTTTCTAATAATAGTAATTTTATTCATGCCTCCTTTTGAGATAGGAAGACATTATTTTCTGTTAATTTGTAGGCTAAGAATCAAGATTCAGGTGCATTATTTTAGTCAGCTTTTTGTCATTGTGACTGAAACATCTGACAAGAACAACTTCAAAGAGGAAAGATTAATTTTGGCTTACAGTCTCATGACTTCAGTCCATGGTCAGAAGCTCCATTGCTCTGGGTATAAGGCTAGGCAGAACATCACAGTGGGACAGGATAAATGCTTCCCTTCCTGGGAACTCCCCCAGTGACCTGCATCCTTCAATGGGCCCCACCTGCAAGTAGTCCAATTGATGAATTAATCTATTGATAAAGACAGCACTCTCAAGATTCAGTTTTTTGCCTAAAACTCCACCTCTAAACCTTGCTTCACTGGCAACACAGTTTCAAAACATGACCCTTTGGGGAACAGTCCTGATCCAAACTGTAATAGGCATTATCTAAAGGCATACAATGAGTAAGTAGATCTTCTCATTCTAAGTCAAGAGTACTTAGACTTTCTTCAGTTTTCCTGGAAAGCAAACATTAAGAGCATAATAAATGCCCTCATGCATCTGATCTGTGGTCTGTTCTCATCAGATCATATAGTCCTTAATTCCTAAGGAATACTTTAAGGAATGATATGGCTTATTTCCTCAACTTGAACTTTATCATTATTATCACCAACAAATAAGCATACAATACTTAACATCTATTATTTCTTGAAGAATTGGAGCTGTCTACCAAAACTATGAACTAGATAACTTCATTTAAAAGAATAGTTACAGAGAAATAACTTATTCAAGATCATGTAGATACAAGGCAAATATAGAACCAAATTTAGTTTGATTTTATTTTGTTATGTCCTTTAATAACTTATCAAGCATCCATGTCCTATGATTTTTTGGTTATTTTCAATGATTTATTTTTGGTTCATTTCTTATTATAAGGTAATGAATTCCATACTTACTACCTGTGATTGGTCTTTTAATCACTGAAAATTTATTTTTCTGACACTGCATGGGGTGTCCCGAGTTTTATGTGAAAGAAACTCAACATAAGTTGGAAGAAACTTGGTTAAATTTCTTAAATAGATAAATATGCTATTTTAAGTCATATTTATGTTTTTTTAAGGCTTTAGAATACTTAACTTTATTACTGAACACTTTTCCCCTCTCTGAGGTACCAATGGCTTCATAAATCACTGGTTTTCAAATTCTTTAAAATACTTGTCTTTGAGCAGTGGTAAACCTTTTCTCTTTTCCCAAACAAAATTTTACATGGAACCAAATTTTACATTGAACATAAAGAAATAGTGTTTTATGTTCCAAATTAAACTTGAACTGCTTATTATAAAGCCAATCAGGATTACTTTGGAGATCATCAGAATTTGAAATGGGAGGTTTGGAATGATAGTGTCAACCATTCACATCACCCTCTGCAGCTATAAAATTCTAATTAATTGTATAACCCATCAAGTCCCCCCCTCTATAAAACTCAGTTTAAAAATCCTTGTTTAACTAATTTAACATAAAGAACATTATAAATGCACATGTGATGAAATTACTGAGGCAACCTACTAAGGAAGCTCTAGTACAAATGAGAAAGATTGTGTGAAGTTTGGATGCTTAAACAGAAGAGAATGGACTAGTTGATCTCTTATTTCATGTATACATCACAAAAATCATACAAATTAGTTTATTATCATCAATTTATTGATGATAAAGTAAATCCAGGAATAATGTGTTAAAGATGTTAAAATGGGATTGTCCCAAAGTGAACTGTTGGAACTCCATGGTTGTAATGGAGTTGTCAGAAGATTAGGATAGAATTTGTAAGTTGTAATGGAGTTGTCAGTCTCCTAAGTCTAGTGAGAGTATCAGTTAACTAGAAACTTTCTTATGTTCCCCCAATTTCTCCTATTTTCTGTGTTCCAACCCTAAAGGGGGAAGAAACTAGGGTAGAGGGTAATTTTATTATATTGGAATAAAAATTTTTAATTTAGATTGTGTTGGCATTTAACTGTAGAATTGGTATTTGACTATAGAATTTTTTATTATCTAAGACTGAGCATAAAAGTTATGAGACTGAATTTCCAACCAATGGCAGGGAAAAAAACACCCTCCACTGTGTAAGTTTAAAGGAAAAGTAGGAGACAAAGATGCTTTATGATTTTATCCCATGAGTCCTGCTTAATCTCAACCACTGATTCAGAGAGATCAAGTTGTGTAACAAAAGGTATATGAATAGCAAGTATCTGAATACACCCTGTGTGGGCTAATGACCCACCGCATGAATATGTTCAGTTCAATTGTAGATGGTGGAGAGACACATCAAGCAACTCTAAGTTGTACCTGACCAAAAGAAGACAGAAATATTATCATGAAACCATGCGGAAAGTCCACACTCTGTAATTGATTGTAAGCCCATTCAGTGGAAGTTTAGAAAAATGAAGAACCAGTGTCACGAAAGATGTTATGGAAGATGAAGTGGATCTACACTGAAACATGAACACTAGATAGGGTTTGCTAGATGCTGAAGGCTGGTATGGATAGGGACAAGTGGGAAATAACCACTGCTATTTATTGAAAACTTAGTTGATGCTGAGTACTTGATCGCTTTTTTTTACATTATTTCCAGAAGGAAGGCATTATCTCTATCTTCTAGGTGCAGACTGGAGTTTAACAGAGGTTAATTAAGCTGTCCCCAAATCATTAGCTAATGATTGGCAGAGTTGTTTTAAATCAGGTCTATCCAAATCATCCCTTAAGCATAAGCAGCCAAAGAAAAGATAGACAAATTAGACTCCATCAAAATTAAAAGTTCTCATGCTTCAGAGAATACTATCAAGAAAGTCAAAAAGTCAACCCAAACAATATGAGTGAATATACAAGCATGTATATTGCAAGGGTCAAGTTTCAGCATATATAAGAACTTTTATAACTCAACAGTTAAAAAGACAAATAACCCAATTTAAAAATGGGCAAAGAATTTGAATACACATTTCTCCAAAGAAGATAAACAAATGGCTAAGGAAAACATGCTCAACATCATTAATCATTAGGGAAAGCAAGTCGAGATACTATAAGATATGATTTCATACCCAGTAGAATGACTATAATAATAATAATAATAATAATAATAATAATAAAAACACCAGGCACTATTGTTGGTGAGGATATAGAGAAATTGGAAGCCTCATATGCTACTAGTAGAAACAGAAATTGGTACAGCTGGTTTGGAACACAGTCTGGAAATTACTTCAGAAAGTTAAACATAGTTTTATTATCATATTATCCAGCAATTTCACTTCCAGGTATATGGAAAATACATGTCCTCACAAAAACTTGTACATAAATATTCATAGCAGCATTTTTCATAATAGCCAAAAGTGGAGATGGTCTAAGTGTCCATTATCTGATGAATTGACAGACAATTTGTACATATTCCATATAATGGAATATTAATCAGCCATGAAATATGAAATCCCAATACATACTAAAGCATGAATGAAACTTGAAAACATTATGTGAAGTGAAACTCATGTATATGTTACAATTTCATATGACAAGGCACAAAGGGTCATACTTGTGTGCTTCCATTTTTAAAAAAATTCCAAAATAGGTAAATCAGTAGAGATGGAAGGGAGATTAGTGTTTCCTGGTGTTAGAGGAAAGAGGGACTAGGTAGTAACTACTAATAGATACAAGGTTTCTTTTGAGGGTAATAAAAATATTCTGGAATTAGGTAGCAGTGATGTATACTAGAAACCACTAAATTGTACCCTTCAAAGGGGAAAATCTTCTGGTAGATGAGTTATATCTCAATTAGAAAGCAGAGAAGAGGTTTTCAACCGAAGTCCTGGTACTTTCTATGCTGATTCAGGAACATGGGTGGATTGAAGTGAAAATTGAGTGCATGTTTCAAATATATAACAACAAATCCATCATTTTTTATAACTATAATGCATCAATAAAATATGTGGAGAGAAAATTAAAAAAAAAAAAGATTGAGTGCACTCTATTACCATGACAATCAAGGATGGGTCCTTGACTCAGGGAGATGGCAGAAGGAATTCAAGGCATGGTGGGGGATCAGGAATCAGAAAAACTTCAAAGGGTAAAATTATAGGATTTGCTGATATATTTAAGGAGAAATCGTCTCCTGATTTCAAGGAAATGAGGAGGAAACAAAGGATGTAAGGTAGCTATCATATTTCCTACCATTAATGAATGCCTATTAGGTGTTAATTATCCTTCACTTCTACTCAAATAACTGTTTTACATATTTCCACTTCAGGGATCTCAGGGCTGTCACATCATTCCCTGGCCAACCAGGCACCCACTCTGTGCTTTTCCACCCACATTTTCTTTTCTGGGTACTTGACCTCCCTACATAATAACTTAAAGATAGATAATTCTGTTCTACAGTCCCATCAGAGTTGCTCAAATGAATTAATTAACTAAAGTTAATGGTGCAAGATTATAATAATAACAATAGCAACAGCAGCTATTTTATGGAGTAATTACTATGTACTGAACACAAAATGTGCTTTATCTTTTATATTTAATATAATCTTTTAAAGTAGGTACTATTATTCTCATTTTACAGATGAGGAAGACAAGGCACAAAGAGGTTAAGTAATGTGGTCAAGGTCATAATACTAGTAAGTGGAAAGGATGTGGTATGACTCTTAAGTCTTTTTGTCCCCAAATTCTGTGCTATAACTCTACCTTGATAAGTGTATAAATTTGTTGTCAAGTCAAATTAAGTTCTACTCCATTTTGTATAAATTTTAAGTTACTTTGCTTTTCTCACTTCTAAATGGCGATGATGAATTTGTAATAGGATATATTAAGGTGACAATATTACTTTGGAGAAATTATTTAGCACTCATGAGCCTCACAAATCTCAGGATAAAATGAGAATAATAATAGCTATCTCTCAAACTTTTTCTGAGGGTTAACTAAGGTAATGTGAATAAAGTTCATAAGCACATAGGAAGTATTCAATATGTGCTTAGCTGTTGCTGGCGTGTCTGCCTGCCTATCAATGATAATTTGCTTTTGCCATATACATCCTCCTGGGCCAAACTTAATATATGAGATCCATTTTTAAAGAAGAAAAACTAAACAGTTTCTTGGAAGTGATTTTCTCTTATACTCCCAAAGTTCCCTATAAACCACCCCCCCAGAAAGCCATTTTCAAGCCCTAAAACTTAGAGAGGGGAGGTTTACCTTGGTATGAATATACAGAGAATGTCGGTACGTGTCTCACTTAGCCTTTTCAGGACTTTTGTCTTCCTTACACTCCATAGTGATTGAGTTTTGGGGCAGAGGAAATTGAGACTTTGTGTGTGGTGGGGAGTGAAATTGATGGCATAGTTTTGATTAAAAAGGGGATAGAAATTTAATTTCTGGTATTCTCTCCCATCTGCTACTGGACTACTGGGTCCCACAAGTGTCTAATTAAAAAATATAGAAAGTTAAACACCATTTTGACTCAGGAGATATTTAGTCCTAGCCATTCTGATTCCACGAATATTTAAACACTGAGTTTATGAATGTAAGTACTTAAAAAAAATTATTTAGACACGGATGGACAAAATATCTTTATTTTATTTATTTATTTATTTTTATGTTTTTATTTTATGCTGAGGATCGAACCCAGTGGCTCACATGTGGTAGGTATGTGCTCTACCACTGAGCTACAATCCCAGACCTACTTTTAATAGAACTGTAACAATAATTTTGCTCAATGAATCACTGACTACTCATGATTTCTTGTTTCATTCCTGAAGAATCCATATCATTGTGGGTCCTGCCTACATTAGTTTTTTTGGGGTTTTTAACTTTTATTTCTTTGCAATTTTATTGAGTTTTCATTTATATATTCCATATAATACATTCTTTGTGAGTGTATGATTCAATTACATTATTTTTTACAATTACAATAAAATAAAGATGGCTTTCTTGGTATATGATTCTATAGGTTTTCACACATGTAACCACCACCATAATCACCCCCCAAACGCCCTCATGCTCCCTCGTGCTCCCTCAAACTGGTCACCCTTTGATACCTTCTCCCTTCACTCTAACTTATAGAACTACTGATGTCTTTACAAAAATATGTAAATGGAATCAGATAGTATGTAATCTTTTGAGTTTAACTATTATACTTGACACTGTGCTTTTGAAACATACTAAAGTTGTGTATACCATTAGTTTGTTCATACTGCTGACTTGTGTTCCATTAAATGTATGTACCAGGATTTGTTTATCCACTCATCTAATGAAGGCCATTGGGATTGTTTCCAGTTTGTACTGGGAATTAATTCTGTATATTGTTTATCAAGGAATGACTTTATTTTGTCTTAGTTTTTGAAGGGTAATTGCCTTGTATTATATAGAAGTCTTGGTTGACAGAAACTTTTTCCTTTAAGCACTTTGATAGATCATTCCACTGCTTCTTAGCATCCACTCCTTCTGATGAGAAATCAACCATTAATCATTGCTGTTTCTCTGTACATAATGAGTCATATTTTTTATCTTGCTGCTTTCAAGATTTTCTCTTTGTCTTTCAACACTTTTCTATAATGTGTTTAGGTATAGATAGATCACTTTGGGTTTCTTATACTCTTTTTCTAAGCTTTACAGTGTTTTTTTATCTAAATCGAGAAGTCTGAGGCTTTTCTTCCTGTTTCTCTGCCTTTTCACTTTCTAAGACTCCCATTACATATCTGTTGGTGTGTTTGATGTTGTCCCAAAGGTCTTTAAGGCTATGTTAATTTTTCTTCATGTTTTTCCTGTCTGTTCAAATTAGGTAATTTCTGTTTATTAATCATCAAGCTCACTGTATTTTCCTTTGACGTTTCAGAATTAATATTGAATTCCTCTAGTGAGTTTTTAATTTTGGTTATTAAACTTTAAGCTCCAGAATTTCCACTTGGATTTTTTTTATAATTGGTCCATTTTCATTGAGATTCTCTGTTAGTTGAGTCAATACAGTCATCCTTTTCATTAATCCTTTGAACATGGGTTTTAGTTCTTGGAACATTTTTTTGATAGCTGTTTAAATTCTTGTCAACTGCAACATCTGGGTTCACCCAGAGAGAGTTTCAATTGATTACTTGTTTTCTTGGGCACAGATGTCACACTCTCATGCCTCTTTGCATGTTTTCCCTCTCCCCTTTTATTTATATTTTTAATTGGACATTTTAGATACCATCTTACAGCAAACCTGGTTCTACTTCCTACCCTCAGAACAATTGTTATTGCTGGTGTTTTTGTTTGTTTGTAATTTATCTTCACCAAATCTGTATAATCCATCTCCCCCATGGTTTTCTCCTCACTAATACCTCTCCTTAGGTTTTTAATTCTTGTTTTTACTTTTAAAACTGGCATCCTGGAGTGTGTGAGGGGGGATCACCCTTATGTCAACATAGTTCAGCAATTGGCGGATATGTGGTCAGTTGGTTCCTGAATATTTTAAATCAGTGAGGCATCCACCCACTACCAGGGAGTCTGTGTTGGGTTGGGACTCCAAAGTTTACTTCAAGGCCAGTTTTCACTTTCTTTTGGCACTTTTCTGTCTCCTTTGCAACGTGTGTCCTCCTGTGCAGCTATAGTGGCGTGGAGACGCTAGGCCTTGCTGATCTCTTCTGAGCAGCTGAAAGGCTTTGCTCTCAGTCTTCGAATAGTTTATCCAGGTCCTTTACGAACCTCATACTCACTTCCTGGATCTTTTTGTTAAACTTCTGACTTGTTTTGCTTAAGTCTGAAACACAAGGGATCTGTTGAACCCTGGGCTTTTCTTTTTTCGTTTGCCACAGAGATTGCTACTGCTACTGCCAATGATGATATGCGGGACATCCTGTTTTTTCATGTTTCACTCCAAATCAAGCAGATACCCTTAGGTAGAAAAGATAGTGGTTCTTCCAAACATAATAGTCCAAACAAACTGACAGAGCTGAAGGGAGTACAGCGGGAAGCATGCTCTTGCAACAATGGCACCAATTTCCAATGTCTTGCCCGAAGTTGAGTAGTATTTTTGATACACATTTCTCAATTTGGCATATACTTTTGGTCAATATTCAGAGTCCTTAAATTATTATTTTCAGCACTTTTGTCTAGTTTTATCATTGATTTTTAAGGAAAAGGTATGCTGGATTCTCCACTTCACTATTTCAGAAACCTCACATCCATATCTATAAGGTTTAACCTTTTAGTTTTATTTTCTAAAATTATTTTAATCTGAATCATTTCTCTGTCTACTATGAAAACTAACATTTGACTTATTAAAATTTTTGTCCATGTAAAATTTTATAAATTATAGCTCTTGTTATGACCCATAGTATTATGAGCATGTGCCATTTTTATTTTTAACTGACACATAACAATTATACATATCATGACATCTTAATGCAAGCATACAATGTGCAGTGATTACACAGGGTTATTAGCGTATCCATCGCCTCAGATATTTATCATTTCTTTGTATTAAGCACATTCAAAATCCCTTCTTCTAGTTATTTTGGAACATACAATAAGTTGTTTTTAGCCATACTCACACTATTATGCTTTAGAATACTGGGATTTAATCTTCCTATGTAACTGTATTTAAACCAAACCTTCTCTAGTGTCCTTTCCTCCTTTCTCAGTCTCTGGTAATCACTATTCTATTCTTTACTTGTATAGGATCAAGTTTTTGGTCTCCCCATATGAGTGAAAACATGCAAGAGTTGTCTTTATGTGCTTGGCTTATTTCACTTATTAAAATGTTCTCTAGGCTCATCTATATTGCTACAAATGACAGAATTTCATTCCTTTTATATGGCTTTATAATATTCCACCATGTATGTATACTACACTTTATCCGTTCATGTATTGATGGATACTTGGTTGATTTTATATCTTGGTTTTTGTGAATAGTACTATAATAAATATTCAAGTACAGATATCTCTTCAGCATACTGATTTCCTTTCCTTTGGGTATATACCTAGTAGTGGAATTGCTGAATCATGTGATATTTCTATTTTTAGTTTTTAGAGGAATTGCCATTCTGATTTCCATAAAGATTGTACTAATTTACAGTGTCACTGACTATATACAAGATTTTCTCTTTCTCTTCATTCCTGCCAGGATATATTAATTTTTGTCTTTTTGATCATGGTTTTTCTAACTGGGAAGAGATGATATCTCATTGTGGTTTTGATTTGCATTTTCCCAATGACTAGTGATGTTATGCATTTTTAATACTTTATTAACTATGTGTGTGTCTTGTGAAATATCTATTCTGATCATTTGTCTATTTTTAAATTAGTTTTTGTTGTTTTGTTGGTTTTGGTATTTTTGCTTTGAGTTCCTCTATATTTATGATATTAACCCCTTATCAGATGAATAGTTTGCAATATTTCTTCCCACGCTATAGGTTTCCTTTTCACTCTGTTGTCCTTTGCTTTGCAGAAACTTTAGTTGATATAGTCTCACATCTATTTTTGCTTTTGTTTCTTGTAATATTCAGGTCTTATCCAAAAGTTCTTTGCCTGTAACACTGCCCTCAAGTGTTTCTCCAGTGTTTTCTTTCAGTAGTTTGATAGTTTTCAACCTTACATACAAGTATCTCATCTACTTTGAATTGATTTTTGTTTAATGTGGTGAGAGACAGGAGACTTTGCATATGGGTGCCCAGTTTTCCCAGCACCATTTATTGAAAAGACTGTTTTCTCTCCACTATATATTCCTGATTACTTTGTTGGAAATCAGTTGACCATAATATGTGGATTTATTTCTGTGCTGTGTATTCTATTCATTGGTTTGTTTGTCTGTTTTCATGACAGTACCATGTTGTTATGGTTACCATAATTTTATAGTATGTTTTAAACTCAGGTAACTCCTACTGTGTTCTTTTTTCTTAGGATTACTATTCAGTATTTCTTGTGGTTCTGTATGAATTTTTAAAATATTTTCAATTGCTTTGAAGAATGCCATTGGAATTTTGATAGGGATTGCACTAAATCTATACATCACTTTGACTAGTGTGCACATTTTCACAATACTTTTAATTTTGAAATAAAATTAAATTGTGAAATAAAATTAATTATACATACTTTTAATTCTTTTAATCCATGAGCCTGAGGTATTTTATTTTTTGTGTCTTTTTCATTTTCTTTCACCAGTGTTATATTGTTTTCAGTGTAGAGATCATTCACCTCCTTGGTTAAATTTATTGTTAGGTAGTTTTTTTTATAGCTATTGAAAATGGAATTGCTTTCTTGATTCTTCAACTACTTCATTTTTGGTATACAGAAATGTTATTGATTATTGTGTTGATTTTGTATCCTGTAATTTTAGTGAATTCATAGATACGTTTTAACAGTTTTTTGAGGGGATAGAGTTTTTATATTTTGCTATATAACATTATATCATGTGCAAACAAGGACAATTTGACCTTTTCCTTTTCAATTTGGATATCCTTTTTTTTTTTTTTTTTTTCTGTTGCTTCATTGCTCTGGCTAGGACTCCAGCACTATGTCAAATAAGAGTTGTGAAAGAGGGTATCCTTGTCTTATATTTTTTCTGTTATTAATCTTTCCCAAGTCAAATTTGTTGATCTGAATGTTTTCATTGAATTTGAATCAGGAATAATTTTATTATTTAAAATTTTAGTAATTATCAGTTTTATTTTATAGGCTTCACCCCCAGTTTCGATTTTTGAAATACTCTATATTACCATTGAGTTGTAAGTCGATGATTGTCTTTTGTTTGTTTGTTTTGTTTTGTTTGGAACAGACTATAATGTTCAATTGGTTTGTTGTTGCATAAAAGGTTTTTTAAAATGCTGATTATTTCTATCAATACTATTCAATGAAGTATATTCAATGAAGTATGAATGAAGATATCCATGAGTTTTAAATGCCCTGCTTTAATATGGAAATATTCTTCTGGGATGAGTACTTTGACTTTATTTACTTATTATGAATTTATGGTGATTTGATTTGGCATAATTTAAAAATGTATATACTTAACCTGCTTTTAATAGTTACTAATTCAAATTAAAGAGGTTTTTTTTTTTTCCATAAAAGAGTTTTAAACCAGGACCATTTAACTACTGAGCCATATCCCCAGTCCTTTTTATATTTCATTTAAAGATAGTATCTCGCTGAGTTGTTTAGGACCTTGCTAAATTGCTGAGGTTGGCTTTGAACTTGGTATCCTCCTGCCTCAGCCTCCCAAGCTGCTGGGATTACAGGCATGCACCACACTGTGCATGGATATTTAAAGGAGTTTAAAAAGTAAAATACAAAATGTAACAGAATGAGCAAGCAATGGTCAAAAATTAGGGGGTTACTATTTGCTGATGATGTGATCCTATATTTAGAAGATCCAAAAAACTCTACCAGAAAACTTCTAGAGCTCATGAATGAATTTGGCAGAGTAGCAGGATATAAAATTAACACCCATAAATCAATTGCATTCCCACATATCAGTGATGAGTCAACTGAAAGAGAAACTAAGAAAATACCCCATTCACAATAGCCTCAAAAAAATATTTGGAAATAACCTAACAAAAGATGTGAAAAACCTCTACAATGAAAACTACAGAACACTAAAAAAAAAATTTGAAGAAGGCCTCAAAAGATGGAAAGATCTCCCATGTTCTTGGATAGGCAGAATTAACATTGTCAAAATGGCCATACTACCAAAAGCACTATACATATTTAATGCAATTCCTATTAAAATTCCAAAGATGTTCTTCATAGAAATAGAAAAATCAGTCATGAAATTTATTTGGAAGAATGAGAGACCCAGAATAGCCAAAGCAATCTTTAGCAAGAAAGTGAAGACCTTAAATTATAGTACAGAGCTATAGTAACAGAAACAGCATGGTATTGGCACCAAAACAGACACAAAGACCAATGGTACAGATAGAAGACACAGCTACAAACCCACATAAATACAGTTATCTCATACCAGACAAAGACATCATAAACATACATCGAAGAAAAGATAGCCTCTTCAATAAATGGTGCTGGGAAAACTGGAAATCCCTATGTAGTAGATTGAAATTGAACCCCTTTATCTCACCATATACAACACTCAACTCAAATTGGATCAAGGACCTAGGTATTAGACCAGAGACCCTGTGGCTAATAACAGAAAATGTAGCCCCAAACATGCTACACAAGTTACAGCATGTCAGCTTAGGAGCTGACTTCCTTAAGAAGACTCTTACAGCACAAGAAGTTAAATCAAGAATAAATAAATGGGATGGAATCAAACTAAAAATCTTCACAGCAAAGGAAACAATCACGAATGTGAAGAGAGAGCCTACAGAATGGTAAAAAAAATCTTTAACACATGCATCTCAGATAGAGCATTAATCTTCAGGATATATAAAAAACTTAAAAACCTAACACCAAAAAAACAAATAATTCAATCAATAAATGGGAAAAGGAACTGAACAGGTACTTCACAGAAGAAAAAATATGAATGGTCAACAAATATATGAAATAATATTCAACATTTCTAGCAATTAGAGCAATGAAATTAAAACTATACTGAAATTTCATCTCATTCCAGTCAGAATGGCCATTATCAAGAATGCAAGTAACAATAAATGTTGGTGAGGATGTGGGGAAAAAGGTACACTCATACATTGCTGGTGGGACTGCAAGTTGGTGCAACCACTCTGGAGAGCAGTATGGAGATTCCTTAGAAAACTTGGAATGAAACCACCATATGACCCAGTTATCCCACTCCTTGGTATATGCCCAAAGGATTTAAAATCAGCATACCAAAGTGATGCGGCCACATCAGTGTGTAGAGCAGCTCAATTCACAATAGCTGAACTATGAGACTAGCCTAGGTGCCCTTCAACAGATGAATGGATAAAGAAAATGTAGTATATATACATAAAGGAATACTACTTAGCCATAAAGAGAATTTGAATGATGGCATTTGCCAGTAAATTGATGGAACTGGAGAATATCATGCCAAGTAAAATAAGACAATTCCCCCAAAACAAAGACCAAATGTTTTCTCTGGTATGTGGATGCTGACTCACAATAAGGTGGTGGGAGTAAGGAAGAATAGAGGAACTTTGTATTAGAAAAAGGGGTATGAAGGGAAGGAACTGGGAATGGGAATAGGAAAGAGAGTAGAATGAATTGGAAATTACTTTCCTATGTTCATACATGAATACGTGACCAATGTATTCTACATAATGTATAACCAGAAGAACTGGAAGTTGTACTCCATGTATGTCAATATGTCAAAATACACTCTACTGTCATGTATAACTAAAAAACAAAACAAAACAAAAAAATTGGGGGGCTAAAGTTTGAGCTGACTGAAACACTGCTATAGGTTTCAGTAGACTTTAGTGGCAATTCTCAATACGAGGTCAGAATGTGTCAGTAATCCCATAATTATCACCACATCAATACACCTATTTCTTTGGAAATAGTCACTTTTAAAGATTCCATAAAGGTGAATTGGTTCCTTTTATGAAGGCAAATCAACAATTCTCCATTTCTGTGCATTTATCCATTTATTATTCCACACACTTACACTGAGCACTCTGAGTACATTCTTACCAGACATATATTAAATCTGCTCTGTCCACTATGGTAACCTTGAGCTACATGTGTGAGTTGAGGTATCACATACATGTGAAATGCACAATAGATTTCAAGCACTTCATACTAAAAAGGAGATATAAACTCTCAATAACTTGTATATTAATTACATGTGGAAATTATATTATTTTGTATATATTAGGTTAAACAAAGTCTATTAATAAAATTAATTTACCTGTTCATGTTTACTTTTTTAATGTGGCTCTAGAAAATATTCACAATTGTGAGTTGCCTTATATTTCTATTTGACTGCACAGGACCAGAGTTAAGACATGTAGGAAATAGTCTAATGGGAACTTAAATCAAAGAAAAAAATGTCAGTGATTCACTAAATGATAAAGAATATGAACTTTAGTTTTTACTAGACATGACTTCAAATCTCTTTTCTAAAACTTACTTTGTATGTGATATAAATCATTGGCTTAAATACTAGAACCATTTTCTTTATCTATAAAATTGGAAGTGATAACAATAATACCTACCTTGCAGGGTTTTTGTAAAGACTAAATGAAATAATATTTGGCAAGTACTTAGCAGAGTCACTAATACAGAGATAATGCTTAACAAGTAATTGCTGTTCTGATGATGTTCATTACATTAATTTTGATAAGAATGATGGCCCTCAGCTTTAAGTATGTGAGGGTGTTTTGACGACAAAAGCAAAGGACACTTAGCTCAAATGCACTCAACCATGGAAATTCACATCAATGCTGCATTTTATAGGATGATTATGAACTAACCAAGTAGACAGAAGGGTGTACAGAACAGTGTGAGTAGCAGTAGGAAAAGTTTTTACCAACATGCATGGAATCATGAAAGAATCTAAACTTTCCTGTTTTTACAGTGAGATACTCTACATGAGCATGGGTAAAATGAGGTGGAAAATTGAAGATGTCACTAGAAAATTTAGTCCAAAACAACTGTTATGGTACTAAAAGAAGTGTGTATGCATAAAATTACAGAAGGCTTCCTAAATATCTAAATTTATTATATAACTCATCAACCCACACTCCTCCTAAGACGAACATCTCCAAAGTCAGGTAAAGAGAATATAATGAATTCAATTCATCAAGTAAGGAAGAGCTTCTTTAAGAAGAAAAAGCAAATAGACATTTTTTAAAAAGAAGATTAAAAGAATAAAAGAAACCTAAACATGATTGAGGATGCTATTTTGAAATTGGCTTTTGCACCATTTTCTGCAAACCAAATTACATCTTGGTGTATCTGTTGCCAAAAGCAATCCAAACTGAAAATACAAATGCTCACAATTTGAAATCACCCATTGAAAATAAAAGAAAAAGCAGACAAAATAATGAAAACACTTTAATGCTTATAGATAAGTACTATTTGGGGGGATGTTTAATAAGCAAATGTTTATTTTAGTTGCTTAGAATATTCTGTTGAATTCTGGATACATAAATTTCAACCCACATTCTCTAGTTGCCATAACAACTTGATACATTTGTTCTCTTGTGTCATTTTTTATCACATCAGTTTTTTTTTTTTTTTAAACTTCGGTTGCTATGATAACACTGTATAGTTGTTAAATTTATTCTATTCACATTTTGTTCTACAGGAAACTGGTAATTTGCTTTTATTTTTCTCTAAAGAAGCTTATGTTACAGAAGTGTAATAAGGAAAATAGTGATCTAAATTCAAGTTCATATTAAAATTTTAATTATATGTATTAATTTATGCCCAAATGATATAACCTCTGTGACCTCTGGAAGATGGCTAGTGATTATTTAATTCTACTCTGAAGAAAAAAAACAAAAACAAAACGACCTATACTGTATTAAATAAGGGAAATGGGCAGTTTGAGTTGCAGTTGCATCTCCAAGCAGGACTTCACCCAGTCTCATTTGAAGGAAACTGGTGATGTCAGGAAGTATCACATCAAAAGCTGCCGTTGCTGTTCTTTTATTAAATACCTTGCTTCTCTACAAAGTTGGAGCTTATTGATTATAATGAATAAAACCTTGGCTTAATAGAAATCCCTAATCTATGCTCACCTCTTCCTAAAGCAAGGCAAAAATCACTTATATCAAAAGTTCTCTTGCCTGTAATTAGATATTGGGGTCATCTAGGGTTATATATAAATGTTTTTATTTATTCAGCTAACTCCTACTGTTTCCTCTGTTTTAATTGCTCTTAATAGTGCTTTCATATCAACTAATTATATCACATAAATTGATAATACTGTGGTCCCTTCTACCTCTAAAAATTTTTTATAATTTGGACAGACTTTATTGAAGAGGCATTTCAGGGTATAAGGGTAAAAAGGTAAGGGACTAGGGCCAAAGAGATTTTTTGGGCTCTCATAGTCACTAACTGTGCAACTCCTCAAAATTATTTATCTGCTGATTCTTAGTTAAGATATTTAAAATGGGAATAAAAATAAGCAATAGTTTTTTATTGGTAGGGATTCAATGAGTTAGTGTATTCAAAAGATTTAGCACAGTGCTCATCACATAACAAATATTCAAAACACCTTAACTGTGTCCCTTCTTATTTTCATTTCCTTTCATTGAGGGTCAATGAGAAAGAGAAGGCAGAAACTGATGGAGATTCAGCTAAGGTAATGAACCTGGATCTTAGAGAGATTCTTCTCTCAGCCACTAATCTAATATTCAGAAGAAAAAGAAGCATGGCTAATTAGGATTTATTTTGGATTGGCATTGTTGTTCCTGGCCTGCCCAATGAAATAAATAGGTTATGTCAGCTGGAAACGATTTGGTGTTGCCCTGTTTCTAGAAATGTATTTGAGTTAAAATATTGACCCAACCACAGCTGAGGTTTCATATAAGAAGCTAAATCTTCTGACACAGGCTTTGTCATCAGATCTGGAATTGAATTTGGTTCTTTTTTGGACCTTTGAAAAAATCACTTAATTTCTCTAAGCCTCAGTTTCCCACACATGTAAAACATGAATCAAAAATATTGAAAGGATTTCACACAGCAATATGGTCAAAGCCAAGCGCCGGAGTAGTTCCGCTTTATTCAGAAAGGAGTGTGTTTATATAGAGCCTGGTATGGGCTGATTGGTTGGGGCATGAAACGGGGTGAGGGCTGATAGGGCGAGTCCGGATCCCAGAGGTTTCAGGTGGAGGTGTTGAATACTGATTGGGTGTGGAGTGGCCCGGGAACAGCGATGGGAGGTAGAATCCGAAGAGAAGGCTGACCAGTGCCATGTTGGGGAAAATAAGAGCGGTGACCTTATAAATATATTTAACATCTATATATAACACCTACTTTGGGGTTTGTTAATTAGTTTTAGAGGTAATAAATGTGACATAATATTCAACACATTTTTGCCATTAGTACTAGACTTGTGGCTGATGTTGGCATTGAGTAGCCAGTAAGAATTTTACAACCCTAACTAAGTTGCCTGGGAATCAAGGCAGACTTCAGTTCTAGCAGGAAAACAGAGGGATTTGGGAGAGCAGATGAATGCCCCAGCTGATTCCAAGCACAATGGATGTTTGACTTAAGACAATAAGGCAAATGCTCGTGATCCTCAACCAACTGTGAGTAGGAGAGTGCTAATATTATAATAGGCTTGGTCAGGTCTGGTTCCGGAAATGAGAGTGCTGTGCCTCTAGATTAAAGAAAAATTTTCACTCCAGAGACTGGGGAGGCTGGAACTGACAGTTACTCTGATCCTATTTCTTCTCAATGCCTAAAGCACTCGAGTAATAAGCCAGAGCATTCAGAGAGATGCATCGACTCTGTGAGGCCACTAGGGTGTCATTTAGAACCTCTCTGCTGGAACAATGGAGTCATATAAATTTCAACCCACATTCTCTAGTTGCCATGGTAACTTGATGCACTTGCTTTGAAGTGTCTTTTGTGCCCCCCCCCTTTCTTTCTCTTTATTTTTAATCATCAGGATTTTTACTTTGCCAGTAATTTCCTAAATGTAGTTTTGTGACTTCCTACCCTCCTATCTCCCAGTTAAATTTCTGAATATGTTGCTGGGGAGTGATTTCCACCTAAAAATAATAGCTGAGTGTGCGTGTTCACACAGACATGCTGTGCTTATAAGTCAACCTCTCTCCCTCCCTTCCAACCTCTCTCTCATTCTCTCTCTCTCTCTCTCTCTCTCTCTCTCTCTCTCTGTCTCTCTCTCTCTCACACACACACACACACACACGCACGCACACACGAATTATGTTAGAAAACTGATACATTTTTAAAGCCTTATGATGCTTTTTAAAAATCAGTTTGTGTCTTAAATAAAAATTATCAAGTAAGTGCTTCAATTCTGGAACAACTGATTTTGTATTTCTTTAGCAATTGTAATGTAGCTGACTGAATAAAGAGTGATTCCCATGGCATTCTTTTTCTCCACTTGATGACTTTAACATGTTCAGATTGTGAAAAGAAGCGTGTTTCAGTGTAAAGAGCAAAAGGCTGACCTGGGTTACCCCTTAGGTATGCAACCAGGGGCAAGTTAACCTTTTAAAGCCTCACATTAAAATGAATTGATAGTTCTCTTGCAAGATATTCATGAGAAATAAATTGAGACGATATATGTAGAGTACCTAGAAAAAGTAGGTCCTATGATAGGTTCTAGGACATTATAAATAAACATTAATTCCTTTTTATCTAACAAACTAACAAAATTTACTAAAAAAATCTATGTCTCATTCATTAGAGGCATGTGTATTTTTCATTACAAATGCATTTCCACATTGCAAAGGTGAGGCAAATAAGAAAATATGAAAGTAGAACTGTGTGCATCTTCTTGCGTGGGTGCTGACAATGTAAAGAACTTACCACAAAGAAAGCATTTCCTGGAGGCCTCCAAAGGAAGATGACCTCTTGTTACGTTCAGTTGGGATCTTTTATCTGGGACTAAACCTGCTTCAAAACACCAAGCTAATAGCGAGGACATTAGAAATTGTTCTGGCTAACTGGAAAACAATAGTCACCATCCCAACAAAATTCCCTTTTCATGTAGGAAGTGCATTCTAAACATAAAAATGTGTTTAATCAAGAGCGATAGGGATGCTGGAAAACAACATTAGGCATGCAGACAGAGGGATATTGCCAACTTGGAGTGCTACTATTGCTATACATTTGTGTGTGGTGTTGACAAGGAAAAACTAAGGAGACAGAAACAAAATTAAATTTTAAGAAGAGAACTGCAATTATATGACATGACACCTGCTCTCTGAAAGTATTGTCTTTCAGACAGGAATTCACAGAAAATTAAACAAAAAGGAGAAGGATCACAGAGAAAATTCTTAAAGGAATAACATCGAAGATATGAGTAATTTAAAAATATATTTTTAAGTAACAAGAAAAACAAGCATAAGAGAAAAATATTTATCTTACTAGTAAAATGGGAGTGCTAGGCAAATCAAATTATTGATTAATTGATATTATCGAATAATAACATCAGATAATAAATATTTTATAGTTTTATTAATCAAATAATGTTTCCTGGAACAAACTGAAGAATGATCTATTTGATTATAATTCAGAAAGAGGATGGATTTTTGGAATCCAATTAAACCAAATTAAAATACTGGTCCTGGCTTTCAGTAACTTAATAATTTTGGGCAAGTGATTCAACCTCAGTAAGTTTTTGTTTCTTTATCTGAGAGGAACTGAATTCCAGTCTAGTTTCTGCTGTGAAACTATGTATACTTGGACAAACATTTTTGCTTCTGGGAATCTTTTTTTTTCTTCTGTTGCATAGAGTAAGGGAATCACTCTGTAGGTGGGAATTTCCATGAGTACTTGTAGCTCTGACTTTCCTGGACTCTGTATTCTCTTTAGTGTAGTTATTGCACTACATTTCTACAGCTAAGGGTTTATTTTCAGGCTCCTTTGAAGCCACGGTTTAGACTGGATTCCAGAATCAGATCCTGGAAGTAACGCAAGAGGGCAGCTTGTAATGATTTCAGTTCTTTCCTGGATCTTTTAGAAACTAGGCAGTTTATCTGTCTCTAGGACCTGGGTTTCTGACAGAAAGGTATAGCATAGTTCTGCAGTTTTCACTCAACTTTAGTTAATGACAGGATTTTGTGACTTTGCTTCTTTTCTTGAACATTAATGGAATTTGTACTTCATAATAGGCACCATTAAAAGATTTATTTATAAAATATTGAGTAAAAATAAAAATACTATTTTCCACTGTAGAAAAAACAAAAATATAAACTATAAAGAACAAAATAAGTATCCCTTACTATTCCAATATTCAGAAGTAATCACAATTACATTTTGGTGAATTTTTTTTCTCAATACAGTCAATCCTCTATGTTCATGGATTCTGCATCAATGAATTCAACCAACCATAGGGAAAACATTTTTAAAAATTAAATTTTTACTGAACACGTACAGACATTTTTTCTTGTCATCATTTTCTCAGCAATACAGTATAACAATTATTTATATAGCACTTAAATATTATAAATGATCCAGAGAAGGTCTTATGCAACTACTATGTTATTTAATATAAAAGTATCCATAGATTTTGGTTCCCATGGCGCTGTTCTAGAAGCAATGCCTTGTGGATACTGAGGGATGACTACATTTGTGTGTGTTTTTTCTTTTTATCAAAATTTGAATATTTGTATATTTTCTTTATAATATACTTTTTCACTTAAAATAGTCCTGCTCAAATTTGTATATCCGTAAAGTTTCTTCTATAACGTTTTACTACAACTGTTGATCATATGGCTATATTGAGTCATAGTTGCTAACATATAGACTCAGGAATGAGATTACCTGGGTGTAAATGACAGTTTCAGCTCTTATTAAGTGTGTGTACTTTGGGCAATTTGCTTAACCTTTCTAAGCCTCAATTTCTTTATCTATACTATGGGTACAATAATAATACAGACCTTACAGGTTTTTGTGATGACTCAGTGAGTTAATACTGTGAACCATCATAGAACAGGCAGACAATACAGATTCACCACCACTGCCCACATTTATTTTGTCCAGTCCAATATCTATTTCAAATAGGTAAGTTTGGTTCAGTTACATTCTTGGGCACCTCAATATAGACTTAGTCTCCATTCTGGAACATTTTTTGTAAGCCTGCCTATTTTTCTGTCCTCACTCACCCATTTCTGTCTCCTATTATTCTGAAAATTTTCTATATTTGTTTCTTACTTTTTTTCTCTACTGATTTGAAAACTTCTAATTGTTTTTTTTTTCTTTCACTAGTTTATTTTTGGCATACTTGTGTATAGTAGTATGTAATATATATATGTATTTATGAAGTCTGAAGTTATTAAGTGTAGCTCTTTTGTGATTATTATAATTTTGACATATTTTAACAACTCATTGAACACCCCGATTTCCCAACTTGTTGCTCTTATTTGAACATGAAAATTAATTTTTTATTTAAAACCAATGACATTTAATAACATACTTTATTAATTTCTGTGGTCAGTACTGATTCATGTAGTTGGGTATTTCTCTGTGTTTATTCTTGTTGCTAAAGCACATCCTTTAATAATTATTTTGTAAGAGTTTTGTTGATTACATTATCTTGATATTTACATGTTTTTACTCTCTCTTTGCATGATAATTTAACTGGGTGTAAACTTTTAAGGGAGCAGTAATTTTCTTTTGCACTGAACAAATATTCTAATTCTGTTGGTCTCTATTTTTGCTCAGAAAAATCTGCTTATTTGGTTATTGTTTTTCTGTATTTTTGTTTGTTTGTTTTTAGTAGTGCTATCTTGGTTTTTTCTCTTCTCTAGCTTTAAGATTTTTTTTATTTATCTTTGATGATTTTCGGTTTTACTTCAAGGTGTCTGCATATTTAATTTTATTTATTGACATGAGTCCTTATAAAGTTTGTTTCCATCAGAGGACTCATATTTTTTTTTAATTCTGGGAACTTTTCAACTACATTTATTCAGATATTGCCTCCCTATTCTTTTCCATTCTTCTTTTATTGTACTCTAAATGAAGATTGTACTCCCTCAACCTATCCTTCATGTATTTGCACTATTCTTTTACACTTTATTATCTCAGTTATGATATGAAGGGATTTGTTGTACACTTGGAATTCCTAATGTTTTATATGTGTTTAGTCCATGGCTTATGACATTTATTAATTTTTGTTTATTTGTTTCAGTTACTATATTTATTCCATTTTTAATGAGTTCTTTGTCATATCTATTGTGTCATCTTTTATTCCACTTCATTTTTATTTTCTAATATAATTTATTTGGATTTAAAATAAACATTATATCTTCTTTTTTCTTCTTGAGTATCTTATGTGTATATAACTACTTTTTCATGCTCTTCCATTATATTTGCATTGGTCTAGTTCACATTCTGGTTACTGATTTTGTTTCTAGTAATTAGCATAATATATTTTTTCAAGTGGTTTGAATTTTCGAATCTGCAGGGCTCATTCTAGAAACTATTTAGAAATGATTAAAAATGAAGAAAAGTTACAAAACTAGTCAAAAATTACCTGAACAACTTTTTAACTCAGACTTCAAAAAATTAATATTTTACTACATTTCAATTATTATTCTCTTTTGAGTTACCATTCTCTTTAGGTATAAGTACATGCATACTTTTCGAGCAGAAGCAGATCTAAAGAGAACTTTGCAGATATTATGACATTTTGTTAAGAGAAGATTCTCATATACAATCAAGGTGCCGTTATCAAATTCAAGAAATTGACATGGACATAAGAATTATCTATTCTACAGGTCTTATTCAAATTCATTAATTGGTCTGCTAAAAAATTGTTCCAGCAAAAAGAAATCCTTCTTTGGTTCAGACTCCCACTTGGAATCATATATTCCATTTAATACTCATGTCCTTTTAGTTGCTCTTAAAGTAGAATAGTTTTCAGTCTCCTTTGTCTTTCAGGAACTTGACCCTTTTTCCTTCAAGAATGTTTGGCTTCTATGTTGTAGAATAGCCTTCAATTTTTTTCCTGGTATTTTTGTGTGATTAAATATTGAAGGCTATGTATTTTGTTAGAAGTACTACAAAAGGGGCATGTCCTTTTCAGTACATGATTTGAGAAAATATCTAACATTCTGTTTGTTCAATTTACCAATTGTGCTAACTTTGCCCTCTTGGTTAAGGTAGTTTCTAGATTATCCACTGTCAAATTATGATTTTCTATGAGTAATTAAAAGAATTTCACAGAAGATATTTTCAATTTAGATAAATATTCTGTGTTTCATCTACTTTCACCCACTAATTTAGGTTGTTCTTGTCCAAGACATTTACTGTTATGGTGATTTCCAGTTAGTAGCTTTCTGTTTCTTTGATTTCTTCTATACTTACTAGTTGGCATTTTTCTGTAAAGAACACCTGTCCTTTCTCCTCATTTGAAAAAAACAGTCATTCATTGTGTCTAATTTATCTTTCCTATTTTGACTTTCTGGTTTGTACTCTTAGGGCTTAGAACACAATACCCCAAAATATGGTGAGTACTTATTTACTCTATTGAGAAGTTCCAGTTTTAAAAAATTTGCTGTTTCTTAAAAATGGGAATTTTTTATGAAATTTATAAAAAAGATGAATCAGTTGCTAAATCATTTGATAAATATTTGTCCAGACATGTTGTGTAGTGTGGAATGTGTTAACATTATGTAATTAAATAATTCAATCAATGTCTATACAAACTTACTTTATTTAGGCACCACGAAGGGTATAAAGATGGCGATAAATACACCTTTTGAAGGAGCCTAAAATCTTCTTGAGTGGATAAGACAAAGATATAAATAATTCTAAGTTTATTCTCCCTTCATCTATATTGTAGGTTGTTCCTAAAAGAAATGAGATGGTCTGATCATTATTAGCGATATAAAGGAGAAGACTATATCTGAGGGTATCACAGAAAAAGAGAGTCTGTCTAGTTGTAGAAAGGGACAGCACCAGTCCAGGCTTTGTACAGGAGAAGTCTCATATGACAAGACCTTAAAAAACTGAGTTGTGTCATTACTAGAAATAGGGAAACTAGGAGTAAAAGCGAGTTCTGAAGAAAAGATAATTATATTTAGATTGAATAGAATTGAGGTGCCGTTGTGATTCTTAGAGGAAATACCAGTCAGCATTTTAAAATGTAGGAGTAGAAATTGAGGGAAATGTCCTTGATTTGAAAATTGTCTTGAGAATGAGTTTTGAAAGAACAGATAAATAGAAAGGAATTTAGAGATAACAAATGAAGTCAGGGACTCAAAGAATGAAGAGGAAATGAAAGAGAAGGAGCAATCCAAGATCCTGTATATAGGAATACAGGTTTTAAGAAGGAATTATTAGCTAATGGTGTGAAATGCCAGAAAAAATGAAAGACAATAAGGACTATAGAAATTCAGAGAAAGTGGAAGACAGCAAGGACTAGGAAGTTCTCAGTGAGTTAAGAGTTCAGTAGGAGGGAAGAAAGGACAGCATCTAGGGATTAAAGCAGAGGTCACAACCTTGACTCCCCTTATGCAAACTGAAGTCCAGGTTTATATTTTGTTTAGAATATTCCATGTTAGCTCACTTGTTATTTTAAAAACATATAATTGTTGTTGTTTCAACAAATTTTTTGATGATCCAATTGGATTTTGTTAGCTATTCATGTATTTCTAAAAATAGAAAGATGCTCTGATAAATTGTGTAGAGGGATTCTATTGTCTTTACAGACACAAAAGACTTGAAGAAAGCACAAAATAAGGGACAAAAAGCAAATTGGCTATTTCAAATTTAGTTTCCTTATAGGGTTGAAACAGAAGGGAGTTCTTTCTCATGTTGGCTTGGGTAGACTGAGGCCTTTCTGACTGATTGCTGTGAATCAATCTTCCTTTCTCTCTCTCTTTCTTTCAACTTGTCTATTTGAAAGTATTATTTGATTACATAGCCCCTAGCATGAGGCTTCCATTTTGATTTGATCTGTTCTGTTGGGACCTATTACAGAGCTCAGTTCAAGACAACCACCTCCCATAGACTTAGTTTCATGTTTCCAGTACTTAAACATCAAAATATTTTGCACAACAATCAGCATTCCAAGTTCTATGGAAAATTACAAACATCTAACAACACTAGATTTGGGTTTCCTCACTGTAACAAATGCCTGGAAGTGATTAGAGACTGTACCTGTTAAGTGGAGCATTGATTTTCCATTTTGCCAAGACCATACATCTCTTGTTAAATATGTCTATATATAGTTAACATTTCTTCATCTAGATCATTAGTTTTCAAATCAGCATGTGATGGAATTATCTCAAGTACTTGTGAAAAACAGACTATAGGGCCCCACCCTACAGTTTCAAATTCAGCAGGTCCAAGACTTTGTTTAACAAAGCTCTGTGTGATGCACACATATTGATGGTCTTGGGACAATTTAAAAAACTTAATGGAAGGAAAGGAAGTGGTTTACTTTAGTGTACTGGTTTAAGTGCATAAGCTTTTATGACAGAACATGTCCTGTTTTTTTACCCAGAAAAGAAGGATGACGGTGTCTATTTCATAGATTAAAAAAAAAAAAAAAGTGAGACAATATGTATAAAATATGTGTTAGTATCCTTTAATATCTAGCTTATTATAACTTTTCATTATATGCTTCTGTTGTATTTTGTTGCTATTATTACTACTATTATTATTATATCTTTCAAGAATGTTGATTCTGGGGTGGGAGAAGGCTAAGTATAAATGGATAGTTTGGGAACAAGAGTGATCAAGGTCTTTTGTTGTTGTGAAAGAATGAAGGAAATAAAGATGTGTAGAAGAAAAACTCTAAAAGAGCAAACTTGGTGGCAAGTTACAAGGAAAAGGAGTAAAGACAGGGATATAAAAGCATGAATAGCTAGTCAAGATTGAAATCGAGTGTTTTGTATGTATTTAGGAAGAAAATATGAGATATCATTTGATGTGAAGGAGAAAAGTCATAAATCCTGTTGGGACTCAGGGCATATCACCCCCAAATGTGACTATAGGAGTTTAGAATGCTATCCCCAAGTATTCCCCTTTGGCATAATGACCATTTCAAACTGGTTATTTTGAGAAACTGCACACATTGAAGTACCTCTCAAAGACTCCTTTTGTAAAGGAAGTTTTCATCTATAAATATTTTCATCAGTAAAGGTGTCTGTATCAAGATGAGAGTTACTCTGAGAAAACTTTCCAGTTGAGAAATTTTAATCATCATGATGAGGTAACGTTTATTCACCATACCTTTCCTCCTATCCCCTTCCATAATTTGACTCCACCAACCCTAGAAGAGCTAAGTGTCTTTATTCCTTTCTGTGGTTTAGGATGCTATATAAACTTGAATTATCAGGCCCTTCTCTGAGTCTCATATTTTTGTGAGACCCTCATGCAATGCATGGGTATGCACATAATTAAAATAGTTCTTCTTCTGTTAATCTGCCTTATGTCAATTTGTACCTCAGTCAAAGAATTTAAGAGGATTGAGAAGTCATTTTTCCTTCCTCTCCAATCTGAAGTATTCAATCCAGTTGTGAAATGGTTGATAGGAGGAATAGAACTCTCTGCAATAGGTGGCATTATTTCCATATTTTGAATGATAACAGTCATAGCATTTAAATATTGGTCCATTCTGCACAGTTACTAAATCATTTCTTTCTTACTCTAAACCTATGCTCTTTCCTTCTGAGCCTGGTGCCTCTCAAGTCTACATTATGTGCTATTAAAATACTCCTACTTATCTATATAACCTTATTTGACTTTAGCACTAACTCTCCTTTGATTTCAATCAGATATAGATGCCCCTTCCATTGTTTATATATTAGTTTGATCAACACATTGCACTATAAATTACATATCTGTATATTTCCCTTTGGAGAAAAGGCAATCCATATTAATGTCTTTCCATCTCCAGAGATCAATAAATATTTTTTTAATGAATGGAAAATATAAAAAATTAAATTAGATGAATAAATGAATGCATATAGACGGACAAACAAACAGGGAATAGAGGCTTTGATCTGACTCAGAGGAATGCCAATCTGAACTACTTAAGACAGGTAACCCCTGTCTCAGAAACAGTCTTTTACTTTATGCTCAGTCTATAATGGTGGATTTGTTGCCACGTTCAGTGATGATGGATCCAGGTAGTAGTGATAGCAGTACAAGCTCAATTAGCAGCTTAATTACAGTCAGTCACATTAGAAGTCCTCACTATAGGATTTATATGAGTGAAGGAAACAGTCCAATTGTTCAAGCTCTCAGAAAGTCATGTCTTTAATTTGTCAATCTGTAGTGTTCCAAGGGGCAAACCAAACATTTAGGCCATTGGCAACATTTCAGGAGCCAGTAAAAATATAATAAACTTGTCAGAAGGCATATTTGCTACACCTATGAGAATAGCCTTGAGTTTTGTACCCTGAGTGGAGGAACTGTGGCCATTTTCAGTTTTGTGTAGTTAGCACTGAGACTAAACAGCATTAGCATACCAGTGGGCACCACTGGGTTTCAGTTTGGCTAAACCATTAGTGAATAAGTTCCAGATATTTAGTGAAACCTTTTGAATCAAGAATCCCATTGAGTCTTTGCTTCAGGGGATAACTGGAAATCAAATTTTCCTAAAAGGGTAATGATACTTTTTTACATAAAATCAAGATGCTACTGGGATCAGGCTGGCTGCATTCTTGAATATACCATTTCCATGTGACAAGTGAGACCTTTAACATCTTGTTAGATTATCAGTTGGTCCACCCCAAAATGAAAATACCAGACTAGAGAGTTACTAAGTGTCAAAGGTGTCATTAATGTGGGGCTCAAAAGTAGAGATCATGACATAGCTTGCTACCAATAGAGCTACCAACAGAGTTAGTGACTTTGGCCTCACTTTAAGGATGCTGATTTTGAAGTTAGCTGATGAGTTAAATGTTCAAGTGAGAACACACTCTCTTTAGTATCCATAGACCCAATAAGGTATGGGGCCTCCGTTTTGATGGCTGGGGCTAAAAAGACAACATTTTTTTTCTTTGTGAGGGAGGGAATTTATCCACAGAGCCCCTCAATTTTGTCTGAGTTTATCACCTACACTTTCTGGCTGAGTCTGAGGTTTTTGACTTGACAACTAATAGGACATCATCTATGTAATTACAATTTTGAACATCAAAAACTAGAACTAATAAGCCAGACTCAAAAACCCAGAGGCCAAATGTTTTTCCTGATAAGTGGATGATGATATATAGTGGGGGGTGAGAGAAGAATGGAGGAACTTTAGATTATGTAGAGGGAAATGAGAGGGAGAGGGGTATGAAAAATGGTGGAGTGAGACAGACATCATTACCCTATGGACATGTGTGATTACACGAATGGTATGAGTCTACATCATGCACAACCATAGAAATGAAAAAATGTACCCCATTTGTGTACAATGAATCAAAATGCAGTCTGCAAAAATAAAAAAATAATTACAAAAAAGTCAAGGGTTGAATGTTTTTCTCTCATATAAGGAAGCCAGAGAAAAATAAGAACAACAACAAAAAAGAGGCGGGGGACATCATGAAGATGGAAGAGAGCAGTGGAGTGGGAGAGGGTTGGTGTTGAGGGGATGTGGGGAGGGACAGGAAAGGAGAGGGCCTGCAGAGTGAAGATGACCAGATTATGCTGTGTGCATGTGTAAATGAATGTACCATAGTGAATTCCCCATTTATATAAACATGAAAAGCACCAATTTACTTAAACAATAAATACCTGGGCATGGTGGTGCACACCTGTAATCCCAGAAACTCTGGAGGCTGAGGCAGGAGAATCACTAAGTTCAGAGCCAGCCTCAGCAACTTAGTGAGGCCCTAAGCAACTTAGTGAGATCCTGTCTCTAAAAAAAATATAAAAAAGGGCTGGGGATGTTGCTCAGTGGTTAAGCACCCCTGGGTTCAATCCCTGGTATAATAATAATAATAATAATAATAATAATAATAATAATAATAAAAACAATACATTGATGGGAGGAAGACCTGTGTAGTAGTGAAAAGGGAACAGGAGACAGGGTAGGGAAGAGAGGAAGGAGGTACTGGGGACTGAAATGCAGCAAATTATATTCCATGTATGTGTGATTATGCCAAAATGAACCCTGCTATATGTACAGCTAAATGAACTCAGAAAAACATAAAAAAGTAGAGCTACTGACACTAAACCTTATAGCAAATGACAGGGAGTTTAATGAAGAAGCACTATAGACATATTGGGGGCTTTGCCATGTGAATACAAATGTGTTGTCTTGGACCTCGAGAACCAGAGGGCTAGGAAAATGATGTAGGAAATATAACATACCAAATGCTGTCAGTGCCGTGGATTTAATTACAGTTACAGTGTCTGGAATACCTAAGGGAATAGGATCAACAATTGAATTCACTAAGCTTTAATACTCTATAAGGGTCTGGCTCCATTAGTAATGTTTACTGGCCATACTTGACTGTTGTTTTAAGATATTGTATCTTGTACTATTGCTGCAACCTTTAAATTCTTATGCAATTTCCTCTTTTCTCTGAGATTTTCCATTGTTTCTGTTGGACTACCTGAAAGAAAATGGGGAAAATAATTGGGGAGAATTACACATTCCTCTAGCATCTCTCGACATGTACTCTTCCTCTTCAGGAGAATCCCCATTGGAGTCTGTGGACGTTTACAGTGAAATATTAACACCAATTATACACTCAGCAATTAAAGGCACAAAAAATGGTTAATTGAATGGCCCCAAAGAGCCTCATGTATAAGGTCACTTTAGCTTTCCTAGAATGAATCCTGCCCAAACCTAGTGATCTGAATCCTAGTGCCCTAATGCCCTACTTCATAACCCCTAATCCAGAGGATGAAGGTTAGTGCGTTTTGGATGCTATATCTAAGGGGACGATGAGAAGTTGAATCCTTCCTCTTCCTGAAGTTCTTTAGTATATTTGAATGGTATGTATGAACCTTTTCCCTTCTTAGAAACAAAGAAATATTGTTCCCACTTTTAATTATCTTTTTACTTATAGAATCTTAAGATCAGTAAGAAGGAAGAGGGAGGGATTATAAATCATGGAGGGCAAGATAACTCTATAGCTGTAAGCAAGGAACATTTATGCCTGACTTTGAGTGTCATGGTGGTAACTTTTAACTCAGCAAAATGGAATTCTAATGTTTTTGTTTCAACTAAATTTTTTTTTTAAATCAGTAGCCACACCATCAATACTGCCAATCTATAGGTGGTAAATTAAAGGCACCCATCTTTGGCACCACAAACTGTGGGAACAAAATCAGGGCTACCGATCTGATTGCATTACTCATGTGAGTGCCCACAGTCAGGTACTGTTTTATGATGAGATGCTTTGGAATAAAGATGCTGATTGAGCCTGCACTACCTCCCTTGCTGCCTGGATTTATCATTATAGCAAATGTAGAAGCACATCCTCCATCACAGACTGAGCACAAAGTAAAGAACTTCATGTTGCAGATTACAAAGGTTAACCTGTAGTCCTCCCTCATTTGGTTGAGCCTGACATTCCTCTTAACCAGATCAGACCACTTCTCTCTTTGTTCTTCTATCTAGGTATGCTTTTATGTATCTAATTTAATCATTTATACTTTTTATTCATTAAACAAGTATGTATCCTTGGAGATTGAAACACAGTAAGATATCCTTCCTGTTCTCCAAAGAACTGTAATGTGACAATAGAAATATATAATTTATAACACAATGTGTTAATCACAATGAGAGGTGTAAACAATGGGAGCAGAGAAGAGGGATATCTACAGCAGGCTGGTGTCAGAGAAATCTTGGTGTATGCTCAAAGTGTTTACAAATTTTTCTCCTTTCACAATAAGTACAGGTACATATCTTTATTGTCTGAAAGCAGATGGGAACTTCTGCTCCAGAATGAATTTTAGTAGCTGAGGATGATAAACAGATTGTAAAGAAATCTTCCCACCTACAGAAGAGTTAGCAAAACCTGATAGCTGTCTTAGAGTCTCTTTCCTAGTACTTGACCTGTAACTACTTCAGTTATTTCTCCTCATTAACAAACATTAAAGTCAAGGACCATTATTATGCAGTTGAACATAAAACATGGTCAACATGTTTGTTATTGATTTTCAAGAATGTCTTACAAAGTCTTTCATCAACCCATCAGTCCCTGATCAGTCTTCTTTCAGAAAATCATGACTGTTAGCATTCCCTTCTTGTCACTGCCAAGAGTTGCAAAGCATCCAAGATTTTATCCTTTTTGTAAGTTAAGGAATTAGGCTGCCAGTTTCATAGATTCTTCCAGAAGACCCTTAGGACAAAGAAAAAGAACTTTATTACTTGCAACAACAAAAATAGCCTGAGAATCAACATTTCCAGTCTCAGTTTCTCAAGCCCCATTTCCTACAAGGCCAAGTTAACATGACCACATGATAAATTCTCTCGCAATGGGTCTTTTTATAGGTTGCATTCTCTCAACTGAGGGAACACATACCAGTAAGCAAACCTATCCTTTACTCTAAATGTAGTCATTATTTCCATCATCCAGAACTGCAGTTACAAAGGATCCTTGAAAAAAACACTCCAGCACAAAGGCAGTCAGTGTCTCTGCTTGTTCTGAGAACTCCAAAAACTACGAGTATAGAGATTCCTGCAAGTATAGGAAATTACATAAGATGAAATCAACCCTTCTACCTTCGTCTTATTAACCATGCTCAGCTTTTACCACATCATCAGTTTACTTTGGAATAGTCCAATTTCAACATTCCCTGGTGAAAAGCTTTGAAATTTAAAAACTTGCCTTTGAATAACTGTCCCATTTTATGATTTCTCTTTGGGAGCAATATAAAAATGGGTTAAGCAGTACATTCACATTCTAAAACTGACATAAGCAACATCTAATAATTTTATTCAGGTCTTAGATATTTTAAGATTCATGTTAAAAGCTTAAAATATTTAACTTACAATTTGGAAAGTAAGTATTGATTCTTAAACTATTTTTTTTCTTTTAGCTTACAGGTTGGAGTGGATCAAAGGAAAATGCTTCATGTATTGAGCAAAATAAAGAAAATCAGTGTTTTGAGAATGAAACTGATGAAAAGTCAAGTGTAAGTGTTCCAGTATTTCCTTTGTTTCTATACTTAATGGGGAAAATATGTCTTGTACTCTATCATGTAAAGTTTGTAATAGTGTTAAAAGAAAATGTGTAACCTAATTTCTAACCTTGACTTGGTCAGCATATTGGGTTCTCCCGCTAATAAGCTGACACTGAATGTTTCTCATTTTGAGTATTTGCACATTTTGATGTGGGATCTGTGTTTTGGTGTGTAGTCTTAAGTTGATGGTGATAACAGTCATTCTGTAAACTACTCCATTTCTCCTCTGGTGCAAAATGTTTTTGTTTAACATAAAAGGTGTTATTTATACTATTTGAGGTACTTACAAAATGCTAAATGCTTTTCCTTCCAGGAAAGGAAGTCATCTAACTTGGCAATAACACTCTTTTCTCCAAAACGGGAGAGTGAGTGTGGATGTCTGTGTTGGACTCATGCATCCTTAGAAAACAAATTTTTGGACTTCCTGGCTGTCCACAAGGATATTTGTAGTTTTGCTTCCTGAAGATGAAATCATTAGGCCTAAGTGGAATACAAATGTGCCAACTTGTCCACAGTTTAATTAAATAAATGTTGGTGCATATATTAGAGAAACTTGTGTTTTCATCATAGGAAAGCTTAAATTCTAAAAGCTTCAGTTTATCTTATATGAGCGTTATGAGATTTTAATAAATGATTATGGACATGTTTAATAGTGCCTGGCAAATAGTATATTTATTATTCTATTGAAATGAATTGCAAGTTTTATATCTTCTAGAGGAGGTGATATTTTTATTAAAATTTAAAAAATAAAAATAAAGATATCATTGAGAAGAAACTGTAAAATGTTTCTTCTTAATTTTATTGGTGAAGAAATATTTAGTGTGGTTCCTTCATTTCATTTCTATTATGTCCTTTGAGCAATTTTTAAATAACTAGGAATATTTTAGGGGTATGATATGGTGTTTAAATAAACTTACTTTGCTAAGACAGAAGTTACAGATTTAATGTTCCAGAGTTCTAGTGATAAACAATGAGGATTTCTTAACAGTTCAAAAGGAAAGAAAGGAATCTGAAAGAATGAACAAGACCTTGGCAACTAAGTAGACAAGTCTTGTGTGGTATAAGAACATTAGGGAGGAAAGTTGACTGATGGATAAATAGGGTGAATTTAAATATGACATCTTAAATTTGAGGTAACATGGGAACAACTAAAAGGAAATAGGTTGAGGGAATATACTGGTTGATGAATATACTGATTGAGAACTAAGTGCGATATAACAAAAGAACAGTGTGAGAAGATGCAAAAAGATCCAAAGAAGAGCAAAAGATCCAAAGACTCAGACTGCAGTTTGTACTTGGCTCTACCACTAATTATTCATGTCACCTCAAGTAGATTAAACTATGTCTATCTTTATTTCCTTAATTCCTATCTTAATGTCTATCTTTATTTCTTTAATTCCTATTGTGCCTGTCTTTCAGTAGTGTAATAAGTATCAAACAAAACAGTCAGATGCAAAGGACTGTCAGTTAAAAGTTCAGGATATTGTATAATTTTGGAAACATGGCCACCACTAAATGCCTCTTCAAAAATATTTTGTTTTACTTAATGTTTTACCTGTTGGACAATTAATTCTAATTCCTTCAGGAGAAAACATATTCTAGTCAATTTTGTGAAGTAGAACTGGTTGATGAAGAACTAAGAGGATACCGTGCAAATACAATGAATGGGGCAGAAAGTTTGATATCTTAACAAGAACATAGAGGTAAAACCAGGTGGAGGGAAACTTAACTGTAGGAAGCATTAAGATTGAGAAGAAGTCATGGTATAAAAGAAAGTGATAATTGGAAGCTCAAAAATTGGTTTATTATTTTTGTACACTTACTGTCTGGGTGTTCTTGAGTAAATTATTCAGCCTTTCTGTATCTCAGTTTCCAAATCAAAGTGAAAGGTTTTGATTAGATAAATTGTGGGTCCTTTAAAATTATAATGTATTTATATCACTTTGAGAGGTATAGAAAATATTTATTTTAGAGAATTCCAACATTAACCTCAATTATTTTCAGGCTATAATGTGTGTTTATACTCTATAAAATAGCTATATCTTCTGATTAAATATAATTTTTTAAAACTCAGCTCTGTTTTTCTATTTATTGTGCTTTCCTACATTTGGAAGGAAAATTCTTTTTCTTAATGCCATTCAGTCATGGTAAAGGTTTTTATGTGTGCCTGCTTTAGGGAATGAGAGCATTTATATGCATACATTAGATGCTATTTATTACCCCTATTTTGAAAGTGATGGTTTTAAAACACTAAATAGCCAAATAAATCTTGAAAAAGAAAAACAAAGTTGGAGGCCTCATACCTCCTGATTTAAAAACATACCAAAAAGTAATCGTAATCCACATGGTATGGTACTGGCATAAAGACTGATATATGGACATGTGTATGGACCAATACAACAGAATAGAGAACTCAGAAAAAAGGTCAAATGAAAGCAAGGTGTCAATACTATACAATGAAAAAGAGAGTATTCCACAAACAGTGATAAGAAAATTGGATATCCACTGGATATTCAGAAGAATGTAGTTGGACCCTTAGTTTACACTATATATGAAAATTAATTCAAAACTGATTAAAGACATAATTAAAACCTAAAATTATAAAACTCCCAGAAGAAAACAGGGGAAAATGTCAGGATTTTGGCTTTGGCAATGAGTTCTTAGATGTGATACTTAAAAGCATAGGCAACAAAGACAGAAATGAAAAGACAGAAATATATAAAACTTATTCTCATGAAAAGATGCCCAATACTAGTAATGATAACAGAAATGCCAATTAAAACAACAATGATATCTGAGACCTTTTGGGATGACCATTATCAAAACAAATATTAGTAAAGATGTGGAGACATTGAAATCCTTGTACATTGTTGGTGAGAATATAAAACAGTGCAATCATTATGAAAAACAGCACATAGGTTCCTTAAAAAATAAAAAATAAAAAAAATAGAATTACCATATGAACCAGAAATCCTACTTCCAGGCATATAGCCAAAAGAATTCCAAGCGGAATTTGAAAAGATATTTGCACACCCCTGTTCACTGCAACATTAAATACAGTGGCCAAGAGGTGGAAGCAACTCAAATGTCCATCTACAAATGAATGGATAAATAAAATTAAAAAATAAAAAATAAAATTAAAAAATATTTATGTAAAAAAATTTAAAAAATATATATATACAGTGGAATATTATGTAACCTTAACACAGAAGGAAATCTTACCATGTGCTACAATATGTGAATCTTGAGAATGTTATGCAAAGCAAAATACTCCGGTCACAAAAAAGACAAATATTGTATGATTCCACACATATCAAGTACCTAGAGTAGTCAAACTTTTAGAAAGTAGAAAGAGGCTTGCCTACAGCTGAGGAAGTAGGGGAGAAGGAATCAGTGTTAGTGGGTATGGAATTTCAGTTTTATTTTGTTTTGTTTTTGCCACATGGAGATTGAACCCAGGGCTTTGCACATGTTAGATAAGTACTCTACCATTGAGCTACACCCCCAGCCTGAGTTTCAGTATTTTAATGATGAAAAATTTTAGAGCTGTGTTGTACACCAGTGCAAAAACATAAAATGATACTGAATTAAAAATAGTTGAGATTACAGATTTAATGTTTTGTTTCTACTACTATTACTACTACTAATAATAATAAAATGATTCTGAGTTAATCTTCCTGGAGCACCAAATATGAAAATAACATACAGTCAGAGGATTAAAGATAATTTTAATTGTAATATAGAGCAATGACCCTTTAATTTTGAATTTCCTCTACTACCACTCTGCTACAAGGGAATCTTTCATCCACTGGAAAACCTCTAGTCTAGAATACTTAGTACCGTGCAAGGTAGCTCATTCCATCTGGGCAAGTTTGAATATTATTCTTTTTATTAGACCCATGATATGAAACCTATATCAGCCCTGGATATACTTTATATTTCTCAATGTAAGTGATAATATAGTGGCAAATGTCTTATCTTTCTGGAATTAATAAAGGAATAACCTTTTATTTTGGATGGAATACTGTAGTTAGCTCTGACTAATTTGGTTTGCTAATTTAAAACAAACTGTCATAATTCCTCATATCCAGTTTATTAAAGACATCATGCTTTATCTTTGAGTATCTTGTAGTACCTTAGGGTCAAGTTTCTGCCTATTAAAAATCAATGACTGGATTGTCTGTACTAGCATTACCTGAAATCAGGTTTGTGTGTTACCAAATCTGACACATTCATAAAGTAATTTTAAACTATTCAATTCAAATATCAATAGAGCTCAGTTTTTCACTGATTATATTTAAATTATTGGTTTTGAATAATTAATTTTATTATGTATCATAACAGTTTCTAAACACAACCTGATTAACAAAGGGTTAATGCTTATTTAAGACCATGTATCTGATAAGGGGTTAATATTCCAAAGTTTTTAAAGAACCCATGCAATTCAATTATGGGAAGAGAACCCAATTAAAAAGTGGGCAAAAGACCTGAATAGACATTTCTCCAAAGAAGACACAAAACTGGACAACAGGTATATGAAAAGGTACTCAACATCATTAATAATTAGTGAAATGGAAATAAAAATTAATATGTTATTGACTCATATCTTTTAGGGTAGTTAGGATAGCTATTATCAAAATGTCAAAAGATAACAAATGTTGATGTGAGTGTAGAGAAAAGGGAACTCTTGTATACTGTTGGTGGGAATGTACATTGATATGATAATTACAGAAAACTCTGTGGAGTTTCAAAAGAAATTAATAATAAAATTACCTTATGACCTAGCAGTCCTCCTTTTAGAAGTACACCCCAAAAGAAATAAAATCACCACCTCATAAAGACATCTATGCCCCTGTGCTCACCAGCATTATTCACCACGGCCAAGATATGGAAACAAAATAAGTGTCCATCAACCCATGAATGAATAAAGAAAACAAAAAAAACAAAAAACCAGGATAGTACATATATACAGTGGCATATTATTCAGCCTTAAAGAAGAAAGAGATCTTACCATTTGTCACAACATAAATGACTCTGAGGAACACTATGCTAAGTGAAATAACCCAGCCACAGAAAGAAATATATTGCATGATCTTACTTATATGTAGAATTTAATGTAAAAATTTCAAATATACTGAGCTAGATAATGAAACAGTGGTTACCAGTGGGTAGTGAGAGAATGGGGAAGGTATAGCTCAGAAAATACAAAGTAGTAGATATATAGAATGAACAAGTTGAGAGATCTAATTTATAACATGATGGTTATAGGTAATAAAATTGTATTTTATGTAGGATTCATACTTAATGAGTAGATGGTTTATCTTGCACAACCCCCAAAATAATGATGGCCATTTATTTCATTATAGCATTTTTAAAGAATTATTATATGTATCCCATAGTTTCTTGTGTATACCTTATTATATATGACAAATTTTATTTAAAAAAACTAAAAGAAGTTAATGTTGAATCTGAAAACTACTACTTGTTTTATGTGTTTTAAATACTATTATTAATATAAACCCATTTTTGGAACCAAGCAATATTAAAAACCATAGATTGCACATTTTATATTCTGCTCTTGCTTTAAAAAATGTGTGTAGGGGGGTGTTCCCCTGCGATGCATTTTTTAATTCTTTAATTCAAAAAATATCAATTTAGAATCTGTTGTTTTAAACACTGGTGATACAGCCATGAACAAAACAGATGAGTCCCCATTCTCACACATAATCTTCAGATAGGGTAAATAGTAAGTGAAGAATAAAGAAGATGATTTCAAATTGTGGGCATTGCTATGAAAGAAGTAAACCAGAATCATGTAATGGAGAATGATCAAGTGTAAACTAAGCTAATTACAGGGGTCAGTCTGAGATGGTTTACTGAGGTGGTAACATCTAAGTAGAAACTGAATGATTTGAAGAAAGAGCTCTTCTGTGAGGATCTAGGGAAAATGAGTTGCTGGCAGAAGGAACAATAAATTCAATGCCTGGGAATAATTAGATTGAAATATTATATTTGAGGAGCAGATAATAGGCTGGCATGTTTGGGGTAGGGGAAGGGTATTTAGCAATGCTGCTGAGGTTATTTATATTATTTGAAAGCAAAATTGTTTTTCAGACCATAAAACATTTAGATTTGTGGCTTGCACACAAGTATTTTAAGTTTTGGAATCTATTCAACTCACAGCATTGTGTAATAGGGAAAATGGAGTTCATAAGAAGGAAATTCATGTTCACTAAAGTTTGCATAAACTTGTGATATTTAAAGGAAATATAATTTGTATTGAATATTCTTATTATGTATATGTATGGTTTATCACTTATAGTTCTCTAACTTTCAAAAAGCTTGCTTAGATTTGATGGTAATAATAACTGGGTGAGTTATATGGTTATGATTAACTGTTTTGACTAACATATATAAGCAAAATTGACATGAAATTCATTTCTATGCAAATAAAACCATGGTTAAAAAATAGGTTCAAAGTGAAAATTTCTTAATTTCTGTAGTAATTGATGATTCACTTAAAATTTTGCTTATTTTGCTTATTTATTTCTTTTACAAATATGGACTTTTATGTTGCATAGAATTTGTAGACTTCTGCTTTTTTACGAATTAGTTGCATGATCCAATATTATCCTGATATTCTTTTTCATCATTAAAACTCTCTGGGAAAGTCAGTCCTTTTCCAGTTGATCCTAATTTCCTGCTTGCCTCTGGAGAGTTTGGAAATGAGGGCAGGCATTTTGCCATGACCTGCCTGCAGTCTATTTATTTTACTAAGCTAACAAGCTTTGCAGATGTCATTCGTGTGCCTGCTGTCCTGGGTATATGGGGAACAGACAGACAGGGATGGTAGTCCAGGTGGGTGGATTTCTTGTTATTTCCCTTGGAGCTAATCATCCTAATGCAGAGCCCATTCCTTCTGAAGTTGCTCCTGAGATCCTTATAAGCTACAAAAGACCTCAGTGTAGGAGCCCAGAGACGCACCATGTTGATAGGCGGATCACAGATTTTTTGTCACTGGTCTGCACAGAGTCTAGGTTACCTTTGGTTCCAGAAGGCCTTTGGATCTGTCTGTGCTACACTTCCAGTTGTACCCAGGGAGGCAGAAACTGTCTCTGGATTTGAAGTGTGATGAGGTGGAAAGAACATTGATTTTATACCTGGGTTGGAGTCACCCAGGACAAGTCATATATCGTCAGAGAGCTTCATTTTCTGCATTCACAAAATGGGGATTATAATTCCTTCCTGAAGGAAGGAATGACCATCAGAGATTATATTTACAAAGTATCTGGCACAGAACTTCAGATAATACCTGCTTGATAATTTACTGTAATTATTAATAAAAATGCTTATATTTACTACCATTATTCTATTACAATGGCAAACACCTGTTTCATCTGTTGTAATAGTTCAGCTGGAAACCTCCCGTTATTATAGATAAGTGTTCCAACCATGCCTTCTTGAATCAAACTGGATCTGCTGAGGAAAATATTTTTATTTGCAAATACCTTTAGCTACATATGCCAATCTATTTCTGCCTTAAATACATATATAGATGCATAAATATATCTGAATAAGTGTCTGTTTTGATTACTGTGTGTGAGTGTATGTGGGATTCTAATATGGATGAGGGATGCATATCATAGATTTAATTAGGTTTTTATAAAACCTCCTATCAAGAAAGAGTAATAACAGAACTGTGATCATTCTTTCTTTCCACAAATATTTATTTCATACCTCTTAAGTGCCAGATACTATGCTAGGTGCCAGAGATATATGTTAATCTGTCAAGGCGCTTAGATTTTAGGACACTATACATTGGATATATTTTACTCTAGATATTTTTTTTTTCCTGTGGAAAACAAGCAAAGTAAATGGGATAGTATCAAACTAAAACGCTTCTTCACAGCAAAGGAAACAATCAAGAGCATGAAGAAAAGAGCCTACAGAATGGAAGAAAATCTTTGACCCCTGCACTTCAGATAGAGCAGTAATCTCCAGGATATATAAAGAACTCGAAAAATCTAACACCAAAAATACAAATAACCCAATCAATAAATGGGTGAGAGAATCTGAACAGGCATTTCACAGAAGAAATATGAATGGTCAACAAATATATGAAATAATATTCAACATCTCTAGCAATTACAGAAATGCAAATCAAAACTACACTGAGTTTTCATCTCACTCTGGTCAGAATGGCAATTATCAAGAATACAAGCAACAATAAATGTTGACAGGGATATGGGGGAAAATGTACACTCATACTTTGCTGGTGGGACTGTGAATTGGTGCAACCACTCTGGAAAGCAGTGTGAAGATTCCTCAGAAAACTTGGAATGGAACCCCCATATGACCCAGTTATCCCATTCTTTAGTATATACCCAAAGGACTTAAAATCAGCATACTACAGTGACACAGCCACATCAATGTTATAGAAGCTCAATTCCCAATAACTAAGCTATGGATCCAACCTAGGTGCCCTTCAACAGATGAATGGATAAAGAAAATGTTTATATATACACAATGAATGCTACTCAGTCATAAAAAAGAATGACTTTATAACTTTTGCCAGTAATGGAACAGGAGGCTATCATGCTAAGTGAAATAAGTCAGTCCCCAAAATCCAAAGACAGAATTTTCTCTCTGATATGTGGATACTAACACACAACAAGGGGTAGGGAGGGAAGAATAGAAGTTCATTGGATTAGACAAAGGGGAATGAAGGGAAGGGAGATGGAGAATGGGAATAAGATAGTAGAATGAATCAGATATAACTTACTCTTTGCTTATATATGAATACACCACCAATGAAACTCCATATCATGTACAACCATAAGAATGGGATCCTAATTAGAATAAATTATACTCCATGTATGTATAATATGTCAAAATACACTCTACTGCCATGTATATCTTAAAGAAACAAATAAAAAATAAAAAGAAAACAACAAAATAAAAGTAATGCATTTGAAGGATTAAGATACAGCCTTAGGGGAAATAATTATAGTGATTTTCTGGTATCAAATTTTCAACTGTAGATTTTAAGAATCAATATATTCCTGGCATGATATCATTAACCTGAAGGACTATCAAGAAGAGCAGTTTGCAGACTGTGGTTTTATTTCTTGCCAAACTCTCCTTGTGAAATCACAAACTCAATCGAACTCTATGTCTGTAAAAACAATAACAACAACAAATGTGTCTAGCTGATGCCTTGTTAATTTTAAAAATGAAGTACTGTTTCTCTCGAGGCAAAGGAGTGGGCTTATTTTCTATCATCTTTATATCTATGGAATATTGATGGAGTGTAAGGTATATACAAAGTGGAAAGCTTTACCCTTAGTGGGACTGTGCTTTAAAATGTTGTTTTTACTTACATCCAAACATACACTATCCAATTAACTGCTGGTGGCGAATACAAAACTAATGAGTATAGGACATTCATAGCATATGCACACATGCAATAAAGTCATACTCATGTAATATTATGTGAACAATGCTCTTTTTTTTCCTAAGCAGAAATTGAATGTTCAGTATGTGAAGTGCCTACTCTATTTTTATTAATGGAATCCCATTGGATGGATAAAGGTGTAAGACATTCATTTCTTTTTCAAATATAATAGAATATATGGAATTATTTTTTTCTTCCCAACTTCTAGCTAGCTCCTCTGGGTGCTTTTCAATTCAGCCAGGGCTGTTCTTCAGAAAGTCTCCCTACTACTCCATTCTGGGGTTTTAAAACCTCTATTATTCTAAAACACCCCATGTGCTTGCTGTATGGTAAGTATAATTTTTGATTTCTGTCTTTTACTGACAGTTTTGTCTATGCATAAATAGACTTGCAAATATATTTGTTACATGAATGAGGTACTAGACTAGGCAATTAATTGGAAGACCAAATCAAAACTACCTTTTAGGAGCTTAGTTTACAGATGACACAGATATTAATCAAAAAAAATCATAAAGTGAGCCCTCCCTCAACAAACATGAGGCAGTCAGGTGATTTAAGGAGTGCTTATGGAATGCCAGAAACTGTGTTAGAGTAGTTGACTTTTGTTTCTATAGGCCAGTTTACCAAGTGCTTTAATCTGTGATTATCCAGGGTCAGACAACCCCCTCTTATAAATTTTCCTTGGTCTTAGATTTCTCCTCTCCAGGAAGATGGAATGCAGTTACAAAAGGTACCTTTCATACAAGCATCCCTTGTAAGAATATTCATTGTACTTCATTTTTCAATTTACTTCCTTTCTGTCTCTAACCTCTGTTTCTATTCTGATCATAACTAAGAAAGCCCTGGACTTGCAATTAAGAGACAATGGCCTGTTAATGTTGGCACTAAGAGTTACTAGGTTCTTAGGAAATCATTTGAACATCCTAAGCTTGTGAGAATGCCACAAGTGCTTTGTCAACTTTAAAGAGGTATAGAGGCATGACACCTAATTATTTTGAACATGAATATGGCAATCAGAATATGTACCTGTTAGACGCTTTGGTTGTGTCAGTCAGGAAGTACTCTAGTACCTGGGAATGCTCAAGGACATGATGGTTTATATACTCTAAGGTAAGCTTAGAAAATATCGAAGTGAATCAAATATGGTAATGAGGTAACAAATGAGGAGGTGAATTCATAAAGTGATACTTCTTTAACCTTTTCTTATTTGGAACCGTAATAGAGTTACCTAGTTTAATTGGCAACCCTGTGAATTTATTTTTTTATTATTTAACTTGAAAATTATCCTAGTTTATAATATCTGTGGGTTACCAGTTCAGAGGAAATTGTTTTCTAACTAGAAGTATTTAATACTTCTAGTATTAAAACTGAACTTTAGATGCTCCCCTTTTTTCTGAACACATATCTGGTTTGCTATGAACTTAAAAAAGTCTTTAGAAACAGTAAAAATAATGACATGTCAGTTTCTGAGACATTCTTCTATTTAGCAATCAGGAGGTTATTGAGGTTTGAACCTGAATAATTCATGAAAGGTAAAAAGAAGAGCCTTATGAGACTATCCATTTTTTAACAAATTGTTATTAGAGAAAGTAAACTTTTGGTTTATAAAAGAGGATGGTGGTAGGAGGGTGGAGAGGGAAAGGGCCCTGCCAGTATCTTGAAGGGGTGATTGAAATGTATGGATCCCTAGACATTTCTTCTTGATATTGTCATTAGTCTAGACGACCGTGTAGTTTTTTCTCCTGAAAGGAGTCCTTGATTTTCCCTTCTTGTTGGTTAATCAGTGCGGAAATCCCTCCCTCTCTCTCCCCCTCCCCTCTCCCTTCTCTCTGAGCTCCTGTCTTTAGGTCTGTTTCAGCCTGTCTGCCTTATGTATCTAAGGCTATGAGAAAAACAAAAACAAAAACAATATATTATTATCTACAGTGATGCTTGTCAAGTACCTCAAAGGCAGTCCATGTAGCAGCTCACTGGAAGAGAGGGATTTGAGGGAGGGGAGGGTTAATCATTTGGCTGGTAAAATGCTGCAGAAGGGAGCACAAAGCTCTGCCCACGTAATAAGTGCCTGCAGAACAGCCAGCGAAGAGGGAAAAGTTTGGGAAAGAACTCGTTTGTGCTTCAGTACGTGGAACTTTTGTAAACACCATGAAACCTTCCCCACTCCAATTTTATAATACACGTATTTGTTGAAATATTCAAGTTGTTTGTGTATTTGTGTTAAGTCACAGACCTTACGAATAGCTATGTGAATAAAAGGGAAAAAATTAACATTTTCTAAGTTAAGCGTCCAAATCCGCAGTTTCTTTATGTCCCTGGCCAGATTTTCCTTATCCAGCTGTTAGTCATTTGTAAGAAGCTGCCCTTGAAATTGCAAGTGAGTTCAGATGTGATGTATGCAGCACCGCATGCACCTTAGCTTTTCACTCATATCTTTCCAGTCATTTAGGCTCCCGGGAATCATGCTTATAATAAATAGCTTTTTATTACCAAAAGCCGCTGTTCTGGCAGAGGAACGACAGTCCGCTGATAGATGGGCCGGCTAGTTTTTTTGCGTTGTGCTTACTCAGAGTTGTTAGTAGGAAAGACGAAGGCAGCAAAGGGGGGACTTTGGCAAAGGAAATCTTATGAGTATACTGAAGCAGCAGATCAGAATTCAGAAACAAGAGCGAGAGCTGAATGTGATTCTCTGGTGCTTGGTGTAGCACTCATCTCCACGATAGAACTGTGCGGGGCACTCGCAGAAGCCTGGCTCCCATCACGGAATCCGCTGAAAGACCATGCAGCCGCGGAGCCCTGCAAGCCACCGGGAAGTTTTGCCGGAGCTGATTTCTAGGGGATTTTCTGGTGCCTAGGAGAATCCTGCCTGCCTTGAGCTGTATGGAGAAGGGCTCGAGTTTCCCATGAGGGGCCCCCTTGGAAAAGCCGTCTGTGCAGAATCCACGCTCTGCTTCTCTCAGTGTGCTATTTACCAAAAGGCTTTTCTCACCTTTGCTGATTTGCTGGTGTGATTTCCATGTACTGAGTCCTGTGTAGGGATCCAGGATGGATTGCCTGTGCATTGTCACCACAAAGGTAGGATAGGAAGCAGAGCTGTTGTGTGCAGCATTTTTTCTCTTCTTATTCTGGTCCTGTAATTAAACAGCTCTGGTAGGTGCTGCCAGTTCATGAGATAAAATGATGAGTATAATTTACTTTGCTGGGCATTTGTTTCCTAAGAGGGTTTGAAGGTCCTGTCTTTCTGTGATTTCAACTTCTTAAAGTGATATTGTGTTGGTGCAGAAGAAAGGAGAATTTGCCTGTGTGTTTTTCGTGGCAGTATTTGCTTTTTGCATCTATTTATAGCACATAATTGAAATATCTATAGTGGTAGTATAGTTCACACATCATTTTAACATAGCATATCAGGGTAGTCTTTCTGAGTGTGGTAATTAGCTTTTCATTTAAAAACCATGTCTTCTATGTTTGAAGAAGCCAATCAGCTTTACTGTGGCTTGACATATTGTTTCTGATTGGAGAATTCTGATGTTCTGCATTTTAGTGATTTTTTTTAAAATGGAAAAAAAAATCTTTAGGCCCTGATTTAAAGTAAACAACAAACATAATATTTAATGTTTAAATTATTGTTTTGATTAGAAGCAAATGAAATATTTGCATTATCAGAAATAGAAATAAAGGTGAGAATGAAATAAAATCAATAAGCCATCCTTTAGTGGGGTTTATTTTACAGATGATAGCTAAAAATTTCAAATACATTTTATTTTACTCTGTAATCAGTTCTAGTGTATTCAAATTTCATTGACACTAGTAATTTGAATAGAATTACTATTATTTTAGGAAAACTAATTAAAAGACACTTATTCATTAGCTTCCTTTTCATTTTTCATGAAAGCATACCATGAGTTAATTTGAGCCATATCTTTTAATGTCTTACATTTATTGAATACCCATTAAACATGACAAAATCAATAGCTTAGGGTATGAGGCTTAGTAAATGTAGATTTCCCACTATGATCTCCTTTTACCACTAAAGGTTATTTAATTTTGAAGACACAACCAAGTTCCCCTTCATTTGACATTAAGTAGCTTAGTTTTACAAATTAAATTCCAGAATATTTAATGAATATTTTCACAAAGGTCCTAGTATAACATGGCAGGTTCATTTGATGTTAATAGACTTAAACCTAGAAACTTCTTTTGGACTAGCTGACAGCCTTCAAAATTACATGATACTTTATTTTACTTTATTGCTAAGCATCTCATTTACTTTCCCAGTAATATCAGTAAAAATAAATAAACTAACAAATTTTTTAAAAAGCTACATGGGAAAATGCATGTCTATGTAATCTAGGAAAGAAAATATCCTAAGTATATTCTATCTTTCTTAACGCATTATACTCAATGTTACCTTTTTGATAGAATACTGTCAATTCAATCTAATTATTTTTCCTTCAATCATAATAATTTACAGTGTTTTGAAACATTAATAGTACTTTCAAATAAGTTACAAGCTGGGTTAGTGTTCACACCTGTAATCCCAGCGACTCAGGAGATGGAGGTTGAGGATAGCAAGTTTGAGGGCAGTCATAGTAACTTAACCAGACCCTCTCACAAAATAAAAAATAAAGAAAACTGGAGATGTGAGCTCAGTAGGATAGCACCCATAGGTTCAATCCCAGTCCTGAAAAAAAAGTTACAGAAAGTTATTAATTAGAACTCAAAACTAGAAGTCCATTGCAATGAGGAAGCTAAATCAACAGTGAGATTCAAGTTCCTTCAACTTGGATAATATAATCTAACAAAACTATGATGTGTATTTTATATGTACTTACCAAGATATTATTGACTAAAGTTATAGGTACAAAGGGAAAGTATTACTTTGCTTTAAATGCTGTAAAAGACACAATTGTCATTATTCTCATACTTTGATTTATTATATAAAATATATTATTCAACAGGACAAACATGAGAAATTTCACAAACTTTAAAATTCATTATATTCGTGAATGTTTCTATTGTGTAATTTATATCATCTTTAAAAGACAAACATATTTACAACAAAATTGCATTACAGTGCTTAAATGGTATGAAGTATGGCAGATTCCTAAGTAAGACTTCCTGGAACACTTCAGACTGCAATTCTGATCCTTTTGCAACCCAGTGCTGATATCTTACTTTTCTTCCCAAGTGTCAGTGCACCAGAGATGACCTTTGTACACTTTCCTGAAATTCTTTGACAAGAAACTTGCCAACAATTTGGAAATTTTAATTCAGTCTTAGTTCAACCTCATCTCTTTTTCCTTCATCAGTAAGTCCATCTTCTAGCATCTCTGGCTCAGTTACTTACTTCTAATGGACATTTTATGTGATATTGAGACTATCAATTATTCCAATCTGTCCTGACTTCTCTTCATGTGTAGCATATCTCAATACTACAGCAGACCACCACTGCTATAGAAATTTCCAGTGGAAGTAAACATAAATACTTTCACCTCTTGCCTTGTCATGAGAGGCACCAACAGCCCTCTTGGATCCTCCAGGTTTCTCTGCCCTCTGACTTCTCACATTCCCCTTTATTATATACATTGTAGGTATAAATTCATTATATGACTTTGCTTCACATTTTCAAGAATGTTAGATTTGTGAGAGGAGAGATTATGACAAATTAAGAAATATTACTGCATAATGGCAATATTAAAGGATTTATTAGACATATTGGAGAAGCATTTTTATTTTTTTCTGCATATAAAAGAAATGACTGGCATATTCCCTGATAATCTAAATTCTCTGATAAAATAACCCCCTCCCAGATGTCACCCCCATAGCTCCAATTGCTTGAAGTTTTAAGGGTTCCAGTCCTGATTAGACTGGTTTTGCAGAACCCCTCATATTTGGAGTAAGGTCCTTCAGGCCAGGAAATCATCATTACAGCTCAAAACAGTTTCTGCCATATAGATCCCAAGGTCTTTCCAGATGTCCAGATATCTCACTTTAATCATCTCTTTTCTTTGAATGATTCTGTCCAGTTTCAATTTCAACTCTTTTGTCACAGATATCACTACTGAAAGAGGAATAACATCACAGTATGAAGAGCAGAACTCTAGAGAAAGACTTCAATTTAAATGGTTATTCTGATGCTTATTAGCTTTAGAACATTGGTTGTGTTGTTTAACCTTCCTGAGGCTTATTTCTACATCTGTGAGAAAGATGTTAAGTGATGTTGAGGTAAAGTATGTAGAGTACCTAGTGCAATTACTAGCCCATGGAAAGATTTCAGTGTAGGATAATTTATTGAGCACTCCACAATATCTTTAATGAATCCTTCTGTTCAGGCATGATCAGAGGGAAATGAAGTCATCTCAGTAACACAGATTAAACACAATTTGTAACTAATGCAGCACACTTTGTGTAGTGCAATCTCCCAAATATGTTTTGAATAATTTAAAGTAATCCAATAATCTTGACAACAAAATATAAAGAAAATAGTGTTAGACTAAATTAAGACAGAGACATGCTGTTAGAGGATTGGCCAAAAGACCAGTAGTTTTAGATAATAGGCAGAGTATTCTGGACTAGATTTAGTGATTAAAAAAAAATAGACTTTTTCTTTTACTATAAAGGAAATCTCAAGCATCATGTATAATAACATATAGAGTTTGAAATAAGAACAGAAAAATGTGGAATTGTGAACCAAGTAAATTTGTACTTTATGACTTTGGGCACTCTGAGACATCTATGCATCACTGTCTCCATAAAATGAGTGTATTTTATTGTATTTCTGTGGTACTTCATTTTCTCTCTCTAGTCTAATATTATTCTAAAGTATATTATCCCTGCAAATAAAATTATTTGGGTTCACTAAATGTCTTAAAAAGCAGTATTAGGTGCTATCATTCCAGATGTCCATTAACCACACTTATAGACATTTTTTAAAGTTTTAAAAAATAATCTACAAATAAAATTGCAATATGTTATGTTAAATGACTGCTGTAATTTATTAATAGGGCATGATGGCACTATTAAATTTAATATGCTAACAGGTTATGGTATAATAAAAGTCAAATAGCCAGAATGAACAGATCATGCAGCATAAGAGAAGCTATTATTAATATTGTTAATACTATATCTGTTTCTGTAAATATGATTTCTCTTTTGCTTTCACCAACCTACAGTCTTCTACAAAAATTAGTCACTTAGAGTTTCTAAAAGGAAATAAAATTGTTGGACATCTAAAAGATATTTTTACCAATCAAGTTAATATCATATTATTTATTATAACCTTAATAGAAAAAAAGGGGCATGTTGTCCTTTTGGAATGGACTTATACTAGAAATATTTTCAACTACAGTTTTCTGGGAAGCTAAAATAATTTTTATTTTCTGCCACAGCTTCAGGTAGAGAAAAATGAAACAAATCACCAGGGCAACAAATGGTTTCCTGAGTGGCCCTGTGTTTATAGACAAAGCTGTTTGTTTATGCAGATGTACAGGTGCTTCTGCTCCTATGGTAGAAGCAGTACATTCACCTATTTATTTTATTAAACTAATAAGTATTTATTGAACGTTTACTATGTGCTTGACATACTAGAAGACAAGGGGATACAATGAGCCATCTGCTCTCATGGAACTTTTAGTCTAATGGAAAAAGAGCCAAATGGAAACAGTGATGTGTATGATAAGGAGGTGAATGCAGGGTGCTATGGAAATGGGCATAGGGATACCTGCAGAACCTAATGGACTTGGTTTCAGGGTAGGCAGAGATCAGTGAAGACTATTCTAAGGTAGTGACCAGTAAGCTGATATGCAGAATGGAGAGTACAATGGGATGGCAACAGTGTAAAAGTAGATAAATTCCTGAGGGGTGGGGAGAAGAAGGGGGGAGGGAAAGAAATGAATGAGAATGAGAATTTTACATTTGAGGAAAGAAAAGTCATTATGGCTGGGTTTTAATGTGTCCAAGGTGAACAACAAGCCACAAGGATGTAGGGAAGATGGTTGGGGGTCCATTTACAAATATTTAGAAGTGGTGATATATATTTATTTTAAAAGAAATAGGATTTTCTATCAATTATTAACACTGGTGCCAACTCCCAGTTTCTCTCCCATTTTATTTCTCTGATTTAATTTCTCTCCTGTTTTCTAACATGTCCCTTCGCCCATCCCTCTATTTATTCAGTAAACATAATGGTTTCCCCTGTTACAAGTTGCACAATCTACTCTGTAGTTTTCTTTCATAAAAGGATACCTATCTTACAGAGTTGTGAGATTAAAAAAAATATAAAGTGTTTAGCATGTATTTTAGTCTTTTCATCACTGTAACCAAAAGACATGACAAGAACAATTTAGAGGAGGAAAAGTTTATTTGGGGCTCATGGTTTCAGAAGTCATATTTCATAGATAACTGACTCCTTTGCTCTGTGCCTGAGGTGAAGGCAGAACATTATGACAGAAGGATATGGAGGAGGAAGACAGCTCAGGACATGATGATCAGGAAGAAGAAAGAGTGAATTCTGCTCATCCGATACAAAATGTACCCCCCAAAGACACACCCACAGTAACCTACCTCCTCTAGTCACACTTTACCTGCCTACAGTTACTTCCCAGTTAATCCCTATAAGTGGATAAATATATTGATTAGATTAGGTTCTCATATCCCAATTATTCACCACTAAACTTTCTTGCATTGTCTCACACGTGGAATTTTGGGGGACACCTCCTATCTAAACTATAACAGCATATTACCTTGTAAGAGTATAGGAATACTGTTCTCTTGGGGTCCCCAGACTCCCTGTCTTTCCATGTTGCTTTGCTACCCTTTTCATATCCATCCTGCCAATGACACTGGTTCTGATAACCTGTCATTCTAACCAAGTGTCTGCAAATTGGCAGGTCAACCCTAGAGATTGGAGCAAAGAGCTTGATGGACTAAGGAAAATCTACTTCATGGCATAGAAAGGAAGAAGTACAGTTAAGAGTAGGGACATATTAACACTATTTGATGTTTTTGTGTAGAAAATCAAGGAAAAGAACCAAAGTGAAGAGATTCCATGACTGCCTTAGTAACCTGGGATTAACCATTTTAATAGCATATAACACGTTGAGAAACTAATGCCTTTAATATAATAGCTTAGCTCTCCTTTAAGGATTCTTTCCAGCTGCCAGAGGAATCTACCAAATACACAAGCCCAAGGGTGTCACTCTCATGCAGAAGTGATGATACTTTACTGAGGTTAAGTAGTTATCCAATTTCTTACTGTAGCATGATTTTTCTCTTGACTTACAACGTGAATTCCTCTCGTCTGCTATTACTTTACCTCATATTTTAAACTCTAACAATTTTAAGAATTGAACAGACAAGTCCTTGTTTTAAAACCTATGTTTCTTTTCTTCTTCATTAAGCTAATGTACATATTGGCCTTGCTGGCTCCCCTCTATTCTTTAAAGGTGCCAACCATGTTCCTATTTTGGGAACATCCACTTAGTAGTCTTCTGTTTACCTCTCTAAACCTACTTGTCTTTTAGGTTCATGACATATGACACTACATTCTCATCCTGTATTTCTACATATCACAATTCATATTTAGACACTTATTCATGTGATTATTTTCTCTCTTTCATCCTTGAGAGGATAGTACCTCCATGAGGGAGGGGAATAGTCCCCTCTATTTTCTTCCTCACTTTTGAATATATAATGTCTGAGACATTGAAGGAACCTGATGAATTTTATTAAAACTCATTTACCCTTAGCCTGACCCAATGAAGTAATGACCTTCTCTGCATCTTGAAGGTGAGGCACACTCACACAATTAAGATGTTTCCTAGTGGAGTTTCAAACTCAGGTTTTTATGACTTTAATATCTGTGATTCTATCCACTCTCATTGTTTCCGATTGAATCACATCAAGGTAATTGTTTTTTAAAACATACCTTGATAGTGTATTTTGTATTTTATTTCTTCTCAACCTAAATATTTAACTAAATAAAAACAATGCACCCGCATAATGTTAAAATGACTCACAACTAGTTGTAGATTTGTAGTTTTTTTTTGACACATAGCCATAGCATATGAGAGTAAATGTTTAGAAATGAATAAAATTTCATTCTATGAATCATATTAATCATCTGTTAACACAACAGTAGTATGTGGTTTTCCTGTCAGTCTGGATTACCAAGATGTTTTTTCACTTCACACTCTTGGTTCTGTGAGTAAAAGTCACATGTGCTGTGAACAGCTATGAGTTTGAGAGGATCATTCTTTATTAGACCTTTATGTAGATTTTATTTTATGAGACCAATGTGGATTTGCAAAGGAAACAATACAAATAAAAATTTACAAATCAAATAATATTTAAACATTTATTGTGCTCAAATTTAAGTGAATTGTATAACTCTCTTTATAAAGTACAAAAGAATTCATCACTTCTTTCCATTATTTAACCATTATTTCATCTGAATGTTTATAGATAAGATTTTCTTAAAGCAGATTACTCATGATTACAGCTGCCTGAGAGACCTGTCTCACTGCATTTACGTATGTTTCACCAAAGGCAATTTGGAAATGTGCTTTGGATCAAGATTCAGAAAATTCAGTCTTGAGTTCTCCATTTATTATACTAGTAATCTTAAGTTAATTCAGTTTACAGTCTCTGAACCTTATTTTCTGAAGTTGAAATGGGGGTAATGATATGGGTTTATCAGTACTTCCCACATAGGATTATTGTGCAGAATTACATTGGTTTATTTAAAAAATACAAAATACTGTTTATATAGAAAGGTTGAGTATAATTATTGAAAAGAGGATATCCTAGTGTAAATTGGTATCTTTTTATTATCATTAGCATCACTCTATGGACAAGAATATGAGAGCTTTGTCTACATATGTTAGAATTAATATACGCAATTTTTAAAATTTTCTGTGGTACCGCAGATTGAACCCAGGCCCTCTTTCATGCTAGGCAAGTGCTCTACCCCTGAGCTGCATCGCCAGCCCAATTGTATGCTAACTTTAATGACACAGGCAGATTGTCCTGACATATCTGAGATTCCTCAGAGAATTGAGTGTGGGGCAGTTGAACAATTTTCATCCATCAGGAATTTGGCTTTAGAGGGGCAGAACAGCATAAGGTTTGATGAAGTCAGATACTTATGTGGAGTTCTAGCTCTGCCTGTTATTAGTTCTGTTGTCTGGGCCAAATTACTTAATTTATTTAAATCTCAATTTCTCTATTAGTAAAATGAAATAATAAGTGCTTGAAAGGGCTGTGATAAGGATTAAATTCAATATTCGTTACCTCCACACATATCTGTTTGCTAGGTGCCTCTTATTATCCTCAGCAGTAGGGAATAGAACAGTGAATAAAATCAGATAACTTCCTTGCCCTCAGAAGACTTGCATTCTAGAATGAAGATACAGGCTGTTACAAGGCACACAAAGAATAAACATAATTTCAGACACTAATAACTCATGATTTTTAGAAAGCCAAGAAACAATACAGTGTGATGGATGAGTACAACTATTTTAGACAGGGTGGACATAGAAGGCCTCTTTAAGCAAGTTCTTAGAACTTAAAAGGACCAGCTTTGTGAAGATTTTGGCAAAGAAAATCCCAAACAAAGAGAACAGCAAATGCAAATACACAGAGGTCTTAGTATAGCAACTGTACTTACACATAGCCAATAAATAATAGATGCAAATGTTTCTTTTCTTCTACCTCGTCTTTCATTTTTTCTTTTCTGAGACTCTGACATTTAAGGATAAATTTCACAGTGAGATCATTGATTCAGTTAGCCAGTTTCCCACCCTGGTGTAAATTTCTACTTTTGTAGTCATGGTAATGGGAATTCCCTCTGGCTTCAATGAATAAGTATTTCCAAGGTTTACATGTCTTTACTGGTGAGAGAAAGATACCATGTTTTAACTTTCTCTTCCATGGTGCATTCAAAATTAGTACCAGATTAGAAATCCTATGAAAATTACCCCTGTTCCTCATACCTATTCTAATACTCCTTCCCACACATATCCATTTTTTTGTATCTAAGTAATTCAATGTTTGAGCTAACTTTTTAGAAGGCAGTAGATTTTCTGAGAAATTGGTTTAACATTAAATGAATAAATCCTTAGAGTTTGGAAATCTATTGATCTAATAAGTAAACTTAAATTAAAAATTCTAGAAAATTTCTACTCCTTGGAGTCCTTCCAGTAAAAATCATTCTCCTTTGTATTTTCTGCTCAATGGATAGCATACCATTATCTCTGTTTCATGGTTCGAAAATAGGAGTTGCTCTTTATTGCTATTGTCCCCTGAATCCCAACAGTCCCAATTCTTTTTCCTCATCTTTTCTTAGTTTACATTTGTACTACCAGTGGTCTTTTTCAGATTCTCACTGAATTTTATCTGGATTACTATAATAAAATCTGTATTAGTCTTTCTGCCTTGTCTATACTCCCATGCTATACATTTTCCACACTGTTAACTGAACTCTTCCTTAAAATGGTCTGTGTGTAATATGTATACATATGTTACACTTCTGATTTAAATCCTTCAAGGGTTCCCAGTTTCCTATTATCTTATTATGCAAAGTGTGGTCTCTTCGCCAATGCAATGGCATCCTCTCTGAGATTGCTAGAAAGCAGAATCTCTATTCTAACTTTCTATCTCAGTTCTCACCACCCTTCATGGCTTAGCCTTAGTCAAGCATAAACCATCTAACATCCTCATACCTGTTTTTTTTCCTTGAGCCTTAAATGCCTCTCAACTCCTTATCCTGACACTTACCTAATAAATTCTTTTTAACGTTTAGACTCAGCTTAAATGCAGACTCTGTGAATAATTTCCTTGATACTACTCTACCTGACAGAGTTAGCCCTTCTCCATGGTGTCAGTACACTGTCTGATCTTTGTAAGAACCTTTATCTAGTTGTATTTTTAGGTTTTACATGTGCTTATCTCTTTCTAGAATGTGAATTCCATGAGGAAAGGGAAAGTTCTTAGTCATATTGATGGCCAGTCACCTAGCACAGTACTTGCAGGTATATTATAAATGTTGATTGATACTTTCACAGGCATTGATGTATATTTCATTAAATAAGTGAAATAAGTGAGTGGATGGAATATTTTATGTAAGTTACACTACATATGCATGTATATAAACATACATATATATTGTGTATTTTCATGTACATAAACATATACAAGCATATGTGCACATATATACATACACATACATGTGTATACATGCGTATAATATATATTTTTACAATAAATGACTATGAACGAGATCTTTGTACTTTGATGACTTTTCAGTAAACTTGTCTGTGAATAGTTGGTAGGTCTGAAATGACACTTGAAATGCCATCTTAATATAAGAAACAGAGATAAAGGGCTTCACTCACCAAAACCACTGGCAGCTGGATCGTATCTATGACAAACCAACTTATCCTGATTATAATTTAAATTTCTGAAGTTCAAGTGTAAAAATAGCTAGAAGTCAATTGCACATTTTTTATTTAAAAAGAGCTAAAGTAGTCAAATCAGGCTTTTAACTTGGTGAAAGATGCCAACTCACATCCATTTAACTTCTCAGTGATAAAATATAGTACAATACTTGAGCTCGTTTTGGGGAAAATGGTTTGACATTGTAATATGTAAGTAATGTGTTTATTATAAACATACTATAAAGGTATAGTATTTTATTAGTAATATACTTTTTCTATGAAAACATTAAAATTTGTCAGAAAGCTATGTAATGTGAAATTTTAAAAATGGTTTTATTTTCCTAAGTTATCAGCTCATGAAAATATTATATAAATAATAGAACTCAATTTTATTGTCAAGTCAGGATGCATTATGTTGCATTTAGTTTCAGGATATGAACCTGTCTAGGAAAGGGTTCCCAGAAATTCTGCTATTTTTTATATGGGTTTGCATTTCAGAGAACAAAGTGTATCATTAGTACCCCAAGTATGACTTTACCCAAGTAGCCTCCAAAAGAACTTTTAAAATCTATAAAAATGATTATTACTTGGAATTTGTCCAACTAGCCACAGATGATACCAGCAGTATGCAAAAAGAGCATTGAATAGATGTTATATTATTCTGTAGTTGAGAACTCAGTTAAAAGCTTTAGGTACTTTACATACTTTCAAATGTTCCCTTGAAACTATTCTGAGACCCTAGACAGAAATGACTCAGAATAATCAAATATACCACTTTCCTAAGCAGCAGTATATTCAGTAATAGAGATTCTCCTTGAAGACTCCTTATTTACATTTCTCAAAAAGAATATCCCAAACTCAAATTTCAAAGATATGAATCATACCATTTATTATCCATACCAGCAGGAATTTTGGTTGTGGTATGAAAACACAATCATGAAGTGTTTTTAGCTTGCCTGTCCTATATTTCATGTTTTTACAAGGAAAAATATAAGGGGAATTTAAGTATCCTTAATAATAAAAAATTTGAAAATCATTTGCTAAGAAAACCATAAATTAAAATGTACATTTTTTCCAGATAAATTCTCCCTCCCTAGTCTTTGTTATGAATCTCCCAAGATTTTAAACTAGTGTCTTCTTGCTACTCTTTTTAAAATAAAACTGTCCTGAATTAAAACACATGTAATTTACTTCAGCAATGAGAAGTTCTATTTAAATCGAGGATAGGTCTAATTGCTGGTTCTTCCTGGTTGACTGCTTGATGTTGTCTATGGCACCTGATCTACTAAAGCTAGCAGATTCTTTCATTGATTAACATTTGTTCCCCAAATACATATTATAGGTGTCAGGAAGACATGCACATTCACAAGTAATATTCGTTGACCTCCTTCTTTGTATTAGTATTTGCCAGATTTTCAGTATCTGAGAAAATCCTCTGATGAGAAAAAATTCTGGAAACTTAAATTGATGGCATTCCATGAGTATTTTTCAGAAAACACTGTCCAATATATATGCATGTTTTGAAATTCAAGAAGATTATAAGAACAAATTGATATGAATTGCATATTTAATAGGTTGTAATTATGTCTTATCAAAAGCTCAACTTTTAAAATCCTTTATTCTTTGGAAATATGGTAATTGTCCCCTTTCCCATGTAGTTAATTATAAATTTCAGGAAGAATTAAGTCTGTTAAATCTCTTCACTGTTTTTTTCTTTGTCTCTATGGTAGCAGCGAGAATAAAACTAAATTGCTTTGATCTTGTTTCTGAATGGCATCTCTTTCCACAAAGGATTGACCTTATTTTAGGGTCCTGAAATTTCAGATATTTTTCATTAACTGTTAATTTTTTAATTCAAGAAAGGTATTTTTACAGATGAATTTTAAATGTTTTGGGAAAAAGTAGCTTATTTTAGAAGTCATAATCTTTTATGTTTCCATAGAGCTTGTAGTTTATGATATAATGGATAAGATCTGCCAATGAAGAATATTCATTGACTGCAGTGGTAGATTGTGTCCAAGTTTTCTTTCTTGTAAGGAGAAAAGTACAGTTGTAGCCCATGCTTCTTTCTCATCTTCTTGGTAGGATGCAGTGACAGCATGCAAAAATTAATTTCATTTAAATATTTTACAAAACTATGTTTTAAAATCTAAAGATTTAGATGCTTACTCTATTGCATCAAACTATGCATAGTAAAAATTCAACTTTAGAGGTTTGCAGAGCTTCAAGGAATATTGGGACAGGCCTCTGCAAAATGCTGAAATTGCCACATTATATTTCTTGGAGATATTTGCAGACTAATGATTTCCCAGACTGCAGAGTCAATTATAGCTCTCTAATTTATCCATCTTAAAATTTCTGGAGTATTTTAGACATTATTTCCTTCTTCTAGATATTGATTAACAAAACTTCTAGATATTGATTCTGAACAAAACTAAGATTTAAAATTCTAGATATTTGCTAAACTCTTTCTTGCACTTTTTAAAATTTGATTTTTATAGTAACCTTGTAAGGTCAACATTGTTATTTGATACTCAGAAATGAGAATACGAACTCAGAGGAGATAAGTGGTAAAAGAGAAAGATTCCTGATTAATAAGACAAATATTTTCTAAGCTATATATTTATCTTATTACTATGAGATTATACAATAGACCTTGGACTAATGTATTGCATGTATTATATTTTATAATTCTAACAATAATCCATTTAAACTGGGTCCTATTCACCCCATTTTATGGAAGAGGAAATTGAAACAGAGACTTTAAAATTTATCCAACAGCATGGATTTAAAAAGTGAATACACTGGCATTCTAACCCAGCTTCATTGGATTCTTCCAAGTATCAAACACTCTCTTCCACTACTTCTCCAGTTAATGTAACAATAAATTGAGCTAACAATACATGTCAAGTGGTGGTAATCTAATACTTGCTCAGTAAATATTATTTCATTATACATCTGGGAAATGTCTCTGAGTCCAATTCCACTTTTCTCTTCCCTCTGAGGCCATGAAATATCAGGTCACAGCAATGACTTCTATTTATAGTCTTGAAATATGGCCATCCTGTGAACTGTGAACTTATCCCACCTATCATCGTTTAACTTGAGTAACTAGGTAGTAAGAATATTATTTTAACATTGCACTTTTAATCCTTTTATACATTAGCCACAGACTACACTTCTGCTAGCCTGGGGAGTCACAACGGATTTTGGAAAGCATAAGGGTGACTCAGCACCACCATTAGGGCCTGCTGAAAACCCCTTGTTCTCAGCATCCTCTGGAGAATAGGTCAGCAGCATTTTCCTCATTTATAGAAGAGGAGAATGCCTGACTCCCCAGCACGGCGTCAATCTTAGTAAGGATTTCCTCAGAATCAAATGAGGCCAACTTATTTTAAACATCTTTTGAAACTTGAGAAAATAAAAGTAAATGGAAAGACCAGGAAGGGATGAAGTCATATATTGAGAAATATGAGCAATTATGCCCAACTTGAATGGAAAAAATAAGCACTACTTGTAATTATGATTATTATTATTTGCATCTCCAAGTGATACATTGGACAAGGAGGACTTATGGAATGTAATAATAGGGGTCACTTTATTTTGGGCTCCCATCACTTTCTTAGAACAACAGTAGTCCTTGTCTGTCCCTCTGAATGAAAACTTGAGTAGTCACATGAATTTCTATGATTTTCTAGTAATTTAAAAGCAATAAAAAGTCTTTTGATCATTTAAAAATTACAGATATAGTGTCAATTCTGTAATAATAATCATCCCATCCCAAATATCAAAATTCTGAGTACTTTGCAAATTATTTTGTCTCTCCTATTATGGAATTTTCAGGTATGACTTTTGCTTTGGGGAAAGGAGATGCTGTAATCTTCTAGTTTCTTCTCCTTCCCTGTTTATCAGTTGGTTATTGATCTCTTCAAGTTTGGAGCAGGAGAGAAAAACAGAAAAGAGCAAAAAGTTTTCATTGAACTGGCATTGTGCATTTTGCTTTCTGAGCCTGACACACGATGATAATGATACTAATAACAACAAAGAAATTTGCTGACCCTTACATAGTGCTTATTATGCACAGGAAAAGTTCTCAATGCTTTATTCATATTAACACTTTTAATCTTCTTAACAGGCAAACAGAGGTTAAGCAACTTGCCCAGGATCAGCTAGGTAGCAAATGGTGGAGCTGAGATTTTAACCTGGGCAATCTGACTTTAAAGTTTTTCTCTCATGAGCACTTTTGTGGTTCTTTGGGAATTTTCTTTTCTGGGTCTTTCTAACTAAATCTCCTATATGTGGATGCTACATTTCTTTTTAAAAAATAATTATAATTATTACACATAATAATTGTACAAGTTAATGGGATTCACTGTGATATTTCCACATATGCATTGATTGTGTTCATCCTCTACATTTTTACCTTCCTCACCTTTCCCTTGTAGCCCTTCCTCTTTCAGGTCTTTTTTGTTTGTTTTCTACATCTGAGAGAAAACATATACTTGTTTTTCTGTTTGTAGCTTCTTCCACTTCACATGATGTCCTCTGGTTCCAGCTATTATCCTGCAAATGACAGGATCTTATTCTTTATAGAAGAGTAATACTCTGTCTTTTTCATATGTACCATATTTTCTTTACCTTTCATTCATTGACAGGTACCTATGCTGATTCCATATGTAGGTGATGGTTAATAGTGTTGCAGAAAAAATGGGTTATCTCTTTCAGGAGGTGGATCATATGGTAATTCTAGTTTTAGTGTTTTGCAGAACTTCCATACTGTTTTTCATAGTGATTGTACTAATTCCATTCCCCCCAACAGTGTATAAGGCTTCCTTTTTCCTCTATATCTTCATCAGCCTCTGTTAGTGTCTATGTCTGTGTGTTTGATAATAGCCATTCTAACTGGAGTAAGATGGAATCTCAATGTAGTTTTGATTTGCATTTCTCTGATGGCTGGAGAAACTGAGCATTCTTTACATAGATCTATTGGGCCATTTAAAGAATTGACTGTTCAGATCATTTGTCTATTTTTTAATTGGATTGCTCTTCTGATGTTAAGATTTTTTTTATTTCCTTATATATTCTGGATATTAATCCTCTGTTAGATTAATGGATAGCTTATTTTCTCCTATTCTGTATGCTGTCTCTTCACTCTGTTTATTGTTTCCTTGGTTGAGTAGAAGCTTTTTAATTTTATGTAATCCCAACTGTCAATTCTTGGTTATGTTTGCTGAACTATTGAAGTCTTGAACTATTTTATTTGGAGAAACATTGAACTCTTCAGGAAATTGTGACTGGTGCCAACATCTTGAAGTGTTTCTCCTATTTTCCAGTAGTCGTTTCTGTTCTTTTATTAAGGTGTTTGATCCATTTTGACTTCACTTTTGTACAGGGTGAACAATAGGAATCTAGTGTCAGTCTTCTACATGTAGATATTCAAATTTCCCAGCACAATTGTTGAAGAGTATTCCTTCTTCAAGGTATATTTTCAGAACCCTTTTTGCAAATCAGTTGCCTGAAGATGATTGAATTTATTTCCGAGTACTCAATTCTGTTCCATTGGTCTATACTTCTGTTTTTATGCCAGTACCATTTCTGTTTTTGTTACTATGGCTCTGTTGTATGTCTTGAAAGCAGGTATTGTGATTCCTCTAGCTTTGTTCTTTTTTGTTCAAATTGTTTTGGTTGCTCAGGGTCTTTTGTGCTTCCATATAAATTTTAGGATTCTTTTTCTAGTTCTGCGAAGTCAAAATCCTGGCATTTTGACAAGAATTTCAATCTGCCTTATCACTTTGGGTAGTATTAAGGAAGACAGGATAAAGGCAGACAGGATAAGGATCCTGGAGAATGGAAAGAGAGAATGAGACCATGCCATCCTAGAAGAAGACATTGGGCTTGGAGAACAACATCCTGTCACAGCCCCTGACAGCTTCAACAGCAACAACTCGTCCTTAGTTACCTCTTCTCCCAACCCCTAGCAATAGTCAACCACAAAATCTTCTCCAAACACTTTCCCTTGAGCCAACAAACTCTCACCACCACCCTTACAGTACTGAAGGTTTGAAAACTACACTCTCCAGATGTGTTGAAGAAGACAAAATAGAGTTGATTGTCCCTTTCTGAATCCTATATTCTACCAATCACCTACAGAGACCAAGCTCATAAAAACCTCATAAAAAAGGATCAAGCTCATAAAAACCTCTAGACAACAGACATCCATGGGCATCCCTCTTTTGGGATCCCTCCCTCTTTGGGAGCTCTGCTTTCTTTCTGTTACTCTAATATATCCTTTTGCACTGCACTCACCCTGTGTCCATGGATTTCATTCTTTGAATTCATGAGGCAAAGAACCTACCTAACATCCATGCTCTGTGTTATAGTATTAATGTTTGAACAATATTAATTCTTCAATCCAGTTACTTGGAAGGTCTTTCCACCTTTTAGTTTTTTCTGTTTCTTTCTTCAGTGTTTTATAATTTTCATTGTGGAAGTCTTTTACATACTTAATTACTCCCAGGTATTTAATTTAATTTGGGGAGCTATTGTAAACGCAGTTGCTTCCTTATATTTCTTTCCCAAAGTGTTTGTTATTGGTATGTAGAAAAGTTACTGATTTTTGTATGTCAGTTTTGTATTCTACTACTTTACAGAATGGTAAATAGTCTTTTGATGACATCTTTAGGTTTTTGTATGTATAGACTCATATCATCTGCATACAAGTATAAATCAACTCCCTTCTTTATTATTCAATGTGTTTTTTTTATAAACCTCAGGTTTTACAGCAGCTCATCCTACATAAAGCATTGTCTTAGTGGACACCATATTTCTAGAATGGATCTTTTGCCTTAACAAACTCTGAGAGTGCAGACCCAGATAAAGCCACCTCTTCTGTCTCAATAACCAATTTTCCATGTTATCTCAATGGTTAAAACTTCTCAGATTGGAGTCAGATCCCAGTATTCTAGTCTCCCAAATCCAAGAAAGTTATATTTTAACTCTGTCGATTGATGCCTTTTTTACTAGTTGTTGGTGAAAAGTGAGACCGCACATCTCCCTTTTCTAAATCTCCAACCATCCAAACTCTGTAGACCCTCATAAGTCTTCAGAGTATTGAAACTGGTTCTTGGCAATTTCCTTTGAATCTTGTAAGTGTGGTCTAGTACTTCCTTTGAAATCCCTTTTTCATTTTATCTTGATGTCTTATGACTTCCAGTGTACCATTTTGTGCATGTATTTTTACCTATATTGGACTTTGGCACCTGGCAAAATTTCATTTTCTCTTTTCCTTTAACATCATGCTCTGAAGTTATATATCTTTATGATCAAAAGATAAAGGTGAAATAAAGTATTCATGCAAACATAAATGTGCATACATAAAAACTTATTTCTGAGCCAGCATAGTGGCACATACCTCTAATCCTAGTGGCTTGGGAGACTGAATCAGGAGTATTGAGAGTTCAAAGCCAGCCTCATCAACTTAGCAAAGCCCATAGTAACTTATTGAGAACCTGCCTCAAAATAAAAAATAAAAAGGGTTGGGGATGTGGTTCAGTGGTTAAGTGTCCCCTTGGGTTCAATCCCTAATACAACAAAAAACCCAAAAACAACAACTCAAAACACATTTCTATGTATTTATGAACATATAAACATACAACTATGTTTTTGTATATGCATTATATGCCTGTATCTTTCTCTAAAAATGATCATTTAAAGGTTTTCTGAAAGCAGTTTTAAAAAATTGTTTTGAAAGTTCTTTAACTCAATGTATGGACAGTATATTAGATTTGAAGTCAGAAAAAGTGTCCTAATAATTTTAGTAACTGGAATTAACTATTAAATATTTTTAAAAATATCTTTTAGCTTTAGATGACACAATATTTTTATTTGTTTATTTTTATGTGGTGATGAGGATTGAACTCAGTGCCTCACATGTACTAGGTGAGGACTTTACCACTGAACTAAAGTTCTAGTCCTTATATATTAATGTTTAAAATGATTAATGTTTTATAATCATTCATTGCATTTCTAAAGTACCTTACAACTCACAGTCCATTTGCACACACATTATTATATGTCCTTATAGTTTTGTCATGCAAAAAGTCATTTAGTTCTGCCCTTTGATCATTAGCATCATGTTTTGACTTCTGTTTCTTCATGTTAAACACCTGAGACTCTCAGAAAGGATGAGAAAAATAGCTGAAGTGTTTATCTAAAGGACTAAATTCTTAAGGCACTCATGTGTTTATGGGATCAGGTCCTCAATCCTCTGTTCCTAGTTAGCTTTGTTGTTGCTGTGACCACACGACCGACCAGCACAATTGTAGAGGAGTGAAAAGTTATTTGCAGGCTCAAAATTTCCACAGAAAGCCAGCTCCATTCCTTGGGGTTCAAGGTGAGGCTGAGCATCATGGTGGGAGATTATGGAAGAGGGGATGCAACTCACATGGTGATCAGAAAACTGAGAGAGAGAGAGAGAAAGAGAGAGAGAGAGAGAGAGAGAGAAAAAAGAGAGATAGAGAGAGAGAGAGAGGAGAGAAAAGAGAGAGAGAGAGAGAGAGAGAGAGGAGAGAGAAGAGAGAGAGAGAGAGAGAGAGAGAGGAGAGAGAGAGAGAGAGAGAGAGAAGTCTCCACTTGCCAGATACAAATAATATCCCTAAAGCTATGCCCCCAATTCCCATCTCCTCCTGCTGTACCCTACCACTTCAGTTAACCGCTCAGAGGATTAATCACTCATTAGATTAAGACTCTTATAACCCAATTATTTCTCCTCTGAACCTTCTTGCATGGTCTCACATGTGAGCTTTTAGGGGGACACCTCACATCCAAACCATAACAACCTCTGTGTCCAATTCCTGCTAGAACTCATTTAACCTACACCCTGCTACCCATGCGGAGTCTTACAAAGTAGAGATAAATGAGGGAAAAGGCTGAAGTCAGCCCTCTGTGTATTAGAGAATAATTCTTTCCCTTCAATCACAGGATACTAAGGCCCACATTTGAGGGGTTTCTTGACTGAAACCAACATTGCCTGTATTAGACACTATCCCGGTGTGTGTGATGAACCTTTAGCCTGGAAGACCCTCTTCTTCCCTTTAACCTTCTTAAACTTTGTTGGAAAACTGAATAATCTCCCCTATGTAGTCTTTCTGACTTACCCAGTGTTTGACCTCAACTCCTCTGTGCAATTTCTCATCCCTTACTCCTTCCCCAAGAATGGCCAAGATGGATCTTATAAGCAAAAATAACCAAAATGGTTTTTGGAATTATGGAAGCACAAATAAGGAGGAAGGAAGCAGACCTCAAACAATGGATCAACAAACTTTTCTTTAATCTGAAGTGGAGTCAATCAATCAGGCACTGGATGGGCTCACTTTCTGGGTAGAAAATGGCTACCAGTGACAGACGGGCTCGAATTTTATAGGTTACAATGAAAGTGAATTAATCTTTGGAGACTGAAGCAGAATGTGTCAGTTTGGGCAGTCAGGAAAAATGTTGTAAAAAGTCTGAAACTTATTGTTACTGGGAAGGGATGAAAGCTCAGAACTCGGCCGGAGTTCACTGTTTATCTTCTTCCCTGGGACCCACTATGACCCAGAGATTCATTATTTGCTTTTCCCCTTCCAGGACTCATTGCAAGAGTGAAAGTCTAGGTCCTAGCATTTCAGTATCCACTCCTCCCTTCAGGGCTCATTGTTGTTGGGAAGGGATGAATGTTTCGTTTTGGTTGAGATGCTAGGGATCAAACCCTGGAAAGGATAAAAGTTTGCTTTTTTACCCTCTGGGCCCATTGTTACTGGGAAAGATTTACTCTTCCTTGGGTCAGACAGTTTGGGAGGGTTGTCATTTTCCATTTCCTTTAGATCTCCTATCTGCCCATATCGTGTTTTATTTTTTTTATATCAGTAACATTGCTATATAACTTTGAGTTTATTAGTCTGTCTCCTAAAACTGAGAACCTATTTAGACAGATAATGAATCTTTATATATCTTTATTCCTAATATAATAGCTAGCACATACTAATTATTCAATGTTTGTTGATCAACTAAATTAATGAATGAATGGTCCTAGTATGTAAACCTGTTTTAAACTTAACACATTGTATTATATCTCCTAAAAGGTTGAAAGCTTTTAGATGTCAAAAGTTATTTATATTTTATCCACACACATATATATATCCATATATGTTTATGTATGTATGTGTGTATATATATGCATGTATATATATACATATGTATCTGGTATGGTAATATCCATGTCATACATGTTTGACAAGGGCAAGATGGATAAATGAATATGTGTAGAACTGTCCAAAAAGCTCTATGAGATCATTTTACTGTGAACATTAGAACAACAGAATGTTTCAACTCTTACTGTGCTTTCAGAAGAACATTCTATTTTGAATAGTACATTTAGGTCAACATTTCATTTGAATGAATCAGTTCTTATCCTGCCACACAAAAGTTTTTCTAAGGATGAAATAACTAAATGTCTATATAACCATATTATAAACTCCGAACCACTCTAACAGCTATCAGCCCCATGATACATAAAAAGGAATGTCCCATTCTTTCTGGGTATGACATAGGTTGAGAAGAAAGTCTTTATGATGCTTTGTCAAATATTTGTCATCATAAAAATTCTTCATAGTTTTATATTTATATAATCAATCTGAGGTGTAATGGTTAGCATATTTGGTTAATTTTCCCAGGATGCTATAGAATTATACTTGTTCAGATTTTAAAGTCAGAAAAAGACAATTATAAAATGTGACCAACTTGGAGATACCAGCCTATCTTTTTAAGACCGAAACCTACCGATAGTATTTTCTCTTAGGGATTTATTTTTGAGGTTTAGCATTACAGATCCCTGTATCCTGAAGAAGTCACAGATATTGCAGTAATCTATAGGTATTAACATCAGTGTAGATGAATGAAAAAGAAAAGGAAGGGAGAGTTCTATCTTAAGGGGAATCTGTCACCTATCATCTCAAATCTTTGCCTTGCAAACTGGAATGACCCTTGAGAGAATTCAAAAGAGCTGCTTAATTTTTGCCTTAAGAATTAACCTCGTGGGTGAAGCAAGATAGTGGGCTAGAGGAAGGCTGAAATTCTTGACCTGGGATTCAAGCAGTAGGAATACTGTTTGTGAGGTGGATGGAGGAAGGATTTCACTAAAATTTAATATTGGCCAGTCAGAATGTCTTAGATTCTCAGAAATTTGGTGGCATATTAAATAAAGAACAAAAAAGACTACATGGGAGCCAAGCTTGTAGTGGCAGCACTGAGAGCAGCAGCGGCAACACTGCTGCACTACAGAGGAAACAGAGATTTATCTGGAATATCCTGAGATTGGAGGGGCCACCTGCCCTTGGCTAATCCCGAGGCTGCATTGCACCATACAGTGGTATATGGAGGGCAACCCATGCTTCCCAACTGTACAAGGCAGGAGTCATACTGAGGCAGCCAAGCTGAGGCAGCCATTCCAGGAGATCTGAGCAGGGAAGGATACATGGTCCTGACAGACACCTGCGACATGACCTGCACTGTACCTAGCAAAGTCAGAGTGAAACAGGCATGCAAAGTATTTTATTCAGAGGAATTCAAGTCAGAGAGTGGAGGAGAGTCTGTCTCTTCCCCTTTGAGTCTAGCGGCTCACAGGACCAACTGAGGCAGGTCAGAAATTTGAATAGGCAATTATGAATATATGGTCAGAAAATAAGTCAGGGAATCCTGGAAAGTTTGGATCTATGGGCAGCAGAGGGAGTGAAGATCGGCTCCCCCACTCCATGAGTGGAATCCTGGAGAGACCTCTGGGATATAGCAGAGATTGGCAACCACATGACCCTAGAGGTGCATTGATCTAATCTCTTCAGAGTAGTCACCAGCCAGCAAAACCCCTGGGGCCTGATTGGACATAAACCCTGAATACAGAACTCCACCTATGGGAACTCCACTCACAGAACTCCAGGCAGCCCTGCCCTGGGAATACATGAAACTGGTCTGTGCAGACAAAACTCCAGCTGACAATACCTCCCATCCCATCCTTCCTCATACTGGTGAGAAGTTTTGAACTTCACCTGGCAACTGGTGAGCGACCCAAAAGGAAGGGTTTAAAAATCATCAACCCTTATTCTCATGCTCAGTACATATCTCAAAAAGAAATGGAAAGAAAGACAGCTGGCCATAGACAATGAACATATATTCTTATTGACTTTTTTGACCTGAAAAAGATTCCTTAATTTTTCATTAAAAACCTCCTTTTTTCTTTCTTTTTTAGTTTTTGTTTGTGTGTGTGTGGTTTTCTTTCCTTTCCTTTTTTTTCCCCCTTTGGTGGTGTGTGTGTGCACATGCATGCATTGAATGGTTCATGGACATATATACATATACATATATATATATACATATTGTTTCTTTTTTCTCATTTGTACCATTTTTTAAAAAGTATTTTTCCTTGTCTTGTCTTTGAAGGGTTTGAGTTTTTGATTAGTATATTTTGGTTTTGATTTACATTGCTTTTCATTTGTCTCTTTTTCTTTTTTCTCTTTCATTCTTCTTTTCTGCTAACAGGCAAATTCTATTGTTCTCTCTTTAACTCTTCCTTTAATTTGTTACTTCTATTTTTCTCCTCCTTGCTCATGGCCATCACATTCTATATATCTCTTCTGCATTCTCTCTCTGTTCACCTTTTGAAATTAACTCTTTTCTACCTTCCTATCACACTTTCTTTTCTATTAATTGACTCTCTTCATGCCACCTTTTAGCACTAATTGGTTTATAAAATGCCTGCCCCACCATTAATGCTGTTGCAGTTATTACACTGTGGATGCCATATCATCCACATTATTTGATTTAATGCCAGACATAATACATGATTACTTATTATCTTTACTGATGGAAATTGCTGACCCAATGTTAATTGTTTTTGTGCCAATTAACATTGTAGATGTCATAGTAAGAACCAAGTATTTAGTTTAATGCTGTATATAGTTTGCATTAGTTGTTGCTATTATTTGTTTCCCACTAATCTAAGGTACTGGAAATATACAGGGACACTACAAGTTCACAGGGTAGAAACTCTGCTGCTGCTTCAGAACCATACTCATAGATGGAGAGTTCATATTGTTTATATGAAAAATCAAAGGAACTAACTATCCCAAATAACCCAAAATACCTCAATAACATACTTATGGTGTCATACTTCATTGACACCACAGTGGAGAAAAATGCCAGAGAAGGAATTTAGAAAGTCCATAGATGAACTGTTCTATGAGATAAAAGACAATACAAGGAGTGAAATCAGACAGAATACAAGAAGTGAAAGATCTCTTCAAAAAAGGAGATAGAGATTCTGAAAGGAATCAATTAGAAATCCTCAAAATGAAGGAATTAGTAAAACAAATAAAAAACTTAATGGAAAACATCCCCAGCAGACTAGATCACTTGGGAGACAAAGTTTCAGACATCAAAGAAAAATATATAATCTTGAAAATAAAGTTGACCATAGAGAAAGGTGTTAAGAGATCATGAACCAAATATTCAAGAAATATGGGATTACATTAAAGAACAAATTTAAGATTTACCAGGATAGATGAAAACTCCAAAATACAAACTAAAGGAAGGCACAATCTTTTCAATGAAATATCAGAAAAATTTCCTAACCTTAACAATGAAATAGAAATTCAAATATAGGAGGCATACAGGACTCCAAATATACAAAATTACAATAGATCCACTCTAAGATACATTATTATGAAAATGCCTACAGAATAAGCATAGAATTTTAAAAGTTGCTAGAGAAAAATGACTGGTCAAATTTAGAGGTAAATCAGTCTGGTTCTCAACAGGTTTCCCACCCCAGACCTAAAAGCTAATGGGTCTTGAAATAATATATACCCAGCTCAAAAAGAAAATGGATGCCATCTAAAAATACTATACCCAGCAAAATGAAGCTTCAAAATTGAAGATAAAATAAAAATCTTCCATGATAAACAAACACTAAAAGAAATCACAACTAGAAAACCTGAACTATAAAACATACTCAATAGAACATTTCATGAAGAATAAATGCAAAATGAAAATGAAAATCAGCAGAGGAAGGAGCTGAACTAGAAAAATAGTCAATCAAAGGAGAATTGAATTCAATTAAAAATATGAAATAAAAATGACAGGAAATAAAAATCTTCTCTCAATAATAACATTGATTGTAAATGGTCTAAACTCTTCAGTTAAATAACATAGTTTTGCAGATTGGATTAAAAAATAAGATCCAAGGATATACTATCTCCAAGAGGCTCAACTTATGGCAAAGATATCCACAGACTCAAGGTAAAGGGATGAGAAAAAATTACCATGCACCTACATCTTGTAAACAAGCAGGGATTTCTATTCTCCTATCATATAAGGTGGACTTGAAGCCCAAATTAATCAGAAGAGAAAGCAAAGGTCATTCCATTTAACTCAAAGGAATCATACAAGAAGAAATAATGATTATAAGTATTTATGCACCAAAATGATCAAACACCTCAATACATCAAACAAAACCTTCTCAATATTAAGAATCAAATAGACTAAAACACAATAATATTGGGTGACTTTAGCATACCTCTCTCAACAATGGGTAGATTATCCTAACAAAATCTAAATAAAAAAATCTATAGAACTACAAACTACAATTAATAATTTAGACTTAACAGACATATATAGAATATTTCACCCATCAATGAGTGAATACATTGTAAATGGTATATATGACAAATCCAAGGCCAACATCACTCTGAATGGAGAAAAACTGAAATAATTTCCTCTAAAACCAGGAACCAGACAGGGATGCCCACTTTTACCATGTCTATTCAACACAGTCCTTGAAATTCTAGCCAGAGCAATTAGGAAAGAGAAAGAAATTAAAGGGATACCAACATGAAATGCAGAGTTCCAAGTTATCTCTATTTGCTGATGACATGATCGTATACTTAGAAAACTCAAAAAAAACCCACCAGTAAACTTCTAGATCTCATAAATGAATTCAACAAAGTAGCAGGATACAAAATCAACATTCATAAATCAATTGTGTTTCTATACTTCAATGATGAATCTGCTAAAAGAGAAATTAAGAAAACTGTCGCATTCAAAATAGCATAAAAAAAAGTGGGACTCAATCTAACAAAAGAGGTAAAGTACCTCTACAGTGAAAACTACAGAAACGTTAAAGAAAAAAATTGAAGAAGACCTTAGAAGCTAGAAAGACCTCCCATGATCTTGAATAGGCAGAATTAAGATTGTCAAAATGGTCATACTACCAAAAGCACTATAAGATGCAATGCAATTCCCATCAAAATTCCAATGACATTCTTCATAAGAATAGAAAAAGCAGTCATAAAATTTGTTTGGAAAAATAAGAGGCACAGACTAGCCAAAGTAATTCTTGGTGAGAAAAAAAAAAGCAGGAGGCATCATAATACCACACTTTAAATAATACCACAGAGCTATAGTTAAAAAAAAAAAAAATGGCACTGTTTTGGCACCAAAACATGCATGAAGACCAATGGAACAGAATAGAAGACACAAAGACAAACCCACATAAATACAGTTATATCATATTAGACAAAGGCGCCAAAAGTATACATTGGAGAAAAGATAGCCTCTTCAACAAATGGTGCTGTGAAAACTGGAAATCCATATGTAGAGTACTGAAATTAAATCCCCCTCACCCTGCACAAAAATCAACTCAAAGTCGACCAAAGACTTGGGAATTAGACCAGAAACCCTGCACCTACTGGAAGAAAATGTAGACCCAGCACTCCAACATATTTGCTCAGGAACTGACTTCATTAAGAAAACTCCTAAAGTTCAAGAGGTAAAATAAAATAAATAAATAAATAAATGGAATGGCATCAAATTAAAAAGATTCTGAACAGAAAAGAAAGAAGAGCATGAAGAGAAGCCTATGGAATGGGAGAAAATCTTTGCCACCTGTACCTCGGATAGGGCATCATTTTCCAGGATATATAAACAACTCAAAAACTTAACACTAAAATAAAACATGTAACCCAATCAACAAATTGGCTGAAGAACTAAACAGATACTTCTCAACATAAGAAGTATGAACAGTCAACAAATACATAAAAAAAAAGGTTCAACATCTCTAGCAATTAGAGAAATGCAAATTAAAACTACACTGAAATTTCATCTCACTCCAGTCAGAATGGCAATTATCAAGAATACAAGTAACAATAAATGTTAGTGAAGATGTGGGGTAAAGGGTACATTCATAAATTGTTACAGGACTGCAAATTGGTGCAACCACTCAAGAAAGCAGTATGGAGATTCCTCAAAAAACTAGGAATGGAGCCACCATTTGATGTTATCCCACTCCTCAGTATATATCAAAGGTCTTAAAATCCGCATACTACAGTGACTCAGCTACATCAATGTTTACAGAAGCATGATTCACAATAGATAAGTATGGAGCCAATTTAGGGGCCCTTCAACATATGAATGGATAAATAAAATGTTATATATACACACAATGGAGTATTACTCAGCAGTAACAAAGAATGATTTATGACATTTCCTGGTAAATAGAAGGATCTGGAGATGGTCATGTTTATTGAAATATGCCAATCCCCCAAACCAAAGTTTATATGTTTTCTCTGATATGTGGAAGCTAACCCATAACAAGGGGAGGAGGTTTTAGAAGTTCAGTGGAGTAGACAAAGGAAAATGAGATGAAGGGACCAGGGGATGGAAACAGGAAAGAGAGTGGAATGAATCTGACATACCTTTCCTATGCACATACATGAATATACCACTGTGAATCTAACCATTGTATACATCCATGAGAAATTAATTTAAAAGAGAAATTATGTGAAAATGACACACATCAGTAGAGGAAAGGGAGTAGGGGATGGGAAGAGGGTAGGGGAAGGAAAGGTGCTGGGGTCTAAATTAGAACAAGATATATTCCATGCTTATATAATTATGTAAATTCTACTCTCATGTATAACTAAAAGGAACCAAGTTAAAAAAAGAAAAAAAGAATTAACCTTGTGGTGCAGTGTACATTCCCCTGGTGTTTATATTAGTTCTAGCAGGCTTTTGAAGAATTGGTAATCTACCAAGGAGGACGTACCTGTCATGCCACAGTGTGTACAGGAAATGTTAAAAAAAAATGGATCTGAAGAAGATATTGAACACTTCTAGGACAAAAGGAGAATTTTAGACCCCTTTACTTCTCATCTACTCTGCTGTTTCCCTTGACCCATGTTAGATCTTCCTCTTAAGAAGTACAGTGGTGATTTGGGGGGTTTCCAATAGCCACACTTAAATGGAAGGCTTTCAGACCATCTGGTTTAATGATTGCTATTGCTCAAACTTGCAGGGTAATATCTATTTCTTAATAGTATTTTTAAGGCTCTAACCAATGATTCATCAGTAGATCCAAATGATGGAGACTTTCAACTTCATGGTTAACCTCTTTGGCAGAGGGAACATATAAATTATTGGGAAGAATATAAACTTTGGAAAATATTCATGAGTAAATTTGACATTCCTTGTCTCCACACTGGATGGTATGTAATACAACCCTCTCATTTTACAGATGAGAAAAAAAAAAGTAAGTTTGAAGTGTTAGGCAGATTTTCCCAAAGTTCCACAGACAGATTAATGGGAATACTAAACTTAAATCCAAGACCCTATCTTCTTTTCAACCAAATATTTTTCTGGCTACATACTATCGATTAAAAAAACAATTTATGTTCATATGACATCTGTCTTCAGTAGGAGTTTTAGTCTCTCTGGCTGTGTATAATCATACTGCTAATTTGCTTATTTAGAACACTATTGGGAAGACAGTGTAAAAATGAGGTAATAATGGAATAAGAGAGAGACTCACACAGATACCCATCTTCCTTTACCTATAGAAGTTCAAACTCATTTATGCATCCATCATATTTTATGAGTATTTACATTCTTTTACTCAAGCACAGCTCACTTATTTATTGAATTTTCCTCTTCATTATGTTTCATAAAGATGTAAACTCTAGATGTAAAACAAGATTGCTATTACTATTAATAACAGAAATTATTAATTAATCCAAAGGAGATATTCATCACCATAGTCTATTTTTAATTCTCATAATTATAAATAATAACAAATTAACTTTTAATAAAATGCTTTCAAATTTCAAAGAGCTTAACCCCACATGTCAATAAATTATATTTGTTTAAATAACTTGACTCTCAAAATAGGAAAATATTTGTTGGGTCACTTTATGTGTTCTTATAAGTATCCATTTTTGTAAATTGTGATTATAATCTGAAGTGAGTCTATACCTATCATTGATAATATTCTTGGGAATTAGGCAAGATTCTAACCTCATTTTACAAATGTGGCTACCAAGAGTATCTTGTGGTGGTAATCACACAGCCAAGCCTGGCTTGAAATTGTGGTCACCTGACAGTAGTCCAGTGTACCTTATGTACCCTGCTGGTGCTACATGTCATATTTTAACCAAGAAACCTTATAGAGATTGATGGTCTAAGTTTATTTTTATAGTGACTTTATCCACAATCATTCATACAGCACTTCAGGGCTTAGTGATGCCTTAAAAATAGATCACCTAAATAAAGGTTGTTCTAAAAAGCTTACAAATCACACACAAGTCTTAGCATGATAGGAACACTGATTTCAGCATTTTATTAAGTTAAATCAGAAATGTTAGGATCATTGATAAGATGAAATCAGGTTAGATGATGGCATGCCTTAAGCCCCATTAAACAGATTGAAAATTAAAAACCACAGAAACAGCTTCTTGTAAAACACGCATTGGATGCACGGGCAGCATAGTCAGCCAGATTCTTGCTGTACTCCCAGCTAGGCTGATTTCTAGCAGGATGATTTTTAGGCAAGTTGCCTAACATCTCTAAGTGTCAGTTTTCTCCTCTGTAAAGCAGGAATAATATAATACTTCCATCAATATTTTTTTGTGAGTACTACTAATAATTTAATGGATCCAGAACAATTCCTGAAAATTTAGTAGCTCAATAAATCACAGCTGTGGTTTTTATGATGATTATTTACATTATCAGTGTGCCTATATTATCACTGAATATGAAATGAAAGAAAAGACATTTTATTAGAATCCCACCCCTTTAGAACTAATCATTATTGCATGGATGAAACAGTATTATTTAGTTAATCACTTCATTCTTTCTAAAAAGCCAATTTAGAAGTGAATTTACAGGAATTGCAGAATAAGAATAGCTTAACTAGAAATAAATTACTTATGTAGAGAGAAGAGGGTAGGAAGAAGATGGGGGAATGTGGCTTAGAATGCCAAACCTCTGGCTACCTAAACAAATTGTTTCATTTTTCTGCATTTTAGGTTCTGATGTGACAAGAAAGTACTTTAAGACTTATCCCTTTCAACTCAGCATTTTAGAGTTCTATGAGATGCTCTAGAGAGAATCACTATCTCTAGTTACAATCTGAAAGAGGAGATACAGTCTTTCTGTATCTTCACTTAAGTGTTGTCTGAGCCAAGAAGAAAGTGGAGAAGTTCAGCTTTTGGGTTATAAGATCTCTCAGATGGTTCCTGATGGGGACTGGTAGGCCAGATGCTAAGGGATCCTGGTACCAAAACGTGGGTCTTTAGAATATTAATAAAAGTAAAAAAGAGAGAGAGAAAAGAAGATAAGAAAAAAATAAAAAAAGCAAAGGATGATTTCTTGTACATCAATAAGAGTAGAAATTACATACCTGCTGTTTTGTAGCATTGCACCAAAGGATCATTCTCAGAAGCTTCTGTAATGCTTGCAAATATGTTAGTAAACATATTGATAATAAACATGTCAGCTAGTCTATAATGCTGCATATAATATATGGAACATAACATCATTTTTACTTATTTGCAGCAAAACCAAGGCAAATGCCCAGCCCCGAATTGTTCAGTGGAAGCCCCTGCTTGGATGCCTGTCCATCACTGTTCTGTAAGTTCAATTATTCCAAGATTTGCCAAAATGAAGGAGAAATTTTTTTTTTTTATATTTTGTTACAACCTTAGTGGAATGAACTAGAATGCTCTCTAAAATTCTGGAGTAGAGCAGACCTTTTGAAAAGCGAACATGTAGTTTCTAAAAGTCATGTATTATAATAAATAACTGTGATTAGGAATTCTATGAATTTTGGGGGAGTCAGAATAACTTGCAAAAGATTTCTCTAAATGGGTTATTGATGAGTTAGATTTGGTTGGTCATTAAAATGAATATATTTGTACATACATTTTTCTGAATATCTGTACGTTCAGCAATATTCGATTTTAGATGACTTAAAGAGGGATGCTTTCTCCTCTATCATTGTTTTGTTGACTGCCTAATAGTGATGAGTAAACGGACTTGCAATTTTCAAGTCTTCCTGATGTAATAATAGTCTCTGTTTCTGTGTGGAATTTTCTATCGGAGAATTTTCAAGTGCCTTAAAAACAAGCAGGTACTATGTCATTATCCTTGTGTTGCAGATGGGAGACTTAAATACAAAGGGAGTAAGAATAGTACATCATTTGTGAACGTGGCAATAGATCCCAGATACCCTCTGTCTCCTTTCATGTGCTTGTTCTACTACACTATCCTCTGAAGTAAATAAAGTGGCCAATTTGTATGATACTCTCTTATACACATATTGCCTGAAAGAAATGACAAAGTTCCTCTGGGAATTATAAGTGCTATAACTGACAATTTGCCTGTCATTTAATAATGTGTGTGAGATGGAAACAAAAAGAAATTATGAAGGTACTTTTGGGGCATTCCCCTCATTGGACCCTCCTTGCAGGCAATGTAAAAGTGATATGTGGAGCTTCTTAATATGGGCATCTATTGTTGAGGTACAAGGTACTGAAAGTGGCAGCTGAGCTGCCAGGGCAGGACTCGAGAATGTGTTAGAAGGCACTGGTTTAGGGGAGGTTGCTTTGCATTCAGGTCATGTAAGGGAAAAAGCTTCCTTCTTTGCTTTTATCTTGGGAAGAAGGAGAAGATGGAATCACCTTTAGTGAAGGAGATGATGATGCTAAATTTTGGAGGGATTCCTGCAGTGCAGACAGAGCCCAGACTTGCCAGAGACTTAGAAAAAAAAAAAATTGTCAACACTTTTGTGAGCAGATGGCCAGAGGGGAGAGCATGCTTGGGGACTCTGCAGATGCCAGGGAAAGGATGCGTTTTAATAATTCTATTTCTTTATCAAACACTTTTCTTTATTGTACCTTGGTTTTATCTCAAAAATTTGGACTAATTTCTCTGTTTTTCCAAGGAGACCACGTGTTCTTCGGGTTAGCGCTATGGTTTGAATATGGTTGATCTCTCTCTCAAACTCATTTGGAATTTAATTCCCAGTGCGAGGTATTGATAGGGTGAAAGCTTAACCTGACTATGGTGTCTGGAGCTGGGACCTTTGGGAGCTGATTAGAATTATATAAGATCATGGGGGTGGAACTCATTTATGTACTGGTGACTTTGGAAGAAGAGGGAGAGAGACCTGGGCAGATGCCCTCCCTATCTCTTGTCATATGATGTCCTGTGCTGCCTCAGGACTCTACCAGCAAGAAGGCCATCACAAGATGTGACCCCTTCACCTTGGGCCAAAACCATGTGCTCAAATAAACCTCTTTTCTTTGTAACTTACCAAGTCTATGGTATTGTGTTATTAGTAACTGACAAGGAATTAAGATAGTACCTTTCAGTAAATTATTTTCCAACTCTTAGATTTGATGGTAAAGAGGAATAGTGAGGCTATTTTACCCACTTAGGTTGGTAATTTCCATTTCTCATCTTCTTGGTTTTTTTTTTATACTTTTCCTCTCATAGAACACTATAGAATCTGTATTTTGAAAAATTTAGTTTTCAAAATAGACAGAAATTAGTAAGTCTATTCAGCTATGTCTGGAACTATGCCATTGCTGGTGAGACGAACATGAATAAGGTAGTGTTCCTATTTTTATCAAGCACATCAATAAGAATTTCTGATTAATAGTTGATCCTCCACTACACTGATAATTTTAGTCCCAAATAAAAGAATCTTGTCAATTTAGCTATCTCGTGCAGTGATATTGCAAGCAGAATTCTGTCTTTCAAATTATTAGAAATAGTTTACCATTCATTATTGCATTGGAGTTAGACTATGCACTGGATATCTCAGATTAGATTCTCCTCTTGCAGGACCTTAAGGACTAAACAAGGGATGATATTTAAGACTCTTCCTAAAATCACAAGTAAAAAATGTCAACATTAAAATCTGAGTCTTAGTTTTGTGGTCAGGTGAAAGCATCAGAAAGTAGATGTTTCGCCAGGCATGGTGGAGCACGCCTGTAATCCCAGAGGCTTGGGAAACTGAGGCAGGAGGATAGAGAGTTCAAAGTCAACCTCAGCAACAGCGAGTGCTAAACAACTCAGTGAGACCCTGTCTCTAAATAAAACACAAAAAAGGGTTTGGATGCGGCTCAGTGGTTGAGTGCCCATGGGTTCAATCCCTGGTACCCCACCCCCTGGCCTAAAAAAAGTAGATGTTTCTTTTCACTCCTGCAATGGAATTGGAAGCTGCTGGCTTCATAAATTTCCTTTGTCATTTACTTAAAAGTAATTGCACCTCTTAGTGTGGCAGAAGCTTTCTGGAGGAGCTGTGCCACAGGAGATGATTTGCTTCTTTGTGTGTAACCCCTGATCCATAGGGGTGGACACGTTTATTCTGTGAGCTTGGCTCTGGACATAAGGGACTGATCCAAAGTAGATGCCAAATCTCATTGGAACAGATAGATTCCTGCTCCTGAGAATCTGAAATTTACCCTAGAGAGATACCAAATTTGTAGTTATTAATCATATGATAAATAGTACCTCAGAACAAATATTCTATGGACCTCAGTTGCTGAGACCCCTGGAGGTGCTCTTCTCAGGTTTACTTATGCAAATCTCTCTGATTTTGTGAAAACATTGTCATAACCTGTTGGCAAATATCAAATGACTTTGTGTCTCAAATTATGTGTGCTTTAAAAGATATTATTTGCTAGAGGTTTGCACTTTGATTTACTTGCAACAAAAAAGAAAAAAACAAAACCATTAAACTACACACCCAATCAGCAACATTTATTGAGCCCCCAACTTCCACCCCTAATCAGAGCTAATGTATTGAATAGCAGTTTCAGACAGAAGCATTCAGAATACTGGGATTTTGGTAGTTTATAATGGTCATTCAGTCTAAATATTGGACTGTACATAAACTTGGATAAAAAAATGACCAAAAGATAATTTGATAATTTAATTCACAATGTAGAGTGAGAAATTTGGGCAATTAACTCCACAACTAAGGTACACATATTTATATAATAAAAAACTTCAGATGACATGTAAAGTCATTCTTGTTTAATTTTCATTTCCTTATCTCTCAGGAAATAGTGAAAACCATAGCTTCACATGTTTAAGAGAATGTCTTGACTGTCTCAAATCCCAAAAGGACTGAATCTGATTGTGAATAGATTAATACATTCTTATGTGCATAATAAATGGATAGTCTTTAATATCTTTTTGAATTTTTCAAGTTCATTTGATTCTCTCCTATTTTCTTTTCTCTATTACTCTTTTCTTGCTCCTTGTTGTTCTGTTCTGGAACCATTGTATTCTTGTAATTGAGTTTTATAACTTTACAAAAACATTTTGGTCTCTTCTGTGTACATTTGCCCCAAGTTCGTTTTAAAAATGCAGAACATTCATCATTGGTTTTCCTAAAAAGGTTCTCGCTCCAAATTGCTTTGCAAATGCCTGTCACTGGTTACATATAGTCTTTAAAGTGGCTTCTATTACTATCTGTTCATTCTCCTTCTGGATGTTCTGTTTTTTTGGCACTCCATACCTATGTAGTAATGGGTCTGAAAAATTCTCTCTTTTTTTTTCTGACTTTTTTTTTGACTGGAAAGAAAATGTACAGATTTGAGTTCAAACTGAAAAGAAATTTTACTCCCAGTAATTGTACAGAAATATGGATGTAATTATACTTCCTGGAATGACTGTAATGAAATATCTTCCTTAGTGAGAGTTGTGACAGTTTATCTCATTGTATGGCTACATTCAGGGCTAGAATGACATCCTTCTTTACCCCTCTAAATTTAATTGGATTTTATGCCTCATTAGTTTGTATGACCATGAATATAAACACTGTAGTTATCTAAATCTCTACCACTTGCCAACAATTGAAAAAATGCCCATAACTTCTGGGACTCAGGTGAAACAGGTAGATCTCTGAATCTGGAGTGAACTTGTCTAAGATTCAGTTCCTGACACTATGAAATGAGGAAGGCTGATCTTGACCAGTTGCAGGAGACTTCAGTGTTTGTTGCTTTTTAGGACTGTCTCTGGACCGGAAAGTATGACTATGGCCATACGGATTTAATCATTTTGAGGAATAACTTTCCTTCTTACTTAGAAATGTCCTGAATGAGTGAATTTTTTTACTAGACGTATATAAGTACACATGATTTGACTATGATGATTGTTTTGCCTCTCTCTATATTTTTACATTCCTTAATTACTAAAAATTAAAGAAAACTAGGAGAGGAATTTTTGAAAACTAAGTTAAAAATAAAGTTGAATATATCAACTTTCATTTACTCATTTTATTAGCATTTACTGAGCACATATTATGAATTGTAATTGAACCTTAGATTTTTCAATGTATAGCCAGAAACAACTCATATAAATAATAATTTTGCTAACATATTCTATAGTAATTTATACAAAAAGCTATAAATTTTCAGGATGGAAAATTACCTTAAGGTGAATTGTCAAAGAAGAAAGTTGAAGTATTTGGTCATAGTTAAAAATATAAACTTTAGAATTAATATTTCTGTTAAAGTATTTACTTTGCAACTTATTAGCTCTATGACCTTGAGTAATTTACTTAATCTCCCTGAGTTTATGTGCACTACAGGATATTTTGAGATTTACATAAAAGAATGCACAGCAAGTGTTAACATTGTACCTGACACATAGTAATTGCTTCCTACGTTCTGGGAGGAAAGAATTTAAAAAAAAGGACAGTCTCTCCAAAAGGGAGGGAATGAGGCAGGATGGATTGATGAGACGAGCATAAAAAGCAGGCAATAACTAGTTATTAGTTAAGGGCTACTTATTTAGGTTTGCTTAGGAAAATCTTCTCTTCAAAAAGGCACTCAGGCTGGGACAAGGAAATGTTCCAGGAGTTAATATCTGACTCTTTAAGCTTTTGAAAGCTGAAATCTTGCAGCTCTTGAATATTTTTGCTCTCTGGAACTGATAGTGTATGAGTGTCATGTTAATAAGGGATGTTTGTATTCTGAGTAACATGAAGCCATATTCCAGACCAGGTGCTCCTTTTCATTTAGAAACATTTTAACATTTTCCTACTACATCTCTCTAGATTATAAAAGTAATTTTTTCTGTTTTATGAGAAATCAATAAAAACAGATGCTCCACATAGAAACCAGAGATGTTCTTTCAAAGTGTTGATTGTTTCAGCATGTTCTCTCAGACCTCCTCACATTACCCACAGTCAGGATCGTTCACTCTAATTGAAACCAGTTAATACAATGTGCATAAGCCATTAGGTAATAGTCCTAAATGTCTTTTCTTCCCCCTCCTCCCCTTCTTTCTCCCCCTCCTCTTTTGTAGCTCTTCCTTTCACTTTTTTTTCCAGTTTACATTGTGTGACTTCATTTCATATACACTTCACTGAAATACCCAGATCATGGCACTCAGAAGCATCTAACCCAATCATAAAATCATGTCTTGTCTGCTCTCTGAGTGTTTCTAGATTTCCTCTGAACACAGCATCTACAAGGTTTATTCTGCTGCTGGAAAAATGCACCGAGGGTGGCTTTGATGAGTATTTTCTTTCCAAAGATTGGATACAATTTTTATTTTTTAGGATAAGGTTTTCATACTATCAGCAGTCTCCTGACAGAATGAAAAGTCAGAACATTATCAGATGATCATGATTTTAGGAAAATTATAGAAAATTGCAGGGTACAGGACCTTAAATTGGTGGGCACTGGGATTAGTGTTTATCTGGCCATATGGGTGGTAGCCATACAGTTAGAAAAAAATCCAAAGAGGAAATTATCTCAGAAAAAGCACAATGCACTTTAAGAAATGTGAACTCTGTGGGATGGTTCTGGTTCCAATTTTGCTGTAGTCAGGGGATCTAAATCAAGGAAAATATGAGGACGATGAGATTGACACAATGCATAGTTTCTCTTTCCTCTTCTGGCCTTTTTAGTACTTTAGACTTGTACTAGGCTCCTCCCTACTTTTGAAAAAGTCTTCTGGGAACTTCAAAATAATTTTGTTACAGTGATATTTGAAACAAGTCAAGAAAGGGAATACATGGTATTTATGGAGAGGGGCATTGTTTCATGGAAATGATGAAATGGCATTCCCAGTGAGCACATAAAATCTGTACAGCAAATAGAACAGAAGATTCATAAGCATGTGCCCAACATACCCTGGGTGAGGAGATGGAGGATGCCAGTTCTGAGGTTGGCCAGATTTGAGAGTATAAATGAAGGAATGAATGGTAGATAATCATCAGGGAACCAAGGCAGGCCCACAGTAAAACTCAGATCAGGAAAGTTTATTCATTGTTCCCAGCTTCCTCTTTTGTACTTCCAAATATTTGCCCTGGAATTGTCACTTTATCCAGCTTGGTTGATTTTTAGGCCTCCTCCTGCCTTCTATTTTTTCACTCAACTAAAGATCTGATAGAATATAAAATGAATGTAAATCTTTATGGCATTCTTCCTATGGGTATTTAGTATTTATTGTTCCTGTTGTTTTGTATCAGTTTTCGTCACTTTATCTTTGCTGCGATACAACTCACAATCCTTGAAGTTCACCCATTTGAAGTGCACAATTCAGTGATTTTTAGTGTATTCACAGTGTTGTCCTACTATCACTATAATCAATTTTATACATTTTAATGATCCTAAAAGAAACTTTACACCTCCAATCACCCTCTCCTTATCATCTAGAAACCAATAATCTATTTTCTATCAACTTGCCCATTCTAGACATTTACTATATCTAGAATTATGAAAATTGTAGTCTCTTGTGATTGTCTGCTTTCCCTTAGGATATGTTTTCAGGATTCATCCATACAACAAAAACACGCACACCACGTTTTGTTTATCCACTAATCAGTTAAGGACACTTGGATTGTTTATACTTTTGTATATTATGAATAAGGTTGCTATGGATATTTCTGTGTAAGTTTTTCCATGGAAATTTTCAGTTCTATTTCAGTATATATCTAATCATGGAATGGCTGGGTATACGGTACCTCTGAGTTTAACTTTTTGAGGAATTATCAAAGCGTGGTTGCATCATTTAATATTCTTACTTGCAGCATATAAGGATTTCAGTTTCTCCATATTTTCACCAACATGTGCAATTATGTATCTTTTAAAATTGTAGCCATGTTATAGATTTGAAGTGCTATCTCATTTTGGTTTTGATCTGCATTTACCTAATAACGAGTGCTATTGAGGATCTTTTCATATACTTTTTGGTCATTTGTTTGTCTCTTTTGTAGAATTGTCTGTTCAATCCTTTCTCCATTTTTATTTGTTATTAATGAGATGTAAGAGTTCTTCATATGTTCTGGATACTTGTCTTATCAGATATAGAATTTGCAGATATTATGTCCCATTGTGTGGATTTTATTTTTACTTATGTATAGTGATATTTGATATACAAACATTTAGATTTTGATGAAGTCTAGTTAATCTTTTTTTGTCACTTGTCCTCTTGATAAAGACTTTGCATAATCCAGGGCCATAAGGGTAACTCCTATATTTTCTTCTAAGAGTTAGTTTTAACTTTTACATTTAAATCTGTCATCCTTATAATGGAGGTGGAGGGTGAGAGAAGAATGGAGGAATTTTAGATTATGTAGAGGGAAATGAGAGGGAGGAGGTGGGGTATGAAAAATGGTGGAACGAGTTGGACATCATTGCCCTATGTACACAATGATTACACGAATGGTATGAATCTACATTATGCACAACCATAGAAATGAAAAGATGTACCCCATTTGTATATAATGAATCAAAATGCAGTCTGTAAAAATAAAAAAAATAATTAAAAAAAGAAAAAAATTCTGTAATCCATTTTGAGTTATTTTTGTGCATGGTGTGTATGGATATCTAAGTGTTCTAGCATTGGTTATTGATGAATATATTCTTACCCCTCATTGAATTCTCTTGTTTGCACTCTTGTTTGAAATAGAAGTGTTTATTTATGGACTTTTAATTCAATTCCATTGATCTTTGTGTCTATTATGCTAAACTTCAATTATGTGGCATAAACTGAGAATCATTTAGAAATAACCAAAAATGGTGTCAAAGTGAACAAAATCAATATTTCAATGTGTACAACTTATTACTGAATGCTTATTCTGTGACTTAACTGTGCTTTCATAATCTTTTCAGGCACATGTATTTGAACATAAGAGATCCATAATGCCTTATTTCCAAGCCTGTTTAGATACATCTCTAATAAGCATGGAAATCTTATTACCTAACCCATTAGAAGATCCAGATAATTATATGGAAATTCAAGACAGGGAATTGTTAAAGCCTGCTGCATTAGCAGCTATGGGAAGTGGCAGCTGACAGCAAGGAAGGAAACAAAAACTAAAAGTAAGAACAAGCTCTTAAACTCTTATGAGCTAATTTATGGATGGGGAATTGGAATTTACAGTCTTATGTATTAACTGACATTTATAAATATTCATGAGTCAACACACAAAACTAAAATTATATCCAAAGTTTTTGGAGAAGATAAGAATTACCTTTCTGTTTCTAATTATGGTTATGAAAAAAATTACAGAAATGTTCATAATAAAACATGATACTTCAAACAGATATGCACATATGATGTGTAATAAAACACATGCTGCTTCAAAAATATAATTCTTTGGAAAATACATGTTTGTAAATACCTGTTTCTTTGATAATTCTGATAGATGAGGATCAGAGTATAGGTTCTTCTCTTGTTTAAGTAACTGAGGTATTGGGTTGAATTTGTGGTGGAGCTAGTAGTGATTTTGAGACAGAGTGTGATGGTAAAACAAGAGTCCTGGTGATAGTGCAAGAAGATTGGCTCTTGGTGGTGTACTATCACTGATTATTTACAGTATGCCAGTATCTATTGACATGGGATTTTCAGTGTAGTTAACATTCTTCCTACTTAATTTTTTACCCATCACTAAAGAGTGTTGTGTCGTAGTAAGGGCATGAGTTTTGGAGTCAAGCAGAACTTGTTCAAATCTCCTTCCTCTAACTACACTATGACCTTGAACAAGCATTTCAATTTCTTTTTGCATCACTTTCCTCATTTGCAAAATGAGACTGACAACACGCACCTTGCAAGATCATTTCCAGAGAGACAATATATGCAACATTCTTAACTCTGTTCCTGGCATACAGTAGGCACTTACTTACTACATGTTAATCTTGTTACTGTCATGACATTGTTATCAATAAAGAATTCTCACATTGACTACTGTTTAAGATCTATGTTATCTCTCAAAGGCACTTGAGCAATGAACTTTCTGACAGCTTGACCTACTCTCAATTTACCTCAGGTAATATAAGATATAATTGAATGTATGGAGTTTGTTTAAATGAGTCAGCTTTATGAAAAAAGCAGTATTAAGGATTGTTTTTTTTCTGGTGGTTCATTTTATAATTTCCATGTCTTTGAAAGTCTTTTCTAAGCTCAGAACCATTATATTTCTTTTGGCTGCTTGAGTTCCTGAAACGTACTTGGGGAGAATGAGTTCCAACCCTGAGTGGTGAAGAGCCTCTGGAAATGTGTGCTTTTTTGGCATGGAGTATGGTGTCCAGTACAATTATGATGAAATGCTTTTCTTAAAAACAGGAAACTAATATCCTTTGAACTCTCCTGTGTGCTTCTCCCTGACTATCATTTTCTCTTTTGTTTGATGTTAGATCATTGACATAGACACAGACACCAACATTGCTCTTGATTTGGGAATTGGTGGCTATTCATAGACCAGTTACGTCTAGATATGGGGACATGAATGACAATGCCTCCAGCTGTATAATCCCAGTGGAAAAGTTCATATTTCACCTGTCTCCTTAAAGTACTTTTTCATATAACAATATTCAGGGGATGGGAATATATACAACTCAGCACTAAAATGGAGTGTGTGTGGCTTAGGAACATGAGTGTACTCTTAATAGTAATAATTATGGGTCTTCGAAATATTTCTTCAATGTGATTTTTTTATACCTTCTGTATAAACAAGGAAAATTTTAAAACAAGAAGATGTCATTTAAATCTCTGAATTATAGAAAACAAATACAGAGGCTTCTTATCAGACCTCTGTATTAGGTACCTATTTACTGTTCTGACTTTTCGTGCTGCATTTTGGATTGTGCTCATATTCTGCTCAGACGTGCCTCATTAGATTTAGCCTCAGGTAGTCTAGTCAGGAGAGGCTATTTCATGAGGCCATGTCTATAGCAACAGTCAGTTACATACTACCAATAAGAATAGAAGTCAATGCAAAACCTCTCAGAGCAGCCTCCAGCTACCCTAGGCCTCTGTGGAATTTTGCAAAATGTTTGGACAAACTTAGGTCTGAAGTAAACTTTCAACAGCACTTGATGTAGAAATGGAACATTAATTGCTACATTTCCTCAAGGAGGTCCTGTTTGGAAGCAGGCAACATAGTTCCATGCCTGCCTCATAAAAATGGCACCTCCCAGGCTGGATTAATGGACTGACTCTCTGCCTTCAGCACAAAAGGTGCAATGAATGCTTCTAATCAAAATCCCAAACCTTAACACAATTGGAGTCGTTAAGAAGGTGCCGGTTTCATAACAATTACTCCTCTATTATGGTAATGTTGGAAAATAGATGCAAACATTGAATATTTCACTTCCTGACCTGTATATTTTCGACCAACTTAGAATAAAAATTTAATTTTAAAAAATGCCATTCAGGTCTGAAATGACTAAACCTCTCAAACTATGGGAAATAAATATGCTAATTGATTTAGATAACTATTTTATATTTCGGCAAAGTAAAATTTTCACATAATTTAATATCTATGGACAGAATTAAATATATCCTATCAATACCCTCTCTCCAAAGATGCTGTTGAAAAAAAATCAGTTTGTTTCTGCAATGGCTGTGGTCATACCCCATTGTTCTTTAGGTCGTGTCAGCATTTTCATTAAAAAGTTGCACTCTATTTATAACTTGGAAGCAAAAATGCATTCTGGGCTAAAACTTAATGTCCAAAATCTTTGTCCAAAAGCAGTTTTCTAAAGTACACGCAGAATGGAAGTTTTATGACTCTCAGAAAACTTGAGGTCTTTTGGAAGCTCTATAAGAAACCAACAAAGAATCTCATTTATTCTTCTCCCTTGTGCATCAAGAAAGCATGCTGAATCTGGGAAGGAAACCAGACTATGGAAGGGAATTCAGTTCTTTCTATCACTGAGCTGAAGAATCAGAGTTCTTAAGTTTCATTGTTCTGTATACCACTTGAAATAGACTAGAACAAGCTTGAACTTCGGAGTCACTCAGAACTGGGTTAAAATTCTATCTTCACTGATGTCATGATTTGGGAAATTTCTCGAAGTCTTTAAACCATTTGTGTGGATTGAATGAGATGACCTATGTAAAAGTCCAGTTCATTTTCTTCTCTATGACATATCGTGTAGTTTAAAGGTATTTGCTTCTTTTTCCTCTATTGATTAGCATACTTATTTTGAGGAGATTTTTTTCAAAGGAATGATTTTCCTTAAATTTATGTTGCTCAAATGAAAAATATTAATTCAAATAAACAATACAACTAACTCAAATCCATCCATGAAATGGCAAAATACTGTACAGAGTATAAAGAGAGCTCAACTTAACTTTAGAGTAGAAACAAAATCACCCTCTTTCTCTTCCCAGTCCCCCGCCTTCGGTAGCTTTATCCCATGGAAACAGAATAAAACAAAACCACTTGAGTCAACATGAGCAGGCATCTGGTAGACCTATGACTGAAGAGAGTGCTTGGCAACAGAAATGTGGCCTCTTATAGGACACTGGAAAACATTCCTTTTACTATGGTCTACCTTGTTCCCAGAGCTGTTCTTTGCCAGTAGCTGGTTTACCATCATAGCATATGTTATTTAAATAGCCTGAGTACATGGCTCATAAGCATTATTCTTTCTATCTATCCAAATCCATTTATTAATTTATCTTTCCTTTCCCTTTAATTAATTTAATAAGTACTTATGGGGTTCCTACTATGTTCCAGGTCCTATAGTCCTAGGTCCTATGGCAACAATCAATTAGATAATTGCATTGGTGAGGATAAAGATGTAAGTTTTGGAGAGGACATATAAGGCAGGTTGGGAATGCATTTGAGAAGGCATTGACATGGAAAGGGAGGTCAGAGAAGTTTCCTTAAGGGAGAGCTAATTAAGCTTAAATTTGAAAAATAGGATCAACTTGGGGAAGGAGAGGGAGAGATCCGTTCAGGCAGAAGGACAGTATTTACAGAGACTCTATTGTAGAAGAGAAAGTTCCGTTTCTGAGGGACAGTAGGGGACTTCTGTGGCTGGAGTGCTGAGATTAGATTAGCGGGAAGCTTAGTGGGAAACAGGATTGGGTGTTGGGGAGACATAAGACAATGTTTAGGAATTCTATGAATTGTTCTGAGCAAATTGGAGTGAGAGCAGAGAATCAGGAATAAGGTCATATCTGAGTTTTGAAATCATTACTCCAGCTGCTATGTGAAGAACAGATAGGAAGATGGAAAAATGAATATTGTTTTAGAAAACCAAGCTAGTTTTAATGCTTTTGAAAACTTACAGGCAAAAGATAGTAGTAGCATGAATTAAAGTGGTGATGTTAGAAAGACATAAACAAATCTGTGATATTTGGAAAGTCTGTAACATGTAGATGTTTGCCTAAGGAGGCAAAAAGAAGAAGGGTAGAGTCAGGGATGCCTCCTAGCAATCTTACTTGTGTGATAGTGAGTAGATGTGTCATTCATTGAATTCTGGGATTCTGCAAAAATTTTATTTTTCAGATATAGTAGGAGTATCGTCTAATCTATTCTAGCAAGTTAAGTTTGAAGAGTCTTTTAGATAGAACTAGAGATATTAAGGTAACTTGTAAAGAGGGATAGGAGTTTAACTAATTAGAAATGCTGTGTTATGTACAGTGGTAGAATGCTTGCCCAGTATGTGTGAAGATTTAGGTTTGATCCCCCATACTGAGGGGGAAAAATCCAAACCTACGTCAAGGAAGAATTCTGTTTTGTTTTCAGAGTGAAAAATGAGCATATTTAATAGCTGACAAGGCTGAGAAACCAATTAAGTTAAGGACTAAGAAGTGCACAATAGATCATTCAACAAGGAGAGCAGTCTCAAGTAAAGTAGTGGTAGCTGGAGAGCAAATATTAGATGTTTATCATAAGTGTTTTAGACTAATAGAAGCTTATTCTTCATTCAAAAATGCTGATGAGAGAGGTATTGTTGAGAATAAGAGGTTAAATACATAAGAGAGAAGGTCTAATCAATAATGTTTCCTGAGAAGATAAAAATGGATGAGAACCAAAGACAGTGTCATAGTTGGTCTCTAATATGTAAGTGCAGATATCAGTATATTTAAATGTTTATGGTGGAAATTGAGAGAGACCCAGTAGAATAACTTCTGTTTACTCTGTGAAATATGAAGTGAGGGAGGTCAACTGCTGAGAGCAAGAAGAGAGGTAGGGAGAGGATGGGACCAGATATTAGAAATACAGAAAATAGGAAGATAAGATGACTAGAGAACAGAAATGAGATTGCTTAGAATTTCTCTGAAGTATAAACAAGTGAGTATTTGATAGCTTAAGGAAAGTGCTTCATGGCCAAACCACTCCACAGTATGGTGTCACTGTTTTGAATTCCTTCACTCTTATACAGAGTTGGACTCCACCTCATCATATATACCCACTGGCTTGTCACATATTGGCATGATTTTCAGACTTTTATACCTATGTGTCTAATCTCTGCAACAGAATAGGGCAACTCAAGGACAGGGAACATTGTCCTATAATATCTGATAGAATATTGTGCCTATTAAAGGAAATAGTAAGGATTTATTGAACTTGTCAAAAATAAAATCAGGTAAAATTTTTAAAAGTGTAGAAGTTTATTGTGCATATAAAAAGAACAGTCCATGAACTGGGAGATTTCAACCCCTCAAGTGGTAAGAAATTCCGTTCAGTTACAACACTGTCTATAAAGTATACTAGAGGAAGGATTTTGACCATTTTTGGCATCCAGAGCTGTTTCAACTGATTTGTCTATAGCAGATTAGTTTAATGTTACTGAGTCATGATGATAGAATCTAAGACTTATGTTTTGTTTATTATTAGATTAACTCAGGAGAAATCAGGATGACTTACGTTTTGATTTTGTAGTAATGGGCAGTTGGTCTTGGGCTATTGTAATCTGTGACCTCTACTTTTATTTTTCTTTAACGAACCTAAAGGAACTTATTAAGCATGTATCAAACATAGAACATTTCATATTGTGAGATCAGGAAAAGACATAAATATTGGTTTTATGTATGGTTCTAGATTTAAAAATATAGGTATGGCTATACCTCAGTATTCAATTAAAAGAATAACTTCTTTGTATCCATAAATACTGAATCTAAGTGTTGTCTCTTTGAAGCCTTTCTTGACTTCCACTCTCTCCAATGAGCCCTATCAGATTATTGCTGCATGAATCACATGGGCGAACATTTGAATGTTTATAAAATTCTCTCATTAGTCTGATTTTTTGTGAAAAGTGACTAAATCTTACTTAGCTTTCTTTTCTCTGAGGCCAGCTGAGGGCTTAGCATATGGAAGATGCTCAGTAAAAGTTGTTAAAATTGAAATGCATGGAAATCAAAAGGCTAACAAAACCCAGAATTGGTTTTCTTCATAATTATTTTCTATAAGATCTGTTCATTGCTCAGATCTCTTCATCTCATCCTTTACATAATTGTTTAAACCAGAAACTGAGTCTTTCCTTTAATGTTCCTTTTTCCTATCTCTCACATTCAGTCCATCATCATTGTCTCAAATTCACTTGTCTCTATCTTCACTGAAAATAGTAGATTCAAGCCACCATCAGCTCTTACCTAGATTATAAAGAACATCTTAACTAGATTCTCTCATTTTCATGTTCTCCCCATAACAATACACTATTCACATATCAACATGTGAACCTGAGTAATCTGAAAAACACAAATCTAATCATCACACCCACCTTCCTTACTTAAAACCTTCTAATAGTTTTCCATTCCACTTAGTATAATGTCTTCAGTACCTGTCTCCTCTAGTTCTTAGTGTGACAATCTTTTCCTCACTGTTGGCTCTAGCTACATGGTTTTCAGATAGAGCACTAATCTCCAAAATTTAAAAAGTTTTTAAAAAATGTAACACCAAGAATACAAATAACCCAATCAATAAATGGGCTAAGGAACTGAGCAGACACTTCATAGAAGGTATATAAGCAATCGATAGAATATATGAAAAAATGTTCAACATCTCTAGTAATAAGAGAAATGCAAATCAAAACTACCCTAAGATTTCATCTCACCCCAGTTAGAATGGCTATTATCAAGAATACAAGCAACAATAGGTGTTGGCAGGGAAAAAGGTACACTCATACATTGCTGGTGCAAATTGGTGCAGTCACTCTGGAAAGCAGTATGGAGCAGTATGGAGATTCCTTAGAAAACTTGGAATGGAACCACCATTTGACCCAGCTCTCTCTCCTTGGCCTATACCCAAAGGACTTAAAATCAGCATACTACAGTGACGCAACCACTTCAAGGTTTTCTTATGGTTCTTAAAAGTTTCCTACTTAAGGATCTTTGCCAATGCTGTTTCCTGTGCCTGGAACATTCTTCCCCATGCACTAAACTACTGGCTCCTATTGTCTTTACATTTCAGCCTAAATGATGTTACTGTTTCAGAGATGTCTTCTCTATCCACAGATTCCTCCAGAGTGATCTCTCTCCTTTCTCTCTCTCTCTCTCTCTCTCTCTCTCTCTCTCTCTCTCTCTCTCTCTCTCTCTCTCTCTCCTTACTCCTAATTACTTATTTTCCTTTATAATTTCTTTTTATAATTTGTAATTATATTTATTTAATTACTTTTTATTATAGATTGTAAGTTCTATAATGGCCAGGAATTTGTCTGCTCTGTTCACTATAGTATACCTAGCATGATGCCTGAGGCATAAAGTGTTTTAGATATCTGTTTAATGATGGATACATCAATAAATGAATAAAAATGAGTGACTGAATAAATTATTGAATGAATAGAGCATGAAGAATCAGAAAAATTGACCTCACAGGACTACTGAGGGGATAACATATGAAAATAAATACAAAAATATTTGAAATCGAAAACTTAAAACACTAATTAAGCACTTATATTTCGTAAAACTTGCTATGTTCTGTATTGTTTCATTGCTTCATATTTCAATTTTTCTTAGTGTTGTAAAAAAAAGACATATGGAAATTTTCAAGTTAAATTTTCTTGCCACCCTTATTAAGAATGAGTCTATTGATGCACCAGTCCATTAGTAGAAACAGACTACTTAAAAGAAGAGTCAAATATGCTGACCTTTGGATAATTTGTATATATGTGTGTATATGCACATATTAATGCATACTAGTATGATGCATAGGGCTTAAACAGAATTTTAATGTCTTTGCTTTCTGATCATGAAGTGCTACTTTAGATGAATTAAATTGTCTTCATGCCACTTAATGTTTAGTAGCATTATTACTTCCGCTGGTTGTTCATTATTTTCTTTGTCTAGATTTTCTTGCACTTTCAAATTTTGTATCACAGACTACCTAATATTTAACTGGGAAGATCTTATTTATAGTGTTAAAAGGGTGAGGAAACCCTAATAGAAGTGGACAAGTAACTTTGACTCATTTGCACTCAAAATGGATTTAAATGTTTTAGGATTGATGATTCTGGATTCTTGGTACTATTAATTAATACTGCAACCTAAATGAGATCTCAACAACAGAAAAAAATCAAAATTATGGAAATATATACAGTTAGAAATAATAGAACTATGAGTGTTTAAAAGTTTGATTAAGGGTGTATCTCCTTTAATCCTAAGGTACATAAGATCAACTGCAAGGGATTTTGTGGGACAAAGGTATTATGAACAACAGAATACTTAGAATTTACTTGTTTTAATGACATTTCTCTCTGTAACCCAGGTGTACACAGTTGACAACAATGCTGCTGAGACTATTTACTCATCATATTCATTATGTGTTATATTAATCATATAAATATATCTGTTACATCTGAAGTATAAATAATAAATTAATATATCTGTTACATCTGAACTACTTTCTAGGAAGGCATTGTAAAAGAACACTGACTTTGGAGTCATGGTTCAAATGCCAATTATCTCCCTGAGCTTAGGAAAGTACTTAATCTTTAAATTTTATTTAATCAACTTTTTACTTATTTTTTAAGCTTTATTAAAGAGTTTTAAAGTATCATAAAATGTTTTCTTCACATTGATATAAATAGATTACATAAAACCCACACATAGGTCCTGGCACAGAGTAAATACTTGATAAATGAATACCATTCTTAGAATAGTTCCTTTCCTTATTCCTGTTTAAAAATAAATATGGTTATTTTAATAGGAAAATTATATTTCATAATATCATAATATTTAAAAAATAAAAATTAATAACTTTGGTATAGTTGTAGATGGAAAGATGTATTGAGTAGTTGAATAAGAGTGATACTTTATGTAGTCATTTTATCACAGTGCTATCATTGAGTACTTTAGAAGGAAGCTGTTTTGTTGTTTTATTGAACTCAGATCTGCCACCCTGTAAATTGCATCCATTTGTTATTATTTGTCAATACAAACACAATCTATTCTCATCCATGAAGGCCTGGGATGTCATGGCATGATCATGAAACTGCATATTGTATAAGCAGCTGAGCAAAGTTTGTAAGCTGCAAAGACGGCCAAGACCAGACAGGTATGAGCCACATGATGGACAGCTTTGATCACTAAGGTTACTCTACTGTAAATGGCACAAATGGCATGAAAGAAAAATTCATCATCTAACCTCAGCAAGTTATGTGATGATATGGCATGCTTGGTTGGGTAGTCTGGGAGTCACTGACTAGCTTTAAGCACTGTGCTTGAAGTTGGTGTGATCCTTGCACCATGGTAAATAGAATAAATGCAATTTTGCCACATACCCTACTCAAATTTATCATTTTACATGTGTTTTTGAAACTTGTGAACCTAGGCTTCTAAAATTGGACACATAGTTCTACTTAGAGAGATGAGAACACTCAAGTTCAAGGATAGCATGTGCTTCATGTGGGGTTGGTTGTGGGGATTTCATTGCTCAACTGACAGGTAATGAATGATTAAACCACTCATGTAGATGCTCCCCTGGGTGTCCAATGTGTTACAAATAAATTATGATCTATTTGGGAAGACAAAGTACAAATACCCAAGAGAGCAAACAATTATAATTTTCAAGAAAATGTTAAGATAATATTAATACAATTGCAAAAAAGTTAAGTTACAAAGTACTGAACAATTTTCTGCAGCTATTCATATGAGCAAACACTTCTTATCATCGACAAATACCCTTGAGTTTCTATACTCCTAAGACTAATTTTAGAAGCCCATAACTAAAAAGACTTGCTTAGGATGATGGACTGTTTTGTTGAGTTAGGATGACACTACAGATTGATGATGGTCCAAGTAAGGTGCATTACAACACCAGAGTATGGCTGCAAATGCCACCATGTATTTCTCAGTAATATAGAGGACAAAGTTGTCATCTTACTCTTTCAATTGCAGTCTCTTAAGAAATTGTCTATGAGCAGAAGTGCAAAAAAGGAACCAAAAAAAAATCAAAGTTCCTTGGGAGGTAGATATACAATTGAGCAATTTACAGAGAATACATTATTTCAGATACTCAAAATATTTGTATAGCTTTGAGGGGTTACCTTGAAGATTCAAAATAATACCATTTTGTGAAAATCATGTTCTTTCTAATTAAAATGTCTATTGGTCAATCCAATTTAAGGTATTACTAAGTGCAGTTATGTGCAGAGCATTGTGCTTATTACTTTATTAGTGGGGCCTTCCTTAGTGACCTTATGTAACACCCTGCCACACGTTGCCTGTATGTGTTTAACTGTTTCCCAAAATGAGAGCAAGGATTTGATGCACGGTTTTGCAGTTTTATGCCTGGGACACAAACAATACCCAACTCACACTAGATGTCCAATACATGATTGATGAATGAAAAAAATCTATAAAATAAAGATGATAATAGCTGTATTGCAATTGAAATGAGGATAAAGTAATATGTTCAACTTAGGACTATAGTATGTTATCTTTTATTGTTTCTTAGATTCTAGATGACTGTGGAATCTGGCTGATAATTCTTACAGTCAGTACAGACCTGCCTGAAATCAAATATGGCATGTTTCAGTCATACAAAATGGAGACTCTCCTCTAAATAGAAACCCAGATTGCAAGCCAAGAACTGGTATACATATATAATGCAGGAATAAAGGAACTTGGATTTTCATTTCTCCTTTTTTTTTAGCATATTCTCTACACTTTGAAAAAAATGTCAGCTTTGAACTTGAAAGATGACATTATATGTGCAATATTACATTTAAAAAATTTATGTGTAATTTTTGACAATTATGATGTTAAATGTAGTTTTAACCTGTGGATTACATTAAGTGAAGTTTTTAACTTTCCTTTCAGTGACATTTTAATTTTGTGCTTTTAAATTTATATCTGATTTTGTTCAAGTTCCATCAGAGAAATTGGAGGGAAAAAGAATAAAACAAAACGAAATTTAGGAAGGAGGAATTTGGAAATTTTATTGCCAAGTAACTCTAGTAGCATTGACTTTTTAGAACAATGGTCTAAATTTGTTCCTCTCACTCCTTTTAGTTTCTATGGGTGCCTCCTAATCATGTCCCAGATGAAACATTGTCCCCCATTAGGTCTCCTTTTATACCCTTCTCCTGGGTAGGTCCAAACCCTAATCCTAAACCATAATATGCTTCTTCCTTCTCCCCGCAAACCTTTTAACCCTAAACCACAATGCTTTTTTTTATGTCATCACTATAGTGATCATTATGATCATATTTGTATAAAGACATCATGTCTCATATGTTGATTTACTCATACAGCCAACAAAAATGTGATTGCTGAATCTACCAAGAATTGTCCTGGGTCTGTGGTTGCAATTATAAGTGAGACACAGTCTCTGCAACTTTATCTCTTTATTAGAGTATGATCGCTTTGAGGTTCAGCAATGGAAGTTCTTATGCAATTAACATGACACTAAATAAATACATGTAGAATGAATGAGTGTCTTCATTAGAGCAGGAGTTCCTGAGGACTGGATAATCTCTGTGTCTCCAGTGCTTAATTCAGTACCTGGTACATAATGAAAGCTTAGTAGCTGTTAAATGGAAAGCAAATGGAAAGTCATGGGAATATTTTTCACCCTTATTTGTGGGACAGTCTGACACTAAAGTAAGTGCCTAAGAAGATAATGTTTAGCCCCAGTGGTTCAAATTAGCCCTTTAATCAGTGCTTCTCCAGAGGCCTTTTTATGTACAGGCATCATCTAGTAACTAGCAGAGGAATACTCTAGACAGGTTGGCCAAGTGTGCCAGGATATGATAAGTTGGCCAGAGAGTGCTCAGTTTCACCAAGGAGGACCATGTTTAGGAACTGATGCTTCAAGGCAGTTCTCTGGGAAACTGTGATTATATGTCTATGACATATTGAATAACTCTGGAAATTGGGACACTTTTAGTGCTCGTAGGACTAGTCAAAACATTTCAGAACTGTCATTTCTAGTGGGTAAAGAAAACCTGGAAAGGTAACTGACTTTTTCCTGATTTAAACCTGAAAATTACTTCAATAAGTGCTTCCCAGCATGTACCCATTTTCAGATATCAGAAATTTTTAGTAAAAAAGATTCAATCTCATTTGGTATATTTAATCATAAGTTTCCTGATGATTCAACCCAAACCCATGTTGCCTCTTAATAGAGTGAGGAGAAATCTGGTAATTCCTTCATATATTGAGTGGAATCCCTACCCTTTGTAAGACTGATTAGTTTTTTGAGATCTAGGATGTGTCTTATTCCTCTGTGTAATTCCAGCTATAATATACTTTTTGGCATGTAGCCAATACTCTGTACTACTTTCATAAAAGAGGCCAAATGTATGATCGAATAAATTCATTTACCTGAAGACAAAATCAGTTGAGGAAGTGTGCTCTAAATATAATTACTACCTAAAATGACAAGGACTGTTGCTGTGGCTATATCCCCTGGTTTAATTTTCTTTTCACAAGTAACATATGAGTACATCCTCTTTATCATAATGTGTTGTAGGCAAAGACCCTCAACTAGAACATTCAATCAGTTTTATTCCCAGAGAGTACCATTTTGTCATGTGTTCTTCCAGACCTTGTTTTTTGCATACTAGTTGCATATTATAATACATATACATATATATAATATATATAGTACAATATAGTGTGTATATAGATATGCATATTTATAAGAGACAAAAGAATTTCACTTGTTTAAGAAATGGTATACTCTACAGTTTATGTTTTGAAATTTGCTTATTTCATTCAATAATATGTTTTTAAGATCTTTTTCAGTGGGCATATTTGAATTTACTGCATCATATTTAGCTGCATATATGCAATGCCAAGTGGCACACCTGTACCATACTTATTTCCTTTGTAAAGATTAAGATTGCCTTTAAAGTTTTCACAGACTTAAGAAATGTTGCAGTGAACATTCTTGAACTCACATTACTGCATATGTAGGCAAGTCTTTTTTTTTTTTTTTTTTTTTGCGGTGCTGGGGATCGAACCCAGGGCCTTGTGTTTGCAAGGCAAGCACTCTACCAACTGAGCTATCTCCCCAGCCCAGGCAAGTCTTTGTATGCTCAGAATTTGAATTCTTAGGTCATCAAATATGCATATTTATAATCTTAAGAGATACTACCAAAGTTACCCTTCAAATTTACGTTCTCACTAACAGTATGAAACAATCTCTATTTCTTCATACCTTTGTCTCTATTTTATATTATAAAAGTTGTTAAATTTTGCTAGTCTGATTAGGTAAAATGACCTCCTGTTTTCATTTTATTTTGAATGTCTGGAGTCAATCCTCATGTATAAGGTTGAAAATCCTCATGTGTTTATTGCCTAGTTCTATTTTCCTTTCATTAGGTTGCCTCCTCCTCTTCCAGTTCTAAGTTATTAAACAATGTAAAGAAGGCATGGTAACCCAAATTAAGCTCAGTTAGTCTTAATGTAACTACAATTAAAGCTATTGCCATAGAACATTTATGTCTAGCCTTACTTACCCTTTGCTTCTTTGTGTATTGATGAAATCGCAATTGAGCACAGTCTGTATGTTAAGCATATACTGGGGCTGAGGATACAGCAGATAATACCTATGGTTCTTTCACTCAGAAAGCTTACAGTTTGAGGGAAACATCTCATGGTGACTAAATTCTATCATTTGTGATAGAATTTCTCACAGTAGCATTGTTGCCTTTTGCAAACCTATTGATATTTTTTTCTCCAAGAGAATTTTCGTTATCCGATATTTTACCACCATTAGCAGAAATGTTTTTCTGTTGTTCATACAGATATATGTTTGTAAGAATGAATGCTTTGTTAGTAGGTTTGTTCTCAGCTATTGTGAATTAACATAATAAAAAGAATGGGTATATAAGTATCTCATCATTCCAGATTGTGTTCTGATGGAATCGTTTTCCTCCCTGCTAGTTACGCATAAGGCAAGTCATTACTTTTTCCTGCTGATCCACTGGCAGAGAGCAAGTTGACATGGAGGTTGTATAAAGGCTTAGACTAGTGAAAACATGTATGAGAATTTTTAGGGAAAAGGCTTTATTTCAAGGAGTCCCAATATTTTACTTCCTGAAACTTCAGAAAGAATATTTTGTGACAGAATGACTTTATCTAACACTTACTGATATTTACTGAGTGCCAATTTGTATGTCAGAACATGACAGGAAGGTACAATTCCAAATAGATTTACAGGTGGTGCTAATGCAAGGCTGAAGGAAAACATATCTAAATGGATATGGAGGCAACAAGAACAAGATCTCTATTGCCATGATTTATTGCTGGGAATTCCAGTAAGACTTATGTCTGCATTTACCTCTGTAATCCTCATCGTAACCTTGTAAAATGGGTGTTTAAATTCCAAACTTAAAGATGAGAAAAGTCAAGGACTTGCTAAAGGATATACAGCCCCTACGTGGCTAAGATGACCTTTTAACACAGGTCCCTCTGGCAACTTTGCACAAATTTTCTTCCTACCAGCTATTGTTATTTAAGGCTAAAGTCCACTATCGGTTCTGCTATCAGAGAGGAGATAGGGGACTCCTTGGACTGACCTGGCAGATAATTCCTTATGCTTTCATAATTCTGGGTTCTCCTAAGACCCTGACCCTATACAGGATGAGGAAGAGATTTAGAAGCGTGTTGGTAGTCTTCACAGATATATCATTTTTAATCTGAAAGGGATTAATCCTGTTAATATTGACATGGAGACTAACATGTTAATATTGCAAAAGAAAAGTATATAATTTTTAGAATTTCAAGACAAATATGTTTATTTGATTCATCTGTGATAAAATTTGTTCTTTTGGCCATATTTACTCCTCATGTTTTAGTCAGAAGAATGCAAGCATGAGTATCTAATAAATATTTTTGTTGCCATTCCAAAAGGGAACAAAAACTCTCATTTTTAACACTACTATGAACTAAATGACCTCATTTTGAATGTATTAGTTTGTTGATTGTTTTGTAGCCTGATAGGATATGAGACCTTTGTGACTCATCATCCAGGATATCTGTTAATGCCATTGAATGATGAAATGTCAAACATTTGAAAGACTGATCAATTTTCTTAGCCAAATGTGTGGATGACATTTAAATTTGTTGCTAAGGAAAACTATTGGAAGCACAAAGGATCTCCTTTTTGCAGTACTGTATTTTTTAAGGAAATAGACTTTGGAATTATACGAACTTGAGTTTGTATTTTTTCTCTTTCATGCACTTTATGACCTATTACAAATTACTTAACCACTATAAGTACTAATTTACTCATTTCAAATTATGATGATACTAAAGTCTCTTTCATAGACTTCCATAAGAATTTAATGAGAAAATACACATGCAGCCCTTGGCAAAGAAGGGTATATTCATGTGTTAGCCATTATTATATTACTTAAGAAACTAACTGAAGGGTTGTGTTTCTCAAAATAGAGTTGCTAAAAGCCTGCACCAGGATCACTTGAAGTTTTGCTGAAAAAATTAGACTCTTATACTTATATTTTAGTATAGACCCCTTGATTAAGAAACTCTTTGGGGGTGATCATAGAATTTGTCTGGTAATACTCATAGAGCTTACAGGTGCTGAAGTTCTAGCACCATGGCCACAGGAAGATTCAGAGAGATGGTGATGCTTTATGCTCTGATGCAGCCACACTTATGAGTGACTGTTTTATGCAAGACCTGCCTTAGGCACAAGGGAAGTGAACAAAATGGCTATTTTTAAAACAAGTAAGAGAACAACAGCTCTTGTTTCCATAGCAGGTACAATTGTCACACTGAGGACAATAAAATGAAGAGGGAATGCAAATAATTCTGTATTCATATCTTATTGAAAATTCACAAATACTCAAATATCCAACTTTGAGTGATATGGAGATGCTAAAGTTAAATCCTTTTCCATTCCATTTGTGTTCTGGCATGGAGCGAACTGTGTGAAGAAGTAATTTTCATCTGCTTGGTGGATTGAATAAAAACTGGGTAGAATGATTGTTACTTCTTTACATAAAAGCATTTTTAGAGAAATATTCTCCATGCATGTATAAAGGAGAGAGACTTGATGATAGTTAAATAACTCTTTGGCTGCTGGGCTTAGTCCAGTATATTCCAATCATAGGAATTTCTAGAATTTAAATTGCTCTTAAAATCAAAATTTAAGGCATGTTTCTTTCCTCAAGTGCCTGATTGATTTTTTTCAAGTTGCATGTTTATGTTTGGATTTTTTTTTTTCCCTTTTAGTGGAGATACATAAGCTCTTTTGGAGTTGGGTTTCATATAACTTATAGCAGTGATTTGGCATGATCATATAGATGTATCAATGAAGCGTTTACACATTTCCAGAGAAGACGAGGTTCAGACTCCACATGAATCTGACCTAAATTTCTTATGTATATATATGAATATACCAGTGAATATCACCATCATGTATACCCACAAGACACTAATTTAAGAAAAAAAAAACAACTAAAAGTAAATGGCAGAAAGATCAGTAGAGGGACGGTAACAAGGAGAGGGACAGAGGGAGGGAGGGAAAGGCAAAGTACTGGAGACTGAATTAATGCAAATTATATTCCATGCTTTTATAATTATGCCAAAATGAATCCTAATGTTATATATAAGGAACATATAATAAATTTATAAAAAAGCAAACAAAAATGAAAAGACAGAAATGTTTTTGTAGTAACTTGAGAGAGAGTACACAATCCTTTTTTTTTTTTTTTTTTTTTTTTGGTATTGGGTATTGAACCCAGGAATGCTCTACCACCAAGTACCTCCTTAGTCCTTTTGTTTTATTTTTTATTTATTTTTAGTTTTTGGTACTGGAGATTGAACCCAGTGGCACTTTACCACTGTCACCTCCCCAGCCTTTTCTATTTTTTGTTTTAAGACAGGTCTTGTTAGGTTGCTTAGGACCTCACTAAGTTGCTGAGATTGGCCTTGAATTTGAGCTTCTCCTGCCTCAGTCTCCCGAGTTGGTAGGATTACAAGTTTTATTTTTTATTTTGAGACAGGGTTTCACTAAGTTGCTGAAGATCTCACTAAGTTGCTCCAGCCTTGCCTGGAACTTGAGATGATCTAGACAGGAAACCGTGTTAACAATCTCAGTATGTGTTAATGAGGCCCTGGGCAGGGTGGCCTGCAGTGGGAAGGAATAAAAAGAATGGCTATAAAAGGGGCTGTTAAGGAGACCTCACAGAACTTGGAGGTTAGGGAAGAAAAAAGTCAGGGAAGGAAGGAAAAGCTGTAGAGAAATAGAACTCTCTTTCTCAGTATAGATTCTTGTAGGTTGACAAAAGTAAGTCAGAAAGGAGATACGAACTTTAGGGGGTCAATGAGTTTCACTTCAGAGATGCTAAATTTGAGTCAACAAGACAGGCACATGTATGCAGGAGGATCATTTGAGTTTAAGAGTTCATGACTAGCTTGGGCAACATAGTGAGACCCTGCCTCATAAATAAATAAATAAATAAAATTGTTTAACATTTTTTTTTGTAGTTGACAGAAAGATCAACTAGGTAAAAATATTGAATAGAATGGGTACAATGTGTGATTGAAGTTCCAGGGACAATCCATGGCTAAAGAGAGATTTGTAAACTACATCCCCAGTCCTTTTTAATTTTTTTGAATTTCGAAACAGGATCTCACTAAATTGCTCATGCTGATTTTGAACTTACAATCCTCTTGCCTCAACCTTCATAGTTACTGGAATTTACATGTGTGCACCATCAGATAGAATCTTTTTACGTTTTTACTGGTGCATTCTAATTTGTAACAGTAGGATTCATTGCTACATGTTCATATACACATCCAATATAATAATATCATTTGGTCAATTTCATCCCCAGTACCTCCCCTGTAAAATAGAAATTTGAAGACACATATTAGAAGCGGACACATAATGAATTTATTTTTATTAATTAATAGAAATATTTACTTCCGTTTTCAACAGTGTTAAAAGACAAATGATAGTCATTTTTTCATTCTCTTTCTTTTTTATTGGTGGATAGTTATATTTAATAAAGGTCTATAGTACTAGTATGTGGTCTGGGGGGCATAATTTTAATAAGCAGTAAATGACAAATTGCAGCATAAGCCATAAGCTGAAGATATACAACCAAGGAGGTCTCATGAGGAAAAAAAATACTGTAGACTGAATGATTATTTATTGTGGAGAAGATGTGTAGAAGAAGGTGTAGACTTACTGCATGTTCTAGAAGACAAAAGATGGAATAAACTGAGTATGTTTTCAGTGTGAATCACAACTTCTTTAGCAAACTTCTGAGTGCCCCTTAACTGGTCTCATCCTAAGTGGGTTGAGTTGAACATCTCTTGTAACAGTGGAGAGGGAAGATATGTCTAGTGGATAGAGCAACTGAGTGATTTGCCAGAATTCTGTAAACACTACTGCTTTATGATCAGCCTGGCTTTTAGGCTGCCCACATGGAATGAAGTGAGGGAGAGTGAGAGCATATTCTTGTAGTAACTAAATAGGTTTTTGAAAAAGGTAAGAGGAAGTGGAAACAAGTTCATTTTTACCCTTGACAGATGCCTAGAGGGGCTTTACTGAGACTGGAGTGCAAAAGTGCTGAGAGAATCATAGGCTGTTCCTGAACATTAGGAATAAAAGAAGGAGATGGTTGGAAGGAGAAATTCTCATAAGCGTGGACAGTTCAGAATTTCAGTACAGAAGGGTTGATATCCAGTGAAAATATCAGGAGGAATTAGAGCAAGATCATTTTACCAGGAAACTAGAAAAGGGGGAAAAGTCTGCTGAATTTTATAGGTTACCAAACTACCCCTAACTGGGAGAATACTCTAGTAGCGGTAGCATAGCAGTGTGAAGAAAGACTCCCATCACATATTAATTCAATACAAATCAAAATACAAAACTTACATGCTAAGTATCCTCTGTGTATACACAAATGTATGTGTATATATAAACATGTATATGTATAATATACATATTTGTATATTCATGTGCACATTTGTACATGTAGGAATGTATGTTCATATGTATTAGCTTATGTTAGTCCAATATTAATTTTGAGAGGAAGATATTGCCTCCATTTTACAGATTAGGAAACTATTGCCCTTTAAGTCCTGCCCTGACTATGAGTTCCAAGAAAAGTAGAGACTAGGCATTCCCAAAACTGGAGTGATCAAGGGATTTTTAACAATGGAAGAAAATTGTCATATTTTTATTGTAGATTAATCTGATAGATAGTATGGAGAAGTCATTAAAAGAGACTAATATATCCATAGAGAGAATTAAGAAGCAATGTTCCTGAAAATAGTGATTATTTTAGAGTAGTATGAAAGACACATTTTCAGAACTTCTGTCCTAATATATCCCACCCCATGAAGATAAACTGTATATCTCTTTATGTACAGTAGGTACATCCATATTTATATATATATATGTCACCCTTGTAATAGAAACACACACATACACACACATACACACACACACACACACACACACACACACACCAGCAAGTTAAAAACTCAGGAAGAATTTCTGTTTCGGTCTTGAGGCAGAATTCCTTCTTCAGGGAACCTTAGTCTTCAACTGATTGGATAACTACATCTAATAAATACTTTACAACAATATATAAAATAGCATTTGACTAAACAACTAGGCACCACAACCTAGCCAAGTTTTATATAAAATAACCATTGGACAGCCAAACCAATTTTCACTGCCAAGAAGGTGATATCACACCTTAGAGAATGTGTGATTAGGAGATAAAATAGCCAAATGTACTATTAGATTGATTTATTGATTAGATACCCGAGGCAAGCTATAAAAAGGCATCAAGACTGATCTCCAAATTTCTAGATTGAGCAATTTGTTATTCCCACTCAATAAAGAATAGGAAAACCTTATTTAGGTATCCGAAAGTTAGAGAGACAAATAACTTGTTAGTACTTCGTCTGTTCTTTATAACTTAAAACTGTTTTGTTTTGTAGTAATGAATCACTTGAGCCATTAACCATGTAAGTCTTTAAAAATCCTTTTAGACATAACATGATTCCCTCATTATTTGTGGAATCTGTATTGAATCTTTAGGATTCTCATAAAGTTATGTCAGCTCCATGTAGATGGAAACTTACTGCTCCATCACTAGATACTGAGAAGACTAGTGCATATTGTGCAAGAACATCAAGAACCATAAGCAGTGGATTAGGGGAAATTTAGGATTATTTATTGTCATGGGCGAGGTTTCTCAGAACACAGACTCAGAAACTCTGATTTGCAGGAAAGAATTTTTTAAAGAAATACTCTGAGAACCAGAACTGAGCAAAAGGAAAAGCTGAACTTGAGGAAGTAGTAACAGAGGCCTCAACTGATCCTAAAGGGAAGTCTGGGGATGGACTGGCTCTTAGAATTGTTCCCATGGAGGCAAAGCTTGCTGACCTTTGTGTTCTTTGTGTCCTGGAGGTGGGGAGTAACCAGGAGTAGGGCAGCTTCCTAGAGGAACTCAGCTGTGAGCCTTCAGAGCTAACGTTCCTACCAACTGGGGGAATGAGCATGTTGATCCTGAATGGGGATCACATCAGTGCAAACTACAAATCCTTAATCTAAGATTTGTTTAATTATCACTGTTTTAGTACTCTACACTAAGCTCAGAATTTTAGTTAATGACTCAATGCCTTGAATAATATACCTGCTTAATTAATTTAATACAACTCTATATACATTCAGAATGTTAAACCAATTTTATCCCTGCCCCTCCCCTGCTGGCAGATTCATTTATAAAATTTAAAAATTTTTAATAAATTTTGTTTACTGCTTAGAGTCTTTATTTTTGACTATATTAATTACATTTCTCAAAATCCACAACCTAACTGAAAAGAGTATTAACTCTTTCAAACTTTTGGTCTCAAAAGCAGATCCATACTATGACCCCCTTTTTACATTCCTGGATTTGCCTCTTCGATTAATTTAGGGAGCTATAACTTTCAATGTACTCATTTTGATGACCTTTTCAGGCTCTATGGATTTGTAAATAAAACAAATATGATTTAAAATCTTTGCCCCTAACAAGCTATAAGACCTTGGGTAAGAACTTACCTTCCCTGAATCTATTTTTTCATTTTTCTGTGGTATTACCTATCTCATAGAGAAGAAATATTTATCACAATGTTTGGATGTAACCCTGTGTAATGAATAAATTAGGAACTACTAGCCCCAATTTGTAGATACATATTTTAAGGTAGAAAATACTATTTGAACATAAAATATTTTACATAAATTTTTAAAACCTGATATGCAATAATTAAAGACTAACTATGTCTAAAGTGTTCCCTACATTTTTGAGTTGTTATGTTGATAAGGACTTTTGTTCATAAATGTCCTACTATACCTTTCTCCGTGACATAAGAGTCTCATTTTACTTTCTAAATTTGCTTAAATTTAGAACTACAGATAACTACAGATACACAAAGTATGATTTCTCTTTAATTTCAGGTAATCCAAAAGAAAAAGGCACAATTCAGATTTTATCAGTACAATAATGGAAAAATGCTGCCTACTTACTGTACCATAACCTCTAGCGTGACCCCACTGTTTATAATTTATGATCATCAATCTTCCGGTTGCCCTAACCTCAGATCCTATAGCTGAATCATACAAGTATAGGATGTGCTGAAGTGGCTGGGGAAAATTTCCAGAGGCACATGATACATTAGGAGCAAAGGGACTGAAGTATTGGAGCACTTACTTGCCTGGGGAAGAGCTTGCAGGAAGGACTGAATTGTGATGACACTCAGCAGAACTTTTGGGGAAGTTAATGAGGTCAGTGTCCAGTTATTTTATGCTGTAGACTTTTTAACATTTTTATCCACTAAAACAAAAAGAGAAAAATATAATAAAGAAATGTGGAATAACCTTTTTGACAGAAATTGTAAATCATGATTTCTCAGGACTTAACCAAGATGATTTGTTTTAGTGAAGTTCGAAATTATCTATGTGTTTCTGGGAAGCACAAAAATAAATTATTTACAGTTCAATCTTCGACTTTTCCTTCAGGAAAAAATACTAAATTTTCTCAGATTTTATTGCTTTACTCTTTTGAGATTGACTGATATGCCACTGTTCAAGCAATGTGACACATGCATCCTAAGGGATATGTCCTCAGAAGCAGTAGCCCTTTGGTTGCAAGGGTCAAGAACTAATTTGCTAATTTTGGTTGTGTAACTAATCTAGGCCAAGTCATGTATGGGCAAAAAACATAGCACAATAATTCAAATGATGTGTATGCATTCCTTTAAATACTTGTAGAAAAATGATGTCATTCCAGAAAGAGCCATAATTACCCAGAAAGTAATTTCAATTAAAATAATAACAAAAAAGTCTAGACAACAATGCAAAAATAAACAAGTAGAACTAATTCAAAGTAAAAAGCTTCTGCCCAGCAAAGTGAAAATGGAGAGTGGAAAGTCAACCTATACAAAAAATAAAATATAATTATTATATGATTCAACAATCTCACTTCTGGGAATTTATTTAAAAGAACTGAAATAAGAATCTTAAAGAGATATTTGCATTCCCATGTGTGTTGCAGCATTATCCACAATATCTAAGAGGTGGAAACAAGTTAGATCTTCCTAATGAATGTACAGATAAAGAAAATGTGGTATATATATTTAATAGAAGATTTTTCAGTCTTAAAAAAGGAAATAGTGTTATATGATATAAAATATACAGCAAAAATGAAACTTAAAAATTTATTCTCAGTGAGAGAAAGCCAATCACTGGAGGCAAATACTGCATGATTCCACTTATATGAGATATCTAAAGAAGTCAAATGCATTGAAGCAGAAAGAGGAACGGTGGTTGCCAAGGACTGGGGAGATGGGAACTGGGAAGTTGCTATTCAGTAGGTATCAAATTTGGGTTATGCAAGATAAAAAAATAAATCTGTACAACATTGTGCTTATGGCATGAGTATAGATAGACAAATATACATAGATAAATAAGTACTTACACGTCATGTTAAAAATTTGTCAGGAAGGTATATTGCATGTTATGTGTTTTTTACTACAATTAAAAATAAAACACCCAAGCTGGGCATGGTAGGGCATGCCTATAATCCCCAGTGGCTTGGGAGGCTGAGGCAGGAGGATTGTAAGTTCGAAGCCAGCCTCAGCAAAAGTGAGATGCTGTGCAACTCAATGAGACCCTACCTCTAAATAAACTACAAAATAGGGCTGGGGATGTGGCTCAGTGGTCCAGTGCCCCTGAGTTCAATCCCTGGTACCAAAAAAATAAAATAAAAACACTCTATGCTATAGTCTATTTATTGATTCATACAATTATACATTTTTTAAATTTAAGCAGAATATAAATTCAGAAAAGCATACCAAGAATGTAGCTTGATGGATCTTCACAAAGTGAACACAGCCACCCAGGTGGAGAATAAGCATCAGCAGCACAGCAGAAGCCTTCTCTTTTAGTCACTGATGCCTACACTGCAGAAGTGACTCTTGGTATCTACCTCTGTGGCTTTGTTTTACCTGCCTTTGAAATATGTATAAATGGAATCCTTAAAGTATATTATCCCTTCCTTCTTTTACTCAACATTATGTGCATGAGATTCATCCATGTTGTTGCAATTTATGAAGAATTTGTTGTAGTCTGTCCTTTCTAATTCCTGTGTAGTAATCTATTGTATGAATACATCTCACTCTTCATTCACTCTGCTTTTGATGGATATTGGTTTGCTTTTGAGTTTCAAGTTATTATGATTAAGACTGCAAAGAACATTGTTGGAAATATTTGGTGTTACAATTTTGATGTGCATTGATATATATTTGGTCATAGGACTTGGAGTAGAATTTCCAGGTCTTAGAATATGTTTTTCTGTAGTAGAAAATCAAAGAGTTTTCCAAAGTGGTTGTACAAATCTATACTCACACTAGCAATTTATGTTAGTTCTAGGAGTTGTCCTACATCTAAAAAAAAATATTTGTTCTTTTTAGTTATACATGACAGTACAATGTATTTTGAAGTATTACACATACATAGAGTACAACTTTCCATCTTTGTGGTTGTACATGATGTGGAGTTACACTGGTCATGTATTCATATATGAATATAGGAAAGTTATTCATCAGGAGTCTGATTCATTCTACTGTCTTTCCTATTCTCATCCCATTCCCTTACCTTCATTCCCCTTTGTCTAATACAATGAACTTCTCTTCTTCCTTCCTGCCCCTTATTGTGTGTTAGCATCTGCATATCAGAGAAAACAATGTGCCTTTGTGTTTGGGGGATTGGTTTATTTCACTTAGCACAATAGTCTCCAGTTCCATTCATTTCATTCTTCTTTATGGCTAACTAATATTTCATTGTGTATATATACCATTGCCCTACATTTTTAAAAGTAACTATTTTGATGGGTATATAATAATGTTACTGTAATATTAATATAAGTATAATTTTCAGTAGCTACTTTGGTGATTATATAGTAATTTAATAATAATACTTATTTTGCAGTTCTCCTATGATTAAGAAACTTGAGTAGCTTTATATATTTATTGGGCTAGATTTTCTTTCTCTTATCTTGTTGACTTAGTCAATTCATACACATTCTGAATATGAGTCTTATTGTGGATATATGTACTACAAATATTTTCTTTTCTTTGTTTTTAAGTTTCTAATGGTACCTCTTAAACAAACATTATGACTTTTAATTACTTCAATTTATCAATCTTTTTCTTTATAAAACCATAAAGTACATTTTGTGTTCTGTTTAGGAAATGTGTACCTACTCAAAGTTAATTAAAATATGTTCTCTTGTACAACATTTCACATTCTCTTGTGTAACATTTCACATCTATAAAACAACTTGGAATTGATTTTGTGTATAGTGTGAGGTCTAGGATCACAATTCTTTTCTCCTTTCATGGATATCATACTTAACTCTTGAAAAGACCATATTTTCTCCCATTGAATTTTGGAGTGCCTTTGATGTTTATTAAGTAACCTTATGTAAATGGCCTATGTTTAAAACTCTAATCTCTTCTTCTATTTGTTTTTCCTTATGCAAATCAAGTAATCTTTTAAATTATTGTACATGATAAATTTTAATACCTGGTTAATAAAAATCTTTCAATTTTATTTTTCCCTCACAATTCTTGGTTCTTTGCATTTTTCATATACATTTTAGGATCAGTTTGCTGATTTCCACAAAAATCCTTGTTGTCCTGGGGGTAAGAGGTGGGAGGGAGGAAGGAAGTGCTGGGGAGTGATATTGGTCAAAATATATTGTTATATTTTGTGCACATACAAATATGTAACAATAAATCCCGTCATTACGTATAACTGTAATGCACCAATAAAATAATTTTGAAACAGGAAAAAGAAATCCTTGTTGGTATGTTTGTGAATTGTGAATTGATTGAATCTGTGGACCAACTTGAGAAGTATTTACATCTTTAAAATCTTGAACTTATAATTCAACATCATATATATATTCTCATAACTTATATATATATTCTAATTTATGTATAGCTATGATATATATAACTATGCTATATAAATTATATAATAGCATATAATATATATTATATATAGCATAGCTATGTATAATAGCTAATTTATATATCATAGATAATTCATATATTATAGTTATATTTAAATTAGAAGATATATAAATTATGAGACACATTCTCATAATTTATATATCTTCTAATTTAAATATAACTATGATATATAAATATATCTATGATATAAAAATTATGAGATCTACAAATTATGAGAATGTACACACTTTTTAATAAGGCTTTAATTTCTAAATTTCTAAAATAAATTTAATAATTTCTTTTAATAAGGTTTTTAGGTTATTATGTAGAAGATGTGATTATCTCATTGCATTTATTTGAAATGTGCTGTATTTTGATGCATTATAAATAGTGTTATTTTTAAATTATAAGTTTTAGTAGTTAGTAACATATCTAAAGACTTTTTTGTATATTGACATTTCACATAGCTGAATTCATTTATATTTCTAATAGTTCATCTATAGATACTTTTAGATTTACTGTGTAAAGCCAATTAAAATACCGATACTTTTATTTTCTCATTTCTAATCTTTAAATATTTTTCCTTTCTTATTGCACTGGTTAAATGTTGAATAGAAGTAATGCTAGCTGACACTCTAAACTTAATGGTGAATATTCTAATGTTTTACACTATAATGTTTTAAAATATTTTCAGATTAGAGTCATTTGCTTCTGTTTCTCTTTTGCTATGGTCTTATAAAAATATCGTAATTATGTTGAACTTTATAAAGTGCATTTTCTGCATCTATTAAACTATTCATATGATTTTTTTCTGTTACCATGGTAAATTGCCTTGCTTGACTTTTGAGAGTTAAAATAACTATGTTTTTTAAATATACTTCGTTTTTCATATGTGGTTGTTTAAGTTTGCTTTTTTTGTTGTTTGTTTCTATGGTAATAAAAAAAGATTGGCCTGTAATTTTCCTTTCTTGTAATTAAAAAAAAAATTCATTGTCCAAGTTATACTTACCATAAAATTGTTTCCTTTTTCTTTTCTCTGGAAGAGTTTGTTTCAAAATGGTGTTAGTTCTTATATTAATATTGGGAAGAATTCATTCTGAAATCTGTTGGGTTGGATATTTCTTTCTGGAGATGTTTTAAATTAATAGTTCAATTTATTTATTAGAGAGTAGAAAATAAGTATTTTTCCATTTATTTTTATATCAGTTATGGCAACTTCTCTTCCCCCTAGGATTTCTCTATTTCATCTAAGTTATTACTACTTATATCTGAAATGATATTCTATTTTTTTTCACTCCGAGTTTAAATAATTTGTTCCATTTATTTCCTTAATCATTCATGCTAGGTGAAATTCATTTAACTTCTTTTCCAATAACTAATCAATTCCACATTTATATTTTATAGTCACCATTTTTTATCTTATCTCCTTTAATTATTAATATAGTTATATATAACAATAAATGTTTTGTGTATTGTGTGTGTGTGTGTGTGTGTGTGTGTGTGTGTGTGTATTTATGCATGAGATGAGTCTCACTAATATTGTGTGGGCTGTCCCAGAACTCTTGGACTCAGGAGATCCTCTTAATTCAGCTTCCCACATAGCTGGACTACAGATGCATACCACCAAGTCTGGTTTATATTTTATTTCCTGTGTTTTTTGGCTTCCTAAGATGGAAATTTTGATTTGGGGGCTTTCTATTATTTAATATATGTGTTAAAAGGTACCAATTTCTTCTAAGGACTGCTTAGAAGACAATTACTATTGCTCCATGTAGCCAATATTCATTTAGAGTTACCCACATATTAACTCTCTTTTTGCACTTGAATAATTTCTGCATTTCTATGATTCCTTCTAGAATCATTTGTTTGTTTGTTTGTTTCCTGGAGAACTCTCTTTAATATATCTTTTAATATTGACCTGCTAAGTACAAATCCTCTGTTATTGTTTTCTGAAATATCTTTATTTTGCCAAAAGTTTTGAATCATAGTGTCCCAGTATATATAATTTAAGTTTGATGATGAATAAAGATGGCTGTGGCTTCCATCATTTTTGATAAGAAATCAGCTGCCAGTCTTATCTTTGCTCCTTGCTGGCTAATGTCTGCTTTTAAGAGTGAGTCTTTGTCATGGGTTTTCACCAGTTTGATGCTTGTATTTCCTGGTGTATTTTCTTTTACTTGGGATTAGTAGCGCTTCTTGAAACTGACTTTCTGTTTTTTGTCAGTTTTGAATGTATGTTGATTTTGCAATGCTGCTGCTATATACTCTGTTCCCAATTATAGGAGTCCATTGACACATGCTTAGTTTTTTTTACCATGATCTGCATTGTCTTATGATATTGTAAAATCGTTTTCTTTTTCTCTCAATGCTTCCTTTTGGATTTATTAATATTCCAGTTTACTCTCTTTTCTGCTGAGTCACATGCATTTTTAAACCCACCAATTGAGTTCCTTATTTCACTTATTGAATTTTCTAATTAATGGATTTCTATTGATTCTTTCTTAAAGATCTAGTTATCAGGAGAAATTCTCTATTTTCATGTTTCAACATTTGCTTTTAAAATAAACTTTCCAGTGAGGGGTGATGGCTATACAGAAACATTCTCATATCTTAAGGGTGCATTCTTTTTCTGAAACTTATCAACTATGATTATTTCAAGGGTCATTTCTAATAATGATGCAGATAATTGACTGAGAGGATACTCTTTTTCTGGTTTTTATAATTCTCATTGCTATGTAGGATGATACATTTTTATTAAATGAAAGCTATTTTATATTTTAAAAATTATATATAATCTGAATATTATCTTCTTTTAGAGAGGTTTTACTTTCATTTCTCAAAAGTAGATGGATTAGGGGCAAATCGCTTTATTCTAGCTTTGTGATCTGCTGAAGTGAGCACAGTTTCAGCCGTTGTGAGGGTGATCTATTTCTAGTTCACCTCTATCTCTAACCTTAATCAGAATCATAACCTTAACCCTGAAATGTTTACCAGTGTATTTTCTCATTACTGGGCTGTGGAACTCAGTTTTTATCTCCTAGTATTGTGTGATTGTTGAAAGTTTTGTCTAGTTTCATTCTTCTCAATTTTTTTTTTATCTCCCTTCCTACTTTGCTAATAAATTGACTACTACCTTGAGGAGGTAAAAATAGTACAGCAGTCCTTGAGTTCTCAAGTCCTAGATTCCTTTTAAACCCTGAACTTTTGTTTCTCCAGTCCCTTGAGACTGCCAACAGCTCTACTCAGCAGTTGCTTTCTGCTCAGCTTTCTGTTCAGTTCTCAGCCTTTCTCCTAGCACTGGTTACAAATAGGAAAAGGCTTTGAGGGAAAAAGAAGTATTAAGCACTGTCCCTTCTAATACCCCAATGTTTTTTTTTTTTTTTTTCTGTCAAGGATTTCATCCCTCAGGGCCTGGTTGCCTTGATGGCTCTGTGATGTTTTCAAACATTTTTTTGATAGTCTAGACTTGTGAGTTATTCTCAGTTGGAAGTTTAGATTGTTTAAACTAGTCCATCATAGTCAAAGTAGTAGTTCTCTCTTGCCTGCTCTCATTTTAAAAATCTATATTTAAGAAAGAAAGTTATTATGTAGAAAACTTTTATAGCTATGATTATGTCAACTTGAGAATCTATACACTTGTCAAAAAAAATGAGGGTGTGATTTGTCCCAAGTCATTCATTCATCTAATGACAGAAATAACTTTAGAATCTAGTCCATTGTTCATTGCTCTTCTAATTTCAGTGCTGCCAAATTTAATGTGTTTTATTTTAATACAGTTAAGGAATTCCAATATTCAGCAGTCATTAGGAAGATAAATGAATTGCATTTTTCATTAATTAACTGACCCATATTTTTATAGTTTTCTCTCAGTTTTACTCTTTAAGCAATGCATAGTTTTCTGCTTACTATCTTTTGTCCTATCTGCATCTGTCATGTATTAAGAAATTGGTAAGAATTAAGGTTACATTATTTGCCAACCTATGTCTTCACCTCACTGGATCAGTCATGCTGTGATATAAAAAAGGCAAGTATAATTATGTCTATTTGATATATGAGACAAATTAGAGAGGTGATATAGTTTTCCCAAGTTAGCAGTGCCCAAATTGCAATCTGGACTTCTTTCTTAAGTGTTTTTTTTTTTTTTTCCTCATCTAAAGCAGATGACAACTCATCAAACCTTTTGGGAATCACAGTATGACAGAGTTGAAAAGTAACTTGATGATTTAGTCCAAATCTGCCACTTTGACAAAGAGAAAACTGAGGCCGTTATACAACTAGGATGTCATTGCATTGGGACTAGAATTCAGGACTCAGATTCATGCTATCACTTGTGATGGGAAGACAGCCAAACTAGAAGAGAAATGATAATGTAAAAAATAAATAAATAAAAGCACATTGTAGTGAAATCAATAGGAGTACATACTTCAGAGTAATGAATAAATTGATTCAAGAAAGACTTTAGTGATTCTGAGCTCCAAAGATGATTAAACACAGGACAGTACAATGAGGTAAAGTTGGATTTCCAACATTTCTTTCCAGGTCACAGGCAAATACATTTCTAAGGACCAGTTTTAGTTAGCTTTTTCACTGCTGAGACCAAAAGGTTTAACAAGAACCATTTTAGAAGAGTAAAAGTTTATTTGATGCACATGGTTTCAAAGGTTTCAGTCCATAGATAGCTGACTCCGTAGTTCTGGACAGTAGGTGAGGCAGAACGTCACGGTGGAAGGGTGTGGCAGAGGAAGCTGCTCAGGACTTGGCAGCAAGAAGTAGAGAGGGAGTTGTCTTCACCAGAGGCAAAATAACCCTGCCTCCAAGTCAAACTCTCAGTGACCCATCTCCTCCTGCTACTCCTCATCTACCTACAGTTACCACACACTTAATCCATATCCATAGATTAACACACTGATTAGGTTATAGCTCTCATAACCCAATCATTTCACCTTTAAACTTTCTTGTGTTGTCTCACACTTGAAATTTTGGGTGACACCTTTTATCTAAACCATAATAGGACCCTTTCAACAGTGTCATGCTTTGATATCCCCAAAATTATGCAATTGCAAGAAAACTTACAGAACTTTTCTTTTTAAAATCTTCATAGCAACACAAGGTTAAGGTCCAAAGATGTCTTTCTTGGCAAGCAATTTGGGTACTAGTATTAGCAACTCTAGGTTTTTTTAATCTGTCATTATATTGACAAATCATTTTAACAGTTATTAACTAATTGTAAGTAAATCAAAGCATTCATGAGTCTATCTACAAATTCAATACTGTTTCCTTTTGACTGATTTGACTATAAAGAACCAATGTGAGCCATATTTTTAAACTCATGTAAACCTACATTTTCTTCTAAAGTTATTTATTTTGCCAGATGTTATTTTAGGTTTTTTGAGTTTCAAGTTTCAAACAAAGAATTACATTAATTTCAAAGACAGCTACTGCGTTCATCAACTTTATGTTGCTATAACAAATACTTGATATGATTAGTTTAATAAGAAGAAAGGTTTATTTTGGTTCACAGTTTGGAGATTTTATATTAAGGAATAAAATTTTCTTATTAGAAATAGACTATCTATGCCTAGGGATGGTGTTTGTTACTTCTTCCAAATAGTGTCACTCTCATATTCTTTTTGTCACCTAGGAATCTTCATTATACCTCTTTGGCCTTTATAAAGACATTTTTAACATTAGGAAACATTCTGTTCACTTTTCTTGCATAATGAATTTTTGGTTCTGGAGCAAATATATTCAATTTTTCCTTCTTTATCCAAAAGAAAAAAAAAATCTAGTAATTTAAAATAAAATTCCTCTTGGTGAGAAGTATCTTTCTAGCTTTTAGCATTACTTAGAATTTTAAATACATTGCTTATTAATTATTTGATGGATATATAGCAGAAGAGTTATTAAAGTCAAAACTCACAGTCAAAAAAGCACAAGTTGGTTTCAGGGAAAACTAGTACATTTAGGGATTAATATTTGAACTCAGGACTAATTTCTCAGCTATTCCTTTCCAAAATTTCAGATTATAAACATATATAATGATTTTGCATATGTCCTAATATCCATCTTTCTTACTCTAATGTTTTTAAAATACTTGTGTTTCCTGTGGAATAAGAACAGACTGTTTTATTCAATATGAAGTTTTGTTAGGCACATTACCATTGTTAAACCTGAACATAATTTGTAGGGAGGTGAATTGATTAATTCATGAACAAATTTATATTTTTAATTTGCTATGTTTTATAAGAGAACAAATTTGAGTAATTTGTTAAGTCATCAAGCAGATTTCTTGGGAATGCCAATAAACTACTTTATGCTGTTAGAAATAGATATGCCTCATTTTACTGCAAGTAAGTATTTCTTCCAATGGAGTTAAGTCAATTCTGCTGGGCTAATACTGGTAACAATGTGATGATTATACATCATTATGTCCAACATCCAGCTAAAGTTTTGAGGTACTGTTGACAGGGCAGAAACAGCCTTCTTCATCTACCTGCAGAATATGGAAACAGTGGGAGCATCATGCATTTTACCTTGTTTAAGAAGTAGACAGCGCTTCAGACTTGATGACTTTGAAATCTCCTGTTGTTCTTCATGGTGCACTGGTGCTTGGCTGTCTCACTTAATCATTGTGGCATTAATGATGTCGCTTGTGGCTGGAGGCTTTAACTGGGTACTCAGGCCCAGCTACACAGAAAAAGGAAAACCTATTAAACCTTACAATAATGCTAATGCTGAGAAAATAGAGGCTGAGCACCCAGCAAACCACCAGTTTATTGAGAAATAGAAAAAGCATAAGTTTTATACATTTAGATACTATTGATAGAATCTGACTTTGAAATCCAGATGGAAATTGAGTGATGATGAGGTTTGATGTAAAAATATATTAACTACATAACAAATCATATTATTCATATAAATCTGGTGTTTGATAAACACATTTAATGCTTAAATCAGCCTTCTCTGAGAGGAGGGTTCACAAAACACATTTCTGGAATACATTTACTAGACCAGTGTTGGTCTAATAAAACCCCACCCACCTCCTTGAAGGAATATTTGAAATCCATGTTGAGAGGAGTGGGATGAGAAGGCATTAGAAATTCCATCTTGTTGCCTTTCTCGCTGCATTTGTAGTAGTAACACTTGAAGTTGTGGGTGATTTTTCTCTTGAGAGAAATCTTTGACCCTGGAAAGTTTGAGGATCTAGGTAAGTTCTTAAGGAAGGAAAGACAAAGACTTCTTCATTCCGCTTTAAGAAGAGGGAAGATTTTTATATTTTCTTTAATGTGATCAAAGGGATTAAAGTAAGGGGAAAGGCAAGAATGTAAAGACATGATGAACTTTTTAAATGTGCATTTTTATTTCCATCTTTGTTTCCAGTAAAGACTTTATGAATCATTTTACCTTTAGTCTAGAAGGGGCGTATGTGTGTGTGAGTGTGTGTGTGTGTGTGTGTGTGTGTGTTGACACAGTGGTTAGTTCTCTCTTTCTGAGAAGATTGGAGTTGCCGAGAGATCATCTGTATCTGTCAGAATTTAAGCATGTGGGCACTGGTAATTGGAAAAACTGAACATCTAGCCAAGTAAGGAGGGACTTCTAATAATTGCTGGTGTTAGGATTCAATGTTGAGATTCACAGTAGGTGAATTATTGGAAAAACAATGAGAAATCTGGCAATATTGTAGACAGTAGTCAGAATTTTTTGTTTTGCTCTGGTATAATTAGATCTATTCTAATTATATGATGCCCCATAATTTTTACCCTTAAGTTCTTGATTATAAATCTATGTCTCTTCATATACCATAAGACCTTTATCAGTATTGTTTATAAATTGGATGATTGGTTAATGCCTAAAATATTCATGGTGTTAGCCCTTATTAAGAATATTAGTTTATTTTTCTGCTTATATCATCACACTCTGGGTCATACAAAAGTACTGGCAGCAATTCTGTTACTGGTTAGGTACCACAACTAAATATTGTTTTGATCAGTTTCAATATGTATTACGTGTTTATTGAGAAACTACTACAGAGAACTACTGGTTTCTAGTGAGTGAAAACCAGAGATGCTGCTAAATATTCTATAGTGCACAGTCCCTAAAACAAAGAAATAAAATGTCAATAATGTCCAGATTGAGAAATTTTGATCTAGTGGTATACAGAGACTTGTCAGCAGTCTTTTATACCGTAGACATGGTGCTAGGTGTTAGAGACTGTGACATCAATACAGCAAATATATCTCTACCCTCAGGGAAATGGAGTTCATTTAGGAGAATACACTCAAAATACTGCTAAAATCTACTAATTCCATTTTAAAGAAGGTATGATTTGAGTTCTGGGATATGCTATACTTGGTACTTGGGAACTAACAAGTTAATACACTAGGATGAATGTTGCAAATCCCAAATCACTAAGACTATTAGCTTTTTCTATATGCACTCAGTCTACATGTGCAGAGGATTGAAAAGAATAAAACACACAGTTCTCTTCTTTAGGAATTTCAAAGCATACTCACAAATATATACAAAATACTTAATTAACTATATATATGCATATCATTGTATAGGACCGTTGAATTTTAACACTAATCACAGTGGCTTATGTCTTTATTTAATTTTACTGGATAAAGAGAAGCTCTTTAGATATTATTGAAAATAACAACAAAGAATGATAGCACATTATTCATTTCTTCATGTTCTTGGATTATCATCCATGTTTATATATTTTATGCAAAACTTTAATTTAATATGCAAACTGTTTTTCTTTAATTCTGATTTTCTCCCATAAAAATCTGCCTTTCATTTTGTTGAAGTATTCACACTTATCACTTTTAATGGTTCCATACAATTCTATTATGTTGATGGATCCTAATTTACATTGTCCTTATTAACAAACATTAGTAGCCTCTTTGTTCTTACAGATGACAAAACTGGAGCCAGAGAGACTGAATGGTTTGACTAAATAATAGGGTGACAAATAGTGTTTAATGGTTTAAAAATAGATATATAATCAATATAAAGAAGTCAAAAGGTTATTTATCACATTATCTATAGACTCCAGAAGGCAGAAAAGACAATGTATTATTGCATATTCCTAAGAGATCCTATTAATGTCTCTTTCTGCTGTACCTTCTATCAATTATGGCAGTATATTGCCATGATAGTAAGAAATCATTTATTCCTAATCATCCTTCAATTTGGCGGACTTTCCTGGGTTACTCCTGTGTTGTATATGATTATAATCATTTCTTTTTAGGGATTGGGGCCTATGGTTTATCATGCTATAAAAAAGCTAATATTTTAGTAAAGGGTGATAAAAGGAGAAAAACTAGTTTCTTCTTAACATTCATTAATCTTGAAATCTGTTGAATTATCAGATTGGTCTTTATCAACATGACCAAAATACCTGATGTGAACAAGTTGAGGTAAGGTTTATTTTGGATCACAGTTTCAGAGGTTTTACTCCATGGTTGGCTAGTTCCATTGCTTTGGACCTGAAGTGAGGCAGAACATTATGGTGGAAGGGCACGGCAGAAGAAAGATGTTCAGTTCATGGCAGCCAAGAATCAGAGAAAGAAAGGAACTAGATACAAGATATAGTCCCCAAGGGCATGCCCCCAGTGACCTACTTCCTTTAAACAGAACCTGTCCCTGACTGTTCTTAATAATGTCTTCAAATTATTAATCCACCAATGAGATCATAGCTCTCATGATTCAATTACTTTCGAAAAGCATCACCTCTGAACATTGCTGCATTGGGGATCAAAGCTTCAACACACAATTCTTTGGGGGGCACTTTCATATCCAAACCACAACAAAATCTAATCAGTTTTTGTTTCACATTTTGGTAATAGGTGCCTTTTAATTGAAAAAAGCAAAACATAATTACTTTGTTTTGTGTATTGAAGGTTAAAAAATGGTATTGCTTTATAAAAAGCAGGAAGACACCATCAAAGGAGAGAAAACTATCATTAGTCCCTAGTAAAATAAATCAGTTGTAGCAAGACAACTTTTGCACACTTTACTTACTATAAAGAAGAGCAAGAAAAGGGATGGAATGCTCATGGAAAGAATAGGTAAATATCTCACTTAGTGGAAATTGTATTTTTGCCTACTAATAATCAGAACTCTTCCAATTAAGAACTGTCTATGTGATGCTTCCAGGCAATTTTTTGCAAAAATTGACCTTAGAAAATGTATTTAAGACATAAGCATGGGTATAAGGCATTCATTTTTTTAGGTAGTTTTCTTTGCCTAAAATTAAAAGGGGAGACTTTTTATTTTATTTATAATAGTTTTTGAGTAAACTGAGTTTATATTTCTATTTGCAAAGTATTTTCATCATTTTCTATTTATTTCTTTCAATAACTCTCAGGCATAAGTGACCATGTTCCCATTTTTCAAATGAGAAAACAAATATCTCAGGACAGTATGCAATATATTCCAGATCACACAACGTTTATATTCATTAAGGCTAATCTTTGGACTCCAAAAGCTATGAAATCTGAATTAGAATACTTCAACCTGGAAGAGGCAAATTGATCATTCTTTGGTACAGTAACTCTGCATGCACCCTTGAATTTGAATTTGAAAAAAAACCTTAAAATGAAAATGTTCTGCTCTTACTTCTTGCTAGGAATCAAACCCAGAGCCTTGTACATGCTAGGAAAATACTATACCACAGAGTTAACTCCTGATCCCTGTCTTGCTCTTATTTGTTAGCAATTTATTGTTCCGGGATTTCAAAATGCTTACCTTGGGAAGTATGGAAATAATATGTCTATTCTACTGATAAGATGCTCAAGCTACTCAATGGAGAAATTAAAATACCTTCTAACATCTAGGGACAAAGCTAGATCTAGGCACAAGCACTTGGCAAACATAGTATTGCTATACTCCTTTTTTAAAAAAAAAATAATTCCTCTGTAAAAGCATGGAAATTTTATATTCGGAAGAAAATTACATAGAAAAAGAAAGAAGAAAATAAAAATCACCTACAATTGTGTCACTAAAAGATAAGTATCCCTCTATTTTTGTGTCTTTTTTCTTCTATTCTGTTTTATGGAAAAATGCTCATGGAGATATTAAAAAAGAGTTTCTTTGAAAATCTAAATAAACAACCCATTTCTTTACTTTAGAGCATTTCAGACCATTTAATATGCCCAGATGTACTGTGTGTAAGTTTGGTTACTGTGCATATAGGGTGAAGCTAAAGAAGAGTTAGGTTTATAAAGGAGTTTGAAATGCAGTGACAGAAGGTAGAGTGTATGAAGTTTTGGGAAATCATTTGTATTAATCTGATGGGCAAAAGTAAGACACCTATAAACTGAAAAATAATGGTATTTTTAGTCCTCTTCTGTGAAGCGTACAAAGTTTCAGTCTTTTTAAAATAGTTGCTGGATTTAAACTTCACTGTGTGCAGAATTACCCCAAGATTAAGAAATTGACGCTCATAGTTTAAACTGACGCTTGTAGCTTTCCTGCTGGATTAGATTAAGAATAATCTATCAGATTAAAAGTACAGAAAGGTAAACATATAAAATTCAAATAAATAAAATTAATTATATTTACTAGGCATGGGCATGTACTTATTTGCCTCAGCTAAAGGATTTCTAGCATATCCTCCTATTTCCATTTCTATGTCCCAATTTATCTGATTGCATTTTTTCTTTTATCAGAAAACATCCTAAGATATCCTGAACTTGGTGAGTAAGGAGTGCAGTGTGGTAGCATCAGCAAACTGCTAAGAGGACTCCAGCCCAAGTCCTTTCCTCCCATAGACACGCAATTCTCACATCAGAACTAATTTCTGTTAGAGAAATAAAGTGAATTGTGTTGCACTTTTTGCAAACTGTCTTGGGGGCCCTTCGAACTAAAGTTGTCATGCTTCCAAAAAGCAGAAGGGGGCCTATGAAAGATAAAAGATGGAGGCAGCAGGGTTGCTGGGAGCAGCCAGAATTCTAGGGTAGAAGTTTGGCTCTTGCCACCAGACCTGAGTTTCAAGGAAACCAAATTGCAGGTCTACTCTTAGGCCAAGCTTCTCACTGCCATAATTTGCTTCATTTAGGGACATTTTTCCACTGACATATTGGATCCTTTCTCTGCCAACTAGTGATAATGATGTTTAAAATCCTGTAGAGAAATAACAGACATCTTTAGAGAAGTGGTCTTTTCATCTGAAATGCCTTGCCTACTGGAGTGGTTGAAAAGAGTCATTTTATTTCTTCTTCCCTTCTGTAGAACTGAGACTATCCATACTCCCTAAGCTCATACCTTTGACTTTAAGAGAAGGCATAAGTTTTTGCACTTAAATTTTGTGTTGAAATACTTGATATTTTTAAATATGTTGCTTCACCTTTGAAATCCAGCTTATTTTCAAACAGGTACAATAATAAATAACCTGGTATGTAACATGGGCATATTGTTTACTTGTTTTTCCTTTTTTATTATTGTTATAGCTTTCCTAAACCCCTCTTTTTAAAAAATTGAAGATATTACAATAATTAAAATTAGGAAAATAGAATGGATGCATACCTTATAGATTCACTTTTAAAACAGCAAAGTTATTCTCACTTTTGTATGTTCCCATCTGTTGGGCTCTGAGGGGAGCCAATAAGCAGCACTCCTCTTCTCTGCCTGGACATTGAATAATTTGAGAAATAAACTAAAAGAGTGGCAGATGGAGTCAAAATATTACCTTTATTACTGATTAAGCCCAGGTTGGAGCATGTAGCTTATTGTGAAGGCCAAATAGGTCTGCTAACTAAACCTTGGAAGTAGGTGGATTCCCTCCCCACCCTACCAGAAGGTACCAGCTGCAACCAGTAATGAACCAGTCCCGCTCACAGTTGAAGAGAATCAGATCTCCACAGGCACTAGAGAATAGCTATTCCCTATGGCCCACTTGTTCCCAAGAGAAGGAAGGGTTAAGCTAGGCAATACATGCCTGGTTATTTTTTGCCAAATCAACAGGTAAGTCACTACTTCTCCATCTCTAATCTTCACCAAGTGTGGGATGAATTAATGAGCAGAGAAAGGCCAGGAATTATATTAATTTGGATCCTGTTACAGAAAAAAATGTCTCACATAGGAAAAAAAATCATTTCCCATTTGCTTAAGCTTCATCTGTTTGAAAAAGAGAAAGAAGGTGTTGTAAACATCTTCATGAAAATTATACTCTCTGATTTTAGTCTTTGTTTTTTTTTTTTTTTTTTTTTTTTCCCCAGTAGAGAATTCTCAGAAATGAGATTCTTGAATACGGGTGTTTTTGCTCTTTGGAAAATGTTAAGAAATTACTTTCCTGATGGGTTATATAAATTACTTTGCTGTCAAATCCCTGGTTAATAGAAAAGAGTTTGAATAGCATTTTTAGATTGTCTATCAGCTGGGTTCCTGTGGTGGTTATTTTAGGAATATGATTGTACCCAATGTAATCACTCATCAACAATTAATTAATGAGTATTCTGTCCTAGCACTCTGGTGGTTACAGAAGAATGTTAAGACAAGAACCCTGACCCCAGGAGTTCTCACTTTAATCAGAGGAATAAATATAATGCATAGGAAACTATAGAGCCAATTATGATTGTGAAATTGTACCCTTTATACCAGTTAGTATCAAGACAGTTAACATTTATAAGTACAGGACTGTACATTAAAGGGATAATATGAATCCTCTTAATTTATAGGAAAGGTAAATCATCTACCCTCTTGGCAATTATAGTCTAGTAGGAGATCCAAGAAAGTTAACAGGTAATTGTGATACAATAGGATAAGGAATAGGCACAGGTTATGGAAGCACAACATGAAGGGTATTGAAGATACATTTACAAATGGAAATGTATTTAAATATACAGGATATGACAGACTTCTGCAAGAGTGTGGACAGCTTGGGAGAAGGTAGGGTGGGGAGGGAGTCCAACTACTTCCAAAGTTTAGTTAGCAGACCCATTTGGCCTTCACAGTAAGCTACACGCTCCCACCTGGGCTTAATCAGTAATAAAGGTAATATTTTGACTCCATCTTCATGGATACCTTTGCGGATATTAAAAGCAGCTTTGTAATAGAGGTTATATCTAACAGAAATTTGAAGTGAAATAAGAGTTACCCACTGAACAAATTAGTGGGGCAGAGTAAGGCCATGTGCATAGAGGTCCAGAAGAGAAAAAGCAGGGAATATTTAGGATCTTGCGAATAGTTTAGTTCCTAGTACCATGCCTGGACTATGGCCAGTGTTCATTAAAATAATTCTGAATATGTATTACCTTAACAAACTTTGAACTTGAGATTATGACAGTACATACCACTGAGTATGTATAATTGATTCATGGAAAAGAATAACTGGTATTGTTGGGGAGGGAGAGTTAGGTAGGATAGGGAGCAGGGGGAGGTGAGGGATAGAAATTTAGGAATGGAAGTCATGTTGTTGCAAAGACTATAACAAAATAGTAAAGGCTTATGATGTAGTGTCATATTTTAAAAGAAAATATAAAATATTCTGAAATAGTTCCCATTATTTTACAAAACAGTTCTCTACATTAAAAAAATAGAAAGGAAATGTACTAAAGTAGATAAAAAATGTGGTTTTGTGGTAGGGAACTGATTGGTTATTTTTCTCCTCTATTTCCTAAAATAACTTTAATAAATACATTTTTATTTGAAGCATATGCATTTTAATTATCTTTGAGTCTATCTTGAAACTATTTAACAATCTAATTGAAGTGGTAATACATTTACAGATGGAAGTGTATTTAAATATACAGCATATGATAGACCTCCGAAAGAAGTGTGGACAACCAATGACTTTATTAAATTGGTCACCATCATATTTTTAAAAAGCAGTTAACAAGCTGGGCCCAGTGGCGTATGCCTGTAATCCCAGCAATTTGGGAGTCTGAGGCAGGAAGATTGCGAGTTCAAAGGCAGCCTAAGTGCCCCTGGGTTCACCCATACCAAAAAAAAAAAAAAAAAAAAAAAAAGCAGTAACAAGAATTACCATTCATAAGTACCCTTTATGTACCATATCACTCCTCTTAGAGATTCAAATGCTTTATTTAATATTTTTTTCATTTTTTATTGGTTCACAGTAGTTATACATAACATTAGGATTCTTTCTGAGGTAATTATAAATGCATGGGATATTATTTGCTCCAATTCATTCCTCAGTACTTACCCTTATGCTCTCCTACCTGTTCCTATTTAATCTTTTGTCAGTTCCTCCTCTATTAGACTTATAAGAGAGCAAAGTCCTATTCTTCAAGTTACTAGGATGTGGCTTTTAGCAGATAATTCATTTAAAACCTTAGTTTTCTCTAAAATAGGAAATTGGTTTGTTATGAGGATTAATTCATATAATGCCTATAAAACACTTAGCATAATGCCTTGAACAAAGAAAATTGTGAATAACTACTAGCAACTATTAAAACAACAACAAAGTTTGGAGTTTCCAGGGCTCTGTCCTATTCTCTCTTTTCAACCTGTGCCTTTTGGAGGAAATTTTTTTTATTTTCATGTGCTGATAATTCTCATACGTGTCTAATTGAGATATATGTCTCTGTAGAGCTTCAATTCCATCTAGCTAGTGATTTCATGTCTCCAACTGAATTCTTAAACATTATCTGTTGTTGTCATTGTTGTTATTGTTAATTAATTAATTTATTTGCAGTTCTGGGGACCGAGCACAGGGCCTTGTGCATGTGCGTGCCAAACAAGCACTTCACCACTGAGCTCTACTCCCAGGCTCCACTGCGGCCCACCCACCATGTTCATAATCTGATTCTCCCTCTTTCTCCCACTTATAGGGAAGTGAATGCTCATGTGAATTGTTCCCCATTTACTCAGATGCTTATGTGAGAAAATGAGAGTCTTTCCTTTCTCTTCCTTATTTTTAACCCACTGCATCCAAATTACCATTAAATGTCATTGATTTTACACTATCCAACTCAATATCCATTCGTTTCCCCCCAATTTAATTACCCCATACTACTGCAAACCAGCACATCTTTTACTGAGACTACTTGTCTCTGATCTGACTCTTAATTTCCTGTATTATACTCCTCTAATACATTTTGTATGTGGAAGTCCAGAGTGATTTTTTTTAAAATGCAAAAATGATTGTGTTACTCCCCTGCTTAAAACTCTCAGATGCCTTATTTAATTCTCACAATAGCTCTATAAAATTAACATGGCCCTTTTTGTGTTTTTTAGATGAGTAAAATAAGGCTAAAAGTCGAAGTCCCATGCTTTGTATATTGCATTAGTGACAGTAAATCAGATAGGCTGGTGGAGCAGAAACTTGAAAATATAAAATTCGTCAATAAAAAAGTGTTTATTTGCTTCTTCTTCTTTCTGGCATCAATGAAATCTAATCAGTTGCCACATCTCAAAGAAGTCTGGCTCTTTTATATTTTGTAATATATCTACTATGTGACTGTTGCCAATAAACACTATTTAAACCCTCTAATGCTGCATGAAAATATGTTTAATTTGAACAAGGTACATAATTTGGAAGTAATTAAGAAATACTGGTCAAGTAAAACTCAGAATATAGAATTGCCTGGGAAAAAACATACTTGTTCCCCTTGTTACCATCCCATCAAATATATGCCATGACTTTGAGAGGCTATATAATAAATAGTTAAAAATCCCAGTCCAGCTTTGTCTATTACTAGTTGGAATATTGTGGATGATTTCTAAAATCTTTTCGTTTCCATATCTATAAAATAGGGATAATCTCAGTACCTACTTTACAGCACCCTAGGTTTCAGGCACTGTACTTAAAACTTGATATAATCCTCTTGAATTTGTATGATGAAAAGAGTAATATAGTAGAGAATGAAAAATGAGAATCAAATGAGTCAACCTATGCAAAGTACTGAGAGTAGTTCTGGCACTAGCATGTATGTACTTTCTGAGGTAGAAGCTACATATTTCTTTTAAACAGTTTTCAGTTGACAAGATTCACAGTGTCCATCATACACTAGGGTTTTGAAAGTTCACAAAGCAGAACAATATTTGTATGATGTTTTGAATAAGCCTTGGAGCAAGAAGCATCTCTCAGTTGCTACTCATATTATGAAATTTTCCTGCAGAGAAGGCATCACTTTCTGGTCACCTGCTGAAGTGCTCTTTTGGCAAGATCATTGTGTTGCATAATTATCATCATGTCATGAATAGATATCCTGGTTTGAACCATGGGTAGTCAGACGTGACTTGTACTTTAGCCTTTTAGAAAGCATAACATGGTATTACATGGTGCAGTGGGCAATGAAATCGGTATTTGTGTTGTGTTTGAATCTTGTATATTTGTTTGTATTGCTTCATTGTGTTTTGAATTGAGCATGATATAAGAAATGCTTTAAAAATATATTAACATTGACTTCTGTAGAAGAATTCTGAATTCTTTTCATCCTTGATAGACTTCAAAGGGGGAAGTTCCATCCAGTTTTTTGAGGATTGATTTACCTTAGAGTTAGAATCTTCCATCTTTTTTCAAGTAAAACAGTTTGTGGAACTGTTTCAGAAACTGCATGCTACATAAGATTTCAAAACAATACGGACACATGGTTACAGAGCACAATTTGAATTTGGAATCTATAGTAAAAACTTCACAGGGGACCCTGATTCAATTCCCTTTCTCCCTCCAACCCCCACCTTCTCTGAGATTCTCTCCATTTTCTAAAGGAGAGAATTCACAGAAGCATAGTTCTCTCTCTCTCTCTCTCTCTTTCTCTCTCTCTCTCTCTCTGTCTCTCTCTCTCTCTGTGTGTGTGTGTGTGTGTGTGTGTGTGTGTGTGTGTTTTGGTTGGTTTGATTTGGCTTTTCTGTAAACTGTGAAGTACTGTCAGGGTGAATTAGGCAACATCTATGAGAATTTATCCAATCAAAATTTAATGACTATCAGATTACATTGTGCTAGATATTGGAGACACAATGTCCAATAAGAAGTGATATATATCTCTAGCAGTTTGCAGTACATTAATAAAATGAAATAGAGTCATGTGATTAAGAGACTCACTTTTGTCCTTCTCCCCATTTTCCAACTTTCTTTTACATCTGTTTCTCATGTTAATTTAAACATCATCATCATAACTATCACAGATAACATTAATTTAGTACTCACTGTGTTGCAGATATTTTGCCTAGGGTTGTCTAATGTATATTCCCATATTTACTCATATTTAACATTCATAACAACTCCATGAGGTAGGTACTATTAATATCTCCCTCGTTCAGATGAGGATGGTAAGGCTAAGAAATGCCAAGTGAACTCACTAAAGTTTACACAACTAAGAAATGGTAGAAGAGGAATTTAAACCTTAAACCTTGCTCATAATAACTATACTATCTTGCCTTACATTGGATAAAAGTAGTAAAAAAAAATTCATGATTTGGACTGTGCCAATCAATTACCTAAACTGGAGAGAAGATACTGCCAGTGAGTTCTGGAAGTTGATGAGTTTTGGGGCCTCATAATGTTTGGGAAGAATGACTTTAGTTTGTAAGTGGCCTTGGGCTATGGTTACTGATTGTCTCTGAAGTTGGAATGGTAGGACAAATTACTAAGGGACAAATGCTCTGAATAGGCAAAAACCTGATAACAAACTGAAAGTTAAGCAGAAGTCAAGCAATTTGGGACAAATATGTCTGACTACTTACTAGAATGTGAAATGAGTGTTAAAGTGATTTTAAGAGTGACAGAGAAGACAAAAGTAAAGTTATTTAAATATAAAATGCATCCATCCTTATTTTTACAGTAATTTTATAGAAGTAACAAATATTGATTTTAAAATTTGACATAATCCTCAGATGTTCCAGATGCAGTGAGAAAATAAAATGCTATTTTTAAAATGGCATTATTGAAAACTTCTAATGTTTCAACCCAAAGACACACAGGATCCTGCTTTGTTTTTCTAATCCTTTGTCACTTGTCTAATTGAATTTCACATTGTTCAAGCAGGTTCCACAGTTTTCACTCCACCTAGAAGATACTGGAAACAGTGGTCACTTAATAAAAATTCTTTACATCATTCTTTTACTAGTTGTTTCTTCTAATTGTTTACCTCATGCAGATATTCTCTTGAGGTACAATATTAGAAAACTATTTTAAGTTGATTACAGCAACACTTAAAAGTAATAATATCTACAAACAGTGATTAGTGGGATTTATTTCTGGAGGGAAGGGTTACAAAGTTCCTAGGATAATGCATAAGTGGAAGCATTATGGAGAAAGACACAGCAGATGTACATTCTGATTCTTCATTTTTCTGAAATGTTTCCATACCTCAGTTGCCTTATCTGTAAACCAAGTGTAGCAATATCTTTCCCACAAGGTTGTTGGGAGGCTTACAAGAAAATTACCTTTGTGAATGCATGTACACAGTTTCAAGGTGAATAGTCAGCAGCTTTATTTTAGTCTAATATTTTTTCTGTTAAAATGTATTCCTTCTATGATAAAAATTGGAATTAAGTGATTTCACATAAGTTATCTCAAGCACCTTCAAAAGGAGTTAAGATCCAGTATTTCTCAGCTCTCTAAATGATCAGTGGGTATCAGTTTTCTTTTTGTGTGAAGAGGGATCTTTACTCTCCTCAGCGATGTGGCCAACAGCTAGCCTGGTTTCCTGGGCTGTTCCAATTGAGAACTCAAGCAGGAGGTATGAAATCTCACCCCATGAGCATTTCTGTTCTTTAATTTGCATCTTTGTAATTTATATGCAGGCTCTACACAGAAAAGATTTACATTTATTAGTATGATCTTTTACAGACAAGTAAAGGAACCCAGATTCCTGTTTGTAGTGGTTTAAATCAGAGTCTAGCTATCATTTCACGTATATTTGCTGTCCAAGAACCTCATTTGCTTCATTACCCAGATTATATCCCATACGCCACATACCCAGACATGACTCATATTATTGTTAAACATTTTCAGGTCTTTTATGCATTCATAAAGAAATATAGAGTCTATATTAGCAAATAAGGTAACATTACTTATTTTAAAAGCTGTTTCTCCAGACCCCTAAATTTAGTTAATTTTAAGACTCTCATGTATTTTTATCTGAATTACAGTTATTTTTCTGAACTGCTTTGTCAGGAATTGATGAACTTCCTTAAACAAGGGTCCCAAAATAACACATTTTAAGTATAAAGGGTGGGTTTATATTTTAATATATCATCTATGCTAATTTTTTGCTGGATACATTGTTCAAACAACATTCATAATAATAACATCTAATACTAACAATTATGTGCTATCCTCACACTCTTCAGAGGTCATGTCCCTTTGGATGACTCTTGAAACATGACAAAGCACCCAGTGAGGTTCTATCCCATTAAATTTAAGTCAGCATTTAGACCATTATTTAATGCCTACACCCCTTCCCATTAGGTATCATTCCCAATTTACTGAGGAGGAGAATACGGTTCAGAGAAGTTTAAAGTTTTGATTGTGGTCAAATAAGTGATAGAGTCTGGATTCACATCCAGGTCTGCTTAACTACAAAGCATGTTCATTTTCCACCACACAGAGATTCTGGAGACACCAGTGATGTCATCTTTGGGGATGTAAAATTGCTTATTCAGTGAACTAAGAGCAACAAAGGCTGGAGGTTGGTCTCATGGATGCATGCTGAAAGCATTGCTTAGGTGATGTAAACAAATCTTGCTATAAAGGGCTGCTAATAGCTTTCAGAGGAGCTGGCAAGCATGTACCACTCTCCCTTCAGCCATTAATTTATGAAGAAATTATTGATTGTTAACCACATGCCACATATTTATATAAATTCTGAGGATACTTCTGCGAATAAATAGAAAAGATCCCTCATGGAGCTTACATTACTGCAATTTTTCTCTCCTGTCCTATCACATGTCAGCAGCTTGTAACTGATCAACACTCCCTCTTCCCTAGAAAATGAAGTAACTTGATATATCCTTTTAATATATTGCTGATCCATACTGTAGACACTAAGAACAGAAAATGAGGCCAACACAGAACTGCTGTTTTATATAAGCCATGTAAAGATCAAAGAATTCTCTTCAACAAATTCTTTGCTAGAGAGAGATTTTATGCTGTATGCAGGGTAGACACAATATACTCTTTGAATAAATAAATGAATGAATAATAAATACATGAAAAAAGTTTCATTTTGTGTAATGAAAGCTGCATAAATTTGTTTTTGAAGTTGTTACTGGTTATTATAGGTTGTTATGGTTTAGGGTATAAGGTGTTCCCCCTTATACCCTTATGTGTGAGACAATACAAGGTTTAGAGGTAAAATGATAGAGTTACGACAGCCTTAACATAATCAGTGCATTAATTCCCTAATAAGGCATTAACTAGTTGATAAATGTAGATGGGTAGGGTGTGGCTGGAGGAGGTGGGCCTTTGGGATATATATTTTGTCTGTGGTCAGGGAACTCTCTCTTTACTTCTTGCTGCCTTATCTCCAAGCTGCTTTCTTCTGCTGTACACTTCTGCCATAATGTTCTACTTCGCCTAAGACCCCAAGGAATAGAAATGGTTGTCTAAGGACTGAGACCTCTGAAACTGGGAGTATATTTGGAAACCCCAAATAAACTTTTCCTCCTAAAATAGTTTTTTGTCAGGTCTTTTGGTCACAGCAGCAAAAAAGGTGAATAAAGCATAGGCATTTTTTCCTCCTTTATGCTATGTAATAGAACTCTGTAGAAAAAGTTTATTGCTGTATTTAATTTTTCAATCAATAAAATGATCTAATTTTTATCATTAACTTCGATTGTTCATTGTGCTAGACACTCTTCGTTAATTCATTCTATCAGCAAATACTTATTGAGACTATATGTTAGATAGATTAGTATTGAGGCTACTCCATTAAATAGATAAAATCCATAGTGTTTACATTCTGTTTGTGGGGGGGATGATGGGAAGACAGAAAACAAATGAAAAATGTAGTGATAAGGAGAAAAATAATAAGGAAAAAGGAGTTCAGAGTGCAAAACAGACCTGCTTTAAAGGTTACATTTGAACAAAAACCTTAAGCAGGTGAGGGAGTTACTCTTGTGGATATCAGGGAAAAAATATTTTAGGGAGAGGAACATTTTGAGCATTATTCTCTTTCATTTTTTAGATAAGGAAACTAAAACTAAGGAATATTTTTTAAGGTCTACAACTAGAAAATGGCAGAGATAATATTCAAACCTATGCTTTAAACACCTAATTTTTTGTTTTAAATCTTTTTTGTTCTCAAAAAAAAATTTTTACAGCTGAAGTAGAGTCAGAAGATTGCTAACTCTATACATACTTACAAGTCAAATATGCACAAAAAGTGGATGTGGGGAATTTCTCACAATTCATTTAAGACAGGCCATTGTCTTGTTAACTTTATCAACACTAACAAATTCAGCAGCTTCATCAAGCCCAGCCAAAGTTGTTTTGATAATGACTGTTTGGGGTGGTGCAGTCCTGACTGACTTCCTGGACATGTTCTATGTGAATCATTAAATACAATGTTTGGGTGGGCTGGTTGATTGGTGTTATTTGTGAAGCAATAGTACTATTTCCAAAGGTCAGTATCAGGCTTCCCATCTCCAACTTCTGCTGTCCCAATCTGAGCACATTTGTAAGAGTTCAACCAGATAGAAATAACAGGACTAAGTCTGGCCAAGTATCTGAGCCAGGTTAGGCCAAAAGGTTGTCTGGCTGTCTGCCACTGGTTGAAGCATCAGACAAAGCCACAGGGCCAGAATTACAGGAAGGAACAGAGATGCCATCATTATGAAGCAGCCTCTATGTTTTGTGAGGAACAAAAAAGGAAAATATCATATCAAAAGAGAGCCTTCTGTTATTATTTATCTAGTGGCTGGTGCACTGAGGTTGAGATTTTGGCGTGGGGCCCAGAATTTTACCTTAATTCAAATACAGATGCTCTGATACATGTATTTTCAAATAATAATAGGAAATGAATTCAAGGCTAGCACAGGGAAATGAGTGGATAACCAGAGAAAAGAAGCCATCAAGGATATTGCAAGTAGTATTTCTGTGTCGCTGGGAAGTAGAAGTACAATGTAAAGGCAGAAATATGACCACGGGTAGCCCCAAAACTAAAATCTCAGCAAAGGGGAATTACAGGAAGCAGATTTTAAGGAGACTCTGAAGAGGCAAAAATGACTTTCTGTCACCTCCTTTAACTTCTCCCAGATATGTTCCCCTATGTGTTCAAAGCTAGACTCTAAGGTTTTCATTAAAAACCATTCCCAGTTCTTATACTAGAGGATGAGCCCTTTAGGAATACTGTTATGACTCACTTTCTGTCTTGGTTTCCTCTGACTTACTTCTCTTTATATTTCATACAGTATACCTTCATCATTTACCCAATTTTTATTTGATAATCAGGCACCAGACTACTTACCTGAGCAAAAGAACTGGAAAACCTAAAGAATTTTGTTTCATATAATTATTTTTCACTTCTATGCTGACAACCAAAAACATCTAATAATCCTAAGGACAGTATTAGCTGTACCCAATGACTCTCTACTGTACCTGGAGATGGAACAGTGAGCTCCCAAAGTCCTTCACATCAATTACTCTAAAGCCTATGAAGAATGAAATCTCTGATGGTCTGAGTATTAAATTTCATGACCCTGTAAGATGTTTGATTTTTTTTTGAAGGAAAAAAGTCTTGCTTATTTTATGATAAAGAAGAACAAAGATCTTAACATTCTAATATATCACCTGATATATTAATCAGATATTCATTGAGGATTGCTTTGAACTCACATTCTTATATGCCATATATTCAACCTTCAGACAAAATATTTCAAATGGTCTTCTCTTTATTTCTATATTTATTTCTATATTCGTTATTATGGTTTGAATGTGAGGTGCCCCTCAAAACCTCAGGTGTGCAACAATGCAAGAAAGTTTAGAAGAGAAATGATTGGGTTATGAGAACCTTAACTCAATCAGTGAATAAATCCCCTGAGGGGATTAACTAAGTAGTAACTATAGGTGGGTAGGGTTTGTTTGGAGAAGGTAGGTTTGGAGAATATATTTTGTATCTGCCAAGGGGAGTCTCTCTCTCTCTCTGCTTCCTGATCATCATGTGAGCCACTTTCCTCCACCACACTCTTCTGCCATGATATTCTGCCTCACCTCAAGTCCCAAGGAATGGAGTCAGCTGTCTATGAACTGAGACCTTTGAAACAGCAAGCCCCCAAATAAATTTTACCTCCTCTACAATTGTACTGGTCAGGTCTTTTAGTCACAGTAACAAAAAAGCTGAGTAAAACAGAAATTTAGAAACTGGAATTCAGAGTGATAAAATGACTTTGGTAAGGTTAAACAATTATAATTCTTTGTGGAGCTCACTGGAGGACTTTTCTATTATGCTGTGTGAATCCCTCAAAGAATCAGTGTCTAGTTGCTTCTGGATTTGAGGACAGTGACTACAAAACAGTACCAACAAAAATGAAGCAATCCTATTGTCAGTTAGCAATGAGATGAAGTTCAAAATGCCTTGTTTGAATCATATAAAATCTTTTGGAAATTAAGTTCTAGGTTTCGTATAGTTGTTTTCCATCCTGTACCCTTTTCAACTGCTTGTATGATTTTTTTGCTAGGATACATGCTTTGAAATGTTCGAAGAAGCACGTTGGCTTTTATTTCTAGGACAGAAATTTCTGACTATGGACTGTTTCCAGAGGATATGCTCTGTAGTTTGAACACAGTAGTCAAATGCAATCTTTAATGGGAAACTTGCCTTCTTTGTTTGAAAAGAATAATTTTTAAAGGATCTGGATTTTTTTCTAGTAATATCTAATCTCAATTGTTTACTTATAATTTTATTCACAAACATAATTTATCATTGAGAACTTTGCACGCTGAAACACATTGAACTAAATAGTATCTCATTCTTTTATTGTTTTTGCATTATATAAGATCGGGTATGAATGACTTTCCATTTGGTACTCAATGTGTGAAATTTAGAAAGCTTTCTTGTCTCACTTATTGGCATATTTGGTAAAGAATGTAATGCCAGATGCTCTTACATCATTGAAAATAGCCTGCGAAGTGTATGAACCAGAGTAGTCTACTGGGGCATCTCTACCAACCATCTGTATCCAAGTCATTTCTTGGTACAATTCTTTAGCAGAGACTGCCTCCTTCTGACAGTTTCTCATGGTAAATTGCAAATGGTGTAAATCTCATCAAATTTTTCTTTTCATTTAATGTTTTCTAAGCTTGCTTTTAACCTTATTTGTGTAGGCAGTTGAAACTAGAAATAATGGAGTAGATTTTTATCACTTCAATGGGTAACCAATATAATAGTTACTTAGATGAAATGAGTATTAGAATTTCATGCCTTTGAAATGTATGTTTGCATTTTTGAACAGATATCCTTTCACAAATTTAATGATAACAAAGAAAAATATATTCCACCATTCTGATGAAATAATATAATACATCTCCTGACCAGCAGAGACTCATTGAGGTTTGACTTCAGATTACATTCTTAGATGCCATATATTCATCCTCAAACAAGATATTTCAAATGATTTTTCTTTTTTATAGAACTTATAACTTGAAGGATGTAGTTTGTATAAATGATTTATAATGCTTTTCTCTGGATTGTTAAACAAAAATACTTAAGTACATAAAACAAATAAGGCAAACAACACATTTGAGCAAAAATGACTGATGGACTGAAAAATTTAAAAGGAAATTGGACAATTCTTCTGTATTGTCACCTGAATTTGACTCTTGAGATAAGAATTAACTAATACTAGCAACCAAGTTAGACTATTTCAACATTGATTAAATCAAGGAAATTTCCTAAAATAATAGAAATTTCTGAAATTGTATGTAGTTTTCAGAAATGTACAGCTATAAAAATATTTACTTTAAGAATTTCTCAGAAGTTAAAATATAGACAAAGACATTAGTGATACATTATTTCAATGAAATAAGAGTGGGTTGGAAAAACAAGTGAAGGAATAATTAGGTTTAAATGAGACTATTAAAAAAAGGAAAGGTAGGTTATAGTTGAATGAGATGTGTGGTAGGATTCCATATTATTTATGGAGAATGAAAAAAATACTTCAGAATAATCTAACAAAAGCAAGGAACAATAAAAAATGAAAAAAAACATAAAAGCATAAGATATGTGAGAAAAATAAAGTCATCATATTATCAAAATTAACATGAGTGAATTATCTGATGAAAAGATATACTGTCAGACTGGTTAAAAATAAGATTCACCTATACACTGATGACAAATAAACATACCTAAAATATGAACAAAGTATTCTCTCCTTCATGGAAGTTTAGACAAATAATACCAGGCAATAGCCAACTAATTAAAATCAGAGGAGGCAATATTACTCTCCAATCAATGTGACTCCAAGGTTCAAGACAAAACCCAAAGAATGAAAACAAAATAAAAGCACAAAACGAATAAGTGAGCAAAGAACAAGTTCAGTCCATTGGAAACAAAATGACTGTTTTCAGTAGCCACTCTGTATAAAACAGAAAGCAAACTGAAACAATTACTCTAAAATCAACAAAAATTAGAATACATCATGGGGAAATTTACAGGTACAGCTAAAGCTTCCTTGAGAAGAAATCACAGGCATAATACTTCTCTTATTAAAATAAAGAAAATTGAAAATAAAATGAAGTCTTAAAAAAGAGGAAAGAAGAAAAAATTAAATCCAAAGAAAATAGAAGGAAAATTAGTAAATATTAATATAAAGCAAAATTAATGCCAAAGAAAAAAAAAGTCAATAAGATGTAGTACATATAAAATGTAAATAAAACCAAAGATTAGGTAAGTTTCTTAGAAAATGCAGAAAGTATAAAACTTTAGCAAATTTGATTAAGAAAATTATAATAGAAACAATAAAGGTAAAATAACCATTAAAGTGTATTAAAAGAATAAAAAAATATAAGAAACCATTACATACCACTATATGGTCATGCATTTGAATGTCATACATTTAATTTTGATGAACTTATAACAAAATATTAATTGCTAAAATTTCTGAAGTTTATGTAGACTTAATAGACTAATAAATATGTAAAACAATTGAAAAGATTGTTAAAATTTTATCCATATGTTGTTTTGATGGGAAATTTTGTACTTTGTATTTATTTCTGGAGAAATTATAATTTTATTTTTTTCTTTCCTTTGATATATTGGTTATTTCAGAGTATAACTTCATTTCCAAATGGTGCCAGTCACAGATGGTTTTATAGGTTATTCTTATCTTACTTTTAAGGAACAGATAATTCCTCTGTTGTTTAACTACCCCCAGAGGATAGTGAAATGAGTTTTCTAACTTTTTTTCCAAAGGTGTTATAAATCCCAATTTGGAAGTCTGGTAATATAGAAAGAAAAAAGAAGTAAAAGAAAAAAGAAAGTGATAGAGTCATTCATTTACATAAAAATTTACATAGAAATAAGCACTAAATCCAAAAAAATGTCAACCAAGACATGCCAGTATTTTCCATAAATTTAAAGGCATTTTAGCATTATAGAATGTATCTGCCTAATTCCTTTTTTAAAAGAAATTAAACAATATAAATTTCATGATAATATGTGAATTCCAAAGAGAAAGTTTTTGCTGACAGTAGACTATTTCTTATTTCTTAAAACTTTAATGTAAAATAGGATTAAAGGAAGCTTTCTCTGTGTGATAAAGATCATTTATTTGAATGTAATAGTAAACACAATAATTAGCAGTAAAACTTTTAGAGCATTAACAATAAAATCAGAAAACTCAACAAGTTGACCACTACCCTTACTATTAGCATTTTTTTGAAAATTCTAACTAATGTAGTAATACATAATGATGGAATAAGCAGTAGAGATTTTGTGTTAGCTATCTTTCTATTACATAACACATACCTGAGATAATCAACTTAATAAAAGTAAAGGTTTATTTTGGCTCAGTTTTAGAGTTCAGTTCAAGGTTGTTGGCCCATAGCTTTAGGGTATGTGTCAGAGCATCATGATGGGAGCATAAGACAGTAGAAGCTGCTTACCCTAAGGCTAGAAGCCAAACAGAGGAAAGGGAAGGGGTGGGGTCCCACTATCCCTTTCAAGAGCACACCCTCAATAACTGAAAGGCTTCCATAGGCCCTACCTCTAAAATGTCCAACAATTCCCAATAGTGCCAATTTGCTGAACAAATTTTTAACACACATTTAGGAGGCATTCCAGATCTGAACTATAGCAACTTTTTAATAAAAGATCAAGAAGTTTAGCATTAATCATAAGTGACATTATAGAATAAGAGAAATTCCAAGAAAATTAAAGTAATACGCTAAGAGATTTGCGAGTTAATGATTCAATAGTCAGCAAAAATATAAAATAAAAAAAAAATTGAATCCAACATACTCCCTTTACCTACTTAACAAACTTAAGTAAAATAAAAACAGCAATAAAATCTGCAAAACAAAGCAAACCCCCTTTACTCTCATGGAGCCACCAGTGAGTGCTTCTTTAAAATATATCAAATGAAAGGATAGAGTGTATGTACTGCCAGCACTGTACCTCACACACTGAAGAAGCCTGATAAATGTTGATGACATCACTTTCTCATCTGATAATTTCTAGCACTAAGTGTCCTGAATCAAATATTTAGATAATTGTTGTTATGTAGGAATTTATCTATCAATTTTAATAGCGAATGTTTATCTTACCATTATATTCCTCTCCATGTTTGTACTTCCTAATTGCAAGGGAAGAAATGTGGGCAGGCAGAAAGCCCTGCACTATTTCCAGGAACATGGAGGGGCCACTGAGTCACAGATTTTCGAATTATCTGTTATTTCACTTTGACAGTCATTGCAAGGTTCTGGCTTGAGCCCTGGCATCTTGCAGTGTTACTTCCATGTAGTGTTAACCCCACATTTTCTTGGACTTCTCAAAAAGAGAGTGGTCACTTGGTAAATCCAGCTACCCCAGCTTTTTTATTGTAGTAAATGTTTATTTCTATGACAAATTAGTATCGATTGTAACTCATTGCTTTGTACTTTCGTATAGTACCTTCTCATTCACACTGAATTTTAAAACCATTTTAGCAAATATGAATTCTAATTAGATTATAGTCCACTGCTTCCAGATACAAAGTAAAATAAAAATATCAAATAATCCAATACTCTAATATTGGTAGTTTTAACCTACTGCCAATTTCTCTTTGATATATATGCATATCACGTATTCAAATTTGATGCAGTTTTATATCCTAGTTCTTTAGCAAAACACTAATGTAAGTTCACATTACATATGCTGTTTTACAACTTATTACTCATTTGTAACATATTATAAGCTTCTAAGTCAATAATTATACTTCTTTCTTGTAATGGCAGCTACCTATTATTTTAGGCAAACTATATATTTTTCAACCATTTCTATTAATGAACATTGATATTACTTATAAAGTTTTGTTATGAGAAACAATATTGTATTGAACATCCTTAGACTTGCGGTTCTGTTCTTATAGCAAATAGTTCAATAAAGCAGATTTATGAGAGTAAAATTGCAAGATCAACGAGTATAGTTCTTTTAGATTTTCAAATATGATATCAGTTTGTCCTTTCCATGAGGTTTTAACCATATGCATTCCTACCAAAACTCTATGGAATTTTCTACATATTTCCCAGAAAACTGGATATTCTTAATTTTTTTAAAGAATTTTATTCGTTGTGAAAAATGGAATTTTAGTTCACATATCTTGCTTATAATTGAGGTTGGGATTTGTAATTTCTTTACTGTCAATATTCTGTTTATATCCTTTTTCTGTTTTTCTAAATTGTTCTTTTCTAGCATGTCCTTTTATTAATTTGCAGATTTCACATCATATTCTAAATCCTTTTCACTATTATAAGTTTAATAAATATTTTCTTCCAGTTTATTGATATCTTGGCTTATTTTTGTTGTCTTTTGTTTATAATTCAGGAAATTTAAACATTTTCATAATAAAGTATGGAAATTTTATTCTTTTTTGTTGTTTTTTTGGTTCTGGGGATTGAACACAGGGGCACTTAAGCACTGAGCCACATCCCTAGCCCTTTTTTGTATTTTATTTAGAGACAGGGTCTCACTCAGTTGCTTAGCACCTCACTAAATTGCCAAAGCTGACTTTGAATTCTTGATCCTCCTGCCTCAGTTTCCTGAGCCACTGAGATTACAAGCATGTGCCACCCCACCTGGCTCTTCTTTTTGATTAACTTAAGAAGGTCTTCTATACCACCAAGATTATAAAAATATTTTCAAATACTTACTTTAATCATTTAATTCTCTTATCTACATTTAGGCTACTAAGGTATCTGAAATGTATTTTTTAACATAGTGGGAAGTGGGATTCTAACTTTACTTAATAACAAAAAGAAAATCATTTGTTTATAAAACATTTACTGATTAATTAATTTCTTCCACTCTAAAGTATAATATTACATTTGTCATATACTGAGTTCTGATGTACACTTGGATCACTTTCTAAACTTTGTTCTACTGATTTACTCTTACATCACACTACTTTAAGATAGCTTTTCAGTAAAATTTAATATATAAATGGGCAAAACCCTTTTTAGTGTATTTTAACAGAATTCATTTCCAATTACCATAGTTATTCTTCTTATGAATTTTAGAAATGATTTTGTCCAACATCTTTGCAATTTTAATTAAAATTGCATTAACCTCATATGATGGGGATGATGACAATTTTAATTATACTAAGTAATCCTATATAAGAACATCATATATCTCCACATCTTTTGTGTTCATTTTTTTTTCCATTTAGAAGAACTGAGTTTCCAAAATTGTTATTATTTTATGTAAGAGTAGTTTCATTTCAATTACAACCATTAGCATCTATTAATATATGAAACTACTTTGGCTTATTTCTAAAATTTCACTGATAAAGCCAAACTCCAGCAGCACTTCTTTATGATAACTGTTCTGGTCAGGGCCTGAGGCTGGATGTCAACAGTACTATGCACTCAGAATTGAAGCATCAATAGGAAAAAGCTTGTTTATTACCTTCTGTGTTAAATATATTTGCTCTAATTCCATGTGTGCTCATATGCAAAATATACATTGTCATGGTATGGTGATGTATGCGTGTACTTTTTTGTAGGCATAATAGAATATCTGTCTATAATTACAGAATGCATTTAACTGTAAAACACTTCTCAGTAGCCTCTTATTTACAACTAAACATGAACCTAATCTGTCCAAAACAGAATAACTGACTATTGCATGCATATGTTGTGGTAATTTTTTAAATGAATAATTTTTATCCTAATTTTTCTTGTTTCTGATGTATAATTTGTTTTCACAGAATGCCCTTGGCCATGGAAGGGATGTTCTAGTCCCTCTGCAGACATTTTGATTGACTTAAATTTGTGCAAGTATGTTTGGATAGCCTAAAACAAAACTTACAAGGAAATGTTTTACAAAATGAGGAGTTCCAAGGAAAGTAAGTTCAGGGTACTTCAGCCAATATATAGAGAAGAGAACAATACAAATAGAGACAAAAAGTCCTTATAAACCTCTCAATAATTTTTACTCTGCTACAAGTGGCACTATTCTTTCTGCATGTTTAAAGGCAGATGGTGACTGTATAGACAAAACGCAATGAGGAGTCAAGGCAATTATTCATTTTCTTTGGGCTTCAAGAATGTGCCATGGAGGAAAAACATTGCTTTGGGGGCTTGCATTATGCAAATTCCTTGTCTTTGCTGATTGAATCCTGAGAAAAAATTACACAGTCTTCTACTTTGCCTTTCTTTTAATTGTTGCTAATCAGATACAAAAACACAGTTTCAGTGCCATTTACCTTGAGGTTGTTTAGCAAAGTTAGTAATGTTTGAAATATTCAAATGCGTAAAATGTACTTCCGATCCTTTTCCCAGTCCTGTAACATGCTCTTGGTTCTTTGGTTGGTTGGCCTAAATTCTAAAACTGAGGAAGAACTTCATCACTGCAATCTATGTCTCACTTTATAAATGGCTTAGTTTTACTTGTCTAATTTTCAATAACTGTCTCATATATCGTATTTGATCTTCCCATCAACCCACTGAAATTAATGGGGCCAGTTTAATTGCAGATGACTTTCAGATGAAGAAACTTAGACACAGCCAGAATCAGAGGTTTAGACCACTGTGTGTGTGGGTGTGGTGTAAGTGTGGGGGTGTATTTTCTTTTCTTTTTTTTTTTTCCCACTTCAAGAGCTGACAAATCCTCAGATGTCTCAATTAATGAAGAGTGCTTCAGCCAAAGGGGAGTAACAAATTTACCTTAATCTTGGCTTCATAAGTTTCCCACCTATACTTCACAAACTTTGATTCTGTTTCATAAATGGGTTTGAGAGTTCTTAACATGCAAAGGCTTAGTGAGGATGTGAAATAGTCTAGATAAAACATCTAGCAACGGATATTGCTGCTCAGTGAATTAGTAATATTATTGGTATATCTCTATCATAAATATAGAGGAGGTACAGAAGTATAGTACATAGGTTACATATTATATTAAAGTTTTTTGTTTTGTTTTATTTCTGGCATTTTGCAATTACATTCCAAGATGACTTGTTTTTGCCTGGATGAACTCTGACACAAACGTAAAACTGTTGATCGTTGTTAATTTTCTTCTTAAATAAGAAAGTGTTGGGTGTTGGAAATTTATTTTATTTTTAAAATGTTTTTATTAGTGCACTAGAATTATACATAATAGTGGGGTTCATTTCAATGTAATCATATATAGAATATAATTTGCTTAATTTCAGTCCGTAGTATTTCCTCTTTCCTTCCTTTCCTCCTTTACTACAATTGTCTTGCTCTATTCAACTGGTCTTCCTTTCATTTATTTATTATGTTTTTAAATTTTAAACTGGTGATATACAATATACATAAAGGTGAAATTCACTGTGTGTGTATATGTATATATATATATATATATATATATATCATATATATACATATGTAATATTCATATCACAATTGGGTCATTTTTCATTTCTTCCCTTTTCCTGTTCCTCTTCCCTTCCTCTCAATCCCCTTACATTATTCCACTGATCTCTCTTAATTTTCATGGGATTCCCCCCTTTTCTTTCCTTATTTTGCTCTAACTTCCACATATGAGAGAAAACATTTTACCCTTGATTTTCTGAGTCTTGTTTATTTCACTCAGCATAATGTTCTGCAGTTGCATCCATTTACCAGCACATGCCATAATTTCATTCTTTATGAGTGAGAAAACTCCATTGTGTATCTAAAACTCATTTTCTTTATCTATTAATCTCTTGATAAGAACCTGAGCTGGTTCCATAATTTGGCTATTGTGAATTATGCTGCTATAAACATTAATGTGCCTATATGCTGAGAACTATACAGATATTTCTCAAGATAAGAAATACAAATGGTCAACAAATATATGAAAAAAGGTTCAACATCCCAAGCAATCAGGAAATGCAAATCAAAAACTACATTTAGATTTTGTCTTAATCTAGTTAGAATGGCCATGATCAAGAATATAAATAACTGCTGGTGAGGATATGGGGAGAAAGGTACACTTATACATTGTTGGTGGTATTTCAAATTTGTATAAGCATTTTGGAAACCACCATGGAGATCCCTCAAAAGACTAGTAATTGAACCACTATATGACCAAGCTGTTGTACTCCATGGTATTTTTCCAAAAGGGATGGGAAATTTAATTTTTCATTTGAATTTTCAATTAAATTTAGCTGACTATAATAATCTACATTAAAATCCTATGGACAAGATTAGGGACATATATAAATATGGAAGCTCCAATTATACTTTGTTTTTTTTTTATATTGTCTCTAAGATTTTTAGAGATTAATACAAATATAGCAATATAGCATTTTTCTCTTTTTTTTTTTTTTCAGAATCCTCTAGGTTTACATCAGGGCTTCAGATTTACTAATAAAAGTGAGGGGAAAAAAAATTCCTGACTCTTTATAGCATTAATTTAATTTTTAGCTCAGCTTCTTGTTTTTCACTAAATTTAAAGGCTATGTGTTTATTTAATGACAATTATATAACTCTACAAGTACCACATTTATTATTAAGTATAATCAATCCTTGCAGTTCTTATAGGTTGGAAAAAAATTCTCCTGCAGGATAGGTCATCAAAGTTTTGTATTTTCAGATATAATGAATGTTGTTAGTACTTGCTGTTCTGGGAAGAAATAAATAATAAAGTAAATGGACCTGGTTCTTATGGGTGGATTAAAGTATTGATTGGAAAAGCATCTTATAAATTTTAACATCTTCAGGCACTTATTGTGTATTCATCAAAGACAGTGAATATTAATAATAAGGGGGAGGAGCTAACAGTCATGATGACAATGACATAAATAGTACTTCTCCAAACACTATTTACTACAGAGATTCTAAATCCTCATCTTACAGAGAAATAAAAATGTGACTTATAGCAGTTAGGTAACTTGTGTAAAATCACACTAGTGATATGCAATATAGCTTGTTTTTAAAAATACTTTACTTTTGTGACAAAATAGCTACTTTGAGTTTATAGTGGCTATTATATCTATATGTAATTTAGAGTAGCATAAACATGATTCCTTTATTGATTTAAGGATTTTCTTTATGTTTATTAAAATTTTTCCTTATTGCTTTCATTACATCTGTGTTTGTCCATTTTATTTTCTAGTCTCAGAACCAAATGTTTTATGTCTTTATCAGATTTTATACTTGTTATTTCCTGATTTTCTTTCATTGTTTGCTTCTTTCTGCTTTATTTTTATTCCAAATAATTTTTACTAACATCTTGATATGAATGCTTATCTTTTCATAATTAAAAAAAAATCATAGTCCTCTATGTCTATTAATTTGAATTTTTGGAAACATTTCATAAATGTCATATTTTATGACTTTCTAAGTGGTTAATTTTATTTCCTTTCAATGTAATATTTTTAAAAATACCTCAAAAAGGTTAGCATATGCTTACTTTTATTCCTAAATATTAATTTTAATCTTTAGTATTAAAGTTTTAAATTATTGTGGTCAGGGAATTTGCCTTCATAAGTTTTACATTTTAAAAATACTGATTTTTTTGTTGCATGGATACATTAAAATAAGGCATATTTTCTGTGGGATGAAAATTTTGATTTATATATTTATTAAATTCGCTCTATTAATTGTATTATTGAAATTTTTACATCTTAATTGTGCTTACATGGACCATCAGCTCATGCATATGAATGTTAAAATATCCCAATAAAATTGTGATTTTGCGGAGCAAGGAAGTATGTGATAGAGACACAAGAACGACATAGCTCTGGTCTTACTTGAAAGAATTTTCCCACTTTGGACCCCTGGCTTCTAGTGCTGTTTTCCTCTGAGACAAAAATCCCACAGAACTTTAAAAGACATGATACAGGGTAGAAGTTGTTATTTGTGTCTTTCTACCAGCTTCCTATCTTTTGTACTGTTTTAAAAATCGAAACATATACTGACTAGAGACAGTTAATCTATTCTTAAAACAATAAAACTAAAGAGAATATTTTCTCTTTCTGAAGATCAATGTGAATTATTTATTGGTGTAGTATTTGTGTCTCCTTGCCCATTTTAGTAGATAAATGAGAAATCCTACTAACTAGCCACCTTCCTACCCTAAAAAAAAAAAAAAAATCATATTCTTTCAACTGTGTTGTACTTCATTAGTGAAGTGGCTTTGAACTTCAGGAATCTGGAAACCACTTATTAAATAAGTGAACACATATTCTTGACTTACAGCTTTAATTTCTATTTGCATATCCTGTGCCAACCATCATTAAGAGATGTTAAATTTTTGATTAATCATCTGGATTTCTGGAAAGGTATTTCACATCTTTGCCAGATACTTATATCATCAATTCTTAGGATATCAAATTTTTAAAGAGAAATGAAGACTTTTCATTCCTCATATATGTATTATTACTCTTTCCAAGAGAGAGCTAAAGAAGGTCTTGGATTTCAAGATGTCCTGGACATTCTGTGGCCCATTTTTTTTTTTTTTACTAGTGAATAAATGGTAGTAACTCTAGAAAAAGGAGAAGGAAGGTTAGTTGGAGTGGATATATTCTGGAACAGCAATTATTTGTTTGCATTCTACGTCATGAAAGTGGGTGTTGTATATTGACTAGTGTCTATATAGTGTTCTCCCATTTACCACATTATTGTGATAATTCGGATTGGGATAATATTATTAATCTTTTATCTCAGAGACAACAGTATGTAATAGTTAAGTGCAACTCTGGTTTTTAATAGCTGAGTGGTGGAAGCCTCTAGAAATGATCTTCTCAAGTATTCTTTGTTACAAACATCAGATTAAAGCTTGTTTTAAGAAAAGGGCATCTAAAAATAAGTCAGATAGTTAGAGGTTAGAATTTTTCAAGTTTAACAGTACATCATCATTAATTTTAGTAGGAGTAATTTCAACAATGTAGTATGGGTAAAAGTGAGATTGCAGGGTGCAAAGTGAGAAAAAGAAAAAAGCAAAGTGGAGGATTAAAAAAAGCAAAGTGGAGAAAGAGAATGTGGCTTCCTCCCTGGACAAGTTGTATGAAGAGGGTAAGAGAGAAATTGAACTCTCACCTTTTCAACTAAAGGGAGCAATTTACATCTTTTCTTTTGGCATATCCAAATTGCCAGCATTTCTTCCCTTGCCATTAGACAAAATAAGAGAGGTATATAATAAATAAAATGAGAAAAAAAGAATATACTGGAGGGAGTTCAGTCAAAAATAAAAAATACCTCAAATAAACATTTTTAGACTAGAGAAGAGATGACAATATTTTTAGACTGAAGAAAAAATCAAACAGAGGAAAATGTTGACAATATAGACCAATCATAAGGCAGCACAGTTTTTTAATGTAAAGTGCCAGATAGTAAGGTATTTTAGGTTTTGAGGGGCACATGACCCCTGTAGCAACAGTAGAACTAACTCTACCTTTATAGCATGAAAGCAGCCGCTAGACAATACACACACAAATGGACCTGGCTGTTTCCATAAACTTTATTTCCAAAAACAGCATGCAAGGTTTGAGCAATGGGCCATAGCTTGAAAGCCTCTGGTGTAGATGGTAGAAGAAAACTGAAGTGCAGGGGAGGGCATACAGTGAGGGGAGGGCAGTAGCAGAAGGTTAGCTTTTCAGGTCTGGGTGCATGCAGGGAGAACACAGCTAATGGCCTCACATTTTCTTAAGAAGATAGAATCCTATCTATAATATCAAAATGAAGAGGTACGGATAATCGGGTCTTGGAGAAAGATAAGAGATAATTTCAAAAGTTTTGGGGGGAAATGAGAAAGGAATTGATAAAGGACAATGCCAAACTGTATGTGGAACCTATGTGCAGAAACTCCTCCTAATGGGAGTGTGATTTTCTTTCACAAAGAGCTTAGTCCCTGGGTGTGAATTCAGAGAGACCAACTTAGCCACCAGTTCCCTTCATCCTTTGAAGAAAGTTCCAGTTCTGAGACGCCCCCCTATATAGACAATGCTTTTTCCCCTATGCATATATACCTGTAGTAACATTTAATTAGTAAATTAGGCCTAAGAACAGACTAACGATAGGTGATCATAAACCAGAACAATTATTCACTAACATTATGCTGTCATGAAAATTACGTGAATGTGGTCTTTCTTGCTCTCAAAAGATCTTACTGTATGTGCTCACCCTTCATCTTGTGATAACGTGAGGTGATACAATGCCTGAGTGTTGAGAGAAAGTAAGGTGAAGGATACAGGAATGTAGTCTCAACATGTGATATTTTTTCTTTCCTTATGAAATCAAGAACTTCTACCTTTTCACTTAAATGGAGTGCTTTGTGGCTTCTCCTTGGCATATCTGAATTGCCAGCATCTCGTCAGCTTTGAGGTCATTATTAAGTAAAATAAAGGTAACTTGAAGAGAAGCATTGTGATACCATGACAGTTGATCTGACAAAGGAAATGGCTACTAAGTGACTAATGGTTGGGTATGCTGGACAAAGGGATGATTCACATCCTGGGTAGGACATGGAACAGGATGGTGCAGGATTTTATCACACTACTTAGAATGGTGCACAATTTAAAACTCATAAATTGCTTATTTTTGGATTTTTCAATTTAATATTTACAGACCTTGATTGACTATGGGTCACTGAAAGCATGGAAAGCAAAACTACAGATAGGGTGGGGACTACCATATTGAGCTGAGGTTTGGATTTTTCTGACTCGTTGCACCTGAAGGACTGTACTAAAAGGAATCAAAGGTATTAGTCAGATAATAGTCCAGATGAACAGCCATTAGTTTCAAGTTATCAAAAGAAGAAAAAGATCAAAAAGGACCAGAAAACTGAGAGAAAACAGAAAGATTGATGTTCTGGATATCTCTGTGGGGTTGAAGAACAGGAGTTGAAAAAAGGAGTGAGGAACTGTTGAGGTAGAAGGTTCAGATAAAAAAAATATGATAACAGTAAATGTTCAGGATGCATTTTTGGATAGATTGCTGTCTTGAGTAAAATTTGCTATCTGAGGTTATAAATGAAATATATGCAAAACAGAAAAATGCACAATTTGTATTCTCAAACGCTAAAGTTTTGATTATTAAGAAGTCAATGACAATGTTATGTGAAACTTTAATATCATTAAGAATGGCATGGGAATTTGATAATGACAACTTTAGCTATACAGTTTTTTCTCTTTTTCTTTTGCTATGCACCTTTTTAAATTTTCTGAAAATTTACTTTTTTGGTAATAAAACTAGTTTTTAAAATTTTCAAGTTTAATTTTTTGTGGTAAACTTATATTGTTCTGGTGCTGTTCCCAATTCATGATGTGAGAACATTCAAAGAAAATAACATTGATAATCCTTATTATGAGAAAAGCTATAATAAAGTATTAAATGAATTGGAATACAAAAGTATTAAGAGATAAAATCATGGCACACAGTTTCATGTAATATTTCATCAGAATTGTGAAAAAATGTATTGAAAATGAGAAAAAATAGTTATAGTTGATTTTCTTTATAAGTAACAAACTCCATGCTATGAATTTTATATATTTATGTGAGAAAATTTACTGAACTGGAGAACCAAGTTTGGGCAAAATCCATTACACAGGTATCTTTCCAAACTTTTCTTAATCATGGTGTCCCTTGAATTTAAGGTATCTTCTTACACGTTTTGAGATAAAGTAATGAATGCACTCGACTACAAAAGACTAGCAGTTCATATGAGATTAAATTTTTAAAAAATACATGCCACAAAAAGCAGAAATAGTTGGGTTTTGTTTTGTTTTGTTTTTCTTTTACATACAAATCTCCTACTGTAAAAACAGTGTTTTCATTAGACGGCCTCCTAGAATTTAAAAATAAAATGCTAGACTAGAGCATAAACTAATGTATTGAATTTTCTGACTACAACTAGGATAATGTATTTAGAAGTGTACCCTTAACCTGCTAACAAATGAATAAATGTGTGTACAGTATGCAATTAAAAATTTTTCAAAGACAAAATGGATCTTGTCACAAAGAGAGATACTTTTAAATCATGCTAGTCTCTATAGATATGTCAATAATATATAATTTTGTCATCTCCTACTTCTTTAAATTTGACCATTACTCATTTCAGTGCCCTTAGTGGTCTAGCTGTCTTTTCGGAGGAAGAAAGACACCATTTTACAAAGTCAAAAGGGAAGGATTTAAACACAAGCGCAGATGGAGCTTGGTGTGTAAGTATAGGATGGAGAAGCTACTGATGGCTTCCAAAAGTGGGGATCATCTCCTGAGAGACTCAGAGGCTGAAGGTAGAAGACACAGGTTCACTTGTCAGTGGAGAAGGTCTCCTAGAGCATTGTGGTCATAAATCTGTTGCAATTATCAAATCTTAAAGTAATTTGATTTTTTCCAACAGCATAACGTAGTCCAGGCATAGAAGCAGAGAGAGTTGATTACAGAACGAATATGGGTTTGGGGTAACACAAGGGAGGTATACAGAAGTGACATGTACTAAGGGACAGGATGGAGCTTTGGAATATAAATCCTTTTACTTACCCATCTTCTTCTTATGGAGATCTAAGCTATGTAACCAAAGAGCAATAAATAAATACTGTACTACCGATGGTTAGTAGAAATCACTCCATTACCTATCAACCAAGCAAGAAACAATGCAGAGGAAAAGGCTGCATGTAACCTCCTGCTATGTAAGCATGCTTTGGAGAGGGATTGAAGTGAAATATTAAAGGATGACGCTATAAAGATATTTCTTCTTTCCATGCATTTGGTGCACTGGTATAGTTTCTGATGAAAGTAAGGTTTTTTTGGTTGTGTTTTTTTGTTTCTGTTTCTTTTCCTGATACTGGGGATTGAACCCAAGGGTGTTTAGCCACTAAGCTATATCCCAAACCCTTTTTATTTTTATTTTTTTAAATTTTGAGTCAGGATCTCACTAAGTTGTTTAGGACTTTGATAACTTGCTGAAGCTGGCTTTTTGAACTTGTGATCCTCCTGCCTCAGTCTCCTGAGACACCAGGATTATAGGTGTGTGTCACCACACTGGGCTGAATCATTCTTAAAGTATGCCTAAATTTTCCTAAATTTAAAACTCTGCATATATAAGGAAGAATTGCAAGGAACTACAATATATTGAGCACCAAATATGTACTATGCTCTTCATGTATATTATTTCACTTACTCTGCAACAACCCATGGAGGGAAATATTGTTACTGCTTTTATATATGTGGAAATTTAGGCTCAGAAAAATTAAGCAATGAGCCTAAGGCTAGACAGGTGGTTTTGACTGAAGCCATAATTTAAACCCAAAACTAACTCTTAAGTTTATAATTTGTAGTATCCATTTGTTTTGGGTACTTGTTTGTTTTATTGCAAATAGGTAGAATTTTTTTTTTCTGATAGTGGTGTACTTTCTTTTGAGAAACTAGATTTTGATATATAAATTAATTTAGCAAAAAAGTCATAATATTGCAAATGAATAAATTAATGTAGTATATTCTCTACCAAAAGTATTTTTTAAAAGAACATCCACTTTAGTGTTTTAAGCTTTTAATAATATAATAACATAGGTCTGGGGAGATAAAATGACCTTCACTCTATTCCCTAATCTCTGTTTGCATGAAAGTCATCTCACAGTATTTCATGTTAGGGCATATTTTTTTTATTACATTTCTAAAAGCATATCAAATATAGTTTGACAAACAGCCACAAAGAATATACTTAAGAACTCGCAAATAACTTATAATTTCAAAGTTCTTCTCTATTGTGGACATTTCTTTCCTGTTTTTGAAAATGTTGACTTTATCGGCTAGGTTTTTCCTTGTGTCTATTGTTTACTATCTAAATTAATTATATAGATGATTTTTAAATGATCAAGATAGGTGCTGATAATTTATTTTATGTTATCATAGGCTTTGACTTAGAACATTAATAACAACGAGAAGACTTAAGATTTTGAATATACATTTCATCCCCAAATCACAAGATGTGATTAAATTTATCTCTCTAGCTGGGCTCCTTTGCTCTTTCTATCATTACATAGTTTCTTCATCTTTTCACCAGGGCTGCTTCAGGGAAGCCAAAACCCTTAGTGTTGTCTCAGGGGCCAAAGATGCATACCTAAGAAGGAGACAGCCAGGCAGAAGATGTCTCCTTTTAAGACCAAGACTTGGAAAGGATATAGCCTCACTTCTCCCACATTCTATTATTGAGGCAAGTCAGAACAGGCTGCCCATTTTAAGAGTAGGATATATAGACTCTACTTCTTAATAGAGATGGCAAGTCTTGGCAAGAAATGTGGTACAGGAAACGTTGCAACTATTTTTGGAAAATAAAACCTGTCATAAAAATACCATTTTTGAAGGCAGGTGAAAACATTAAATTTTTCCATACTGAAAAAAGGGAAGATAGTTAATATTTATAAAAGATCTTCTATGAACTTGCCATTTCATATGCATGACCTTATTTGTTGCTTATAACAGTTCTCCTCATTTTACAAATGATAAAACAGGCTCTAAGAGGTGATGAAACTTGTTAGCCCACCTACTAAGTGACAGAGGTGAATTCAAGCTGATTTTTTTTTTAACTCCAAAATCCTTTTTATTTTTATCTTACTCCAGCAAGCAATCGTTGTAGGGGGAATACTCAGTAACATTTGATATTTTATCAACTTGAGTTTCCTATTAGCTGTAGTATTTTTTCCTGTAGTATTTCAATATTTCATACATATAATGATAACCCCAAAAGGAATGATATTTCTAATATACAATATGTGGTTCATCAGAAAAGAAATTTTTAATTTTCTACTTTAATATGTAAAGTAATATTCATTGTTTAATATTTGTATTTATCATTTCAATATGTATAGCATGTATTATAATAATCCATTTATAAACCTAACTTCTTGACCAGACTGTGGTTTCTTTGAAATCAGAGAAAGTATATATTTTAGTTAGTGTTTTTGTTGCTGTAATCAAAAGAACTAACAAGGACAATGTAGAGGAAGAAAAGTTTATTTCAGCTCATGGTTTCAGAGGTTCAATCCATGGTTGGCCAACTCCATAACTCTGGGCCAAGGTGAGACAGAACATTGTGGTGGAAGGGCATGGCAGAGGATGGCAGCTCAGAACATGGCTACCAAGAAGCACAGAGAGCTCTACTTACCAGGGATAAAACATAAACTCCAAATGCATGACCCCAGTGACCTACTTCCTCCAGGTACACCCTACCTGCCTCCATTTACCACCCAGTTAATCCATATCAGTGGATAGGTTACAACTCTCATAATCTAAGCCTCTCATGATCTAATCATTTCAACTCTGTACATTCTTGCATTGTCTCATACATGAGCCTTTGTGAGACACCTTGTCTTTAAACCATAACAAAGTGTAATTCATATATGTCCCTAGAACTTAGAATAGTAGCCAGCTGTGGAGGCACATGCCTGTAATCCCAGCTGTTCAGGAGGTTGAGGCAGGAGGACTGAAGTTCAAGACCAGCCTCAGCAACTTAGTGAGGCCCAAAGCAACTTAGTAAGACCCTGTATTTAAAAAGAAAGAAAAAAAAAAGGGTTAGGGATGTGGGTCAGTGGTTAAGTGCCCCTGGGTTCAATCCCCAGTACCAAAATAATAATAACAATAATATAATAAAGTAAAAAATTTCTTATAAAAGAAATGCTTTTAAGAATAATCAAGCTCACCCATATTTTACATATGGACAAGCTAAGTTCTAGAAAGAACATGTACATAATATAACTTAAGGTCAAATAACTAAAGTTCAAGAAAGTATCTTTCCTAAATGTGCTTGCTCTTTACTCTTTTCAATTCAATTCAATTCTTGACTGAATGTTAAACAGGTTGCTGAGAGGAGTTGTGTGTTTTTGTCAGTTTTAGGAGATAATGTTTCTTATTTGACTTATAGCTCTGTGTAGTGCCAATGACTTAGACAGATTACATCTTGAGACAACTTTCAACTTTATGTATTTGATGACTTTATGAAATCACTTCCCAGGGAGAAAAGGGAAATCATGGGTCCCATTTCAATTATGGTTTTCTTAGAGACATATGTGTTTTATGCAAAGAACACTAAATAGAGAGTCACAATTCTGGCACTTACTAGCTCTGTATCCTTTAGCAAATCATTTTGTTTCTATGTCTTTATTCCTTTATTGCAGAATAAGGTAGTTTTAGTGGTTCTTAACCTGGGATATTACAACCCTCAGGGCGTTTTTGGAAATGTGGGTGGAAATTTTATTACCACAGCTTGGGGGCACGACTGACAATTAGTGAAAAATTCCCAGGGAAAATATTCTTCAAGTGTATGTGAAAGACTCATATTATGAAAAATCATCTTGACTTAAATGCCAGTGGTTGACTCTGGTGAGAATCAGTGAAATCTATATAATTCAGAAGTTAAATTTTCTAATTCTAATTCTAAAACTTCTTCTTAAGACAATCTGCTTATAAAAATGTGTGTTATTCTTAACAGTGACTGAAAGGTGAATAGAAGGTTATTTCTTTGCCTTAGGAAACAAAAAGCAATTAGCATCTTTTTTGTTTTCTTTCAATGTGACTTTAAATTATCTTGCAAGAATGTGGAGTTTAAGGAAGCCCATAAATGAATTACGAGCAAAACAGATCTCTGGGTCAAGATCCAGGATGAATTCTGGAGCATCTATTCGAGTCAGTGTTGGATTTTCTGAAAACTCTGTGTACATGTAGGTGAAATTGCTGTCCCTTTGGACAAAGCAGGGAGCAGAGGAATGATAGCAGAAGAAAAGGTTTTGAAGGTACAACATGAAGCTGCCTTTACCAGCCCCTAGGACATTTTCCAGAGAGGACAATCCAAGGACGCGTGTATCTTCTCATCATATATAAATCAGGTTGGGACTTGTGCTTAATGGAATTGTGTTAGGGCTCTGAGAACATCTTTCAGGAGACTGAGTAAGCTGTGCTATTTATGGTGTCTAGGTCGTAAGGATGCTGATACATTCTTTTATTACTAGAATTTAAAATATATTACCAGGGTGTCTGTAGCCTATGGGGTGCAGACTGGAAAGAGCATTTTTATTGTTTCTTTGGAAGAGGGAAAGACATTATTCTGTTATGGTAAGCACAAACATATTGATAAGCTTACCATTTGCTATTAGAGTCTAGAGGATAGAATATAAATCTTTGTTTTATTGATAATCACATTTCTAAGCATTCAAATATATTTCAGATTGCCTAGGTCTTCATTTCATGTTTTACACTATTGCCTTAAAGGTTAAGTATTTTTGACTATAGGTGCTCTTAACTTGTATTTTTTTATTCCCTATACTACTGAAAACAATTATTAGGTTCTTGGTGAAAAAAGCTTTTAGTTAAATTCATTTAAAAAATCAGAGATTTTTGCAAAACTTGCCTATCATTATACAAGGAGGGGCTCTTTTCAGAAACTTGCAGAGCAGAGATGACTTCAGTTTGCTGGTATAGGCACTCATTAGCTATGTGACCCTAAGGAAGATAGAAAGTGGTGAATTGTTAGTACCGATATCTGTTTCTATTCTAAGATGTATGAGTTCTAGTTACTGCAGTTATAGAAATTGATAGTGATAGCCAACATCTTTTGCTTCTGACCATTTAAAAATGTGTTTTACTTTTAACAAATGAGCTTAGTATTTTTTAAAGGAAGAATATATTTTATTGCAGATTGGAAACCTTTATGTGATAAATCAGGAGCAAAATCAGAATGCAAATGGGATATTGGAAATATATATTTTTAAAATATATGACAGTATTAAGTCTTTAGCTGTAAAGAAGTTGTTCAAATCAGTAGAAAGTATATAAGCAATTTATAAAATAATGTTCAAACTTACTAGTGATAAAAATTATAAATTGAGCTGGGCTCAGTGGCACATTGCCTGTAATCCAGGAATTTGGGAGGCTGAGGCAGGAGGATCTCTAGTTGGAGGCCAGCTCCAACAACTTAGTGAAACTATAAGTAACTTAGCAAGACCCTATCTCAAAACAAACAGGGATGGGAATGTAGATCAGTGGCAAATGGATCATGGGTTCAATCTGCAGTATAAAAAATAATTGCAAATTAAAACAATAAGATTTGATTTTCACCTGTCAGATCTATGATATAGCTGATAAAGGTGTCAATGAAAAATAACAACTCTTGAGCTCAGTATTTGTATGCATGGAACTGATGTCATCCAATGGAATATAGTAACAATATAAAATATTTAAAGTAATCAGTATCTCTCTGTTGTTAAGAGCAGAAAGAACTTTTATTTTCTTTTTGGTTTTTCTTTTTTACATTGAATTTATTTGGGTGGTGTCTTTTGGTGTTTGAGATCCACATCTTTCCATATAGCATCTGCCTTTTCCCCTTATTTGTTTGAATCCTGCACTTGGTTTATGCTACATAAAGATGTACTCCCAGAGAATTATTCTAAAACTGTCGCTGATAAAAATATGTACAGGTTGTTTCTGTACAAAGGTCCTAGAGACCATTGTAAGAAATTTGCTTTAGCACCCCAGTCAATAAATGATTGATTGTGTTTATTTTGTTTCTTATGGCTTTTGATTTGATTTTTCACTGGAACTTTTATTTCATATCACTGCACTTCATTTTCATTTTAACATTATCTTGAGACACAATATAGAGGTTTCTTTCCTTTAGGCTAGTTATAATAGGTGTCCGGAGACTAATAGTTCTTACAGGAGCATTTTTAAGGCAGAAGTTTGGTTTCATTCATTCCTTCTTTATCATGGCCAGCAAAACCCACATAATCCTGATACCCAAACGTACCCTCCAGCTTCATTTTCTGTAATGTTCCCTTTACCTTCTAAACTTCAGTTCTGCAGACCTGTTTCCTGACTTAGGGCTTTCAATTTTGCCCTCTCTTATTTCATAGGTCTGACTTCATATCATTCAAATCCAAACTCAAATGTTGCCTTTAGAGAAGTCTTTCCTAACCACTGAACTGGAAATAGCATACCATCAGTCCCTCTCTGCAATTCCACCTTTCTAAAATTTAATATAACATTAATCAGAATTAGAAATGTTTTTGTTTACTTTTTAATGTTTTTGTCCATCTTTATTCCACCGGAACATTAAATTCAATGAGATTATTGTTCACCACAGTGTCTATAATATGTGGGGGAGTGCTAACAGTAAGTCTCAGTATTTATTCAACGAATGAATGAGTTAGGTTTTACTATGTAAAAAACTCATGGTTCATAGTTCCTTTCACTTAAAATACATAATTATTTTTAAAAGGAATTCTAGAGGACTTTTAATTTAAATTTTGATTTCACAGATACAGAAACTGCGGTTCAGAGAGGTAGAGATAAAGCTAAATGGTAAGAGTGAAGATGAATCTAACATTCCTAAATGTGGAAACCTGAGTCCTATTATATCCTATTTTTTGTTACTCTAGTGGAATAAATCCATCCAGTAGTTTACACATGTCCTCAAGTGTTTGTCTTTTATTTTAAAATCTAAAACCTCTGGAAAGCCACTTTGTATAACCTTGACATCCAAATTCATTTGGTGGCAGAAATTTAACGTAAACTAATATAAGCCTATTTATAGATTTTGTGTATCCTTCTTAGTGTGTCTATTCATGTATTTCATTACAGAAATACTAATACATTTGATTATAGCCTTGTGCCCCAGATCCTGCTGGGGACTATTATATAATTTTTGATACATATATAGTATAAACTTTCTAAAATTAAAATGTTTCTGAATTTGAAACTGAAGTTGACCCTAAGGATTCAAGTGAGGTAGAAGAGGCATACAACATATATTCTTTCTACTAAGAAAAATGGAACCATGAAAGAGAGTGAAGAAATTATTTGGCTTGACAATTTTATATTGCAGGTGAGAAAATTAGGATATGTGTGTATGTGTGTATGTGTGTGTGTGTGTGTGTGTGTGTGTGTGTATAAAACTAGAGTATTAAATCTCTTACTCCTATTCAAAGAACTTTTGATCCTATTACAAATAGAAAGGATATTGATGAATGCTGTACTGTATTCTCTTCTCTGGATCATTTCACATAGACCATCTCAGTAATCTTTAAACTTCCCAAAGTAGGTACCAATATTATCTTCACATAAGTATGGTAAGTTTTTTTTTTTTTTTTGACAAGTTACATAAGTTGTTCAAGGTCACACAAGTATAAATAGCACATTGGGATTTGAGCTCAGGACAGTCTGGCTCTAAAGACTATATTTGTAACTATAACTTCTAATTCATGAGACTTTCAAAGAATAAGATCATTACATGATTCTTTGAAATGATTTATGAACTATAAAGTCTTCTAATTGTTGAAAATATATCAGGTTAAGGTCTCAAAATGTAGAAAGGAATTTAAAATTTTATGAAAGTGAATCATTTTTTATATTGGAATTTTAAGGTTTCCAGATTATTTGCAGAGCTTTCCATACTTCTGTGATAATAAAGTAAGAATATTTAGACATTCCAAATATAATAATCATCCATCTATAACATCAAAAGTTGAAAAGAAAAAGGTAGCTCTGATTTTCTAACTGAAGTAATATGCCTTCTACACACAAAAAATCATTTCCCTAGTACTCCTAAATTTTAATTAAATTTTTATATTATTTAAGGATGCAAAGATTAAACTATTTAACTTCCATGTGGAAATAGTCCCTATGTAACCATTAAACCAAAATAGGTTTGTAACTTAAATATAGTCAAAATTACAAATAAATGTGATCCAAATGAGAATGACTGATTTCATGTAACTAACAACATTTGTTGAAATTTAGTCACCTTCTTGCAACATCCATGTGGTATGAACTCTTTCCATATGAGTTCTTTTGAAATCATGGCATATCATCACTGTGCGCCATGTCATGACACAATTCTCCTGTATTTGTATTAGAGTGAAGCAACTGTGACATGTTAGTCTGTGTGGTGGTTTTTGAGGTTATTTAGCCTTCATTTGGCTTGAATACATTTTTATATAGTAAGTCCTCCACTATTCTTTTCTTACTAGCTCAGGGCAACTGAAGTAGTACTTTTTGGCATCTAACTGTAAACATGAACACTAATGTGGACATTAAAATCTCAAGGCTATACTCAGTTATAAGGTGATTATCCAGTTGAACCAGAATGTACTTTTATTAGTTCTTTTATAGTATTGCCTGAAATGAAAAGATCATATTGAAAGTCAATTATCATAGATAAATTATGGATCTCCTTAGACCTCCAAGATCTCCTTAGACCTCATCTTTAAAGTATTATTTCTGCTTTCTCCATCAAAGCTTGGCCCCTATTTCTTCTGAACAGAAAAGTAGGTTGTAGATGTTACCTCTTCACAATATCTTTCTTTCAGGCAATCTCAACTTTCTTCCCCAAAGACTAGCAAAATTCATTTAAATTACCTAGCAAAAGCAAAACATCATTTCCATGACCCATGATTAATTTATTAGGGGTAGAAAATGACAACTTCTCTACAGGAAATTACATGTCATTGGGGATTTGAGAAAAGAATTACACTTATAATCTACCAGGAAGAAGTAGAGAGGAATAAACAAAACAAAAGTTGACCAAGCTGAATAGTTTTCAACTCTGACTAGTGATTAGAATCAACCTATAAAAGTATCATTTCATGGTTGCCAACCACTTTATGATTTAATTAATGTCAGGTGGATAAAGAACATCAGTACTTTAAAAATAGACTTTATTTTTTAGAGCAGGTTTAAGAACAAAATTGAGAAGATACAATGACTTCTGATATACTTCCTATTCCCGCAGTCTCCCCCATTATTAACATCCCCCACCAGAGTGGCGCATTTGTTATAGTTGATAAACCTACGTTGACACATGATTATTATAAAACTTCTATAGTTTATGTTAGAATTACTATTGAATTTCTATTGTTGTTATGTATTCCATTAATATAAGACAAATATATTGTAACATTTATTCAATATTAATAGTAACATTCATAGTAGTTTCACTGCCCTAAAAAAATCTTCTGTGCCTTTTCTGTTCATCAGTAGTTTTAAGTTTCTCAGATAATGCTAATGTGTTGGTCAGGGTTGAAAATCCCTAATAACTGAAGGAAAACCAGCCATGCCACTACTGTTTTACATACACTTTTGTGAAATTCAATACCTGACAGATATATCTAAGATGCATAGCATGAACTTCTCTGATCTAACTATTACCTACATCATTATCATCATATCTTAAAATTGTTTTGCTAGATTGCCTTTCTAATATTTAAATATATCTAATGTGTTTTTTTTTCAAGTTCTTAAAAGTTCATTGTATAACTAATGGTTTCTTATGAGTGGGACAAAGATAGATTGCTTTCCACCTGCCTGTATCCATGTCATATTGCTAAACATCTATAGGGTTCCTTCCTATTAAACAGAATTGGCCTTTGAATCATTCTCAGTGCTGTGCTCTGGACAGCCAGTAGTAGCTCAGAGAAGTTGGCTCATGAAATGCATCTACTTGCTTTGCATGACTTAAAATATTATTTGCAATAATAATGATGCTATGTTATATGATGAGATTGGAATCAGCATGCTTAATTAATTCCTCCAAATATTTTTCCCTTCCCAGAGCCATACTGGTGAAATAATGCCCTTATTCCCTAGAAAACAGAACAGGGCTGCGATACTTCTTTTGGTAATTATCAAATGCATAGAAGACAATTGAAAATCTTTTAACTAACCTGAAACTAAATCTAAAGTGTACAATTCTCAGGTAAACCTTGAAAGTATATTTATTTATTTAAAAAATATTTTTAAGCACATGTCATATGCAGATCCTATAAAAGAGGCATTCACATCTGCTAACTTAGGAAAGCCATATAAGAAATATGTGAATCAATTTATTGATTTATTGATAAGGAAACATGATCAGAAATATTTAACTGGTATTCCCAATGTTGTCCAAACTATTAAATCAGAGGGTCAGGATTTCTAGTAAGACCCTCAAATTCTAAGTCAATATTCCCACTATTTCATTCAATCAAAGAACACATATTGGGAGATTAAAATACCAGAAAGACTTCTAAGATTTTTTAACCTAGTGATAAAATTTAACCCTTGTAGTATTGCCACGAAGAGCAAATGAGCAAGGGAACAAATATTTTTGGGGAAAAAAAAATCAACTCTACAAATGTGAGCAAATTTGGATTACAGTGAACATACACCATTTGCCTGATATGTGTTGCTGATTTCTTTAAATCTCTAATAGTCCCTTCCTCCAAGCTCACTAGGAATGAAGGTGAGCAGACAGAACCCAGTGGGTAATGTTAAAGGAATTTATAGTCTGTGTTAGAAGTAGAGGACATATCATCAAGTCTCAGGAGTAAGATCTGAAATGTGTTTAAATGATAGGCCCTTTACGAAAAGCCTGCCAGTGTGCACAGTTTCTTGAGTCTCCTTAGCAAAGAGATGCAGATTTACCATGTATCCCATGGCATCTTGTTATCTCTACATGTATTTATGTGCAAGATTTATTGCTCTGTTACCTAAGTGCTTAGACAAACACCACTTTTAGCTCCAGGCAAGTTTCATTTTTTATGGACATGGGAATATCCAATTGTGTGAATCCTGGAATGGTAAATTGAAACTATACTCCTCTGAATAACAAGTTTGATGATGAGAACCTTTCATAATATGAAGATTCTCATTAACCACTCAGGTTGCTTTGAAACTTTAATAATCACAAAATAAACAACAACAAAAACCCACAATCTACAGTGAACCTTATTATAAGGAAAGATTTTTAATATTCTTATTTCCATATTTATTTCTGTATCTAGTAGGAATAGGACTCTACTGCCCATTTTTATTACATGGATGTCCAAACTCTTACAGAAAACTTGAGTCTTATGCCTAGAGATGGTTATTTTCCTCATTAGTAAAGGATATTTAAAATTGATTTAATGATATCAATAATGTCTCTTTGAGTGTGATATAAAAAGAAATTTAAAAATGTTCCATCTTGATTTTTAGATGAAAAAAATCAAAGTAGAGAATACAATCAATAGAAATCTTCCTTAAGGTTCCAATGATAAATATTTATAGGAGTATTTGCTCAGTAACCTTATCATTAGAATTGGCTTTTTAAAATTAGACTTTTATAGTTATACATAGTAGTTGGGTTCATCCTGACAAATTCATACATACATGGAAATCAATTTCAGCTTATGATCCTCCCTTTCCCTCCAGTCTTCCCTCCCATTATCCTTCCTTTACTCAACTTCCTTTCACTCATCTATTAATGTATATTTGATTGGTTCTTTGTAGGGTTGACTTTTCACTCACAGAGGTGACCAGGCAGACATGTGTGTACTACATGATGTGGCACCACTATAAATGATTCATCTAAGTGCAACCTAATATAATCTAAGTCAACCACTCTCTCTTTCACCAATGTTTGAAATTGGGAATAAAGGGTAGTCATTATTAGCTTCTGGGTCAAATGGAAGACTGAGAAGAGGCAAGAACTTTATATTCACACTCCCAACATGTAGAAATTATGGGGAAAATTTTTAAAATAGTAATAACAATGAGCTTAAAGAATGATGAGAGAAGAGAGAACCCCAAATGTAAGCAACGTTGGTGAAACTGGATTGCCTTTGGGGATATATATCTGATATCTACCTTATGTTATAGTTTGGATATGAGGTGTCCTCCATATCATCTTATGTGTATAAAAAAAATACAGGAATGTTCAGAGGTAAAAACATTAGATTATGAGAGCTGTAACCTAATCAGTAGATTAATCCACTTGAATGGGTTAACTGGGTGGTAACCATAGGTAGGTGGGCATGACTGGAGGAAGTAGGTCTCTGGGGGTATGCATTTGGGGTTTATATTTTGTCCCTGGCACATTGTGCTCTCTCTCTCTCTCTCTCTGTCTCTCTCTGTCTCTCTTTCTGTCTCTGTCTCTCTGATTCCTAGCTGTAATGTCCTGAGCTGCTTTTCTCCACCATCCTCTTTCAACATAATGTCATGCTTCACCTTGTTCCCAGAGCTTTGGAGTTGACCAACCATGAACTGAACCTCTGAAACTGTGAGGCAAAGTAAACTTCTCTAAATTTTTCTTGTCAGACCTTTTGGTTACAATAATGTAAAGCTGACTAAAAAACGTTAAGTGTTAGGACTTTTTGTCTCATGGAGATGATTCTTGAGGCTGAAATTCCCATACATGGTGAGTAGCCAGAATTGGAACTCTATTCATAAAGCATAGAAAATTCCCTTAGGATTTAGGGATGCAACATAAACATAGGCTGAGATTTCATGTCTTGAAAGGTATAAAGGATGTACCTTTTATATTCTCTCAGATTCCCTTCAGTCTGTCACTTTGGACCCTTAACCAGGATACTACCTTTTAAGAATGCAGAATCCTGCAACATATTTCTAAATAAAAATTTAGAGGCAAACATATCATAAACATGTCAATCTTAAATGGTATTAAGTAATAAATAAGCAGAAAAATGAGAAATCATATGAGGAAGTAGAAATAATAAAATGATTTGAAAACAATTTTAAAATAAATGTCATAAAAATTTTCAAAACTTGCTTGCACTCTTAACCCACAGCTGCCCCTCCAAAATTCATGAATTGCAGAGCAGCATCTAGACTGACATTGCTGCCTAAAAGTTTTCTGGTAGGTTTAATGTGCATTTTAGAACATTTCTGCCACATGGGCCATGTCTCATAGCACTGCGAGTGATGGCTGCCCTCTGAAAGCTAGTGATCATTGAGATGCAGCTTGTGTTAAGACCTGCTCAATGTAAGTATTCACAGGGAAAAGCACCAGAGAACACTGTGGCTGGCATTGAAGTAAATGGAAAGCCAACTGGGGTAGCCTTAAGACTGCTGGTGGAAAGATCAAGACTACCTGAGGCTCCTTTCTTTTTCAGACACCAATGTTATTAGTGTGTTTCTTTCTCAGTACCCTTGGTACATTAGAAAGCCTTCCCCAAAAAAGGGACCGTAGAGGCCAACCATTTCTGTCCCAATGAGGCCAACCACTTCTGTCCCAATGTGTACACCACCCTGGCTGGGAACAAGGAATGTCTTCTGAAGTACATGGAATAAGAGCTCACTATGATAAATGTTTTAGTCAGTTTGGCTTATTTTAAAAAATTTATTATTATTAATTTTTTTTTTTTTGTAATCATGAACAAAAGACTTGACAAGAACAATTTTAGAGGAGAAAAAGCTTATTTGGGACTCATGATTTCAGAGGTCCTTTCCATAGATGGCCAGTTCCATTGCTTTGAGCCCACAGTGAGGCAGGACATCATGGCAGAAGAGTGTGGTGGAGGAAAGCAGCTCAGGACACGGTCACCAAGAAGCATGGAGAGACTTCTCTCACCACAAGGACAAAATATATATCCCAAAAGCATGTCCCAATGACCCACCTCCTCCAGCCACATCCTACCTGCTACAGTTTCCACCCAGTTAATATGTATCAGGGGAGTAATAGACTGATTAGATTAAAACTCTTTCGAAACAATCATTTCACATCTAAATTTTCTTGCATTGTCTCACACATGAGCTTTTGAGGGACAACTCAGATCTAAACTAAAACATAAATAAGAACTTATAAACCTCATGGACTCTTAGAGATATGGCAAAACAGATTGGCACTTTGGGTGTGTGGAATGTTCAGCAACACTAAAGACAGAAAAGTTTTCGAAGTGACTAAAAAGGGCAGCTTTGCAAGCCAGATGCGGAAAGAAAAAGCTGGGTGCCTTTTGTTGTGAAACTTCACTGCAAATAGACCTTTTATAGATTTTTGATGTACTGTTTATCAATCGTGGTCTTTTTCATGAATCTGTAAATCACCTAAGATTACGAATTCATCTTGCTGCTCTATTTAGAAGCGAGTCATGAGTATTAGCAAAGTCTCTATCCAACTCTGTTGCCCCATCAGGGTTCCTATACTACCATTCTCAGCACCCCACTTGACCAGGTACCAATGTAAGGAATGTTTTTCTGCTCTTTAGAAAGATGAAAGGATAATTTTTGTAAATTAGGTCGCAACTACTTTATAAACAACATGTCCTAACCCTCATTTATCAGCTATAAGCCACTCTGGTGAATTATCACTATGGAACTTTCCTCCTCATTAGAGCTCACTCATCAGGTAATTTTTTGGAAATGTAACTTGCCTCAAAAATCCAGCCACGTTCACGTCACTCTAGCAAAGATAGCAATATTGTTTCAGGTTGGTTACCTTATATTTACTGCGTAATTAGAGCCCCTATGGAATGTTACCAACAAATATAGCTATCCCATATTCGACAGAGCATTTTTCTGTGATTGGATTTAATGCTGATGTTTGTTAGTTCTGTAGGACATTATAAAAACAAGAGTAGGCCAACTTTGGCTATCAACTAAAAAATTTAAAAATAATCTAGTCTTTGAAACAAAGAGAGGAAAGAATGAAGGAAGGAAGGAAAGAAGGAAGAAAAACAGAAATACAGCCTCTACAAATTAGTTAAATAGTAGATAGTTTCTTAATAGTGAATTGAAAGATAGATGTGAGTCACTCAGAATATAGTAAAAGAGATAAAGATAGAGAAAATGTGAGCTGGGCGTGTTGGCACATGCCTGTAATTCCAGTGAGTTGGGAGCCTGAGGCAGAAGGATTGCAAATTCAAAGTCAGTCTGAGCAACTTAGCGAGGCCCTAAGTAACTTGGTGAGACCCTGTCTCAAAATAAAAATAAAATAATAGTAACAATAATAATAAAGGGCTGGGAATGTGGCTCAGTGGTTAAGTGTCCCTGGCTTCAATCCATGGTACAAACAAACAAAAAAAAAGAAGAAGAAGAAGAAGAAGAAGAAGAAAGAAAGGAAGGGAGGGAGGGAAGAAGGGAGGAAGGAAGGAAAAGAAAAGAAAAGAGGAAGGTGAAGTTGAAGTCACAAGGTCTGGAAGATGTAAGGAGAAACAATCTCATGAATACAGATAGAGAAAAGAGAAGAGACACTGCCAGAGAATTTTCCAGAAGAAAAACAGGATTTAATATGTAGATTAAAAAGTATATCAAGTCCTAAGGAGAAAAGAAAAAGAAAAACCCCTCAAACTCGGGTACAAACTAAAAAAACATATGGAATAAAAAACTTAAAAGCTGAGAGAAAAAAAATCTCCCACACAGGAACAGCAAACAGCCTTCTTGACAGGAACAAGAGATCCAAGAGATGACTAGTGAGGCTGAACTGCTCCACAGAAAGGAGATTACAACTTATATCGAACACAAACTTATTTTCTTCCTGTTATGTGCACTGAAAAAAAGAGCAAGCCACTCAGTGGAGGGGAAAAAATGAAGCAACCATTTCTGTGAAAAAGTAGAGACAGATGGGGAGAGAGGAGTCTCTAAAGGTAATGATTTCCCAGGACTATGTTCCAGAGCCTTGAAAGACTTACCTGTCCTCAACTTCCATAAATAATGTATTAGCTTCCAATAAATCTGTTGCTTTTTAAAAATTGCTTAATTTACTTTAAATAGGGCTCTGTTATTTCTATCCAAAATGTTTAAGATATCCCCTCAAAGTTTCCAAGGATTAAAAACAAAAATTCAAATTCATTAACATTCATTGAATACCTCTTTGGACGTGACTCTGTGCATTTCAAGATGTTGCTGATTACAATAGCAATGGAGTTGAAATGGCAACAAGAAAATATATGAGGTGCATGAATTTAAGTGGTTAGAATCCAGTGCAGAGAAACAAATATGTAGACAACTGACTTTAATTCTTTACAAGATTGTAAGAGCTATGGCTGAATACTGTTAATTGATTTACCAATCCTCTTAGCAACAACTGAGGGTTAGAAAGCTTGGAAACTCTTCCAGTGTCACACAGTGTAGTAAGTGGTGGAGCTGGGATTCTAACACAAGTTTGTATGCCTCTGAAGTTCACAGTTTTAGCCTCCATACTACCAATAATAGTACCTACCAATTATGTGCCAGAGACTAAACAACTTTAGAGATATTATCTCTTTTAATCTTTGCCCTAAGATATGGGCATTACTAAATCTAATAGAAGACAATGAAGTTAGTCATCCTTAAATAAATTGACAAGGACCATACAATCAGCAAATGATGAACCATAATTCAAATTGGAATAAAGTGAGAATTGTGTTCATTCACTTCTCACAGGCATCCCACCACAGGTCTTTCTATGCTCACTAGCATGGGTTTCCTAGAAGACATCTTGTAGTTAGAAAGAATTTATCTCTATGCCCTTACATATACCCTAAGACTTTATATTACATGCCTTAATAATTTTCTCTTTAATCTCTCTCCACTGAGAGAGATAGAGGTTCTGAAGCTCAGCAAGCTTATAGCTGGGGAACACAAGGCTTGTTCTTTCTCTGTGAATTCCCAATATTTACAAATGATTCTGTGGTAGTCACTTTTCCTCCCTGATAATTTCCTCCCATATTCCCCATGCATTTTTCTTTCTCCTTCTTCTTTTTTTAATTGACGCATGATGGGGGACTCATACAACATGATGCTTTGATTTAACTGGTAGGATGAGAGTGGTGAACAGCCTAAGTCACCCCAGCAGATAATTACTTGCCTTAACTACAGCTGGATCGTTGGCTTCTCTCCATATCTTAGATGTCAGGTACTTAGATGTGGTATGCTTAGCACCATTTTTCCTCACCTTAAGAATTGATCCACAATTCTGGAGCCACAGGGAAGATCCTACTCAATGAGGAAATGCCATACAGATTGTTTTAGAAAATTCAAAATGATGCTATGTGGGTAAGCAATAGAGATAAGCAGAGCAGGAGACAGAGAGACTGAAGATCACATTTGTATTAGGGCTAAGAGAAAATAACCCTGGCCCAAACTTATCCCAAATTTTTACCAAAAACGAAGCCAGTTTTTAAATCATTAGATTTTGCCATAGTGAGCCCATGATGGGACTCTAAAGTGTCAGTTTACAAACTGTATTTCATGGAACCTATGGTTTAATAAGACACCTCAGGAGATGCTAAGGAGGGAGAATGAAGGAACCCCAATGTTTATTTTAAGAATACCTTTTTTTATTTTAATAATATATTTAAAAAGCTACTGGATGTGAAGTTAGAACCAGGGAACATGTCGGCTTATGGAATATATATTCTAATGGAGGAGACAAATGCCAATCAGTATCAGAAGCCAATGCCTGTTCTTCACTTAGGCCCTCTGAAGGAAGGCATACACATCTTTAAAAGAACATTGATAGAATTTAACTAGACCTGAGGATTAGAGAAATAAAGGGAAACAGGAGTAGCTCCAGAAAAGATGGTAAGTTAACTATATGAGATGTTGGAGAGGAGGGAGGGAAAAGAACATTCCAGATACAGGAATCAGTACCCACTGCATGGAGAATGGGTTCAAAACTTAGATGCTTGCATGGTGAGAATACAAAGAATAAGGGAAAAGAAGATAGGATATAAGACTAGAGAAAACAATCTAGACCAAAAACAGCTTGCAGTCCAATTAGTTTTAAGAATAATTTTAAGCTACTGAAGACTTCAAAATATAAAAATATACTACATAGCAACATTTTAGATTATTTTGATATAATTGTATATTCATATGCAATGTAAAGAAATAATATAGAGAAATCCCATATAACCTTTACACGGTTTTCCCCAATGTATTATCTTATAAAACCATAGTATAGTATTTCCTCTAGAATACTAACATTGACAGTCAAGATATAGAACATTTTCATCACCAAAAAGATTCCTCAAGTTGCCTTTTTATAACCCTTCCCACTTCATTTTTGTCCCCATCCTATACTTAATCTTGGGCAAACAATCTGATCTCCCTTTTTATAATTTTATCAAGATTTCTATATGAATGGAATTATATGTGTATGGAACCTTTGAGAATTTTTTTTCATTCAGTATAATTGTCTGACGATTTACCAAGGTCATTGTACTAATCGATAGTTCATTCCTTTTCATTGCTATATAGTGTTCCACAGCATGGATATTGCAGTTTTTAAACCATCCACCCACTGAAGGTCACCTGGACTATTTCCAGTTCTGACTATTATGATTAAAAGCTACTATAAATATTCATGTATAGGTTTCTGTATGAATATAAGTTTTCTTTTTCTGGGATAAATGCCCAGGAGTACAATTACTGCATTGTGTGGTAGTTGCATGTTCAGTTTTCAGTGAAACTGCTGAAAAACTAAAACTTTGGCTTTTTATAAAAATTTCCAGTTTTCACTTTAGATTCTTACCAGCAATGTCAAGTGATGCCGTTTCTTTGCATCCTTGCCAGCATTGTGATGTTACTACTTCTTTTTCTATCCATTTTAATAGGTATGTAGTGGTATCTCATCGGGTTTTTAATTTGCATTTTCTTAGTGGGAATGTCTTGGTCTATTACTGCTGCTAAAATACCTTAGAAGAGGAAATTTATAAATAATGAACATGTATTTCTCACAATTCTGGAGGCTGGGAAAATCAAGGTGTTAACAGATTTGGGAAAATAAAAGTGTTAGAATATTCTATCATATAAATCTATAATCTGTTAGGAGTTAATTTTATATAAGGTATGAGATATAGGTTGAGGTTTGTTTAGTTAATTATTTTTGCTAATGGATATCTAACTTTTCCAGCACAATTTATTGAAAAGTCTTTTTTCTCCTTGAATTCCTTCTTTCATTGGATCAATTCTGTACCTTTTAAAAAAATCAACTGAATATATTTGTGTAGGTCTATTTCTGAGTTCTCTGTTCTGTTCTGTTGATCTGTGTAACTATCCTCTCACTAAGGTCACAGAGTCTTGATTACTGTAGCTATTTATTAAGTTTTGAAACCAGGTAGATTGTGTTTCCGTGGGTATTCTACTTTTTCCAGTTTGTTTCAGCTACTCTGGTCATTGTGCCTTTCCATATAATTTTGAAAATAATTTTGCCTATATCTACAAAACCAAAAATTCTTGCTGTAATTTTGGTAGTAATTGCATTGTCTGTACATCAATTTGGAGAGATTGCTATGTTAAGTTTTCTCATCCATGAAATGGCTGCTTCTCCATTTAGTTAATAGTTATTTTCTTTCATCAGTATTGTGTAGTTTTCAGCATCGACATCCTCCACATGTTTCGTTAGACTTGTACTAAGTATTTCACTTTTTAGCAACTATAAAAGGAACTGTATTTTTTATTTTGGTGTCCACATCTTTATGAAATTAATTTCTTATCTTTTTTTTTCTTTTTTGGTATTGGGGGTGGAACCATAGGTCCTTTATCTGAGCTACATCCCCAGCCCATTTTATTTTTTATTTTGATACAAGGTCTCTCTACATTGCCTAGGGCCTTGCTGAGTTGCTGAGGCTGTCCTATAACTTGCAATTCTCCTGCCTCAGCCTCCCAAGTCACCAGGTTTACAAGTGTGTGCCACTGTACCTGGCCAGTAGCTGTTTTTAAATATAGATTATTTGGGATTGTCCTCTATAGACAATCATGTCATCTACAAATATTAACAGTTCTTATTTATTTCTCATCTATACTCTTTTTTAATTTCTTGTTCTTGTCTATTGCATGGGCTAGAACTTCCAGCACTGTGTTGAATAAAAGTGATGAAAATATACATCTGTGCCTGTTCCCAACCTTAGGGGGCTCACATTCAGTATTTCAAAACAAAATATGATGTTATGAATAACTTTTCTATGATATTCCTTGTTTTAGAAGTTTCCCTTTATTCCTGATTTTGGATAGTTTTTCTTTTTATCTTGTCATATTTTCTTTGTACATCAATTGATAATGCACTTGTTCTTTAGCCTGTTAATGTGGATTACATTAATTGATTTTTAAAAATATTGACTCATCCTTGAATTTTTCAGATAAACTCCACTTGATTGTGGTACATAATTATTTTTATATGTTGCTTAATTCTATTAAGAGTGTTTTGCTAGTTTTTTTTTTGCCCACGGGCTCCAGGTGAGCATAGGATGCAATTAGACCATTGGGGTAGTTTACATGAGAAATAATGATAGCTTGGACTAAATGATAACTGAGACATGGAGTAAGGTGAGGAACTTGAGGTATTATAAGAGAATATGTAGAATGCGATATAAGGGTTAAGGGAACTCCTGAATTTTTGTTTGTATACTGAAGAGACAGAGGTATTTACTGCATTAGTGAATATTAGAGGGCTGTCAGTTTCTGGTGGGAATGAGGGAGTCATTTGAGGTAGTAATTGAAGCTATAGGTTTGTGAAATTTCCTGGTGAGAAAATATAGAGTGAAAATGATTGGGTCAACACTTAATGGGTGGATAGAAGTGTAAGAGCCTACAAGGTAGAAAACTTTAGTGGCAAGATAAATAGGATTAAAGCCAAGATAGAATGACATTGTGGAAAGTAAAATGTAGAAATGTGGAAAGTGTTAAAAAGAAGAAAAGGAGTTGTCAAAAATATAAAGTGATACTTAGAGGAGAGGTAAAATGAGGTCTAAACCACCTATTGAATTTGGTGCCAGGAAAGCCGCTGGTGAATTTAATGAGAGCTCTTTGGGTGGAGTGAGGGGGTGGCAGCCTGAGCAGAGTGAAAGATGAGTGGGAGGTGAGGAAATGAAAACAATGAATATTGACAACCATTTCAAAGTTTGGGTTATGAAGGGAAAGAGGCACAGGGCAGTAACTGAGTGAGGATGTGGGAGGCAAGGGAACTTCTTTTATTTTTAAGGTAGAAAGACTTATACATGTTTAAATGTTGCTATATTTGGCTTCTTTATAAGTTTTCATTTTTGGAAGCATTATAGGACTTTTAAAAAATATTTTATACTGTTTTACAGGCAAAACAGAAAATGTGAGTCATCCCCCAGAACTTGGGACATTGGAGTCTATAGAACTCATATCAGAGCTCAAAACATATAAATGGGTTCTTCTGAGCTGGATGTGCAGCAGGTCTATACCCACACAGTTACACAACCAGATGTGCTTTAAGTTACTCAAAACTGCTTCCTGGGGCTCCTCAGTGTTGTTTGGGTTTCATGAACTGCCATGACCTTCCCTCACAGGTCTCAACCTCAGGGAGATGAGTGTGTAGTCTTTTATAAGTTTTCTAAGTTATGCCACATAAATTCGGTTTTTTTCCTGCTGAGTTAATCTATCTAAAAACATGAGCTTTCTCATTTTATACAAATATAGAGAAAAATGATAACGCTTTTTAAAGTTCTTAGCTCAGTTCTTTCTCACAGTAATTCAACAGAGAACATAGGGCCCATGGCTCAATAATTCAGCCAATGTATTCTAAATTTCTAAATACATATATGCAGGCAGTATACTAGATGCTGATAATATAGGTGCATTAGACAGAAGCTATGCTCTGCAAAAGCTCATATTCCGGAGGGGAGTTCCTGACAAAACTATGTGGTGAAGCTGGGACAGAGCTAAGACCAGATCTCTGAGAGGACAAAGGAAGGGCATATGTTCCAACCCAAATAGGTCTGGGAAAGTTCCAACAGGCAAAGCCAAGAAAGTAGGAGAGGGTCAACTACCAAAGGAAGGACCATATCAAGTGGCATGGAGAAGTCCAGGTAGTCAATATAAATAAAGCAACTAGAGCAAAAAGCAGTTCACATGGAATCAGAGCAAACATGGCTAGATAGGTTAATAAGGGTCAATCTGTAGAGAACCTTGGATACTTTTCCCCAGAAATAGGAGCTTCACTGCTGCATATAGTGGGTGAAGGAAGGCTAATGGTTGTGGTCAGAAGCTAATAACCTCATGTGTTCTAACTGTTGCCTAAATTGTTTGGGGGTAAGAATAAGAGTCCTGTTTGGGGTTTATCACTGGTTTCTGGGCATCCTTGAGGGTTAGGGTTTCAGGAGGACATGGAATATCTTAAGTGATATGGAAGGTCTCTCATACCAGCTAAGGGAATGGCAGCAAGAGTCCCTTTGGTAATAGGCCTCCATGTGGGGAGGATTCTCCCAGTGTTCCAAGCTTCAGAATCGTTCTCACAGAAGTAAGAGTTATCCCAATTTTTACAGACTTATGAAGATTTAATTAGCACATATTAACCTGTATATATCTTAAGTATATATTTTTATTTTCTGGCATATGTACATATCCACAAAACCAGCACCTTAATCAACAAAAATGTCATATCCATTATTAAAATATGTTCACAGAGATTACATTCCTTTTATGTATGATCTATCAAAATGTACAAGTGTATTCTACTGTCATGTATAAGTAATTAGAAAATATAAAATAAAATAAATTAAAAAGAGAATGCTCCCCCCCCAAAAAAAGTAAGAGTTATCAAGTGTTTTATGGATAGAAGATGGGTGTTACTCTTGGTAATACCTGCCACCAGGGCCATTTAAGTCCTGGGAAGGCTCTAGAGAGTTGTTTTTGCATATTTTAGACTATATCTTATATTAAATCTCTATGTGAGAAGAATATTTTGGTATATGTTGTTTGAAATAATTCCAGTAAATGTAATTTGTAGAAATAAATTATTCATTTTAGCCTTTAGAATTGCAGTTCATTACTTGATATAATGGTATGATTTATAGCCAGTTAAATATTTAGAATTTTTAGGCTTTACGGGTTCCTTTTTGAATTTTAAATCAATACAAGGTTTATAAAATTTTTCTAGATCCTTGAAAACCTTCTAAGTTTTTGACACTATGCCTATAGTTCCTAAAGAATTTAAAAGGTCGGTATGCCAAGATGTACTACTAGTTAGGGAAACTAAGGCAGAGATTTGAGGTCAGCCTCTTTCAAGATTTCACAAGTATACATAAAATTGTGTGCATACCCAGGACCAAAACCAGGTTTTCAAACTTCTTGTTCAGTGTTTCTATAATAAGAAGGTCATGTATTCGGAAGGAGACCCTATAGAAAGTAGGTAATTTTGAAGTGCATTTTTAGTGTCCTTAGCAAATAAAAGCTATATATTTTTTTTCCATATGCACCCTAATATGTTGAGATTTTAAAGTTCAGGAAGGGAAGAGTACTGATAAAACCCCTTTTCTCCCTATAGGCCAGACTCAAGATTTAGATTAGTTATGACAGTTGCTGCATAATTCTTCAGTCCCTACATAAGAGTATTTAAATGGATCTTAGCCTTCAGACATTGACATTTAAAGAGAGATTAAACTCTTAACAAATCCTTGACAGAGTAAATGATAGAGATCCCCACCATGAAATTCTCCCTACTTTAACAGAATTTATCAGGAATTTCCTGAATAATGTATGGATTAAGGCATGACCTTTTCAAAACCTTTATTAATAGGTAAATACATGATTTTAGGAGCAGTGCACCACTGATTATAATCTGTCAACAACTATGGATCAAACTGATGTTATCTTATGGATTCCTGCCATTCATGTGTACAGGAAAAACATGTAACATTTGATTTTCCTAATTATTTTAGTTTTTCACCATTTGAACAAGAACAGGGGGTCTGGCAACTAACATGAATTGAGGAATATCAGGATTTCCAAGGTCAGGGCATGAGTATATATGTTAGAATGCTTTTTTACAAAGGAAAACACTTCAAACTGGCTTTTACAAAAAGAAGAATCTTTCTCTCACATAACAAGGGGTCTAGAGTTAGGAGTTAATTTTCTGCATTAGTGAAGTCAAAAGCTCAGAAGAATCATTAAAGATAACTTGCCACCTCTTTTTTCTGCCTTGTTTGTACAGAAAGCTATGACCTTAGGCTTGATGCCCTCATGGTTTCAAGATGGCTACCTATAGCAATTCAGGCAAAACGTTGCCCTGTCCATATCCAGTGAAAGAGAGAGAAAGAAAGATAATCAGATCCATTTATTTAATGTAACTGAACCCTTTAGATTTTCTGTTCTCTTCCAGATCAGTCTCTGTTGCTAAGGGAATATCATATGCCAACTGACTTCAGTTAATCAGCATACGTTCCTTAGAGTGAGTGGGGCCAGCTTCTCCTGAGTTAAATTTCAGGAACAGTGTATATTTGAACAAAATTAGAATTCTGTTCCAAATGAGGAAAAGGGCCCAGGTGATAGATAAGCTGCCTACCCTGTATAGTACACAGGCAACTTTTTATTGGGTTGGGAAGGAATTGGGTAGTTTCACAGCTTAGAACTCTCAAATTGAATGGGAAACCTAAATGCAGGGGAATGAATATAAAATGGAAAATAGATGCTTGAAAATAAAAATATAATACGTCATTTACTACATAGGGTCATACTTTAGCATTGATTAAAATATGCAAAATTTATAATTGTTGCTATTAATAGTAAGAATTAATAATGTATTTGTGTCTTAAGTCCTCTGGGTACCTCTCTGAAAATGAGTAAATCATAACTTAAAAAGTCAAGAACTCAATAAATTTGTCAACTGGCAATACACCAGAATGTTTCCTTTAGTACGTTTATATTGTAAAAGAAGTAAATACATAAAACAATTTTATAATAATGAACAGAAGACTAGAAAGCCTTGACTTTGGAAGAAAGTCACTAGCTTACTCTTGTTCTTGACAGAAAGATGAGTTTCCTTGAAATGATAATAAATTTATTCTTTGCATCATTTATCTAATTATATGTACAAATACACTATAAAAGGTCATACATGAATCTATCCTTAGGATCTGAATTATTATGTAAGTACATAGGTTCTGTGTCATGTGTTGGCCTATTTATCTATCCAGAGCTGACACACTCAGCCTTGTGGTCACCTGCATGGCATGCTCTCTGGCAGCTGTTTTAACTAGTTTGATTAGTTAAACTGGTGTTAAATATTTTCACTGGCATCACTGCAGTCACCCCTCAAATAATTTCCAATTATTTTCTTGGAAAACATGTATCAATATCCCACTTCTTACCATGTAGGTTTTGGAGATAACAGAGATGAAAAAAACAAATCCCCCCAGTCTTCAGCAAGTTTAGAGTATAGTGAGATAAATAAATAAATAAATAAAAAAGAAACAGTTAAATAAGCTGGACATGGTGGCACATGCTGGTGATCCCATCGGCTCAGGAGGCTGAGGCAGGAGTATCGGGAGTTGAAAGCCAACCTGAGCAAAAAGCAAGGCACTAAGCAACTCAGAGACCCTGTCTCTAAATAAAATACAAAATAGGACTAGGGATATAGCTCAGTGGCAGAGTACCCCTGAGTTCAATACCCAGTACCCACCACCACAAAAAAAGGAAATCTTGAAAATGTCTGTTATTGTTTTTGCATATTGTTTCTCTGAACCAAAATTATATTCCCTTAGTAAAGAAGAAGGAAATATAGATAGTGGACAGATAAAGGAACTTGGTTATTTACTATGCCACCTGCCCAAATCACTGACCATTATTGAGTCACAATTATCCTAAAGTCTGGGAGTAATAACTTCTCATAACCTTCACAATAAGTTTGTTATGAGAATCAAAGTAAACCATATTATTTATCAAGAAGTCTCTATGCACTTATATCTTCGAGGATATCCTTGTTTAATCAGATTTCACCTAGATTATCAGTTCTCAACCTCTAGAATGCAGCATAGTTTCCTAGGGTTTTAAAAATACATATTTCTGGGTCCTAACTCCAGAGTTTCTCATTTACTAGATTTGGGGTGGGATCTGAGAATCTGAATTTCTAACAAGTCCCCAGATGATGCTATTTATTGTACTGAGTAATTACACTTGAAGAACTAGACAAAAGGAGGTGGAGATGCAATAGGATTCTTGGAAGGAATAACTAGCTGCTTTATAAATAAAGGCAAATGAACATATGTCTGCTCATGAAAAGTTTTTCTAGTTCATTTGTTTCTTTCACAATGTTAACATTTATGAAAACCTTACTATAGGAACAATAGTGTGCTGTAAATGACACATTTTATTTAATCATATTGCAATTCCATTGGTAGGCTATAGTACTCTTGGCCATTTTACAGGTGAGGACATTTAGAAAGTTAACTAAATTACCTAAGATAACATTAACAGTAACAGACTGAAGAGTCCAGTTTCCAAATTCTTAGTTACTAAATAGTACTACCATCTGCCAATCAGTTGGATGGCAAAGAAGCAATGTCATCTCTGAGAAAGACCAATGGTTGAAAATTAATAGCACTTGTACAAGGATAACCTCTGTGTTAATCCCTTTCAAAGAGATTTCCCATTTCCAATTGTCCTGTTAAAGGTCTGCCTTGGATCAGTCTTCACCCTTTGCTTTGCTTCTCCTACTTCCTCCAGTCTGTTCAATAAAACAGTATTCCTTTCATTTCTTTTTTTTTAATGCAGATGAATATGGATCTATCTTCTCTCATCTTAGAGAACAGATAGGCAAATAATGGTCATTGGGGTCAAATATAGCTTGCTGTGCTCCTAGACAGCTACAAATTAAGAATGGCTTTTATGTTTTGAAATGGTTGGGAAAAAACACAAAACAGGATATTTCATGACATATAAAAATTATATAAAATCCAAATTTCAGTATCCATAGATTTTTATTGGAATACAGCCATACTCATTCATTTATAAACTGTCTGTCGCTACTTTGTACTACAACAGAACTGAGTATTTGCAATAGAAAACCATATAGCCTGCAAAGCCTAAAATATTTGCTATCTAGCCCTTTTCAGAAAAGTGTGTTAAAACTTTTTATTTGATAACTCTGTTTTTGTATGCTATGTTAGGAATGCAAAAATGTATAAGACATTGTCCTCAAGAAAATCAAATTTTCTGTATTAACATGGACCTCATTGATTCTGAAATTAATAATAATGGGACTTAATTTTAAATGTAACTCTGCTTACATTTTGCTGATCCTTCTTTTCTTCAAGTCTTAACACCATGAATTGAGAGAGAGTTTGACAGACATGAGTATATCCAGATAAGGAAATATTTGCTAGTCAGAAAACTGTAAGGGATATGTGAAGTTATTCATTGCATGCTTACTATGTATGGTACAGTCATTTCCTGCACAGTCTGGTTTAATTTTTTCAACAGTGTTGTGAAAAAGGTGTTTTCATATCATCACATTGCAAATTAGAAAACTGAAACTCAGGCTTGCCTCAGATCACACCTGGAATATAATGGGATTAAAACTTGAATCCAGGTGGTCTACCTGCAGAATCTGTGGTCTAAGTTACTTGGAATTTCAGAGGAGAGAGGTTTAATAACATCCAGGAGAGTTAATATTAAATATTAGAGGAGATATCATAAGGAAAAAGTGAGTGGATATAATATGTATAAATATGGAGGTAGGAAGGCAGCTTTTAATTTAATATATGAAATAACAGTTGATAGAGTTGCCCATTTTGAGCAGTAGGCTGTCTTCTGAGGCAGGAAGCACCTTTTGTGAGTACAGGTGTTAGACTTCAGATATGCCTATTTTGAGTTGGGAGATTGAGCCATTTAGCTTTAAAACCTTATCTTTGGAGTTACCTAAGGAGTCCTTTTAGCTGTTTGATGAATTACTCTAAATCACCACAAAGCAAAGGAAGATTCATCAAGGAAAAGAGATTTAGAAACAACTTGGACAATGTATTGGGTGGGAATGGCTCCCTTCAAAACTGACCTTAAAATGTATCGCATCTTATCTCTATGGCTTGCTCTCTCTTTTCATTAGGGCATTTAGAAAAGTAGATTGAAAGACTCAGCTTTTAACAGTAAAAACTATCTCTTTTACTCTGAAAAGATACAATAATTTCTCCAGAGTCTGCTATAAACACAAGTCAAGTGACTACAAGGCCTCAGAAATCTTACTGATTTAAATGAAGATCTAGTCCATTCATTCGTAAGACCATATGTCAAGAGGCCTTTTAGGAAATGATTAGAGGGTGAGAAGACTTTAAAACTAGGGATGGGGGGTAGGGTGAAATTCTGTTTTATGGATTCTATGAATCATAAGTGCCAGGGTGCAAGAAAGACTTTACCCCTTCCAAACAGGTTTATTTTTAGTGTTTGAGCTACTACATAACAAGAAGCAAAGTGCCTTAGAAATATAAATTCTTTCACTCTTTGGGGATTTAATTTTCTCTCTAGTAGACATTCCCTCCTACGTTCTTCCTTTAGTGTCTCGCCTACATTTTCTCACAAAGCCAAAAGCTTTTTTGACTTCTGTAATTTATTCAGTACAATAGAAAAAAATTGACAGTGGAAATTGTAATATATAATGTTGGAATGATTTTGAAGTTTTTCTCTAGGTCATTTAACATGACATAGAACCTTCAATACTGTCAAAGAATTATTATTTTCAACTAATTAAAACATCAAAAAAAGTTATTCAAGAATTACTCTGATTTTTATTTTTTAATCTACAAATAAATCTATTTTTGATATTTGAAAATCTCGGCAGTTATTCTTAAATAGAAAGCTTATTTGCCTGAATCTTAAATTGAGGAAAAGAAGAACCCATTTTCTCCTGTCTTTTATAAGCTTTTGGTTCTATAGTTCTCATTTCCCCAGAATAGTTTTTATTTTAATAGCATAAAATCTATCAACTCTTATCATAACTCACAACATATTCATGAATATTATATAAATTTTAAATCAAAATTTTAACACATAATCCTTCCTACTTTTCCACCCTTATCTCTTTAACGCTTTTACAAAAAACATTCCAATTCTAACTTGATTGCTTCCTATTTGCTAAACAAATCTCAAAATTAAAATCTCCGTGCTTTTGTTGATTCTTTTCTCCTTTGCAAACTACTGAAGGATAGATTTTTTTCACTCTTTTTTTTTTTTTTTTTTTTGCGAGCACTCTACCAACTGAGCTATCTCCACAGCCCACTTTTATTGTGTTTGAAAATGGCAAATATAGAGAGTGAACTTAAATTCCTCTAGAAGAGTAATATTTCTGTATATCTCATGTTATTTAGCAAAAGGCCTTCAGTTAAAATTCAGTTCATCTTTCAGGTCCTGCAACCCTAGTAGAGTCAGATACTCTGATAGTTCATCTCTAAAAGAAAAGGTGCTTCCTTAACTGAAGGAGTTTAAGTTTCAGTGAACTGCAATCCTTATACATCTCAGATATTTAATAAGTATTGAAAATAGTTTACTTTCTGGCACTTAGGGAATTAGTGGATTCTTAGAACCTAGAAAGTGCCTATTCCTCATCCTGAAATAAGCTTCCCTCCTATGGTAATATACCACCATTGGTTATTACTACTTTACTGAACAGATGTTTTTTCTGGCAGCATTTATTTTAAAAATGGAATGTACGAATATAGGCATTTTCAGTAGAAGTTAGATGTTTTTGTATTTCAATACCTGGCACACAAAACTGTTATGGTCTGAATGTTGGTATCTTCCCCAGTTCACAAGCTGAAGTCCCCAAATCTGAAGTATTAGTTGGTGAAGCCTTTGGGAGATAATTTGGTCATGAGAGCCAAACCCTCATGAATGAAGTTAGTGCCCCTATAAAATTGACCTCAGAGAGATCCCTCAATCATTTTACCGTGTGAGGTTACAGTGATCACTCAATAAAAATTGCTGAATAAATGAAGAGCAAATGCAATCCTTGAATATTTGAAGACTACTGGATTTTAGAGTAAAGACTAAAAAGAGGAGTAGAGTCTCCAGATAGAATGGAGGAAGCTGTGAAGGAAGAACTGGTGAGATTTGTCTCCAGTTTCTTTGAAATTCTGCCTAGCATTGGCCAGAAGGAATGGAAAGAAGGATTTTTTTCTTATTGGTGCATCTAAATCTGATTAAATATAACTTTCAGTATGAGATATAATGTATTTCTCTACAGACAGATGATTTTTTCTAGACACTCAGGGGAAAATGAAAGATATTTTCTGAGATGATAGTTTCTTCGTGCTTTTTGGAGAACAAGAAGAAATAAGGTGAACTCCCCCATGGAGTTCCAAATTCTTGAAGTCTTTATAATTGATGGAGATTTTCAGACTACATTTTCCTCTGGATTTTATCATCATGCATTCCTCATATAATGAATTGGAAGATAAAAAGAAGAGAATGAGAGTCTTTCTGGTTTTGGTGAGGAGATGAGCCAGGATTCTGTACTAGCAAGAAGAGATAAGTGTTCCCAGATGTAGCAGCCCCAGGTCCTTACCTGGAACATGGCTGGCCCTGGTTGCAGGCCACACCTGTGTGGTTACTTTTGATCCTAGAGCAAGGACCAATCAGCGGAGACAACATAATCCCAATTGTTTTGATGTTGTTAAGAAATTTTAAATGATTGTGATTCAAAATTTCATAAGACATATGGGTCATACAATTTGTTTTAAATCAAAACAAAGAAGGGAAGATGACTCTGCACTTATTTTTTTTGAAAGTAAAAAATTAAGAGTTTTTTTCAGTTTTTGATTTCTAAATTTTAAATAGGCTTTCAACTGAAACAATTCTTTATACACACACACATATATATGTGTGTGTGTATGTATATATATATATGTATATATATATATATATATATACACATATCCACTCTTCTATATACTTTACAAAGACTTTCTCCAGCAGAGAATTATTATCCTCAAAGAACTGAAGATTAAAGTTTAAAACATAGTTTTAGAAATGTTGAAATTATGTTTGTAACTCTAACATTTTGTAGTTACTGCAACTCTGTAGGCTAATCAGAGCCTAGAAAGCAGTATGTTATAATCCCATTAACAGTGTGGATGTCCTTGAATAAATCGGAAAATTGCTCTCTTCCTTAATTTCCCCATATATAAAATAAGAGATACAATAATTTGCTGGCTTGCACTGTGAAATAGCTGGAGAAATTACTTCCAAGCATTTTAGCATTTGTAAAATGCAACCATAGTCTTTAAAAACATCATTTTTGATTGATTTTTGATAAGAAAATAGAACATTCCAATAAAACTGTTTTTAATGTCAGAAACTAAAATAAAAATCTTCATAATACTATTATTCTCAAAAGGCTCATGCTAGGTGGAGTTCATGGCCAGTCTATAGGTCATGTAAAGACATTGACAATTCAGGTAAATTTTTTTCACCTTGCAGGAATTTAAAGCTTTCAATATGCTCTCTAAGGCATATCTGATTCTCTCCCAAATTAAGGAACATTTAACCACACAGAAATTATTTTTACTATTATTGTTATTACTTTCTTATATGTTCTTCCACTCTCTTCAATGTACATATAAACATGCATATATACACAAAGATTTACAACAAAATATTCAATATGTCAAATATAATATATACAGTAGACACTATAAATATTAACATATATCATTTCATTCTAAAAGGATGATTTTAATGACTGCTTTATATTTAATTACAAAACTGTCCCAAGGTATTTTAATTGGTTCCCTTATTGTTAGACATTGAAATATTTACATTGTGCTACTATAAGTAGAGCTTTTATAAATTCCTATTCATATAAATATTTGTGTATACTTTTTCTTATTTAACATGATTACCTAAAAGTTGATTTTTTTATTTATACAATTATAATTCTTATGTGTGAATTTTTCTAGGTTATTCCACCAGAATATAGAATGTTCATTCTGAAGAACAGCACCTTTTAAAAGCCTGTTTTTGTAGAAAATATCTTTAAATTGAACATGGCTACTCAGTTAATATGTTGTTTACTGAAACAGCTAGTTTGATGATTGCAGAGATGTATTCACTGTGAGATTTTCCAGGTCATCCAATATGGCCTTGAGGATCTTCAGTCTAATGTTAGAAGGATGTCAGAATAATCTGATTCTTCAGTTTTGGTCTTACTTCTCTGCAGGTATTTCACATCCTTGAAGTAAGGTTTATTAAAAGGATCACATTAAGGATTCAAAGAGAAATATGAAAAGAAAGACATAACTTTTTGGTTTATCTCTTTTCTGAAACAAAATGGAATTAAACCATGTTATAGCAACATGGTTTCTATCAGTTACATTCTTTTTCTATAAGGAAACACTTTTCTTTTGTGAGTTTTCTGCTTGAATATATTTGTCAGTACTTACCCCAGAGAACAACGTTCATTCATTTTGTGTTTATTTTTTAGTCTCTCCTACCAGAGCTTGGCAGTCTTTTTGACCTTTCCAGGACTTGTGGATTGTCCATTCTTTAGTAAGTAATTTTTCACTGGCAACCGGCATATTTCATTTATGAAGTGACCTTTCCAATTCTTGTTTTATAACAATGTATTCCCAATAGTTGCCTCATTCTTCATAAAGCCAGGTGCCATCCAAGTTTTGTAATTTCCATACTACAGTAAGAAGGCATTTCTGACTTTCTAAAAGACATTGAGCTAGAATTGCAAGAAATTGTTTATAATTTGTTGATTCCTTTAAAATTATTTATAGAGATGTATTTGTTCTTTTTTCTATTTTGTAATTCTGGTTGCTTATAGGCTTCTTTTCTTTTGCACTACATCCTGCCATTACCTCAAATTCTTCATATCCAAGACTCTCTTTCTCTCAGTTCAGTTACTGGGTTTCCAGTCTCCCAGGATAGAAGTCTTAGCCTCTCTTTTATCCTCTATGTTTGATGATCCTATGTCCCAGATTTTCAGAATGTTTAAAATTCTTTCTGTTTTCCTATGTACCATAAAATGTATCAGAAATGCAGAAATGTAATGTTCTTTCCAATTTCTGATTCCATATCCTTTGTTTATATGAGGCACACAAGTCTTTAGAAAGACCATGTATGGGGGCTGGGGAGATAGCTCAGTCGGTAGAGTGCTTGCCTTGTAAGCACAAGGCCCTGGGTTCGAACCCCAGCACCCCCCCAAAAAAAAAAAAAAAAAAAAGAAAGACCATGTATGGTTCCAATTTCAGGTTCAGAAAAAAAATTAAACTAGCCTTATACCATGTCTCTCACCAACCTGCCTTTCTAAAAATATCATCCAATTTCAACTCGCAATGTCATCCCTCCTCTTCACATGCCAGGAAAATGTCATGGCGTCCAGATGGTCTTCTTGCCATCAATAGATTCATCTTCCATCCTTCTCTTAAACTACTGACCAGCTAATCATTTGAAAGGATCACTTAAATCGTGTTTTTTCCCTCTCCTCAGAAATACTATGTATTGCTTTCTGTGATGGTTTTGAACCATGACCCCATGAGTCCTAAGGTTCTTCTCTGAAACCTCAGGAGCACATCATGTGAGAGAGACAAGAGAAGGTCAACTAGTGGAACTCTGGTCCAATCCCTGCTATAATCAAAATGGCTTCATTTTTATCTGAATAACATACTGGGGCTCATAGCTATTATATACACTATAATGTGTGTCAGGATGTGTATATGTATGCCTATGCCTGTATCTGTATCTATTCTTTTCTAGTTTTAAGTTAATTATGATAAAAGAAGAGTAAATATTACTATTGCAACTAGAAATTACATGATATATACCTATTTTATACCTCACCAACAAATACCTAATATGTTCTTACATTAAGCAAATACCATGCGAAAAAACTAACATTTCTTTTCCCTAATCCTGCAAAGAAGGTCCTTTTACTAGTGTGGACATAGCTTTAGGGAAGTTAAGTGAATTTAAACTGAAGTCTGTCTTATTCACAAGATTCACAATACCTTTCCTGAGCCAGACCTAATGGGGACAAGAGGCCCTCTCTTAGACACCAACTTCCTTGTGACTTCCTGTTTGATTCTGCTGCAGGTTCCAGGCTCTTGGTATGCTTTTGTTACCTAGCTAGGAAGTCTGCCTATACCTTTTGTGTTTGGAATGCACCTCATCACAAGGTTGTCTGTTGGAAAGGGACTCAGTTTCCGGGCTTCTCACTTTCCATGGGTCCTTTCCCTTCTAAGTTTTTGTTACTGGTCAATGTTAAGAAATATAAAAGGCAAACAGATGGACAAAATTGAAAAACATCAAAATTATAGAATCGTTACACATTCCTGTGGTCTCGATGATCCCTGATCCACAGCACTTGAATGCCTCTGAACTGGGTCTTTCTTTTTTTTTTTTTTTTTGGCAGAGCTGGGGATCGAACCCAGGGCCTAGTGCTAGTGAGGCAAGCACTCTACCAACTGAGCTATAACCCCAGCCCTCTGGGTCTTTCAAACCCAGCAGTTTCTGCCTCCAAGTATTAGTCTCGTGTTTGGTGTTCACCAAAGGTCTACTTCTTAAGGATGCTGTATCCCCTCCTTTACGATAGCATCATGTACCATGTTGGAAATGCAATCAGAATAGAACCTGTGATGGCTGTTGTGTGGCAGATACAGTTTATGTCTCTGAGAACCTCTAGCATGAAAACAAATCCTCTATACTTCTTGCCTACCTATAATTTCAACCACTGATTAATTTATCAAACACTATTAAAATTAATACTGTCTGTTGAGGATAGCACTATGAATTCCTATTAAAACTTGACAGGATGTGGCCCCTACCCTCAGTGAGTTTACAGTTGACTAGGAAAAACAAGAAAATGTAATGTAATTACCAAAATACCTGTTTTCCATGGCATCATCGGAAAACATGCATTTAAATCTTTTAGGGAAAGAAAGGAAGGCTTCATAGAAGTGACACCATTTGAAGTGAAATCTGAAGAATATTAAGATTTAAAAAGAGGTGGCAACTAACCCTTGGATGACGGATAGGAGTAGTACGTGGTTACAGGACATTCTAAACACATATAAACATTCTCGCCTAGAATAGCATAGCATATTTGGAGACTTTAAGTCATTTAGTATTTCCAAATTTGAAGATTTGATTTTTCTACAATTGAAGTGAAAAGTAGAAGGATTGTTACAGGTGGCAGGGATAGACTAGCGGTGGGTGATCTATTTAAGTATTTAGGAAGATTACTCACATAGTCTTATAATCATGTGATAGGATGTAATGTGAGTAGTTAAAAAAAGTTTCTCTAAAATTGAAAAATGTGCAACGAAAAATAAAAACCCAGACATTTGGGAGATACAGAAATATGACCCTGGCCCTGCCTGAACTCATTTATTACCATGTGTATAAATTTTGACTTAACACTTTTCCCAAGAAGTTGTGATTCAGTATGTACTGGGAGTTTACCCATGTGGAGTTTACCCAGCAGTGGTAGGCGCATTACTGCAATCTTGTGGAGAACTCAGGCATCTTTTGATCTATTTACATAATACATGCAGCACTCAAAATTTACTGTGTAAATAATACCAAAATACACACATCAAAGTTTCCTTCTAAGAATGATTATGAATTATTTGGCACAACTGAGGACTTGCATATAAAAATAATTTTCTGACTGACCCTTGAGGATTAATTATACTTTGTGTGTGTGTGTGTGTATTCTTATGTCATTTATGTATCTATTTATGACACACAGAATTGTATTTTATTTTTTATTACAATGCCTGTCTCCACTTTAGTTTTAATATCAGAAATACCATGTTTATGATTATTAACATGAACCCCATTTTATTTGAGCAATAGGTATAATTTTTCTTACATCACATGAACTCTGTAAGGGCTAGGTACAATAGAATACATACAAATTCTTAAATCAGTGTCTTCATATTTCATATTAAATCAATAACTAGTGAATGAAAAAATCAATATTAGCATCTTGAAGGTACTTATGGCAGAGGCACATTGTATTGTTCTCACTTGCTTCGTACATAACAAAGCAAAGTCTATTCTTGAATCTCCATTTCATTTAAGAGTTGGAAATGAATATTTGGGGGCATGGAGTAGAACAGAAGTTGAATTGGACTCAATGATAAATGACATGGCTTTTTCATTATTGTCAATACATTTATTAATTAAAATTAAGCAATGAATATTGTCTAAGAATAGTAGCAGAATTAAGCTTCAAATATCAGTTAACCTAATTACAAAGGCTCCTTAGCAATAGAAATTCAATGTAGGTACCAAGGTTCAGATATTATATAGAAATTGATTTGAACATTGTACATGGCTTTTATTTTAATAAGCAAACCAAACAGGCCTCAAAAACGAAATCATGATGAAATCAATCAAATACTTTTCTGGTTATACCAGAAAGGGGAAGTGAACAAGTATATTGTAAACTGATTTTTTTCTTTGAATTACAAATTAATAAATAAAGCTAGCCTTTTAAATTTTCCCCAATTTTATAGCTTTCACTGGTATTATAGTTGGTTTGATTCAGTGGAAACATATTTTTGAAAGTTGATATATTTTGATTAATGCAACTTAGAGGATGGAGAACAGAGATCCCAGATCTAAAAGTTTCCTTTAATTTACTGGATGACTTTCACCAACACATCCTCCTGTTCCCCTTTTGTAAAGTCAGGAACTTGGATCAGGTGAGATTAAAGGTTTCTTTCAGTTCAGGTCTTTTCTGATGCTCACATGACCTGTAGACTAAGCAGCTTAAGGCAGGGAAGACTGTGATGATGGTGATGACCAGGACAATGGGGGGTGCCCAGGTGCCCTGGGGTAAGCATTTATTTTGTGCTGTGAACTGTGTCAAGTGTGCCTATGTGTGCAGTGCACCTTCATCTGCATCATCTGAATATGCATCTTCAAGCTGATCCTGAAATTAAGCCATTAACTATGACCATTCTCCTTTTGGAAAATTCACATTTTCCATTTTCATTAGAAATGTGTTTTTAATCTAAATGCAAAGAGGATTACCATAATAATTTAGGCTGTCTCTGAAGAGTTAATGAATAATGGTATCAGAGTTCCTCTGTAGCTGCCTTATGAAACACCTAGGAACTGGCTATTAAGTGGGCAAAGGGGTTGGTCCCAGGGATATTCTCCCTTTCAGCTCTGACTCTAATGTGACCTTGGGCAAAATGCTTCATGTGAAAGGGAAGATTTTTTTTTTCTTTGTCCTGAAATTACAATATAGTGCAGATATTTTCCCTCCGACTTGATTCTGTGACTGAATGCTCAAGCATTAATGTGGGTGTTAAAGTTTCCAATAATAGGCATATGTTACCATAGACACGTCCTTTAAATATGTCAGTGGTGCATTATTGCACAGCATTACTTAAAGGCTCTCAAAAAGTTGTATTTTATGAGATCCTGAAATTATTTAGCTGTAAGAGATAATTAGAGATTTGACTTTCAGCTGAGAAGTGGTCCTGCGATGCTCCTTTGAGAGCCTGGTGGCACATTATTATGGTAGTCATTGCTGTTTACTATGGAGAATTATTAGGAGGTAAAGGATAAAAGATGAGTCTCTCTAATTGCTCTAAAACATTCTTACAGGTTTATTAGGCCTGAGAAACTGAAAAGGCAATTTTAGTTGAAATAGAGCATTTTTAACCCTTTGCATTTAGGGGGAAATAAGTTAACTGCTAGATTATTTGACTCTGAAAAGCCAGCATTAAAAAAAGAAATAAAAGAATCTTTGTTCAACTTCTTCACATTCTTTCAACTTAACACTGCTACTGCTATGTTTCTTACCATACTAGAAGGGCTATTGAAAAAAATATATTTTCGGAAAGGAAATTCTACAGATGAAAAAAGGATACTTAGTAAGCACATCCTGTTTGCCTTGCCCTTTTTTAAGTAATATGGTGTCTCTTGTCAAATACTTATTAAAATGCCTGCCTGGCAATATGGGAGGTATATTAGGAACCCAAGAATGGAAAAATAAGTACTTTATGGTCAATGAGCCTCTCATTATATTTTGGGTACTCTTCATAGTAAGCATGTAAATTTATTATTTTATCATCTTTTTCTTTTTAATGGAGTGTAATTTCTCATTTTTCTGATTATACATATTGTAGGATCACAGTGGTCATGCAGTCATATATGTACATGAGGTAATAATGTCGGTTTCACTCTACTATCCTTCCTACCCCCATACACCTTCCCCTCTCTTCACTTCCCTCTACCTAATGTAAAGTGACTCTGTTCTTCCCTAGCCCCACCACCTTATGGTGAATTAGCATCTGCATATCAGAGAAAACATTAGGCCTTTGGTTTTTTGGGTTTGATTCATTTCATTTAGCATGATATTCTCCAATTCCATCCATTTACCAGCAAATGCCCTAATTTCATTCTTCTTTAAAGTTGAGTAGTATTCCTTAACATTAGGAAACTGAGGGTCAGGAAAGCTTAATAATTTACCTAAGGTTGCCTATGCAATAAGTAGTGGGATAGAAATTGAAATCAAGTTCATTCGATGTTCTTTCACTATTTCACATGTTCCTTTGCCCCTTCTTGTGTTCATGGCAATAGAAGACTGGAGGCCCACAGCTTGGGTTCAAATCCTGGCTCCACCTATACTACCCTGGTGACCTGCAGCAAATTACTCTACATCATGGGGTCTCAGTTTCCTCATCTGTAAGATTTGGTCAATAGTATGCTAACCACAGAGGGCTGCTAAGGATTGTGCTGAATGATGACTGTAAAGTACCTGTGTGTGCCTGGCAAACTGCAGGTCCTATGCAATCGCTGTTGCCATTGTGAAGGTGAATAATCTGTGTGGGGAATGTTAAAATTTTTTTGCTGTTTTCAATTTGTTCATTTTTTTTTCCCATTTCCTAAATGTGAGACTTTTAGCATCAGCCATCAGGGGCAGGGGCTGTTAGAGCAGTGATGGCAGTGGAAGTGGGGCTGGGACGTGACTGGAGAGGGGTTAGCTGGACAGGAGTTTTCCAGGACTGGGCCAACTGGGCATTCTGTTTTAGCTGTAGCCCCCTTACTTTGATTATACATGACCAGGCATATGCTTTTACATGCAACACATTTGATATCTACTGTCTTTAAATGAAAGTGCTTGGCTGGGGAATCACATTTAGAGATTTTTCTCTTATTGACATTTTTATCTTCGTAATTAAATAGTATTTGGGTGTATCATAGGGGCTTACTAAATGATGGTGAATGAATGAATGCGCTAATGCACAAATAAGCAAGTACATATAAAGCATCTAGGTGTATACACACACACACACATAAAACCTTTGGGCTAAAACTTAGATGTAGGAAGAGCAGATAAGTAGAAGCCAGAACTGAGGGTGAGTTGGATACAGGAGAAGTTTGGGCTGTGTGCTATTCTGGCTGGATGCTGAGGCTTAGGTATTGGGCTGGGTTGCTTTGACACAATGCATTTTTGCTATAAACAGCTTTCACAGTAGGCTAATAGGTAGGTAGGTAGGGCAGGTATGAGCTGCAGTACTGTGAGATCCAGCTGTTGGGATTTTTACACACCCGTACCATCAATTATACCTTCAATTCAATCACCCATGCTAAAGATTCTTTTCAATGGCATTTGTGCAGATTGTGTGACAGGTACCCTCTGAAGAGAATACCACAGAGCTCCTGTATAAAGGCTTTACTCACCTCCAGCCAATTAAGGTTGCACGGAGGTCTGCCTGCTCCCCTCACTGCTGCCCAGAGTCCCATTTCAATATACCTTTCAACAAAGGAATAGAGCAAATTCTCAACAGGGGAAACAGTGCTTCATAAATATTGAATAGTGCTAGTTATATCTAACCTGAAAGAAACTTCAACTTGTTAGAGGACTGTGTTATGAACCCTTAGCTCCAGAGTAGTATCTGAGGCTTTGCAAGGTCTGAAACCAGTGAGAAACCTGAAGATGATGTTGATCTAGTCATCACCATGATGTTGATCTAGTCGTCCTCATGAAATGTCAATATTTACCATAGGTCCTTCTTTCCTTAAAGTAGCAAGAAGTAATAGATGAAGACTCAAACGCCACATCCTGTAAGAAATGTTAAAATAATTAACATTTAGTTGGAAAAATAAATTAGATAATTCAAATGTAAGGGAAGTTGGAATTTAGAGAAAATTTAGTTTATCTTCAGGTATGGGGGGGGAACACTAATACTGAATAAATATCTTGTTTTAGTTTGAAGAGGATACAGAATTTAGAGTATACCAAGAGGAAGTCATAATAGTGTAGGACCCAAGGGGAAGACCTGCCATGTTTATAGAAAAATAGAGGACACTGTGGGGAATAAAAATAGCACGGGTCCAACAGAATCATGTTCAAGGTCCAACTCTGCCACTTCCCTGCCAATGCCCTTACACAAGCTATTTGCCCTGAGTTTAGTGTCTTTATCTGTGAACTATGGACAATAATAATTTTCCTAATAATGTGGTGATATATGCAAAATGCCTTGTAAAGACTTGGAACATAGTAGAGACTCAGTACACAATTATTCTTATTCTTTCCCTGTGCAAGTATTTGAAAAAAGTATCACTCCTACAAAGCCAATCTTAAAAATTCAACAATTTCTAAGCCTTTACTTCTCTAGTCTCATCTTATTCATTGTCTGTGCATATTTTCATCTTCCTTCTTAGCTGTCTAATTCTCCCTTTCCAAGAAAACATTCTTCTGTATTTGTCTATAAACATATAGCTGACCATTTTTTCCACATGTGGATCAAATTCCCTTTTCTCTGTGACCCTTTCCTGGACCCGTAAGTAATATTATTATCTCCTTGTCTGAACATTAATAATATATATAATTTTAACCTTTTATTTTTACCATTTTATTATAGATCTTACAGTGATTTATTCCTTTTTAAAAATTAATGTGGTACAACTATGGGCAAGGAGTGAGCAGATGTGTTTTCTCACTCTGATCCTACTGTGCAAGCTCTTAAAACTCAGAAGCCTGAGAGACTACAGTTGCCCCATCTGTGAAATGACTGTGTTGAACTGAAGACTAAGTTTCATTCCTGTACTACAGTTTGCAGAAGGAATTAAATTTTCCATTTAAATTTGGTTTGACACTTCATTGAACCAGCCATCTTTATAGCCCTTTCAACACTTCTGTTACTTCAAAGTTCAGGTTCAACCCTTACTTTTGTTTTTCCCCCCATGTTTCTTACTGGTACATGATAGTTACACATAACGATGGGTCTAGTTGTTACATGTTTGTACATGCAAATGATATAACAATTTAATTTGACCCATTCCATTCCCTAGCACTCCCTGCCTCCCACTCCCTGGTCCCTTTCCCCTACTGACCTCCCTTGGATTTTCATGAGATCCCCCTGCCTTTCTTTTCCCTTTTCCTCTCTATTTTCCACATAGGAGAGAAAACATACAACTCTTGACCTCTGAGTTTGACTTACTTCACTTAACAAGGTGATCTCTAATTTCATCCATTTTCCTGCAAATGACATAATTTTATTTTGCCTTATGACTGAATAAAATTCCATTGTGAATTTAAAAAAAAAAAATTAATGTTACCAAACATTGTGCAGCTATAGGAATACAAAGATGAATAGGACTCAATAAGTCATAGTGTTCTTGAATAAACAGATACAAAGACAAATAATTGTGGTTAAGTATAAGTGCTCTAGGAAGTGTTTTAAAATGAATATATATATATATATATATATATATATATATATATAGAGAGAGAGAGAGAGAGAGAGAGAGAGAGAGAGATATCCTTCATGTTATTAACTTATGTGTTGTTTAAGGGCAGGGTCCCTATTTTGTATTCTTCTTCTGTATATTTCCTGAGTCCATAGAATTTCTAGTACAGAACTGAGCATTTAGTAATTATTATACATTCATTACCTTGAATTCTTCTGTGGAGAGTTTTAATATTATAGTGCATTTCTAGATGCCTGAGAAGGAATATTAGCCAAGAACAATCACCATTAAGATTCTGTGCAAAGCCTCCAAACCTATGGAATCCTAGAAATGGAAACAGACCTTTGATTCACTTAGAATCTACCATTTGCATTTATGAAGCAAAAGTTCCTGAGCATGTAAGCCAACTTGGGTTATGTATCCTCTTGCAGGAAGGCTGTATGATGAACCAGCCTCAGCAGCAGAATCCAGGTATAAGCAGGTGCCTACCTATATTGGCCAAAGGACCCACATGTCAACCGTCAAAGTCAAGCATCCAGAATAGTGTTGTGGTTGAATTGGAATCTAACCTAGGTTTGTTGTCAAGCAAAGCTATTCTAGAAACTTGTGTTTGGAGCTTGAATGTGATCAGTTTTGGGGGATCATGGATTTGGGAATTGTCAAGGTGTGTAGTGGGCAAGTAGTATATTCATTCTATAGCTAAGAATAGTGATCCTACAGAAACCTAAACATTATTGACTGCTGAAACATTGTAGACAAAGCAGGGCCATTTACAGATGCTTAGACTGGACAGTCAGCTTGAGCTTCCTAAAGAGAACTCTCTGGAGTTTACTCCATGTTACATAATGATGGTATTTTATTGATGTAGAATTCCTGCTTCCTCCAAGACACATCTGTGTCTTTCTGGCTGCATACTGAATTAACTTTAGGGATTGGAAATAATAGTGATTGAAAGATCACAGCTTATTAGCTTAATGTTTGCTTAGCCTTTTCCTGGAGCCAAGCACAAACAACCCAGAGGCAAATTTGGAGGCCCTAAGTTCCCAGAAAGAGTTTTTGACCAAGAGAGTTAAATAAATATTGTGGTTCATATAGGATGCTACAGTCAGTAAATGTTGCATGATCACCAAACTGGTCTTTCATGTAAGCGATAGGATGGGGCAGGGGATACATGAGTAAAGAGCCATTGAAAAATGTGGAAGGGACCCAATGCATGATTTTTCCAAAGAGTAGTCCTAATGTTAATAATTACTAATATATGTTGAATACATTTTATGCTTTAAATACAAGATAGAGCATATTAATTTTTCATTTATTTATAATAGTCCAGTAATAAGTATACCATTAGTATCCTGCCATCACACATCTAATAGCTAAATGGAACTTGAACACTTACCTGTCTCATTCCCAAGCCTGTTATACTTTAGCCTCCTTATGTATAAATGTGTTGTTTTGGGTTCATGGCTCCATTGAGGAAATTAAGTCATAAAAACCCAGTTGAATACAACTTCTCTTGCTGGCATCTAACTTTCTAGAAATTCAACAGCACTCAGAGTAAGACAAGGAGAAAAGATGATTCACGTAGGTCTTAATTACTAATCTTTACAGATTTTTTCTTTGTAACTGAAAAGTGTACACATTCACTCACTGAGGTACAGAACACCAACTTTCTGCTCATCCTGATGCTAGACGCAAAGGACTGTGGCCCTCTTTTTTTGATGTGGGCAAACAGATTTGTAAACAACATAAGGTAATGAAAGAATATGACTCCCTGGGAGTTCAGAGGAAGGAGTGACCCATTTTCCTGAGAGGGTGAGGAAAACTTCAAAAAGGAGGTGGCATTTGAGTCAAGCCTCAAAGGAATTGGCCTCTGTCTTCTAGGCTGAGGAAACGAACTCAGAATAAACGTTTGAGAGGTAGCCCTCTACAAATTACTGAAGGATGAACCATAAAAGTGCTTTTATGTTTCATAAGGCACTGATGTATTTTTAAATATCACATAGAATGTAGACTAAATTATAAATAGATGCTAATAAATTAAATGAGGTAAGAAAATGAATATAATTTATATCCATGAAGTTATAATTAGCGATCAAGTAATGATATTGCAAAATATCCTTAGGTAATGTAGTATGTGTTGAGATAATATGGATAATAATGGAGAGCAGAGATTGTGGAGCCAGAAAGCCTAGGCTTGCATCTTGTCCCGTGTCAACCTGAGCAAATACTTAACCTTTCCGTCTCATGTTCATCATCTGTAAAATGAAAATCATACTTGTATCTCTCCCTAAGGGTTATTGTGAGGATAATATGGGTTACTGCATATAAATTACTTAGAACAGTGCTTGGCACAGAACAGACATTCAACAGATATTGGCATGTTGTATATTTGAAAGAGAACAATATCTGAATGCACCTTAAAGATGTATGAATAGATCCCTTATTTTCCTGAGCCTCAGATTTGAAATGTAACTGGTTTTAGAATTTTTCTTTTTAAAAAATTATTGTCGTTTAAATTTACAGGGGAAAAAAAAACAACTGTCTTGAAATTTGAGTATTTTAGAATAATGAATTTCATATGGAGGCACATTTTCTGTGACTGTGAGACAAATAAATCAGTCCTTATTTTTACTGGGTGCATAATTTGTGATATTAGGTCACTTTTAGGCTGAGGTTTATGATTCTCTGAGTAATGTTTCCTCCTTTAGTACATACACAGCATCCTTGAGAACTAATGATACAAAAGCAATAGATTGTTCTTCCTTCCCCCACCGCCCCCCCCCAACTTTCTCTCCTTTCTTTTTTGCTGCTTGGAATTGCTTTCCTCATGACAAGCTTGCTATTTGAACTTTCTAGACAAACATCCTCCTATGTTGATTTTCAGGAACATCGTTCAGTGTTTGCTTTGCTTGGGATTTTTACCAGTCAGAGACCTCAAGCAAAGTGTATGTAATTGCAAAATCATTCCTCAGGTGGAACAGGGAGAATCACACTGACAGCTGAAAACAGGTGGGCTTTCAAGCTGCCGGATTCCCTAAACCCAGTCTGGTGCTGGCTGGGTGGTCAGTGCTTACCTCTCAGGCCCTTCTGCTGGCCACATGAGGTGTCTCATACTTGTTGAAAGTCCAGCCTTTTCCTGCTGTGCTCTTTCAGAACCTCAGAATTTAATTTCAGGTGTTGTCTCAATGTGCGTTTCCACCGAGGTCAAATAATCTGTCCTTTACTAATCAACAAACCAAACATAAACTCACAGATATAATGTGCCTATTTATCAGTGCTCTTAAATTTTTGACATGTGGTACCTTTGTGAGCTGGTACAGTGTTTGATAATGACCATACAAACATCCAAGAAGAAAATATTCAGGAACTCCAGAAACAACGAAGCTCAGTAAGGTGGCATCACTTCTTGGGGACGGGGGCAGGGCACATTTGTATCTGTGACTCTTCTTGCCCATTTATGGCATAGTCTTATTTAATGTTGGTAAGTTTAAATTAAATCTGGTTTATAAAATTGAATGTATCATTACTTCCCTCTCCACAATGCTGGATTCTTGCCTCAATACAATACTAGGCAAGTCCTTGTACGGGAGAGTAGCATGCAAAGTTTTGAGCTCTTCTCAATGAATTGTGTTTTTTCTTTCTTTCCCTCTAGCATTTTTTCCTCTATTTCTACCTGTTTGGGAGCTCTGAGGTCTTCAAAATGGACTTTTTTTTTTCATGAAGATTTCTTAGTTGTTCTAAGTAATAGCACTTGCTGGGGGAAGCTCTGCCATCCTGTTCAGAAACTGAAGTGCTTTTGAGTTTTAAATGTGTTTGTTTTTTGTAGCACTGGGGACTGAACCCAGGACTTCCTGTATACTAGGCAAGCACTCTACCACTGAGCAAAATCCCAACCATGTGTTTTACTTCTAAATCTTTTCTGTATTTAGTTGACTAACAAATGAAAGTCAAAGGTTTTATTTAGTGATGAAAATATTAGATATCTGTCTCTCATGGGTTATAAAAAACAAGAGAAAAAAAATGGAATGTATCAATATTAATAGCTTTTCTTGAGTGTTGTGCCCCCTGAACAACTTTGAAAAGCACTGGCATGAAGCCTGAAGTCCAATTGTCTGGGGCAATTGAGTTAGTTTATTCTCATTTATTAGAAGACTGTATCATGCTGTGATTAAGAGCACAAACTCGGGTGCAAGTCTCAAATTTCCAGTTCTGTCACTTACTGGCCTTGTAACTTTAGACCAGTTTCTTAACCTATCTGGGCCAAAGGATTCTCATCTGTAAATAAGAACATTTAAATCAACTGCACAGGCTGGTTGTAAGGATTTAATGAGTTAGTACTTAGAAAATATTTAGAACGGTGACTGCCACAGAGTTCACAGTCAAAGCTATTATTGAGCTCCTGTTATGTGTCAAGCAATGGAAAAGATACTGTGATGCAAAAAGGGAACTACCCTTCCCTCGAGGAGCTTATAGTCAAATTATGAGGACAGGCAAATTATAGTTCATGGGTTAAATCCATTCTGTTATTTTATTTGTTTTTGTAAATAAGTTTTATTGCAACATGGTCATGCTCACTTATTTATGTGTTATCTATGACTATTGTTAAGCTTCAGTAGCATAGTCGAATAATACTGATAAAGATCATGTGGCTCACAAAACTGAAAATATTTACTAATTGTCCCTTTATGGAAAATTGTCGACACTTGTTGAGTAGAGAAAACAGGCATGTGAACTATAAATTTTGTGTAGTGTGGCAGATAGTTTCAGCATAGTACCTAGTATATATATTCATTAATTGTGTGCCCTGTGCTTATTGATATTGTAAGTATTCAAGATTTGATAATGAATAAAGCAAACATAGATCCACATGGTACTGGGAATCCCAGTAGGAGACAGAATAATAAATAAGCCAGAAAGTGAGTAAAACATGACGAAGGCCAAGTGGACTACTCAGGGCTGGGGTATCACTATACCATGGCCTAACAAAACCTGTTCAATTTTAATTCTTGCCCCTAGCCTCCATTCAGTAAATTCTATCCCTTTGCCAATCTGGATGTATAGCATGTTGCACAGAGTAAGTGCTTAATAAAGGTGTATTGAATGAATAAGAGAATTGTCATTCTTTGTCCTATTTGTCTTGCCTAAAAACTCCTCCCAACTTTTCTTGATTCTGCTCATTCTTCATTGTCCAGTTGAGATGTTTTTCTCCTTTACAATGCCTCTTCTGGCTACTGCTCCTTGATCTCCCCATTCTGGAAACTTATATTGCTGTTTCATCACAAGGGGTACTAATTTATGACTCAAAGCACCTAGACAGTTGAGAAAGGAGAGGTCAATGTAAAAAGTCCAGGTGAGACTTGAACTTGTTCTTATAGTAGAGGGTAGGATTAGGGAAGGTAGTAGGTTACAGATGAGAGTTGTGTAGAGCAATGGAAATTCACAATAACCAAGACTGACAGATCCTGACTCTCATAGAGAGGGGAAGAGCAAAAAATCGAGTGGAAAGGGAAATGTGATAATATCTCCTACAGGATACATGTCAGAGAGGAGGGCTGGAAGACAGTGTTTATAGAAGAGGGGACAGTATAATTCCAGAAGTAAGAGAGAACTTGGTAGAGTCAAGGAATTCAAAACATTTCAACTAGCTGGGGTAAAGCATTGAAGAAGGGTAATGGTGAAAATAAACATGTGTTGGAAAACAAGGGATGGACTTGTAGAAAGAAGGAACCCATTGAAGGACTTTATGACTAGACGGGATGTGATTAGGCCTGTATTCTAAGTGAGAACAAGTTGTCTGTGATATGGAAAATTGAAGAATGAAGCTTGATTTAAGGAAATATCGTTAGCATGTGTCAGGTGCCAATCTTATCTTATCCTATGTAATATTCATAAATGCCCTGCAAATTAGAGATCACCTCTTCATTTTTATTGATGGAGAAAATAAGAATCAGAGGAACCAAGTAACTTTTCTGTGGTCATAAAGCTAAGAAATGGATAAAATGAGATTCAAATTAGATTTCTTAAGATGAGTTTCTTAAGATTTTTTTTTTTTTTTTTTTTTTTTTTCTGGCTAATCCTCAATATGTCCCTTGTTGTGGTATAGTGGGAAAAGAATAAGAAGTTGGCCAGGTAAAAAGGGAGGGAGGAGTATCCTAGGTAGTGTGAGCTACATATGGGAAACTGGAAATATAAGAATTGATTGCACATCCAGAGAACTTCAAGCATAACTGTGTCACTGGGTACTTTGTGGAAGAAAAGGCTAGAGAATAATGGGAAGAAAAAATGAAAAGCCTAGTAAGCACTTGGATCTTATCCAACAGATGACACAGAAATATAAAAACCTCCCAAATGCCATCTCAGAAAATTGCACAAGCAGATTTGTTCCTTTAAAGTGGTAACTGTGAAGGCAATGTAAAGATGTAGAGAGTGATGTGAGAAAACTGCCAGGAAGATTAGTAGGATATTATTATAATGGCTCAGGTGAAAAATGATGAAGCTGTAAGCTAAGGTGTAGCAGGAGAGATGAAAAGGTGGGAAAGGTTTCATGAAACCCAATTTAAAGGTGGAATGAATAAGTGAGGAGATTAACCTTCTAGAACTGAAAGCACACTGGGAAACTGGTGGGAAATAAAGTTGGAAAGGCCAAGAAGGTTCAGCTCATAGAAGACCTTGGAGACTATTGACTTTAAATTTAGAATAGCTTATAAAGGCAAATGGGAAAATTGCCTTCATGTCTAGATTGGTTTCAGGTTGTAGGGAAAAGTTATGTAACCCTCAGTGTGTCCTTTACATCATGTGGTCTGGGACTGTTCACATATGAACATAAAATCATGTTAAAGTGACATTATTTTTCATCTAAATTCCTCAGTCCCACTCTTACATCTGAATAAATTGAAAATGGAGGGCTAGCCACAAATCCTTGACTTGTCCAGTCCTTTTTGTATCACACTGCAGCACTTTACTCTTTGTGAAATTTGGAATTAAATGAAGCTCTGGTTTTCATCTTAAGGATGAAGAAAAAGGTCATGCTAATGGACCCATTAGAGATGGTGACTTATTTTACCTCTTAGATTTTTCTGGATACTTAATAGCTGATAAAAAGTACTTTGGGGGAGAAGTAAGCATAATTGGACTGCTACCCTGAGAGAAAAGAAGAGCATTTAATTGTTAAATTGTTTATTCCGAAAGGACGCATTACAAGCTTTTTTGAGGTTACCACCTGTGGGCAAGGAACGCTCAGGGGAAAATTTATAATTATGCAGTTTCCTAAATCTACTCTTCAATGACTGGTTTCTCAATAAGCGAAGCTCAGTCAAGCATTTTCAAAAGACAGGGTGGTAATACTTAACTCATAAAATTTTAAGTGTAAGAAGAACACAAGTGGATTCTTATGTATATTAATTCAGTAACTATATACATTTCAGAAGGATCTGTATAGATTTATGCATTCTTTAAAATGAATCACATATATCTTTGCCTGCTTTTTATGTAGGTCTGAATATGCAAAATCACAGATTATTTTAGGTATATACTATATATACCTTTCAAAGCCATACTCATGTATATGAGGGCCTGTGCATAGTTAAAATATAAATACTAGTTGTCTTTACAACAAAAGAATATCAAGCAAACCATTTTATTTCTATTTATACTCTTAACAATTAGATCCTACCTTTAATACAAGCATATCCTAAGTGTTTCCTATTTCATTTACTCCTTGCAAAAGTACTGTAAGTAAATATTATCCTAAACTTAAGCATGCTTTCTGAATTGTAAGTTTAAATCTTTAATGCAATGTATCACAACTTTGAGGTCATGAAAAGTTCATTTCTCATCTTTAAAATGAAGATAATTCTTACCACATAGTGTTGTTGTTAAGGATTAGAGATAATATTTCAAAACCTCTCAGCATGATTTCTAGCATATAGCAAGCTCTTCTAAATGGTTATGAAGACTTGCATTGTAAATAGAAGCATAGTTCTTAAAGTGTCCGTTGTTTCCTATTATTACATGCAAGGTTTAATACAAATGTTCTTTTGGAAAAGATAAACTGATCAGCAAACCATATTCATTACTCAGCTGTCCTTCAGGCCTTCTGCTCAAATGGAAAGGGAGAGCTCATTGTCATCCAACAGATTTTTGTTGTTGTTAATCTTCTCAGAATTAGGCGTTGTTAGTTGATAGTTCCACCTATCTGGAACAAGGTAAACTAAAAATAGATTTAAAATAAATAATTAAATACATAAGGAAGCAATGCCCTATAGTAATGCCCTATCTCTAGCTTTCATTTATATGCAATATAGTTTTTTTCCCTCCCAAATTTCCTGAGAACTTATGTATGTAGGCCTGGCTTCGGAGGCACACTTGGACATGTATATTCATGCAGACTTACATATAGGCATATGGGCTTGTGGGAGAGGTGTGTATGTGCAGGGGCACCAGCACTTACAAATACAGGCAAGGCAGCGAGAGCCAAAGAAAGAAACTGACTCCACAAAGAAAGGAAGATGTTTGCTTTGTTTATCTTGTATACTCAATGCCTACTACAGTGCCAAGCACAAATAGCACTTAGTAGGAGCTCAGCAAATCTTTGCTAAAGAAGGCACACACATTTATAGGTATTTATAGTGTATCTGCATATGTACATGAATATATTAAAATAGCCTTTTCTTTCAGGAAGTCAATTTGTCATTCAGGATTTTTGTCACTGTATAAATAAGGAGGAACAAGAGATCTGTGTTATGTCTATTTTCAAAAGATCCTTATTTTACTTTTCTAGTAATGAGACTGAAATAGCCATATGTGCTCTGACTAGGGCTTGGAATGAGGCAACACCCACAGACAAAGATTTTTTTTTTGTTAATCTTCTCAAAATTAGGAGTTGTTAGAATATTGAAAAGGCAGTATGAAAGCTACCAGAGATCAAAAATATTCTTAGCACAATACAGATGCTTGAAACTTTAAAAATGCATAAATATGAGTGACAGTGAAGCAGGTTGTAGTCTAATTTGAGATTCAACTAAGTGTAAATAATCAGAATATATTAGTTGGAAGCATTAACTGGATGATTTATTCAGTAGGACCCTCCTAAATATGTCCTCTTAAGCATCAGCAGAACAAGAACAATAGCAGTTAACTATGTATCAAATATATAAGAATTTTCTATATTCTATTTAATTAAAATTATACAGCAATCTTATAAAGTGTATTTCTTTTTATTTTGCACATGTAGACATTGAGACTCAAAGAAATTACATAACTTACAAGGTCATTGTAAACTGATGAATTCCAAATCAATCAGGGACTTACGGAACCAATACATGTTTTGTACCTGCCATGTTTCAGGTTAGGTTTATATTGGCAGGCCAAAGAGAAATTGTCTCTATCATCTTGAACCTTAGAAATTGTTTCTGATTTTGAAGCCCTGAGTCTATGTTTCTGTACTCTAAAATATGCCACTCTTTAGGGAAAAGCACTATATTTATATAGATTAAACATTTAGGTTATATTTTCATTTGAAAACAGAACATTTGAGATGAGCAAATTAATTGAAAAATTCTCACTTTCAGTTGACTCATTCCAGCCCTGTCCTTGCTTTCTTTAGTCATACTTTCTATCCATCACATTTTTCTAGATGTCTGCCATCAGGATTTACATCTGGACACGCACAGTAGGTTGTGGAAAAGCAAGCAGATAGCAAATTGCTTTCAAAGAAAAGAAGCTAGAGAGAAGGTCATAGTCTGAAATCTGTACTGGGAGAGACTTACTATGCAGCAAATAAAGGAAAATGGAAACAACAGAAGTTAGTCTGCTATGGGAAGGTCTTCCAGCAGCGTGGGAGAAGTATTTACCATGGCAACTCTTGCATCATCCTGACGGGGTGGCAGGAATACCTCAAGGGGAAAAGAGGACACCTTTTAAAATGCCATCTCTTGTTTACTAAAGCTGGAAATCCCATAAAAAGAAAACTTGATACAATAGATAGGACCTTCTTCTGTCTTGGCAGTTTATTTTATGATCATAGAAGTAGCTAGTTATCTAATGGCCAAGTTCACTTTTTGGTGTCAACTATGACAACTAATCTAGGTCAAGATACTTAACTCCAGTTTGTCTGTTAATCCTTTTATCAAATAAACAAATTTGCCTAAAACCACAGAACCTATGTAATTTATATTTCAAACAAGGGCATTTTTTAAAATAAAAGAGGATACTATTATTACACCAGGACAATGGTCAAAACCCAGCACTAACTCTGGTAAATTGGGACAAACAGTTCTACATAAAACAAATTTTCACTTTCTAAAAGTATTTATTGGAAATAAATGAAGACCACTCAAAACACCGGGACTATTTATTCAGTGTTTGTCATGTAGTAAGGAAGTCAGCCACCATCACTTTAGTCATCACTTTGTCAAAAGTAGGTTGGGGAGCAGGAAAACGCTGTGTAGGGTGAGGAGAGTACATAGGTCTGTTCTGATTGGAGATTATTTAGCATCGGAAAACTGAAGACAGGCTGACTAGAGGTGAAACACCCTTGGTGATTAGTTTGAGAAGAATATTTGTCCTCTTACTCTGAATTAGAAGCAGAGGCAAAAATGGAGAACTCTGGCAGTCACTGCCTGAGTACTTAACCATTTTGGGCTAGTTGTTGCAGAAATTATAGGTTTCAGATTTATTGTCATATATGGTCTGGATATTATCTGTTTGTCTTTTGGGGGAGTTTTAAGGACACTTTAAGTTGTTCAAGATCCTTTGCAATATATTTCTGTACTTTAAGTATTGATTTTATAAAATATAAATAATTGCATTATTTTATATCTTATGTATAGTTCTAATTTATCTTCTTTTGAACACCTAAAAGAATGTTTATCCTGAATGTTTACAAATCTTGTGTCCAACTATAATTTTGAATATGTTTAATTTTGAGAAGCACTTAAATGCAAAAATCTCAAAAAAGGATTATATTAACCCATATAATTTATCTACAGTTTAGATAAATTGTTCATAAGGCAATTATTGTTCTTACATAAGAGGAAGTGTTGCTGCTAATATTTTATTACTCTCATTCCCTGTCTGCTTACACTTAGACACCACTGGCCAAAATAGGAATTTATTAGGTTTAGGAGGAAGGTTGCATCTACAGATGAAACTAACTCTGGATTCTTCTATGTGCATTTTACCAGTGGAAGAAACTGAACACATTTTTGGACTTTAATATTAGTTGTATTCTAGTTTTAAAGTCCAGCTATTTAGGGATTCAAGCAAATCTGTACAGCCCGTATAAGAAAAAATTTTGCCCATAGTGATGTGTTGAATGAATGTGTTTCTTTTATGTGAAACATAAGGCTTTCAAGACTTAAAAGTTTAATTTATTAGTGACAACCAACAATCTATAACCAAGGCAAAACTCTAAGCAAAAGAAAGCTGTGTTTAGAATTGGTATGTAATCAAATGGAAAATCTATGGCTGTTATTTTTATATAGCTTAATGTTCTATGTGAATATAATCTCTCTATATAGGAGCTTTACCAAGAGCAACAAATAATGTCTGATATTTGATTGATTGATGTTGGATCCTATAAACCTTGTAATAGATACTATGCGGACATGATAGTAAAATCAGGTACTATTTCTATGCATAAGGTCATCATGAATTATGGGGTGAAATAAGCTTTGCTTCCTAACTTCGTGTAAGCTACTTAACTTTCTGAGCCTCAGTAACTGCTAGTGTAAAACTGTGATCATAATATTAACCTCACAGAACTAAAAAGAAAAACACAGTTTTTCACGCTGCCTTTTCTGGAAACTGAACCCAGAACAGGAACTCAGGAGACCTGAATACTACGACAGTTTTATGACTTTGGACAATTAATTGTCCTTTCTAGGCGAGCAATTTCTCATCTACGAAAGAAGGAATTTTATAAGATGCTCTCGAAGACCCCTCTGATCCCTAAGTTTTTGTGTTTCCAAGAACACAAAGGTAGCAGAGGATGTCATGAGTCATTCACTGTTCTTTTAAAATTAGTCTGTTTTCTAATGTTACAATATTATTGATTTTTAGTATTCTAACCTAACTTTTGTTGGTGTTGCTCTGCAAGTCCCACAAAAGAAATATCAAGTCATTGCATTGATTAAACAAGACTGTCTCTAATCTTTCCTGGCCCAACCAACGTGCCCACCAATCCTATCACAACTCCATTAACTATTTGCATCCCACTTTTGCTCACAGTGTTCCCTTTCCCTCATGCTTCTGCTTCCTAGATTAGTACAATCCAAGTCATCCCCCAGAGTGAGCTGACCTGTTAACTCCTTTCTTTGTCCTCTCACTGCCAAATAATCATTCAGAGAATCTTTTGATTATCTATTTATGTGTTTCTCATAAGTATCAAGTGGAAAGAACATAAATTTTTAAGATGGTGGGACTTTAATTTGAATTTAATATTTTTTATTCCCCTATATGACCTAGCAATTTATTTAACCACCTGGGAGCCTTGGTTTCTTTACCTACTAGATGGATATGATGAAACCTTCCTAATGGGGTTGTTTTGCATATTTCATAATATAATGCATGGAAAGCCTGAGGAAATAATAAGTGCTCATTAAGTGCTTCATCATGATTGATTCTGTTTTTACATTTTTCCTTATCTACTAGTTATCTAGATAATTATTTTATTTTTAAAATTGATTTAGAAACCTCTAAAACACAAGAATTATATCTTATTCTTCATAACACAACAAATCTCTGTGATCCCTTTATAACTTAGGAAGTGCTACTATCTTACTTTTTCTAAGCTGAAAAGTCATGTTCATTGTAGAAAAGTTAGAAAATTTATAAACACAAAAAGAGAAAGAATTAAAATTACCACAATTACCGTTGGTATTTTATTAAACATTTTTCTAGTGTGCATATGTATACATGTGTGTGCATGTGTTTGAAATATGTATATAGAAATAATTATTTTCTGAAGATTCTATTGCATAAAAATATGCTCCATTGTATTTAAAATATTAATATTTCACTAATTCATTTAAATAATGATGAAAATCCACATAGTTAAATCTTTATTTAATAATTTTTTCATAAATTCCTATAAAGAAAATTTTCCTATAAAAGAAATTTAAGGCTTTTGTTTCATATAATTCCTGTGCATATAGTTACGGCCATATCCACTGTAACCTATAAAATGTCTAGTGGTGCTACAGAATACTTTATAATTCATCAAAATATTTAGTACTTGCAAAACTCTTTAAATTTGAATTACTCTTTTTAACCTATTTTTAAATTAGGAGAAATGAAAGTTTAAAGGATTTGTTCAGGGATATAGCTAATTATTGGCAAACCTAGGATCTTCTTCTTTTTTTCTTGGCACCAGGAATTGAATCCACTGAGCCACATTCCCAGCCCTTTTTTATATTTTAGAGACAGGGTCTTGCTAAGTTACTTAGGACCTCCCTATGTTGCTGAGGCTGGCTTTGAACTCTGCAATCCTCTTGCCTGAGGCTCCCAAGCTGCTGGAATTAAAGGCGTGCACCACACTGGCCTGGCTAGGATCTTCTATCTACAGTTTTCTAAGAATAACATTCTTTTTTCCTTTGAAATAGCTTTATTTATTCATCCATCCAGTAGATTATAAACATATAGTTAAATATTGTTTCTAACCTTACAGAACTTAAAACCTCTTAATAAAGTCAAACATTAACAAAATAAGTAACTAGTTCTAAACGATAGTAAAGACTACATAAGTAAATAAAAATGTGACAAGCATATACTCTAGGTATCCCTGACACACACACAAGTCAGGGAAGTTTCACTCTGATGCCATCTATGTTGAGATAGGGTAACTAAGTATGTTTCAGCTAAACATGGGCCTATGTGGGATAAGGGTAGAAAGGAAAGCCTTCCAGGCAATATTTTTCAGTCTCAACACTATTGACCTTTTGGGCTGGATAGCTCTTTGTCATGGGAAGCTGTTCTGTGTGCTGCAGGACATTCAGTAGCATTGTTGACCCCTACCCATTAGATACCAATGACAGCCCCCACCCTGAGTTTTGATAGTCAACACTACCTCCAGACATTACCCAGAGTCTCCTAGGGGCAGGAGGAACCATCTCTGGTTCAGAACCCTTATTCTAGACTTACAGAAAAGCATTTAAGAGTATGCTGTGTTGAAGAGGGGCATGATACTTTCTAAGGGTTGAAACAAATTTAGTATGATTGGAGCATGGAATAGAAAATGAAATGTGATCCAGATTAAGGTTCATACCGTGTAGAACTTGAGGATTCTGCTAATTATTTTCAGCTGTTTTTAAATGGCACTGGGAAGCCAGCAAAGTTGTAATAGAGAATGGTATGATTCATATTTTTCTGCAAAAGATCACTTTCAGAGTTCTAGGTCAAAAGTGAATTGAAAGCAGTTAAGAATGTAGGGTAGGAAAACATTTCAGAGGCTTCTTTAGTGTCCTAAGAATATAGTCCACATGCTAATGCAGACAATTGCTGCTGATATGGACAAAACATTACAAATTCTAGAAATATTTAAGAAAATTAAGAGTTGATAATTCACCAACTGTTGGAAATACAGAAGAAGAGGTTGTCAAAGATGACTGTAAAAATTCTGACTTTTGAAACTGTATTCATGGAAGTGCCATGAGTAAATTTGGGGAAGAAACTTGAAGTTTAGTTTTGAAATGAATTTGAGGTGCCAGCAATTTAGGATAGGAAGGGGAGAAGTATCTGGTAGAATTCCTTCTTTTGTAGACGAGAAATCTCTAGCTTAGAAAAGGACAATTAATTGTCCAAAGTCATAAAACTGAGTTAGTATTCAGGTCTTACATTATGGTAATAACCTTAGGTAGAGAGGGTGATGTCTTTTTGTGAGAGGAGTAAAGGAAGGGTGAGAGCAGCCACTGTCTTTTTAAAATTTATTTTGTAGTTTCCACTGATATTTTCTCCGTGGGGTAGAAGACAGTCATACAAGAGGAATGGAGGTAGCGGAATGAAGGTGGAGGAAGGTCTGAGATGTAAGGAGAATGGAGAATGTTTGAAAACACCTTTTGAAAGAGTAGGGAGGAAGTTGTTCAAGGAATCAGGTAGGATTATCAGTCAGTGGTGGGGCCTCAGTGATTTTCATGTCTTCATTTCCAGTATGTCTATCAGAGGGTACACAAAGCTGCAGGATAACCACTATATAATCTTTATGGTGTAATAAATTTAGTGGGTAGTAAGTAATACAAAATATTCCTTTATAACAAAAATAAATTTATATTTTTGGCTTGTATTTAACATTTTTAAGAATTTTTAATAAAGAAATGAGACATCAAATATATCCCATTTTATCCCAGTACTTCCAGGTATTTATATAATGCATTCTCTTCTACCTTTAGGGATAGTTTAGAGGAAATTTTCCATGTGTTGTGAAGTGCCTTGTAATTTGTACTTAGTTATTGTTATCTCAGGATAATTCTAAGGAGGGTGCAAGAAATTCTGGTGATAGTAAGTCACTCAAATGACATAATGGGAGGAATGTACTTCCTGAGAATTCCTTTAAGGCTGGAAATCCTAGATGGACTACAAACCCCTGCAGAGAATCTTCTAGGAATTTAGAAGTTAGTCAAGCAGAATGATAACATTATTTTATCTTTCCCTTTCTCTGTATCATTTCAGTCCTCCTTACACTAAAAACTACCAGTGGCTAAATTTACTATGTTCCAGGTAGTAGGCCAAGCAGTTTGCACACCTTGTTTATTTTAGTCCTTACAACATCCCTGTGAAGTAGATTTGTGATCTTTATTTTACATAGCAATGCCCTGTGGCAGAGAGAGGTTATGTAACTTGCCCAAGGTCAGACAACTGGCAAGTGGCAGAAGAGGAATATAAACCCAGATTTCTTTGGTTTTGTTTTTAACTCAAAATTCCAAGAGCTGTTAAGAGTTTCCTGGGTTGGGGCGGGGAGAGGACTCTTAGTTACAAGGTGTTTACATGACTCCTCGCTCAGCTGTCTTATTCCACTTGCACCAATAATCAGCTTCTCTTCACTTCCTATAGTTCTCTCCTGTCTAAGGTTTATTCCTCCACCTGTCCTCTGGAGTCCATATCTTATTTTTATGGGCACCTCAGCTATTCGTTTTCCTCTTTTCCTTTGGTTACATGAACATCACTTGGAGAATTTATTAGTGCAGATTTCTGAAGCACATACCAAGAGTTTCTTCTTTAGAAGCTCAGAGATATGATCTGAGAATTCCCACCTGTAACATACTCTCAACTTATACTGATGTTGTAGCTCACAGACTTTGAGGACCACTGCTCTAGACTTAAGAGTAGGGCTTGCAGGGGTTGGGGGAATAGCTCAACTGGTAGAGTGCTTGCCTCACAAGCTCAAGGCCCTAAGTTCGATCTCCAGTACTGCAAAAAAAAAAAAAAAGCGGGCTGGGGATATAGCTCGATTGGTAGAGTGTTTGCCTCGCAAGCGCAAGGCTGTGTTTAATACCCAGTACTGCGGAAAAAAAAAAAAAAAAAAAGAGTAGGGCTTGTAAACAGCATGCTAAGATGCCATATACACCTTTTTAAGTGTTTTTTTAAATGGTTGAAAAATCAAAAGAATAATATTTCCTGATATATATACATTATACAAAATTCAAATTTTAGTATTAATAAAGTTTTATTCAAATACATTATGTAATATACAATTACACAGATATTTACATAGGCTGCTTTCTTGCTACAACATCAAAACTGAGTAGTTGTGACAGAGATAATGTGTCTTGCAAGTCTAAAATATTTACTACCCAAACCTTTTCAGAATCTGTTTTCTGATCCCTGCTCTAAATCAGTAATTCTCAATTCTAGCTGCACATTGCATCAAGTGTGGAGCTTTATAAAATACTGAAGCTTGGGTTCCAGTCCTAAAGATTCTGAGTTAATTGGTTTAGAATTCAACCTAATGAATCTTTAACATTTAAACATATCAATCTTTCCTATCTAGACAAAACAAAACAAAAACCTAGCAAACCTTACAAATTACTCTACCAACCTATATGAAAGAGCTAGGTAGTCTAATCTTATTTTGTAGATGAGAAAAATAGTGTCCATCAGTATAAATTATTGGTCAAAATGAACAGACATTGTTGTTAGTATTATTATATTTCTAACAAATTATAGTTACATATTTTCTTGATATCTTTAAAATTATTTTATAATCAAGATTATATATTAAAGAGTATTATTTGCTCATAATAAAAGCTACAAACCAAATATATGTAGATACTAGTTTCTAAACTCAGTGAAAAAGGTAAAAATTGACTAGAATTGAATTTACTTGATAGCCACTTTTTCATTTTGGAACCAAATAAAGAAGTTCATTTGTAAGCTCTAAGAAAAATATACTACATATATACACTGAAACTACACATATAAAAATATGAAGTCTACACTATGAAAGGCACTTAGAACAAAGATCAACTTAGGAATTAGTAGATTCTTATTCATCTCACAATCCTCCCGTAACTCATGCTCACTGAGTACAGTAGAGGCAAATCCCTTAATGGGTCTAAGTATATCCCCCCTCCTTTTGTCTTCATTTCTTTCATTTACTGATCTGACAGTTGGACAAATAGTTCATTGTGAATGTTTCTCCTGTAGGCTGGAAGGATATAAAAGGAAAAATAAAAGATAGTGTATTTCTTTCCCTAAGCCAAATCTGTATCCCTTATGATCAACACTATTAAAACTTGACATACACATATCCCTACCTACAATTATATATGAATGAACACACACATAATAGCCTTATATTATACCAGCTCTTTAGCAATCTTATTTTTATTTATTTTTTTCTCCACATTTTTATTCATGCATAACAGTTATACATAATGATGGGATTTGTTGTTGCATATGTGTGCATGCACACAATATAACAATATAATTTGGCCAATGTCTCTCCCCAGCATTTTCCCTCCTCCTTCCTCACCTTTCACCCCTTGGTCCCTTTTCTCTACTGATCTCCCTTTGATTTTTCTGAGATCCTTCTTCCCCCTTTCTTTTCCTTTTTCCTCTTTAGCTTCAATATAGGAGAGAAAACATACAATCCTTGACCTTTTAAGTTTGACTTATTTTGCTTAACAATAATAGTCTCTAGTACCATCAATTTTCCTGCAAATTACATGATTTCAGTTTCTTTGTGGCTGAATAAAACTCCATTGTGTATATACACCACATTTTCTTTATCCATTCAACCATTGATAGACATCTAAGCTGGTTCTAAAGTTTGGCTATTATGAATTGTGCTGCTATAAAAATGGATATGCATGTATTGCTATTGTATGATGATTTTATATCTTCAGGATAAATATTGAAAAGTGGTGTACCTTGTTCAATGGTGATTCCATGTGTAGTCTTTTGAGGAACCTCCATAATGAATTCTAGAGTGGTTGTAGTAATTTAGAATTCCATCACAGTGTACAAGTGTTCCTTTTTCTCCTCTTCCATTCTAGTGTTTATTATTATTTGTATTTTTAAACATTAATGATTTTTTAAAAATTTGTTCTAATTAGTTACACTTGACCGTAGAATTCATTTTGACACATTGTGTACAAATGGAGCACAACTTCTCCTTCCTCTGACAGTACATGGTGCAGAGTCACAATGGTAGTGTAATTATAGATGTATATAGGGTAATAATGTCCATCTCATTCCACCATCCTTCCTATCCTCACACCCCCACCCCTCTGCACGGTCCAAATTTCTTCATTCTTCCCTACCACCCCCTCTCACAATTGTGGATCAGTATCTGCTTACCAGAGAAAACATTTGGCCTTTGATTTTTTTGGTTTGGCTTGTTTCACTTAGCTTGATATTCTCCAGCTCTATCCGTTTATCTGCAAATGCCATGATTTCATTCTTCTTTAAGGCTGAGTAATATTTCATTGTGTATATGTTCCACATTTTTTTATCCATTCATCTGTTGAAGAACACCTGGGTTGGTTCCATAGTTTAGCTATTGTGAATTGAGCTACTATAGACATTGATGTGCTGCGTCTCTGTAGAATGCTGATTTTAAGTCCTTTGGGTATAAACTTAGGAGTGGGATACCTGGGTCAAATGGTGGTTCCATTTCAAGTTTTTTGAGGGATCTCCATACTTCCATAATGGTTGCAACCAATTTGCAGTCCCACCAGCAATGTATGAGTGTACCTTTTCCCCTACATCCTCACCAACACCTATTATTGCCTGAATTCTTGATAATTGTCATTCTGACTGCAGTGAGATTAAATCTTAGAGTAGTTTTGATTTTTTGAGTTCTTTATATATCCTAGAGATTAGTGCTCTGTCTGAGATGCATGTGGTAAAGATTTTTTTTCTTTTTTGTAGGCTTTCTATTATTTGTATTCTTGATGACTGCTATTCTGACTGGTGTGAGATGAAATCTTAGGGTAGTTTTGATTTGCATGTCTCTAATTGCTGTTAAACATTTTTTCAGGTATTTGTTGGTCATTTGTATTTCTTCTTTTGAGAAGTGTCAGTTTAATTCATTTGCCCAATTATTAATTGGAGCAACCCTATTTTTACTTTTAACATCTTTCCATATAAAAAAAGAAAGAAAAATAGGAAGGAGATCAGTAGGTAGAACAAGTGTATCAGGGAGAAAAGACAGGAGGGAAAACTGAAGGAACAGGAGAATGAGATTGGTCAAATTATGTGCATGTACAAATATGGCATAGTGAATCCCACTCTTATATATAATGATAATTCACCAATAAAAATAGGATTAAAAAGAATGTGCTGGGTGCAGTGATGCATACCTGAAATGCCTGTGGCACAAGAGGCTGAGGCAGGAGGATTACAAATTCAAAGCCAGCCTCATCAATTTAGTGAGGACCTAAGAAATGTCAAAAGACCCTGTATCAAAAGTTTAAAAACAAGGGCTGGTGTTGTGACTGAGTGGTTGAGAGCCCCTGGGTTTGATCCTGGTACCAAAAGAAAAGAAAATTGCATTTTCTAATAGTTGTACAGTACTGTGCAGTCAAACTGACAAACTGAAAAACAAACTGACAAATTGTAATCTTATAAACTAATTCCCACACTAGTGGATATTTAGATACTTGCCCAACACACAAGCACATACCTATACATCTGGGATGAATTCTTGGAAGTTGAATCACTACATCAAAAGGAGTATGCCTTTTAAAATATTTAAAAGATAATTACGAATTACTTTTCTTTTTTTCCCCAATTAATGCATCCCCAATAGAATTTAAAGATCAATTTAAAAAATCTTTTCTAATTTTTATACTTTACCTTTAATAATATGAGGTTAAGCATTTTTATCACTTTTTATAGCCTTGTGAATTGCTACTTATTTTATATTTTTTAAAATTTGTTTCTTAGCAATTTATCAATTTTTTTCATTTTAAGAAAATTTTCCATTAACAGTTTGTAAATATTCCCAATTTTTATTTGTTGTTTGTATATAATTTGCCAGGCAGAAGTTTTATATATTTTTATGTAGTAATAATTAGCTGTCTTTTCTAGTATGGCTTTAGGCTATGTTTTCAAATCTATGTTTTCTTCTAATATGTTTATAGTTTCAATATTTTATACATAAATCATTGCTTAATCTAGACTTTTTGATGAAAAGATTCATCTTTAATCTCAGTGACACCGTGAGTTAAATATTATCCCCATCTTGTAAATGGTATAAGAAAGGATCTAACATCGAAATGATTTTCCAGTACTATTTACTGGTAGTATTGAAGACTAGATTTACTCCGTTGCCTCCAAAAAATACGTAGTCAATTATAATTTTCTTCTACAACCGCAAACCTTACTCTTCTTGTAGATATGTTGCCCTGTTGAAGTCTGCCTAAAAGCAGGGAATACTTCTCAGTGGTACCCTGTCATTGTAGTTAATGCCTTATTTTCTGCATCTATAAAATGAGAATAGTAAGTCAGCTATCCTAGTCCACTTAAGAAAATTAGACAGTAAATCTACAGGTAAAGCCCATGTCTGTACCGGGATTCTGTAGGGGAGATAATAAGTACGCCTCTGAATTTTAAACAGGTTTCAGTGGTAAAAAGCCTTACTTCGTTAGAAGGTACACATATCATAGGTGTGACTGAAGCCTATCAGAAGCCTTCCCTGATTGCTTCAACAGGGAAATGTGCTTTTTCACTTGTAAGTTCATTTTTGTTTAATCCATACCTATAAGATGCTGTGAGATTTCTAACATTTTCCACCACTTTCGTTTGCACTCTCTGTCTCTATGTCTCTGTCTCTCCTGAGACATCCCAATACTCTGGAGACCATTAAAATAATAATAAATATACATACATTTTTCTTTCTCCCCAACTCCTAATGGAAATAAAAATTAACAATACTTATTCACAGGTTGAAAATTGTTTTATAAAAATCTTCTGAATGGCCAATGGAGAAAGGCATTTTTAAACTGTCCTGTATTTTTCATGGCATCGAGTTGCTATGTTTGGGTTCATTTATTGGGAAGAGCTGCAGGAAATGTAACCCCCTGTGACCTCAGGAGAGGGAAGTGTTATTAACTGAAATGCTTGGTTCTGCATTTAAAGTCATTAATAAAAGTTGTGGAATCATGAGAGCTGGGCATCTGTGTCGATATTTTAATGTCCTGGAAGTCACCGGTTGTTTTGCTAGTGCTTACAGTTTGTAATTACCTAGTCTCCTATGACAGGCGGAACTGGAAATCAAATTAAGTGGATGCTTTCTCTTACGTTACTGAAGAATCTCCAGCTTAAGATAAGATTGCCTTTTTTCTACCTAAAAAAAGGCACAAACAATGACAGCCCAAAATAGCTGTTTAGTCAGAACTGACGACACTTTCTGAATGCTTGTCATTAAGAGAGAAGCAGAAAATCCTGCCTTCCCTTAATTTCTCTCCCTGAAATACCTTGCTTCCTCTTGAAGCTGCCTCACCTCATTGCCCAGGAGAAATGCCCAGCGACTGACGGAGCTTCAGCACCACTGCAGGCTCCAAAGGGGAGGCGGCTTATGCAAAACGTATTAAAGAAAGATCCTAAAAGTCACTGCAGCTTTTTCTAGTGAGTTATGCTGAGCTTCCCTGTTGCTGTAAGCTGATGGGGAGCGTTGTGGCGAAGACAGAACCACTCTTTTTCCTCCCACTATTTTTGCTGCAGTGAAAAGTGTTCATTTCTGCTTGCATTTCGCCAGATAGCTTTAGAATTCTAGCTGAGCATTAGGGCTTCCCAAGGCTGGAAATAAGAGTTTAGAACCCAAAATTGGAGTTTGTCCTCTTGACTAAGTAAAAATTGAGTTAATGTGCAGCATCCAATGCCTGACAGTAATGATAACAGACAGTAGGGTTTGATGATGTTTTTGAATTAAGTTTCTTTCTCCCTTATGAATTCACAGGGACAGAAGCTTTTATTTTTCTCTCTCGCTCTCTCCTTTCTAGAGCCAGCTGAATATTTTACATTCAGCAGCAGTAGCTGCTGATCTGAGGTTATGTTATCCCCTGGAATCTTCTATCTTCATTCCAATCCCACCCTCTATTATTGATTGTCATTTCCCCCAAAAAGCATAGTTTTGGAAAATTAGATGCGTTGTTTTATTAGAGAGTCTAGCAACTTTAGATATACCTGGAAGATATAACAGCTATTACAGGGCAGGGAAGTAACAGAGGGTGGTACTTCTTAGCTCTGAAACTGCAGAGCACCCCAGGGGAACCCAGCTCACATTTTAGGGGACTTTATGAGACTGTGGATCTTTTGTCTGGTTCTGTTCCACTCAGAGAAGCAGAATGAGACATGTTTGCAGTGATTTGTAGTATTTGCCAAACAGGGTGCTGCATCAGAATAGCCTGGAATATAGTGCAGAGCTCCTATTAAACCTCCAGAGGGAAAAGGGTTTCCTCTTCATTTACAGTTTGCCCGATGCAATCCCATTGTAAAGTATCTAATAGGATAACACTGGGGCTCTCCAGAAATATAAGTAACTCATTGGTTAAATTTCAATTCTTCACCTTTCCCCCCTCCTTCCTGGGTGAGCTCATTCCCCCCTCCTTTTTTTTTTTTTTTTTTTTTTTAATCCAGTGATTTAAAATGCTAGAAGGAAAAGCAACTGAGGTCTCAACTTTGAGATGCTGAATTCTCGGCTAATTGAAATTACTGGGCACAATGCTATATATAGCCAATGAAGAGATTTTGAGCTCTCACTCAGTGCCTTCAAGACATGTCGTTTTGTAGTCAGAGAAAACAGAGATCAATGCATTTTCAAACTGACAGAGGGAACGGATGCTCCTTAGTAGCACATGCCCAGGATCGTGTGTGTGGGGCTTGCGCTGTGCTGAGAAGCTGAATACCGGTCCATATGCTCCTTATTTACTGCAATGTTCTTTGCATGTTACTGTGCACTCCGGACTAACGTGAAGGTAAGAGGAGGCGAGTCGGCAACTGGGCACAATATACATGTTAAACCAGCTGCAGAAAATGTCTACCTTGTGTAGCTCCAGGACTTTTCGGATTGCTGGCTGAGCAGGCAGATTATTACAGGTGGTTGCAAAGGCTTTGTTTTATTGTTGCCGGGCAGCCTCGCTGGGGGAGCATGTAGGAACGCTGCTGTGAAGTGACCTTCAGGTTTAACTGTTTGTAATTCAGGTTCACGCTCACGCCTGGGGAGTGGAAAGGGGGAAGGAAAAGCTGAAAATTATTTAGGTAGGCCAGAATCAAGAAATCAGAGGAGGTTTAAAAAAAAGAAAGAAAGAAAGAAAAGCTATAGAGCATGCTTTAAATGAGGATTTGGTCTTTCTTTTAAAAGTGCTGTGAGCTGCTTGTGTTCATGCAGCTTAATTGTTTAGGAGCCGGGGGTTTAAATGTAGTGGCTGTAATGGCATTAGAATGTGATCTGTGGGATACCTGGCCATCCTGTGTGTACAAACAAATGATTATCGTTGGGAATTGGTGCTGTTAATCACACAAATCCTCAGCTCTGGGTGGACTGGTTGCTTTGGCTGCGTGGGTGCTGCTGCCCCGGTGCTGTCACCCCTCTGACATTCACTTGCTGTAGCTAATGAGCTTCCAAAGTTGAGCCTAAGTTTGGGAGATTTACCCCTGGTCATGAACGAGGATATTATTATTGGAAAGGTTCTCTGACACTGTGTTCATTCAGCACTGAGCCAGATAGACCAGCTGTGGAATTCCAGTTGCATAATTTAAGTGAATTACATCCTCAGTTAACATTTTGAGCTTGTATTTCTTACTGAAGGAAGTCCAAAAGGAAAGTGATTGCCTGTGAGAAAAAAAAAAAAAAAATTAAGAGGCAGTTATGACTTAATACCTAAAATAGGAATCTTTAACAACATGACAATGGAAAGTGCTTCCCCCTTTTATTTGGCTGGTGGGAGTGTTTTAGTGCCTGGGTACTAAAGTTTCATTTTCTGTGTTTACAAGTTTTACTAAAGAACTTCCTGCTGCTCACTCTTTTGAAAGCCTTTTTGTTTTTCATTTGAATTTCAAACAGGTAGTATTTATGTTTTGAGGACCAATTCTTTTACAACGATAGCCTGAAAGCATTCTGTGGATCATGTTGCAGAGTTCTATAGAATTTACTTTTTACTACCTTAAAAATTAACTTCAGTAGTCATTTTTTTTTTCCATACATCAGGATGGAGACAGTAGGCAACATGGAAAGAAATATATAAAAATGTGGAGAGTGTACCCAAATATCAACTTGGATTTCTCCATCACCATCTCCTATTCCAAGTTATGGGCATGATATTCATAGTTTTGTAAGCTCAGTGAATTGTTAATGTTTTCCCTCCTCATTTTCTTTTCTGAAGAAAAGTGCTTTCTTCAGAAGATGCACCATAAATAATTTAGATTAAGAAAAAATTGTATGTCCTTGTTACATTTCAGAAATGTAGGAAAACCTAGTCCAGAGTTCCTTTGATATGGGCTTTGGGAAATCCTTTTCTACTCATAACTACCTACAATTGTCTTTATAGACACTTGCATTCATAAGTAAAGAAATGAAAGAACTTTTGCTAATAATATCTTGCCTAAATTTAGATGACTTTTGGATAACAAATTCTTAGTTCTTTGGCTAATCTGTACTGAGATACAGATACTTCATCAGTAGAAACTGAGACCATATGCATTGCCACATACAACATATGTAACCTTCTTGCATATGAATAGATTAACTTCACTTTCAAATAAGCTCATAAATTTCAATAATTAGCTCTTACTCTTTCTTGAATCATTTATCATTTTATTTTATCGTTACATATATTCCTTCTGAAATAGCAAGGTTTATGAAAGAATCTGCAGTTTATTTGTGGTCTGAACATTCACCAGGTTGGTGCCTTAAAAATCTCATCTAATAATTTTAGTTTTATTTTTATATTTTAAGGTGTTTGATTTGTGTTTTTATTGTACCTAACTATTTGCTTGGTTCTGGTAAAGTCTTCCTTTGTTGTGAGTTTTTTTTAAGTTTGCCATGATTATTATTGCAATGACATAAAACTTTAAGTTAGACAAAAGTCAAAGACAGAAACATTTCTTCTCTTGTTTTTACACACAGAGTAGACCACTAATGTCACAGTATTTTATTCTAGAATGATTATTTTGTCAACTGAGCCTTTATAAAATATTAAAACCAAAGGATATTTTGAAAATGGTGTGTTATATTTACGTGTTTTCATGTAGTAATCAAGATATTAAATCTGGACCACTACACACACACACACACACACACACACACACACACACCAGAGAGTGTTACTTATGGGTAACCATTTATTCAATTGTCTATTAAAACCTTTTGAATGACAACTATGATTTATTGTGCTAAAGTCTTATTACTAAGATGAATAGAAAATAGTCCTTACTTTCAGGAAGCTTTCAGTCTAGGACAAGACACAGACATATAAACAAATAAGTGATTTGAAATATTATAGGACCTTTAATGGATTTCTAAGCAGGACATTATTATAGGCGAAAAAAATAAACGAACAACAGAAACAACAACAAAGCACAGGCTAGCTTTACCTAGTCTGGTCAAGAAGGTTTCACTGTGAGGTCACCTTTGAGTTGAATCTTGACAGCTAATGGAGCCTTGCCAAGCAGCTCAGAGTGAGGAAGGCATGCTGGGATGCTGGGTAGAGGCAGTGACAGAAGTATGGAGCTAAGAAGCAGAACACTTTGCAGAACTGCAAAGGGTTTGGGATGGATGGAGTATGCAGTCTTGTAAGACTGAACAGAACTAAAAGAATTGACTGAGCAATCATTGCAATCTAACTTGTTGAAAATTGTGTTACTTTGCCACATATTTTCTGGAATGAGGGCTTTCTACGGAAGGCAAAGAAATAAAATTAACCATTTTTTTTTCTTTTTCTTTTTTCTGTTTTCATGTTAGCTTTAGTTATTTGAGTGATAAAGATTCATGTCATCTTGGCTTTTCTTTTTCACTTTTTCAGAAAACAATTTGAACAGTTTAATTTGATTCTGCTTGCTCACACAAAAAGAAGCAATGTGATTACCATTATGCAGATGTGTAGTTCCACTTCCATCTGATATTGACCATGTTTTATGAAAATTATGTCTTTGATGAGAAAACTTGGGAAGTTTATTGCATCAAAAGTCTGTATTGTTTTTTCTGTGGAAATAACTCTATTTTAAAAAGTAATGATACTGATGATAATTTCCTAAGTAATTTTGGTCCCTGAATCACTGTTTTCCTCCTTTCCTTGGTATTACAAACATATACTCACCCACAATCCCAAAAACATGAAAGGCAAGTATTAGACCAATATCACAGATAAGAAACCTAAGTTCAGGAGAAGAAAGGTCCAGTTACTCTGTTCCATTATATATCAGAATCAGACTTAGGACAGGGTTCAAATCTCTTGAATGTTGACATTGTTATTTCCAGTAAATCCTGCTGCTTACCCCTAGATTCAAGAATTCTGCTCATTTGTTTGAAAATTGCTTGAGAATAAATATAAGAATCTTTTAGTAAAATAGTGTAACAGTGATTTGAAAGCATGGGTTTTGGGGGATCACACAAAAAAATCTGCATTTAAGTCTGTTTTCCTCATTTATTGCATAGTTTAAGAACATTTTTTAACCTATCTGAAGTTCAGTGTTTTTTTTCATTTGCAAAATAGGGATAACAATAGCTCTTAGCTATTGTAATAATTATGTGAGATAAGGCATGTAAACACTGTAAAAATGTTCTTAGTGTACAGTAAGAATTCAATTAACTCATAATTGATAAAGTAGAAGCCACTAAATAACAGTGAGTTTTCAGAATTGCTTTCATTAGAAAATTCTAGAAACTGACCCCAATTAAGAGATACTTTAATTGATGAGAAACATGTCTGGATTTAATATCTCTTCCCCACCACTATCATCATCACAACCACACAGCTACATACACTAACATGTAAATTCTATAGAAACTGGAATTTTAGTTTATTTCTTCATCTTCAGAGCATAAGCACAATTAACCATGGCAAGCAAGTACAGAGCAGGTGCTCAATAAATATTTGCTAAATAAATATATAAACTGAGTTTCAGCCTTCTTTTTCAAAATTCACTCATCTTCCCAAATTACTTATTTCTCCCAATGCTTTTAAATTGTTTTGAGAGAAAGAAAAAAGTCATAGACTTTGAAGTCACATAAGGCTTGGACTTGAATACTGGATTTGGCAATCAGAAACCACTTGCACTCAGTCACTCACTGTTTTTGGATATATATAGCCAGGTTGTAGACCTAGGTTGGAGGAAATCAACAATTCACACTAAAACAATATATTGAATGCCTAAACCCTCTAGAATTCAGATGTTCATCACACTCATCTTCACCAGATTTATTCAGGAAAATTGCTTTTTCCAAATACACCACCTTAATTGCATCTGAGCATTTGCTGGAATTGTATCCTACAATGGGAATCCCTTCTCTGCATGGCTACGGTTGAATGTATTCTGTTCTTCCTTTAAGAAATAGTGGAGGTATCTATTTTATAAGCAGAACCTAGTCATATCAACTCCCTTGCTTTTTCCCTCCTTTAATTTACTGAATACAATTTCTTCATCTTCATGGCAATAAATCTTATATTGCCTTACATCATTACTTACATTATTATCTTATACTGGTAGGTAATTTTGCTTATGTTAGGAATTTTTCACACCACCAGTTTGACTTTAAGCATTTTGAAAGCAGAAACTATATACTATTTTCTTCATTTTTTTTTCTTACAGCTTATTTATGTTTCAAGAATTCAAAAAATGATCGATGGTCTGATCTAAAGGAAAACTTTCAGAAACTCTGTCTCCTTATGCTGCTGACACCTACTCTTTGCTACATCCTGTGATGCTCTGCACATATTGATGCTTTGAATAAACACATAATTTGTTGTAGGCAGGGCTTGTGGGATCATGAATCAGAATGTGTGGACAGTTTGTGTAACACCTATGGCTCATGGGAGTTATAAGCCTATGGCTCATGACAAATCAGGGGTGGTTCCTGTCAGGGTTCCAGTTGAATAATTATCTCTTTGAGGATGCCAATAATGCATTAATCCCTTACTAGACCCCCACATTATAGTTTCCAAATGGTTGTGAGCCCACTCAGTACATTGGGCTTTTTAATACCTAAGCTACATAAACCTATCAATGTGTTGGATTTATAATTTCTAATGAAGCTCTTTAACTCAAAACTTAAAAAAATGAGTTAATTAATAAAGAATAAAATTTTATACTGAACAATAGCAATAATTATTACCATTTGTGAAGTTCTTGGTGTGAGCCACAGACTGTACCCAAACTTTGCTCATATTCCCTGAAAATGCTTCCCAGTGACCTAGCATGTGAGATTATTATCATTATTATTTTATAGATGAGGAAACTGAAGTTTAGGGAACAAAAGTAACTTGCCTAGTGTTGCAACTATTCAGTTCCAGGGAAACCAGATTTTAAATCTGGTCTGTTTCACTGTATATATTTTTAATGACCTTTCTAAAAAGATAATGTATAGAAATGCAAACTGTGACTATTCTTGTGTCCCAGATACCTCAAATCTTTTTTAAAAATAACATAAGGAATTAAGTGAACAATAAATTTGTATATGTCTTACATATGCATTCCTTCTTTAGATTTCTTTATAATAAATGATAGCCTGAGTCAGGTCTGAAGGTTCTTATGTATTCTCCATTCCTTCATTCATAAAATATTTAGTCAACATCTATTATGGTTCAGGCACTGAATAAGGTGTTATAAATGAAGGGCGGAACAAAACAGACAATAAGATCTGCCCTCATAGAATTTACATGCTAGTGAAATAGGTATATAATAAGCAAGACAAGTTAAGTCATATATATAGTATGTAATAATAAGTGCTAAAAAAATCATGAGACAAGATTGGAAGTGTGTGTTGGGGGAGAGGATAGGTTATAGTTCTAGCTAAGATGGTTAGTGAAGGACTCACTAATATAATTTTTGAGTAAACATTGAATGAATATAAGGGGAATAGCTATGTAGGCAAAGGTAAGATAAAATGCAAGTGCAAAGGCCCTGAGGTGGCAGCTTTCCTGGCATATTAAGAAACTACCGTGGCTGGAAAGAAAAGTCACAAAAGTATCAAAGTAAGCAAATCATTTAGGTCTTGTAAGTAAGGTTTCTCTGGGTGAGATGGGAAGTCAGAGGTTTTAAGTAGATGAATCACATCATTTGATCAATGTTTAAATTAGAACACTCTATTTAACTGTGTGGAAAACAGGCTTTAAGGGGGCAGGGTAGGGTCAGGGAAACCAGTTAAAATTTCCCACAAGAATTAGGTGAGAAATGGTAACAATAGCTTGGAATCAGTGGGAATGGGGCCAGGTTGTCCAATTCTGTGTGTAATTATAATTTGGGGTCTCTATCTTCTTTGTCTTTTCCTGCCCCGATACTAATTTCTCCTCAGATGTGGCAGCTCTTGATTAGTATTAGAGAAAAATACTTTAGTTGCACATGTAGATGTGGAGTTTTATTTTCTTTTTGGCATCAGAGCTGATCCTCTGGAGACACTCTCCTAGTCCTTACATGAGTCTACTATAAGCTACTTGGGGGCAGGAACAATGTCTTTTATATATTTGTATTTCCATTGCCTTGCACATGGTAAGTGGTGAATAAATGTTTGCTAAGTGAGTGATAATGGGAGAATTGTTAGCCACAAACTGCTGGACTTACTTAAAAAGTGCCTCTTTGGACTGGGTGTAATATCAAATAAGAATAAATACATGACCAGGAGGAAAGATTCTGCATTCAGTAAATTTCCTCTCCAATAGAAAATTGATGCTTTTCTTGTGACAGTATTTCTACAACATAAGAAGCTGGAGGGAAACAGCCTGGGAATCTAGAAATGACAGTAGGTAACTCATAAGACAAGTTTGGGAAATACTGTCTTATGGTCTACGTTTCAAATTAAGACAAGTCGACAAATTTGTTGAGAGATGGCAATTTGCTGATAGTTGACTAAGAAACATATAGATTCGAAGTTTTTCCAGATTTTTGGATAGCAACACATGGTAAGGAATTTAAAATTGTAATTTAATAAAATTTTCATAAAGCAACACTTACCCTTACCAAAAGTTATGCATTCTGATATTGTCTATTATTTTTCTTTAACATTTAAAAATTTCTTTGTTTATAATGTCAATTAAGATTAACTAAAAGTATTATAATCAGAAAAAATTATTGAGAAATTATAATTCATATTGCCCCTTTATAGCAGAGTCCCCCATTTACCTGACTTCATGAATTTGAGGAGACCCGAATGGGTCATAACTCACAATGTGAAAACACTGTAACATGCTCCCTGTCTTAAGAAGCATACAACCTCAATTAGGAATATGCTAATGAAAAGATGATAAATTACAGCAATCAGCCAACACTTAGCAGGAAATATGTGAAAGTCTGAACTGAATACAGGAAGTTGACCATAGAGCCTGGTCTGTTTGCTGACTAGCATATTCATTTGGAAATTCAGTGCTTACTTCACTGGCTTGTTCCTTATGGTCTAGCCTACCCACCTGCATGCCTCAGCAAACTTAATAGCAATAGCTAATATTTGTTGTGTACTCAGAATGTCATCAGGCACTGTGTACATCACTCATTTCATCTTCACAATAACTCTAATGAAAGGTTTTGTTATTAAACCCATTTTTACATGTGCAGGGACTGAGCCACAGAGACTTAGTACATTGTCCAGAGGCTTACAGTAAGTAACTGGTGGTACTGGGACAAATGCCGGGCACAGGTACCAATCAGACAGGCCAATACCAGGAAGGACCCCTCTTTCAGTCTTAATCAGGGCTCTGGCCTTTGACTCCCTTCTCCAACTGGGCTACATTGTATCTCTTTAGTTCTAATGACTTCTTGGGCTCTCTTCTAATTTACTAGCACATTCAAGTTTCCCTTGACTTGGGTGTGTCATAATTTCTTCCATTAGCCAGAGCCTGGAAGAATCCTCATGGGTCTGATAACCTATATCCTCCCCTGGATATCCTCTAGGGGTTGAGGAGGGCTGCTTACACCTAAGAATTCATAACCAACTGAGGTATGAGCACTCTTTGAAAGACCAATTTACTAAAGTCTACACTTATTATTAGTACAATAAATAACATAATAAAACTCCCCAGGATAAATGAGTACTGAACTTCTGTTTAGAAAGCTTACCTTTTCAGCATTGAAAAGGGAAAGTTAAACTGTAAGACGAAATGACATTTGACCTTGGGAGGGTCTAGCACTAAATATTTCTCAAGGTTAAATTAAATATTTTCTTTCTGTTTAGACTTTGAAGCTTTGGAAATAGGCAAAATTTAAAAGAATCTGAGAGAATGTCTCCCCCAGCCCTGCCACTCATGGTGCTGTGATCCCATCTAATTCCTCACACATATCAGATAATTTCTTTGCCACTGACCTCCCTAGCCCAGGAATGTCTTTTTTTTTGGTGGGGGAGGGTGGATACCAGCAATTGAATTCAGGGGCACTCAACCACTGAGCCACGTTTTCAACCCTTTTTTGTATTTTATTTCGAGACAGAATCTCTCTGTGTTTCTTAGCACCTCGCTTTTGCTGAGGCTGGCTTTGAACTCTCCAACCTCCTGCCTCAGCCTCCCAAGCTGCTGGGATTAAAGGTGTGGGCCACTGCACCGGGCAGGAATGTCTTTCTTTAAAATGAAAGAAGGTAAGGTGAGCAGTAGGAGAAAATTCTGTGGTCTAATTTTATTTATTTGCTATTTGTGTGTGTGCGTGTGTATACGTAGACTTAGATATTTTTAAAGTTGTACATAAATTTATTTATTTGTTTTAAAAGTGTCTACCTAGGTTTATTTATTTTTTAATATTATACCAAGATTGAAAGAGGAAACTGAGTCAACGGGGTATGTAGTGAACCTGGAAGGGAGGGAGCAAATTCTCTAAATTTGGTAGTAACTAAAAAAGAACCCTTTGCATTTGTGCTGAATTTTTAGTTGATTAATTTATAAGCTGCACTCCTCTGGACTCATTAGGTAAAATGAACTAAGAAGTCAGTTTTAAATGGGTCAGTATATATTTCCTATTTTTAGACTATAAAAGATATATTTTCATTATAGAAATTACAGAAAAGAACAAAAAGATACTTCCTCATAACCTTGCTTCTTTTAGCAAGTTTCTTTTAATTTTTCCCTACATATGTATGTGTTTGAGATCAAAATATATTTGTAACTTGTGTTTTTGTCTGAAGAACATTTTCATGCTATTCATAATTATTTATAAGTATTTTAAATAATGGTTGCATAATAGGAAAGCTTATTCTTTTCCTATTTGAAAAGTAAATAAACGGGTAGGTAGGAACTGAAAGCATTGTTTTTCTCAGACCATTACTTTTCAGCAGAAGATAGAAAGCTTTCAAGTGTAACCTTGGAATAGCTTTGAAATGAGATGCAGTTTGGAAAAAATATATGGTGAGTCTGAGTTACAAAAGGATCATTGCCATTGTACTTTAAATGGGGAAAATGTATGCTTAATGCAAATGTTTCTCTAGCTGTCCCTTAACACTCTCTCTACACCAATTCCAGCCAAATAATATGCTTTGAGCTGGGGTTTTAAAGGTTCTTTTCAACAGAAACCAGCAGACAACATCCTTATTATCACTATTCTCTAGGCATTTAGAATAGAAATGTTGAAATCATTTTTTCTCTCCAGTTCCTGTGGAAATCAAATCAATCCACAAATCCTGCAGAGTCTACCTCTGAATGACTTCTACCTTGCCTCTTTCTACCTCTCCTTTCCTAGTATACAGCCTCATCTCTCCCTGTATTGCAATGGGAACGTTTTGATTGGCTTCCCTAGTCTCCCTCTGTTTCCTCTCCAAATTTATCATCACCGTCGTGGCTCCATACTTTTCTCAAACCCAGATAAGAACTGCCATCCATTTCTCTGTCCAAGAGCTTTCTGTGTTCCCACTGCCATCAAAATTCTCCATTCTCAAGAACGGCCTCAACCACACCCCTCCCCCCCATCTCCTGCCATTTCCATGTAGCACACACAGTCAAGTCCATTCCAGTCATGCTTTTCCTCTGCTACTAAAGCCTTAGAATTGTTGTGAATAGAGAGGCAGGTTGACAGAAAACCTGAGTTTGAAGGCCTTTGTCTGCATTTACAGAGTAGTCTGCAATACTTCTAGATAAGTAAATCAATTTTTCTGATGCTTAGTTTCTGAATGGTGTAATTGAGATGATGGTGATAAATGTCTGGCACATCATGAGCAAGGCTGTAGACAAAGCCTCAGAGATATGCAGGATCCATTTGGAAGAGGTTCACATATTTTAAGAAAGCCAATGAAATGCTAACCAAAGCCATGAAGTTTAGTTTAAGCTTGATGGTCACCGTGGACTTGGTGGTGTAACTGAAAATTCCCTTATGGCTCATCTTGATCCCAAAACTGTGAGCTAGGAATCAAATCCCTTGTAAAATTTTGAGATACCAACTGCAAAACAAAATTTAGTTTTAGAGTTGAGAAAATGAGAGAAACCACCCTCAAAATCTGCAGTTCCACATCTCTCAGCTAAGACTTCAACTGACATAGCTTCAGTCAGCTAAATATGAAACCCCCAAATCTCTTGGGAAACCAACCGTAAAATTTGCCTGTTTGTTTCTTTGGTGGGTATATGTCTGTAAGCATGAAAAAATTGAGAATAATGATAGAATGTTGAAGAAAATTAAACCCTTTTACTAATATTTCTGTATTGGGTAATACTTGCACACGTGTAATGTATGATATGTGATTTTTTAAAAGAATTTGCCATATTAGAATATTTAACAGATGAGTTAAAGAATGTCAAGGATTTGATTCATTCTCCTAGTTTTAAAATGAAAAATATAAAATATCTTGTCACTTGCAAATTGTGTTGACATATAAAAAAAAGCTTAAAACTCATATTTTAAGTTTCACTTATTAGGTATAAAGAAATTATATGAATAATTGGAAAGGTTTGTTATTCAGATAAAATACTTAAATAAGGAAATTTAACATATTAAACGTATAAATATAGGTTAAATGTTAAAAGGGAATTTAATTAAGTCATAAAAACTCTCTTAATGGCAATTGTAAAAATCTTGCTAGATTTATGAGTAGAATAGTGCAATTAGAAGCTGAGCTTAAAAAGTTAAGTAAAATCTAGGTTTTTGAATTTATTACTTTAAATTTAAATATTAATTTTACAAACCAAAAGAGATGCACTTAGTGTTTTCTGCCTGTGAAAGATGTTGTAACACAACACCAAAATATTTACCTTGCTTTCATTAGATTGTTGTAAAGTATAAACAAGATAATATGTATGAAATTACTTTGTAACTAAAAAATATTAGTTATTAGATTTCCTTCTAATTGCTTTTGCTCAGTCTGTTACTTCAGTACAGAAAAAATATTCACCTTTTCTTTCCTGTATACAATAACTCTGGAGTTCATAGAGACCCTGAGAGTTAATTTCTTCTCCCAGATAGACCTTTTCTGTTTTCTACCTCTTTATCACTTTATATTTCTAGTGTAAACGTTGAGCATTCCTTGCATTGGAGATGTTTGTGAGTGTTTGTTTTCTTCACTAGCTTGTGAATTCCATATCTCTTCAGTTCATTTTTTTTTTAAAGTAAATAACGGAGTCTTCCTTACATGATGAACATTGTCTTCCATTCCAGGATAGTCATTACTAAGAATTTTATCTGTGTCTATATGTAGGGAGTAATGAATTACTGAATTTAATTTAACTTGGAAAAAATACCATTTTGTCTAAGGAAAATTCCATAATAAAATATTTAGAAAGCAATTGACTAGTTCATTTAATATAAATAGTGGATAAGCAAAATTCAAAATACATTAAAGAAAAATCGAGGTATCACTAGTATAGTGAAAAGTACTCATCTTTCCCCTCAGGTTTAAAATAGTGCATCAGGTCAGATAAACAAATTGGAAGAAAGTTTTGCAAACTGATTGGAGTGGGAGAGGCTGAGGGCAGGGTGGGAGTTGGTTAGACAAGACTGTTGATGTATGAGAATCACTCAGGGTTATCTGCCCATTCTCATCATGGAGAGCAACTGCTTACCTCCAATCCCTTCCCTTACTTTTTGTCTGCCACAATCAGCAAGGTTGTTTTCCTTTTCCTTTAGTCCAGCAGTCAATAACATTGATTTTTGCAGCACTAGATGATTCTCACCTTTTCCCTCATTATCCCCTCCTTTAGGGCTAAACAAAGCCAAGTTCCCTGGTGTGCACAGTCTGCCGAGCCTGTAAAACAGAAATGGCTAGAGGCAGGATACAGGGCTGTGGCTGGGTAGGAGGGATGGCTAGTGCCAAAAGTCCCTAAGGAGCATCCTGGGCAGAATATTTTGACATGGTCTTAAGTTAAGGGATAATATATCCTCCAGAGGAAAAATGCATATAAAATGTCTATCTTGTTCACTGCAATTCCATTGAGTAGGCTGAGGGGAAAAAAGCCCTGAGGTCCTATTTCCATGTATAATTTTTACTGAGCCTATTCAAACAGACAGATACTACTCCTGGGGAAGAGGCCAACTATTGGAAATGAGTCAAAAGAGTAGTCGTACATAACGTGACCATAGATGACCAGAATACATTGTAGGGAAAAAAAAAAAAAAACTTGAAATTTATTCAGTGATTGATTATTATGTTCTACACATTTCTTGATTTATACTTATTTTAATCCTGTAATAACCCTGCCAGGTGAGCATTACTACCCCCACTTAACAGACTCTTAAAACTGAAGCTTAGGTAAATTAGCAAATTCAAAGTCAAAGAGCAAGAAGATGGTAGAGCCAGATTTTCTAAATCCTCCACACTGCCTTCCAGAAACTCTTTGTTCTGAAGTTCATGGAAGAGCCTTGATCAATATAAAAATTAGGAAGACAACAGTTCTGCTAAAAGACAATAGAGTATTGGAATTAGTTTTTTTCTGGGAGTGGGAGAAATAATGGGAATTGAATCCAGAGGTGCTTTCCCACTGAGGTAAATCCCCAGTCAATTATTTATTTATTTATCTGTTTATTTATTTATTTACCTATTTATTTGGAGAGGGTTTCACTAAGTTGCTTAGGAACTTGCTAAGTTGCTGAGACTGGCCTCGAACTTATTTTCCTGCCTCAGCCTCCTGAGTCGCTAGGATTATAAGTATGCACCACCAGGCCACACTGGACTTAGTTTTGACTCAGTAATAATATAAAACCATAATAGCTTTGTTGCTTAGCTAAGAGAAGGGATGGAGAGATATATTGAATACTATTTAGGAAAGATTTAATCCAGGTTTGTAAAGACATGCCTAGGTGCAGAGTTACAAAGATGGGAAGAAAAATTTGGGGTTTCTGGATTATTCGGACTATGTTGGCTCAGGAATTTCATGTGATCAAGCAAAGTTAGATCTAGAAATTCCTTCCACTTGAATCTCACAGCTGTAGGTTTGATTTTTTTCTCCCTTCCTCTTACCTCAGTTTGTGTGATCTTGAGTTAGTTATTTAGCCTGTCTTGGCCTCAGTTTCCTTGATTGTAAAATAGTACACTCATGTCTATTCCATAGACATGGATTTTGTCCTAAGACTTCATCCACTAACATTTTAAAGCCTTCATAATTGTCTTATACATTAGGGAAAGTGAGTCAATGATAATTCCTTCCTCCCTCAGTGATGTCCACTCCTCTTAACAACATAATGTGAAAGCTATTTTCCATTCTGCCTTTCTGCTGATATTTTTACCTAAATATGATTTTGCAAATCAGGAACTCTTTAGGGAATAAAAGCCTTAACAATCTATATATTCAGTTATAACAATGAATTTCAATCCAATATGTTCATGTAGAAAGTGGATGTCCTTAGGGATGCTCAGCAGTTTCTGAAGATATTTCCTAGAGTTTGCCATAGTAGTCAATAGTCATGTATGGCTATTGAGGATTTGAAATGTGATTAGTCTGAATTGAGATGAATTTTAAATATAAAATACATATTAAAATTTTGAAGATTTAGTATGAAACAAGGAAAGTATATGTTGATAATATTTTGAATATATTGAGTTAAATAAAATATATTAAAATTAATTCTGTGGACTCAGTGGTAGGGTGCACCAGTCCCCAGGTTTAAACCCAGTACCCCGCCACACACAAATATTAATAATTCTACCTGCTTCTTACATTATTCAATGTGCTTACTAGAACATTTAAAATTACATATATGACTTGCATTTGTGGTTCTTATTGTATTTCGTTTTAACAGTGCTGATCTTGAGAACAAAAGGTAGTTCATTCTTCCCAGATTGAAAGGCCCTTGACCTTGATAGGCTGAAGTGATTTGTACAATTCATGTGGTTATCTCTCTTTCTTCTGTAGGCTTTGAGGAGAACAGATAGAATGAATAAAACTCCTTCTAGTCCTGTAGTTCTGAGATCTTAACACAATTACTGAATGTTAGTTTTAAAGGGGAATTTAGAGATTCCAAGTTTCAACTCTCAACTGAGGTCCAGAGAGGTTAAATGATTTGCCCAGATAGCTAATGTCCAGTACTTTTTCCATTAAGAAATACTGCCTCTCAAATGCATGACCCACTCTTCACAATGGATATTTATACTGTTTGGGGGAAATGCCAACCTGGTCATTTGCATGTTTTCTTGGAATTGAAAGCTTTTTCATCTGCTCTGTACTGATGTAATCCCAGTGGATTACTCCTATCTGACCTTTAAAATGTATACTAGTGTCACCTCTGTAAAGTCTTCCTACCCCAAACAAAATTAGCTATTTTGTACTTTTTTCTCTATTTTAGCTTCAAACATATTGTTTTGTATTGACTGTTTTATAAACTCTTTTAAGTCAAAGTACTTGATTTGTGGGCACAAAGTAAACCCAAAGTAAATGTTTGTTGAATTGAACTTTTTAAAATACTTTCACAAATTCTTTATGTCCTAATTCTTGATGTTCCATTATTGTCATTGAATTTCATAAAAATTGCTTTAAAAACTCTCTCTATATAGTCTCTCTGTGTACCACTACATATATTCTCTGTATATACATAAATATATATATATCTTTATATGCATCTCTCTATATATTATATATATGCAATATCTCTCTATATTTTATAATTATATATAATTTTAAAATATATGTGATTTATCTCTATAATGTGTATATGTATGTATATGTACATACACATATGCATATATATATGCATTTCTATATATACATAAATATATGCATCTGTATGTATATGTATATATACAAAGAGAGAGAGAGAGAAAGAGAGATTACATATATTTGAAAATTCTATCATGTATTAGAAATACTGGAAATACCATTCCTTAACACTTATCTAAGTCATCCAGTTAGTCATATATTGAATTGCCTCATCAAAGAGACCCCCTCTATATAAGTGAAGTTGGACCTATCAGTCAAGGGCGGATTGAGTAGGCCTGAAGAAGCCATGATTCATACAATCTAATTTTCATGGTTTATGCCTTAAATGCCACATCTTCAGTCAGCAGTTAGTCTCCCATGAAAATAAATTGAGCCATGCATTCCCTTTGGGTTTTAGAAATGCATTTTTGAAGTTTGTGCTAGGAAGTGCAAATATGTAGCTATAGTCACAATGCATTCCTTTTGCTCTTTTGGCTTTCTCAAGAAAGGATTTAGAAATGGCTCCATTTCCCCAGAAAATTGATTATAAATCCTTTGTCTACTTATACTCTCATTTTGCCACTAAAAATCTGCAACAGTTTAAAGAAGGATGGAATAAGGTTTTAGTTTTCCATGTCTTGGATTTTGTTCCTTTCTCCTTACAGATGTATTGGGATGGAAGACAATTTGAAAACTTAAAAAAAGCCTGGCTCTAGACCTTCCCATTTTATTTTCATGCCTACACTTTATTTTCCAAGCCGTGAAAATAAAAGCCTGTGCTGACACAGGACCATCATATTCAGAAATACTGAAGTAAGATTTTTAAACATTTGTAATAGACCTCATCTTTTAATTCATTCAACTTCATTTATTGGACATCAACTATGTTTTAGCCACAGAGGCAGGTGTCTTCAGATAGATTTTAATTTAAAAATTTTCAAAGTAGAAGTAACTAAAACTAGGAGATATTGAGTGACCTTGTCAAGTCATTACTTATAAAAAGTATAATCTAGCCGTCAAACCAAAGTCTTTATGAAGTAAGAAAACTTGTGCTCATTTGTCATAACACTCCACTGCTTCACAATGTGAAAGAGGTGGTGGCTGCTATAGTATGGCACAGTGGTTAAGAATGGGAAACTCTAGAGTCTCTTAGTCAAGGTTCAAGACCCTGTAGGTCTAGGAGGGAAGACTGTCACTCAGCCTAACCTGAGTGCCTTCATCTGTTAATTTTTATAACTTTGGATGTTCTGGAAGCAGTATGCTTCTTCTATGACATTGTTTTGCACCATAGAAAATGCCTCCTGCTCTTTCTAGCCCTTTCTAAGTGTCTACATTTTGCCCCCAACCTATACCACTGGATTCTAATGCAAGATTATTTTATTTCTTGCTGGCACTACTACAATGTATTCCTAACTGAGACTTTCTGCATCTATCCTTGACCCATTCCAGCCTGTTTTCCATACTGCTGCCAGAGAAAGATTTTTCAGGTTTGAATTTGATCATGTCACACACTTGCTTAAAATGTTAAGTGGCATTCCTTTGCCTTAACATTTTGTAAGCTTGTGTGATCTGTCTGACTTCTACTTCACTGTCTATTGCTTACTCTCTATTCCCTATGTGGACCATAGTCTCCTCTCTTCACTACAGTTCCTCATAAGTTCAGGTTTTCTCCCTATACAGCTTTTGCTGTATTCCTTGCCAAGCATGCTTCCACCAGCCCTCCATCTGGGCAAGACCTACTCATCCTTCAGATATTATCTCAAACCTCCATCTTTCACGGAAGCCTTCTCAGTCTCTCTGTTATAGATCTGGTCCCCTATATAAACTCTCATATTATCTGAACCTATTCTTTAGGCATTTGCCACACTTTGCTAAAAAAATATGAATTTCTTTGATTATTATCATTCCCCAGTAGACTAAAAATTACATAATGGTAGGAATCATATCAGTTTTGCCTACAGTATATTCTTAGGAGTTATGGGCATGATAAATGCAGAAGGAGGCAAGCATTTATAAACTGTCAGTTTATTTTCTCCAAATTATTATGTCTCCTGTCCCAGATAATATATTTATATTTAATAATATATCCATCATCTCTCCTTCTCTGATCTGAAGCACACTAATTATTGCCACCCCTTGGATCTGCATGCATGTATTACCTGCACCATGGGTAATGAGCAACCTGTGTCAAATTACCAAATATTGACCTTTTATCCTATTATAAGTATGTCCCCCTACTTTACCTGCTATATTTTGGTGAAGGTTAAAAGTTAATTTCTTAAGTTTGCATAAAAATCTCACTTTTAAAAATATTAGTTCATGAAAAAAATGAAAAGAAATTTAGTTCTGCTCATAAGAAAACAAAAATCACATAAGATATACCCGTGACAAATACTTTAAATGTTATTTGACTAATAAGTACTAATACATTTAGCTATTTGTGACTCCATTATTACAATTAATTGTGCTGAATTTGTTAAATTAGGAATCTTAATCTAAACTAAGCTTTAAATTGTAAATGAGATTTGTACAAGGTATTTTTAATCTTTAAATGGACTAGATTTTTATTGTTGGATCTATATGCTTATAATTCCAAGAATCCTTGGTTCTGAAAGTAACCTTAAAGCTCAATTTCAGGGACATGTTAAACTGTACCACTTGTATTCAATCAGCAAAAATTAGATAGTGAGAAAGTCTACAGGTCAAATGGAGTATGCTTTTCAGTACATTAATCATAAGGAAAAGACAGCTATGGAGTAGAAACCTGTGAAGTAGAAAAAACATAGAAAATTAAACTCTAGTGTTCAGAAATAATCTATAAAGAAATACAAGAAAGGAATTATTATAAAAGTCAGGATAGACTAATTTTGAGGGCAAGAAGGGGTATCAAAATGACCCGAGGTATATAGAAATCTGTGGTGGCTGGCTAAGTTCATTTCTTGACCTGAGTGTTGGTTACAGGAATTTTATCTTAAATAATTAATCAAATTGTACATTTTATATGGTTATTTATGTCTCTGTTTTTATCTTACAATTATAGAGGTATTAAAACAGGAAAAAGGAAAAATTACAACCAATCTGTTTTTGTATTTCAAATTAGAGAATCTCAGGAGGATATTGTATTAAATAACACATACTAACAGAACTGTCTTTCACTGACAGGAGAAGTATTAGATCATTCATTTGGACAAAATTCTTGGAGTCTTGAACAATATTTAACATTGAGGGGAAGATCGAAGTAGCATAAAGGAGGAAACTGGACACAGACACTTGAAGCAATTTGAAAAATTTCCAGATCTGTTTCCTGAGCAAATAAAAATTCAGGTCAAACCAACTGGTCTTAGAGAACTATATATTATAGAATCTAGTAAACATCAGGTACTCAATAAAGTAAAACTCTCCTTTGTTTCCTTATTCTCACCATCAAAAGGCTAGGAAATATAGTATATTCACAGTAGATGGGGCTTCGGCAGGAGGGGGAGAGACTTTGTAAGTTCCATAAGTGCTGTTTATTTTATGGATGTAAAATAATTTTTTGCTTCGTATTTTTATTTAAATAAATGGTATTTGCTCTTTTGGGTATTAGATATTACTTATTTAAACTTCACAATGACCATTTAAGATTGGTTTACTGTCCTCTTTTCACAGAGGAGGATAAACTAAGTGGAGGAAATAATTTTGATAGTTGGACTTAAAGGACAAATAAAGTTTGAATCTTCAGTTATGGGCAAGAGAAAATGAATTTTTCAGCAAGAGAAATAGTGTGCAGCAATGTGTGACAGCAGGAAAGTGTAAGGGACATTTGGGAAACAGTATAGACTAGCCGTGCTAGAAACAGGATTGAAAAAAGTAAATTGGGGCCATATCATGAATGTCAAGGTGAGAGGTTATTACTTGATAAGTTATGGAAAGTTTTTTAATGTTTCAAAGTGGAAAAACAACACATTATGAAGTTTTGGGGAATTTTTTCTGTTCACAGTGCATCTGACAATGTAATTAGATAAACAAAAGCATATAATTGCAACTAAAATGAAACAAAAAAGGTAATCTTAAAGAAATTCTTCATTAAATGGTAGGTAAAATACAGATAGAATTTGTTGCCCCATTATGTATTATGTTGTCTGGTTGTCCTATCAGAAACGTCTTATAGGTTGTACATGCTCCTTAAAGGTATGCAATAGTGCCAATCTTAAAGAATCATTATTAAAACTGAGTATTTTTACATTGTTTTAATAATATCTGTCAATTGTGTTAAAATTTTACCTCAGTGTTGGTTTATTTCTTATATTCTTCAACAATGTTAAACATTACACAAACTTAGTCATTGTATTTCTTTGTTAGTTGAGTTTCATATCATGTTATTGAAAATAAAGCAATTTTTCCTTATTTATCTGTCCAAAATCTTTATACACAAAGGGTATGAATGATTTTTACCTGTCACCTGTAGCAATAATTTTTTTTGAAGGGAGGAGTGACTTGGCTTATGTCTTTATTAGCTATGTATTTAGATGTACCAAACTTTAAAATTTCTACATATTATAGCTCTTTTTACTTTTAACACACTCTAAAATTTGATTCTCATTAAAAACCATGTGAAGTAGATAAAGAACTATAAAATTATTCTAACTTTGTTGTTGAGTGAGATGAAATTCGGTAACCTGCCTCTAATTTTACCTGTATAATCATGTGATTTTAAGTGTCTGTAAAGATGTTTCTGTATGTCTCTCAGGCATATGTATTACTTTGATTCAGCTAAATTCATGCCCAATGCCAACTATCAGAGCTATAAATATGGGAAAAATTCTTGGGCCCGTGAAGCTCACACTTTTATAGGGCCTATGAACATGTATGCACATATGGCATCCTGATAATATATGCATGCTCTAAGGGAATACAGGGGGCTAACCAGGAATGAGGGCATGGGGGAATGTTGAATGTGCATATGCCTGTGGTACTGCAGATTGTGGTACTCCAGGGCTTTGTACATGTTACTCAAGTGCTCTACCACTGAGGAACACCCCAACCCTTGAACTAGATCTCAACAATGAAAGGAGGGAGGGGATTTCTTTAAGTTAGAACATAAGCCATAAAAGTGGTAAGAGATGGTGATCTTGTTTTTAAGAGTAGGAAATATATCTTTTGCTTACTGTGGCATGAGGACTATAAGGTTAGTGAACTATGGTTGGGAATAACATTGTAAAAATCTTTGTATTCTCTATCAAGATGTTTGGACTTCATCCTGTTTCCAAGAGTTATACCAGTACCAATTTGTTTTTATGAAGTTTTTAAATAGGGGAATGTCCTCACCAGATTTGTGGTTTTAGGAGCATCATATGGATGGCAGAAAAGTTGGATGTGGAATCCACATTATGCACTGGATGTGAATGGAAGCAAACAGGAAATGGTGAAATGAGTTAAGAAACTTTTGTAATTCTTCAGAAAAGAGAAGGCAAAGACTTGAGCTATGAAAATAGTGCAGAAAAAGAAAGAAGGAACCCTACTAAAGAAATATGTAAGGGGGAGACTTAACTGTATAAAGGAGCAAGGGAGAGAGAGAACCTAAGACTCACATATTTTTAGTTTGGACACCTGAATAGATTATGGTGTTAACAGTTATTCTGGAGAATTGCAGCAGAGAGCAGATCAGCAAAAGAATATATTTGCACATGTTGAGTAGAAGCTTCTAGTGGTAGAACCTGGGAGCTGTTCAGTAGATAGCTACATATGCTGGTCTGCATCTCCCAGTTGAGCACTAAGCTGAAAATAGAGATCTAGACACCATCACCATATAAATGGTGGTTAAAATCACAGGTGTAGATAATATTGCCCAGGGAGCCTGTGAAGATTGAAGAAAAAAGCTATGAACAGGACCCTTGGGGATACCAGCATTATGGGGAAAAGAGTTGTTGTAAAGATCAGATTCTGTATCTGAAAACACTTTGTGAATAGCAATGCATCTTTCAGATATAAGGGATTTCATTATTCTTATTATAATTATAAGAATTTCAGCTTCTATAAGCAGATGGAGATAAGTGCTACCCCATGATGCATTGAACAGAAGAGCAATTGCCATTTTGACCTTGGAAGCATTGTATAAGTCTACAAGAGATTCCTTATAAAAATATTTCAAATACTGAGGTAGAAGAAGCCTTTGTTAAGACTAAACAAGAGCCAGAGTTCTTAGTTTTGCTTGTTCCAACTGTAGCCATGGATTTGCCATCTGGGAGTTTGTAGTAACTGTAAGCAAGTATGTTACCACTGAGTCATCTCCCATGGAGTGCTGGAGAAACAAGGCCTGGGTCCAGATTTCCATTCAAGAATTTTACAAAACTGCCTTCCAAGAAAGCCCAAAAGATTTTCATGAACCAGATTGACTTGAAATTTGTGTATAGCATTTGCTTGAATTTGTAATATTTGAATATATTTTTATTAAGACTACTGGAAGAAAGTAAAATAATTTGTTATTGTCACTTATATTTTCATCTTTCAAAATATTTTCAAAACTCTTGTTTTGCACTTAGTGTTACCAACTCAACCATCCTTTCAACCATAATTGAAACTTAATTTGAAACTAAGGAAATACTTGTTAAGTAAACTGTATGGTACAATAGAAAAAAGGTCTAGAATTTGAATTAGAATGCATAAAAACTTGTGTTCCACTTTTGATCTTTGTTGGCATGAAACTTTACTTCCATGAGCTTTAGTTATTTCATCTGTGAAACAGGAGTGATAACAGCTAGCTTACCTGTCTGCAGTGTGAATTAAATGCCTCTGTAACAACATCAACATTATAAGCTGTAACACAATTTATAAATATAAGGGACTAGATGCAAAGCTGCAATAATTCATTCTGTCATATTTCTGAAATAGAGTTTGATTTTAAAATTCTGGTTAGTGGAGTAATAAAATTCTTATTAAATAACTGTTGCAAAATTTGAATCTTCAAAGATAACCCATCTTTCTAAGTCTCAAAAAGAGGGTCCTATATGGACATCTATATTTGGATATTGAGTGGGTACAGTCAAAACTCAAACTAAAATATTATCTCCTTAATGTGGATAACTTGGTTATAATAGCTCTCATCCCATTGTTTGGCAGGATATATGGAGGAGAACCCGCTCTCCGTTTTTTTTTTTTTTTTTTTTTTTTTTTTTTTTTTATCCTTCTTTTCCCTTCTTTCTCAGTCTGGTACTCCACTAAAACTTTGGGTATTTTAAAAGAAGATTCTCCATGCCTCCTACTCTGCTAAATGTAAAGTTGTATAATTTTTCATAGCATTTATCATACACAACTACATTTTATGATTTCTGGTGAGGGCCTTCTCTGCTGTTAAGCTGAAAGCATGGTATCAGGGGCCTGCCTCTACTTTAAATGCTTTAAATCTACTTTTCGATGCTTATTGTCATTTCTTTTTACATTACAGACTTTTTATCCTAATTTTTGTTTAATTAGTTCTTTCATACAGGGGATTATGATGTTAGTCAGTTTTCTATTCCTGTGACAAAATACCTAAGAAAAGAATCTTAAGGAATGAAAGGTTTATTTTGGCTCAAAATTTCAGAGATTTCAGTCCATGGTCACTTGGTGCCATTGATTTTGGACTGTGGGAAGGCAGAACATCATAGAATGGAAGGGGCATGGCAGAGCAAAGCTAGTTAGTCACCTTGTGGCAGAGAGTAGGAGAGAGTAAAAAGGGGGCTAGGGACAAGATATACTCACCACAGGCGCTCCCTTCAACTAGGTCCCACATCCTACAGTTTCCAACACCTACCAATAGTTCCACTGATCCACTGATCACATTGATGACATTAAAACCCTGTGATCCAATCATTTCCTAAAAGTCCCACCTCTGAACATTGCTGCATTGGGAATCAGGCATTCAACACATGAACCTTTTGAGGTGTTTCAGATCCAAACCATAATACTTGAGTATCTGAAGGAGGAAAAAGTACAAAAAAAGGAATAGAAGGAAAATATGAAACATAAGACATGAGAATAAATTTTTATAATCAGTTTTGATAGCCTAGAATATTGTATGCTGCAAAGTAAGCCTGAGGTTGACATTTTGATCTCAAGGGTTTAAAATAAAATATCATCTAAAACCTTAAATAACCTATGTAGATAAGAAGCTGGGTAAGTAATGATATGAGAAAAATTCCCCGAGAAATGCATTTCATTTCAGTTGAGCAAGATTATTTTTAAATGTGCGAGAAGTGAATTGAAGAGCTAAATTATTTAGTTTTATCTTTAGTGGTCCAGTTATGCATGATCATAATGTTGTTTCTTATTATGAAAATAACCACTAAATTTAATGCTGTGAATATGTACAGTACTATATTATAATTGATTTCTTTATATTTTAATCACTAAGTTTTATGATAAAAATAAAGTTGTTGACTAGTGGAGATTTTCAAATTGTTGTAGTATGCACGATATATTTCTTTTATAGAAGAATGTTTTTCACCTTTTTATTCCCTCACTAGAGTAAAATTACCTTTAAGATAAGAACTTCTTTATTTACCATTATATTCCCATGAGATTTAGCACATGATTAAGTACCAAATATTTGTGTGTTGATTTAAGGTCTTTGTTGCCTAATTTATTTGATAAAAATAGAGTAGTTTTTAGATTTGGGTTAGGCATTATATACGGTTCTAGGTTTTTATAATTAATATTCCTATTCTCAATAAAGAGTAATTTTAGGGAAGAGAACTTTGAAGTGTATTGCTTGCCAGAAAGAAAGTTTTCAATAATATTCAATATTGCTTCTGATAAAATATACAGATCATTAATTTTATCTATTAGTTCTAGAAATTAGTTTGGAGCATTTCTTATCAACAGTCATTACAGGAAGGCAAAGGTTAGAGCAAATGTTTTTAATGATGTAAGGCAGACACTCTCAGCCTAGATATAATTCCCAAGGTGTAGTCTTGTACCACTAAATGCTGCATTAACTTTTTCTGGACGCCAGGGTGCGATTGAGTGCACTGAAGCTGCAGTTTACCAAATGGTACCCCAGTGGTCTCACTCAGTTATTGCAGCTTCCAGGAGGGCCAGTGTCTTCCCAGAGAGCAATTTAAACATTGGACAAATCTGGTCCAGTGTGTATTTTCCCAAGGTGATACTTAAAGGAAACAGCGAGTGCATAGTTTTACCTTGTAGCTCATGCAGACAGTCCTTGGTAAAAACATCCCTGTAAATGATGAAGATGCCGAAGATGCTCCCTGTTGTTCTTTAACATTTCTGGAGAAATTAGAATAGACTATAAGACCACTTCAATTGAAACTGATATTTATGTAACATAATGGCTTATACGACCCAATAATATTGGTATTGTCAATTCTCTCAAACAGGAGGGGATGCTGGGGGTGGAAGGAAGAAGGGGAATATTAAAAAAGTGCACATGTATTTTTGGATGTTAGCAATATTTGTTCCACAGTATTTGGGCCCCAGTAATTGCTAGATACAAGCAAGATTAGCAGCATTTTTAGTCTTTTATCTTTTAATTTAGTCGTGTGGGCTAGCTAGGAGGCAGCAGTGTTGAAATAATTGTGGCAGTGACTCAGATTTAACATTTGCTACACAATTAGATTTTCTTTAGGTCAACCATGGCAGATCAAACTTTGCCTTCAGCGAACCTTCCTCAGATCTATTGTAATTTCATCAAAGAGTGGTAAAACATGACACTAGATGGGGTTTAGTGTTTGAAGAAACATCACACATTCTTTTTTACATTTTTCATAGGTTTTGATGTTTTCTCAGTTCAGGGGAACATCAGTTTTATTCATTTAATTCTCATTTCAAATAACAGATTATTTAGTGATCTATTTGCCATAGTTTAAACTATTTTTAATGCCTCATTTCACTGCTTCTTTACTTACTCATTCACAGACATTTAAGAGTTCCCATCATTGGTGCTATGGATAAAAAAATGAATAAAATTCATTCTCAGCTCTCAAGGAGTTTTGCACTTTAGTAGAGAGAGACAGGCATATGAATGAATACTTAATATGCAGTATAATAATAGTTATGATAGAAGTATAAACAGAGTGCTACTGAAACAGAGGAGCAAATGACTAAATTCAGTTCTAAGTCTTAGGAGAGGGAAATGTACAGAGGAACTGGCAGTTAAGGTGCTATGCAAGACAAGTAGAGTTTATTTTAGAAGAAAAGGCAGGTAGGGTGAGAAAAAGCATTCTAGGAAGAGGGAGTGGCTTGCAGATTAAAACAGTAGAGGAGGGAGGGAACTTGGTATACTTGGGAATAGAAGCCAAGGAAAGAGTTTCCAGGAAAGGAAAAAAAAAAAAACACTGACATATTCTTCAAAAAAGTCAAGTGGGATAATAACTGGGAAATGATTCTGGATTTGGTAACGTGAAGTTTTCTAATGTCAAAGAACATTTTTAGCAGAAGACTAAGGATAGGAGCTCATTTTCTGTGAGATAAGGAATGGAATTATATTATGAAGGCAAGCTGGGACCTTGAATACTCCAAGAAGGTAGTATAAGGAAGGAGATTGATAGGATGGTAGCTAGAGAAAGGAAGATGGATTATAAAAGGCTTTCTGCTATTCAAGCTGGAAGACTATTTTTGTTTAAAAAAATAGTGGACTATTACAGCTGATTAGGTATTTATCTACCTCTTCCCTCAATTCTGTTCTTAACTGCTACAAACTTAGCTGACTTAATAAAGTTAGTTAGGTAAAAATTGAATAGGAAAAAAGTACATTTTAATTATATGCAGCAATTACTTGTATTATCTTTGCAACTTGAAGTTTGTATTTCCCACTTAAAATTATTTTTCAGTTTCAAATTTGAGTTAGTGAATGCTTCTAAAGACCCATCCTGAATTTTCTCTACCATTCAGTTTGCTATCTTGAGGGTAGATCAGTCAATTTTATTTGGAAATAGATTTCAGTTTTTTTTTTCATGTATGCTCATTTTTTCCAACACTTAAACTTTATGTAGAAACTGTGTGTTCTATATTATCTCTGGATGATTTTACCCAATGTTTTTAATACAAACAGATATCCACTAAATATGAATTATCTTAAATACATTAATGATGTTATAACATCTTAAACTCCTGCCTCCCAAAGACTCAATGGACAACACTGATTGAAAAGTATATTTACCCTTAAAACTCAATATTTAACTTTTATTTAGTTGTTTTCAAGGGTCACATCAGAAATTAGCCTTTTATCCTCCTGGAAATTGTAGGAAGATATGATGATGAACATTTTCAGTGGAGGCTCTTCATTCTAAAAGGATGTTAAGATACAGAGATCTTGGGCAAAATAATTTGGTTTCCCAAATGCAGGATAGACTCATGATTGAAGAGAAGACTATAAACATTGTTTTATTTTCTAAGAAATTTCCTTGGGAAAGTAGGAAAGAAACCAGGGCATGTCCTCTCCCTAGGGCCACTTAATGATTACTGATAACTTTAAAGCCACTTAATAACTACTAAATTAATAGAATGTGTTCACCCATAATGCTTATAGCATCATTGTTTATAATTGCAAAATCTAGAAGCAGCTCAAATATCTATATGAACATTGTGACTTTTTAAATAATGGAATTCTATTCAGTTGTGAAAATGAATAACTTGCCCACACAAGGATGAGTTTTAATAACAATATTGACTAATGAAAATATGTAGTATGGTTTTATTTACATTAAATTGAGAAGCAGGCAAAATGAAAAAACTTCATTTAGGAAAACATATGTACATAACAACTACAGTGAAAAGCAAAGGATAATTAGTACAACATACTCTTGGTGAAGTAGTGTGATTTGATTGGGACTGGGTATGCCTGATGCAGCAGAGACAGTTCTTAAGCTGGTTGGATGGTATGTGGAGGCTTATTTTATAAGTTTTTAAAATGCAGGTGTGTGTTTATGCTATTTTTATTCAGATTGTATATTTTGTACATTACAACATTGTCTAGAATAAACTGAGAACTCCATAAATGATAGATTTTATTATTACTTAGATTATTCTCTTCTATTATTTTTACTCAATAAATACTTATTAAATGAATTGCAATTTCTCTCATCAAAGATTTGTTTACTTTTTAGGGATTTCTTCCTATTGATGATAAATAATATCCTATCAGGAAATCTTGAAATGGAAAAGTCGCAGCATTTATTACTTATGTTTATATCTGTCTTTAATATGCAGCATATTATAACATATGCTTATATGTGGCTTTAATAGCATCTATTTAGGAACATCTAAGTGGCTAATATATTGTTCATCTTCTTCCCCATGTTTGGCACAATTTTGGTAGAACCTATGATTGTCATAGAAGTTGCATATAAGTTGGACAAATCTGGCCCAGTGTGTATTTGTGATTTGTGACTGGAATAACAATATATTCATATGTTAATATTTTTAACAATATATTTATTTATATTAATGCATATTAATTCCTTCAAAAGTCAAATAAAAGTCTATAAAATATATGTAAAAACTCATAGTTTAAACAATTTGGTGAGTTAGTATTTTATTTTCTATGTTTCCTTCTCACAGAAAATCTGATTCAGTTAAGCCCACTCTCAGTTTTATTGTTCTCTGTGTTCACCACTAAATTATCACTCACTCACTTAATATACATTGGGGACCTATGATGTATCCATTAATACATTCATGTGTTCAAAATATTAATGAAAGTAATTATTTGTGACTGGTACCTCATTTATTCCTCCTTCTCACTGACCATCACAGTGCACCCCTCTGCTTTTAACTCTGTACATGAACTATAAATACTTACTTCAGTCTATCACCTCACATTAATCAATCTCAATAACTATTAAAATCTTGGATCAAAGAAACAGTTTTTAGAAGTTTGCCCTTAACCTTTGCAGAATTCCTCTTGTATTATCTAAAACCATCTGCTTTTTAATCATTACTGGTGTGCTCCTCATCACCCCAGAATTAGTCTATTGAATTATAGCTTCAATGATGTCATAGGTGTATAAGGTTAAAAAAAAGCAAATCTATGAAATGATTGATGGTGCTCTACCATTACTACTGTTTATCTAAGCTCAGGGAAGAAATATTTTTATGGCCTTGCTTGATACCTAAGTGGTTTTTCTTAATCTTTGGGCTCCTTTTTGTTTTTCTTTTTGAATATAAAGGTCACAGTGAATCAGCTATAAACTGCTGAGTTGTATAAAATCATATTTGTGAGCCTGTACTATATGTCCACTAACTAATCATTACTCTCTTGAAAAATAGTATTTTTGTGGTTTCATTATATCTTTCCTACTTCTATTGTCTCCTGCTTACCACTGTATTCAAACTAATATTTTTAATTTAAAATTTTATCATGTTTATGTCACCTTAAATCTTCTCTAAAACGAGGCAAATCAGGTAAATAAGTTCAACAATCATCGTTTTAAACAATTCTACAATTCAATATTAATTTCATTTTTTTTAGATAAAAATATTTAAATAACTTGTCCAATATCTTAAAATTTATAAGTGATGAAACCAGTATTGAAATAGTCTCATCTTTCTGACCTCAAAGCCTGTGCACTGTCCACATATAACATTGTTTCTCATGAGCACACAATGTTTTTCAGACACCATTCTACATACTAGAGATTCAAGAATCAATGAGAAAATCCCTGCTCTTTGGAGTACTCTATATTGTGAGAGTGGTAAGCAGAACTAAATTAACATATCTAAAGAAAAAAAAAAAAAAAACTTTGAATCTGCAAAAGGTCTCAGCAACTGTGCTATGGTGAAAGTCCATGGACATAAGTGGTGGCTATTCTAGGCCAGATACAGGAAGCTGATCTCACCATCCCTGAATATGTGGTTTGAGAAGTGTGCCTTCACCTCCTTCCCAGGAGGCACATGGCACAGAGTCATCCTTGACAGTATGATTTGGGCCGAATTCCCAAGAATGCCTTGCTCTTATTCCTTCCAACAATGTGACCACTTCCCTCTTCAAGGACTTCCCCACTTCACATGCTCAAGTTTACTCAAACAATTCTCCCTCTCTTCACTGGAACAAGATTGTGGCGCTCTTTTCCTTGTATGCAATTTTTTAGAAACTCTTCTTTACTAAGTACTCCATGAAGTAGGACACGTAGAAGTTTGTGTGTGGATGTACATGTGTGGTGTATGTATGTATACTAAATTACATGCTATAATTTGGGGCTGAACAGAGCATTATATAAGATTAGCAGAGGGATTGATCAGTTTACAGAATGTGAATGTATGATGAAGAAGAATGGGGAGAAGGAAGCTGGGAGAGTCTGGAAAGAAGGGGTAAGTCAGAGAAATTATTTAAGTGAAATGCAAGATAAGATTTCTACCTTTGTAAAACTGTCTCCATAGGAACACAGATCAATTAATATGAAACAATTAAAGAACAATTAAAAGCTAAAGTGTTGACCTTGACTATGCCAGGAGTTCAGAGAAGTGGAGTGTGGAAGAGAGCAGCCAAGAAGGCTTTACCCAGGAGACAGACTTGAGAGCCTTTGAAAGATGGGAAAATTTAATCAGGCAAAGAAAGGATGGTATTGCGTACATATATTTATAGAACCACAGTGACTATAATTCAGTGGAGATTTTTCATAAGACATGAAGAAAATTGATTTCATAAAATTCTAAACACTTCTGAGATTATTCTTAAATTTCTTATGTGTAAGATTTATAATATTCAATCAGGTCATAAGCATGCTGAAACCTAGGTTGTTTATTCTTTTTTTCCTGTATTGGCCAATGTGCCTAGGACAGTACTCTAAGCTAACAGTTTCCATTAAGTACTTATTAATTGGTCATATTTTCCGTATCAGTCAGAATTACTGTAATGGAATACTTGAGGCATTTATTAAAAACAGAAAATATTTATTTTGGTTCATGGTTCTGGAGATCCCTATGTAAGATCAAGTGGCCCCACACTTTTGGGTCTCTGGTGAGAACAGCGCACAGGATCCCATGGCAGAGCAAACCACTTACAACATGAGATAGAAAAAAAAGAGAGATGGAGAGGAAGAGGCAGGGATCCCACAATCCCATGCAAAGTCTGCCTCCAATTACCTAAGGACCTCTACTATGCCCTGTCTTATAAAGGTTCCACCACCTCCCAATAATGCCACCCTTGAGTAGTAAACCTTTAGAACTCACTTAGCAAACCATAGCATGTGCCTAGGATACTGCTCTAAGATAAGAGTGTCCAATAAGTGCTTATGAATTGACCATATGAAGTAATAGTCATAAGTATTTACTTGCATATAGTTACTATATCCCAGATGGATCAAAACACATGTAGGGCTTAAAACAAAAGTACAAATGGATGCTATACACTGAGTATTTAAAAGTTCTGAATCAAGCTAATTTACAAAATTTCTTTAATGCTTCTAACTTGAGTAAATATTCTTTCAAAAGAAACCTGGAAAGTCAAGTTCAAAGTGAGACTTTCTGAATGCATTCTCAGACTGAGGTAGGTAGTATAGGAAGAGTGGACCTGAAATCATCAGTCAAGACCCATGTTTTTCTCTCCCTTCAGTCTCCCAAGCTTTATCCTACACAGGTTCAGGACTTACTCTGTTGACACTCTAGCATACGCATATAAGCCATACCATCTAAAACTTACACCTCAAACTCAGGAGTACACACACCAGTGAAAAGATTCACCATCAGAAAAAGGATTAGGAACATAGCTAAGATCTAAAAGTTCACTTGGAAAGAGGATGCAGGGCCCAACTCTAGGTAGGTTGAAGCTTGGGTTCCAAGTGGGTATATTGCCTCACTTTGTTGGGAGAAGTTACTGCCAAAGTGAGGGTCAGATTCAAGTCTTATACAGCTGTGGCCAGAAGCAGGGTCTGTCTAGCCTGGAGCTATTGTCAGGTCTTGTGCTAATCACTTGAAAAATGTATTGATAAGAAGACTAGACAGTGATCAAAGTTGTTTAGCAATCTACTCAAGTTCTGACAGTACATAAAGGGTAGAATGAGGATTTGAATTCTAATATATGTGACTACCAAGTATCTTTCTTCATATGCGTATTTGGGGACTCTCTGGAAAACCTGCTTCATCTCTGGGTTTTCTTTCCTTCTATTCCTTCATCTTAGGGTATGAGGATGTGAGGGAGAAGGTGCTAGGTTGGTACATGCAAGGAAGGGAAGGAGGTAGATTGGAAAAAGGGATGTGGCAATTTTGAAATTGAAATTGGTGGGAACCAAAAACTAGGGAAGAGTCAAGAAAGTGACCTTAAGAAAAGAGGAGAAGTTAGTTAGGTTTAACTTCATGGTTTTAAAAGGTCAGGAATATCCTTTTTTTTTTATTTTTTTATTTTTTTTTATTTCCCAGTACCAGGGTTGGAACCCAGGGATTTGCACAGACTAGACAATCACTCTGTCACTGAACTATACCCCCAAGTCCAACATCTTTAAAAATATTAAAATATTTCCATTTTTAAATGGAGAAAAGTCTCACAAGTCACCAATGTTATTATTTTACTATAAATATTATTTAAACACATTAATATAAAACAGGTATTATTTTTATTTGACTATAAAATAAATAAAACATATAAACAAATTAAAAGCACTCCTTCATTCATTCAACAAATATATTCAACAGGCACTCATGAAGAGTTAGGCACTACAGCTATAGTAATAGATAAGACAAAGCTCCTTCTCCCATATAGTCACATTCTAGTGGAGTGAAATGAATATTAACAATTAATATATAATTCTTTATAATTAATTTATAATTAATTTATAATTAATTTATAATATATAATTCTTTATAATTAATATAAAGAATGACAATTTGTTGAACTTAAACATCTCATTTACAGCATGGATATAATTCCAACAGCTTTTAAGGTTGGTATGAACCGATAATACTACAATGCTAAACATTGTCATTTTTCAATCTACTGATAAATATCCTATGCTATCAGTTGGCTTTCATGTGGTACAACCATATCACTTATATTTAAATCCATTTCTCATTAACTGTGATGATGAGATAATACTGGGTAGTATGCAATTATAATCACATGCATAAATGTAGACCCTGAAGTCATGTGTTAGTAATGTTAAAAGATATCATTAAGATGATCCTGCAAAGCTTGCTTTGTTAAATAGATTGTCATAGAAATAAAACATAACATTAAGAAGTATAGAGAATTCCAAAATCCATGGGAAAGTATCAATAAACCTTGGTTTGAGAAATATTGTCAAAAACAATGCTTCCTATTTTCTTTCATCCTTAGTCTGACATTGAATAGATTCCGACTTCTTTGAAGGTAAGGATTCACTGCTTCAACTGTATATTCATAATGCCTTTCATGTATCCAGCACAAAATAGACACATAGAAATGAATTTTGAGTGAATAACAAGAAGAAACAGAAAGTACTGGAACAAACTGTGGGTCCAAAATACATTTTAATTTTCCACTATGAAAATATGCTCATCTGACTGTTGGTATGATAGAGATCATTTTCCCAAGCCTTTCTAAACATGCAACTGGAAATATGCCAATGCAATATTATTTTTCATTTAATTAGTTAGTTTAAAATGAAAATTGTAGAACTTAAAATTTCCTGTCATTCTAACAGAAATATCTTAATAAATGATAATTTTTTACCATTTTTATACATCTCTGTAGAGTTGAAATTGTGTTATATGTATATGTGCACATATTTCTACCTTTACCATTACTTTGTATACATTTTAATATTGATTAAAAGTATATAATCTCTTTATGTCATGTCAGTATGTATTCTTAATAAAATGAACAACTATTTATTGAAGATAATTTAAAAATACCAGTATCCCTGCCATATAGAAAAAAACTGCTGATATTTTATATTAGAATACACCTTTTTAGTCTTTTTCTAATAAATATGTATGCAGTATATGTATGAAAAACAACTGTGTATTCTTCTAGGCATGGCATATTTAAAACTGCTAGGGAAACACTGTAAAAAGTACAGGTAGGATGCCGAAAGAAATCTAAGATACATACTGCCACCATGTTGTTCAAATAACCATGTTGTAGAGATTGGAGCACCTGTACTTTCTGGGAACATGAATGAGGAATAGCATAAAAAAGTCTGAGGATCAGAAGTGACTAACTAAGCCAAAGTTCTGAAAATTGGAGGTGGGAGAGAAGCATGAACTTGTTGCTAGGCAACCAACATTCTAGGAGGAGACTCCAGACAAGACACCCGCTGCTCTGCCCCCCAGCATGACATGTGCAGAGAGTTTGTGAGAATGGCTGGTTTCCCTATGCATACTTGTCTCCAAAGTCTGGCATGTGTACTCTTGGTAGAACATGCCCCTGCCCTTCTCAGCTCAATGTGCAGCCCAGATGGAAAAGACAGACAGCTCTGGGACTGACCTTCAGCCAAGCCCCTGTGGGGTCACAGTGAAACTGCGCTAGGGACGATCTGTCAAGATCTGGCTGTCATTGCCTTTTCCTATCAGTGGCTTTAGTGGGGGAGGGGAGCAGTGAGGGGACTCTGGACTATAAGCAGGAAAAGCTATGATGACATGTCTTTTCAGGCATATTTAGGTCTCTAGGAGAAATGCTGAGGGTGGGGAAATGAGAGACAAACAAGGTCAGTTCCATTTCCTCCAGGGAGAAAACATACCAGATTGTTAAAGTATTAGCAGTGTGACTTTCTTCCTCAGACAAAAATGGCAAACTCTGATTTTTATAATAATGTGACTAATCATTGTCTTCAAAATGCAGTATTCGAAAGACCTTACTGCTATATAGTATAATTAATCATTTTCCTGATGCTGGAGAGGTAACTTGGACCTTTTGTACTTTTCTGAAGCACAAGAGAAGAAACTACCAGTTACTGAATTCTTATGTGCCCACATTTCCAATATCCAAAAAAAGTACTATGAGTAAAGTTTCCTTTTTTAAACTTTATTAAAAAAATAAGTTTAGATAAAAACTTCAAGAGTAATTTAATCAATCCTTTGTACCCTTCAATTAGATTCCTTAATTGTCAACATTTTGCCATATGCATGTAGAACATAAAAAGGATTTTGTAAGTTTGCAGCAAACAATTCATCCACAAAACTTGACCTGAAATGACAGGTACTATGTAAGACTTTTATTTATTATATTATGGTGTGAATATCCACATATTTATTGAAAAACCATTTATTACTTGATTTTAACAGATCTCAAGTTTACAGTAGTAAAGTGGAGCCAGGTTAGAATTTCCTGCCTGAGGGAACCACTGTGCCATTTATTCATCTGCCTTGTGTCTTGACAAGCTGGAATCTCCTGTAGATGTCTAGATCTATCTCTGAGCCAGGGATGGCTGTATCAAGACAAAAGAGATAGAAATACCTCATCCCTCAAACACCCAGCCACCAGGACGGCAAATATGGTAGGGCTGTGACTACAGAAGACCTCTGATGTTCAAAGTTTTCTAGCATTTCCTTCAGGTTTACCAGTCATATCTCACTGGCAAGTTAACTCCTCAAAACTTTATATTTTTTTATTTCTAAAAAGAGATTATGATTATTCCTAAATTACAGCATTATAGAAAGTTAAATTTGACAGCACAGGGCCTATCATATAGTCAACTCTAATAAATGTGAAAAATTATCATTATCATATCACTCCTATGCCGCAACTATGCAATTTCTCACTGAAATCTGACTTATTCCCTTCAGTTCCTTCATTGTCTACAGTGATGTCTAATTTCTAGATTAAAGGGCATTGATTATAATACTAGTCAAAATGCCTTTGCTAAAGTAGCCACTCCAGTCAGGAATACCCATCTCTCTTTTTTTTTTTTTTTTTTGCTTTAGTTCTGTGAATCATTTATGGCCCTCCCCTCACTATGAAATCTTTGTAGAATTTTACAGCCCTCAGTAAAGTTACCATCTATATAATTTCCATAGCATTAATTCTCTTTGGCTTTAAGACTTCATAATATTATAGAGTTTGCATTCCTCTTTTAAGTACTTGTAGACATTAGGATTATGTCCTTACATTTTTTTGTACCTCTATCAGTGATGAGTCATGATTGTTAGATCCCATGAAAATGTCTAAGCAAATATTTATGAGTTGAATATAAGAGATTTTAATGAGATTTTCTAATGATTTTCTCCTGAAAAATTTTAAATTTGATTCAAATTTTTGAGGCCTTAAGTTACAGATGGAAAACATAAGACATATATATTACCACTTTCCCTCTTCTGTGGAAAACATTACAATCCAGTTGTGTTAGTATTTCACAATAAACTCAAATGTACCTCATTTTGTTGTGGCCAAGGTTCTTGGCCAGTGGTTCAACACTGAAGATCTTGATGATATATATTCACTACTTATCATTTTTGCGTCCCCATTGAACACAATAAGGGAAAGAATTTAGATGAAAGCGAACCAACAAAGATTAGTTTATATCTCTGGAAAGGGTGGAGGAGAGAGAAGATTAATATTGTTCTTTCTTGGAGATGAAAAAAATGGGAGGATAGAAGTTAAAGTGAAAACACCTTTCTCTGGAATTGCTGAGAATTTTAAAAATACAGCATATACGAACAAGAGTATATTCATTAGGATTTCCTAGAGTAACAGAACCAATAGGATTGAGAGAGAGAGCTTGATTCATTATGAAAATTTGGCTCACATGGTAATGAAGGCCAAGAAGTCCAACCATCTACGATCTGCAAGCTAGAAAACCAGGAAAAGCTGCTGGTGAAATTCAGTTTGAATCCAAAGTTCTGATAAGAGAAAAGGAAGGTGCTGATAAAAGTCGGGTCCAAAGACCCAAAAGCCAGGAACTCTGGTGTCAGAGAGCAGGACAAGATAGATATCCCAAATCAGGAGAGAGAGAATTTACCCTTCCTTGGCTTTGTCTCTTCAGACACTGAACTGATTGGATGATGCCTGCCCCTGTTAATGAGGGCATATCTTCTTAGTCTACCCATTCAAATGGCAATCTAATCCTGAAATGTCCTCAAAGACATACCGAAAAATGTTTTACCAACTATGTGGGCATCCTTTGTCCCAGACAAGTTTACACATGAAATTTACAAAGGGAAATTTCTGTTTGATAATCATCCTACAATGGGCTCCTGCACAGGGGTAAAAAAAGAGAAAAATATGAACCATTGAGGAGACCCAAGTATTATTTTTGCTGCTTTTGTTGTTATTCATCATATATTATTTCTGTTCTGTGGAACTTTCTTGAACTCTCAAGAAATAGTCTTTGGAGAAATGGATTGGTTTGGGGAACTTTGAATTGGTTAAATGCAGGTGGGTAATTGAGAGTCTGGTATGAAAAACTTAGGGATCTGGAGATAGATTTGAATCACTGCGCTACCAATCTTCATGAATGTGATTATGGTCAAGTGATTCAATTATCTGAGCCTCAGTTTTCCCTTTTGTAGGGATGAAAGGGTGGTACTTGGTAGAATATTATTATTTTACTGACAGTTATTATTGTTCGAGCTTAATAGAGGAATGCTCATTTAGTGCCCATTCTCTTGATCCTGATGAAGTAGAATAGACATTTATGTGTTCTCAAACTTGTATTCTGGCATGATGTCACCAGTGGAAACTGACATAATCCACGCCAGAACAGGACACAGAATTGAGGCATCTCAGTTGTAATGAGCTGCTTTCAGACTTTTAATGAATATTTTGCTATTTCAAAAATTCACTTTAAGTCTGAATATAACCAGATGGTCAGTGATAAAATCCAAATCCCAAGACTTTACAATACCTATGCATGCCAGCAATTTCACTTTTATTATCAGCTATACTGTAAGTTTGAAGTAAGAGTTTTACTTCTTTTAGGGAAGGCTGTTTTGGGTTTCATTTTTAATTATAACCCTATGTCCGGATGTTTCTAGTATACGTTTTTAGAGAGCCGTTTTTATGATTAACAAGTTAAAAAATCTTCTCCTTCAAAATTTGAACATGAACAGATGGTGCTTTTCAGTGTCTTTTTAAAGGTGCTTTGCCTGTCTTTCATAGAACCTAAACTATGAATTTAACATAATATAACTGAAAATATATGGAAAGGAAAATGTAGCTGTATAGTTTTTGTTTTATTTGGGGGATTTTTTGGGGGGTACCGAGGATTGAACACGGGGGCACTTAACCACTGAACTACATCCCCAATCCTTTTTATTTTATTATTTTGAGTCAGATTCTTGCTAATTGCTCAGGCTGACTTTGAACTTGTGATTCTCCTGCCTCAGCCTCCCAAACTGCTGGGATTACAGGTATATGCCACTGTGCCCTGCTGTGGCTGTATAATTTTGAGTCTACATCAACATTTCTACCTGGCTGAAGATTTATGCTCTTTAATATAGTAGCTTTCTTGGAATTGTCATTATTAGAGTAAGAATTTGAGGTCATATACCACTTAGATCAAAAACTTGAGATCATCTAAACTTGGGTAGAGTTAAAAAAAAAACTTTGATTGCATATAATCTATACTTTAAAATAATATCCTCAAATTATGCATTAATATGCTTAATTTTTTACATTAGAAGTTTTACCATGTTTGACCAGGTATCATGGTTAGTCTTTGACTGAAGACTAACGGTACTAAATATAGTCTGTCAAACGTTCTTTATTGTCCTCCTCTGACCTCTCTGTTTTCTCTCTATGTAAAATTCAATGGTTCCCAATCAAGTGAACTGCTTAATTAAGGATTTGACAAGTACTTGGCAAATGAAATGACTTGGCTTCTTCTCTGCTATGTTGTTTTTATGCATTCTGATATTATATAGGGAATATACAAAATATAAGTGATTTCATGAGTTATAGCTGTGGATCACCCAAATCATTGCTGAGAATGGTGCCAAGAGATGTTGGGTCAGCAGTCATTGTCCTTTAGGCTCCCCAAGCACAGGCACAGGGTCTGGAATCTCCCTTCAATAAAAGTAACTAATTTCCTTCCTTTTCCTCACACTAGCTATAATTAGCCATAATTGGTAGATAATGTACAACAATGAGAAAAGGAATTTTAAAATTTCTTCTTTAATTTTTATAGTCAACAGTTACTTTATCTTTCCTGTATTATAAAATATTAACTCCAAGAAAAACTGGGACATTTGAAATTTGTAGCCCTAAGAAGTATCTTGAGTATGGGGCAGAAAAAGAGGCAGCTGATAAAAGCTGACGATAAAAAAAAAAATGCTTTGCGCACTAGCAACTAGCCCCAGCTGATAGTTCAGCATTACCCAGTCTTCAAAGCTTCCCTGACCTTCCTGGGTTAAGCCTTGGCTTCCCGTCCTTTGAAATTCCTCTAAGGGATTTATTTGTTTGTGAGTCTATCACCCTCACCAGGTTGTAAGCCCCAGAGGAACAAGATCCCTGTTTTATTAATCTTTAAATCTCCTAAATCCAATACTTTACCTAGTGAATAGTAGGAACTCAATAAACTTTTGAGGAGTTTATTTAATTGAATTTCCAAGTGGAATATCTTCCTTGTCTCTTCTGTTGAGTCAGTCTGCCAAAGTTTACATTTTCTGCCAGTAAATGACTTAAAAATTCTTCTGGTCAGTGAACATTCAGTCTTTCCCTAGAAGGACTGATAATATGGTGATGATGATTTTCATTGCTAATAGTAGGAACTACATTTGATGAATACCTCCTCTGTGGCAAGCACTGTGCTATACATTCATTCTGTAAGGTGTTTTTTGTTTTTTGGGTTTTTATTTTCTCTCCATTTTAAAGATAGGAAAATTGAGATTTTAAGGAACTGAGCAATTTGGTCAATATCTCAGAACCAAGAATTAAAGTCAATGCTGTCCAACTCTGATTTTTGTGCTATTAAACATCACTCTGTATTGCCTTCACAGTGTGTCTGCCTTTGTGCATGCCAGAAAATCATTAGCTGTTTTTATAAATCTTGATTTAAAAATTGTGTTGTAAACTACTTGTAAAGCTTTTCAAAGCCATTTAAGATAAAATCTTTGCCCTCCAGTATACAAATAACTTTTGCCCCAGTGCTGGTTTCTGTAAGTTTGATGGATAGGCTTTCTGTTTTACCATCTAGATTTGCTAATGAAAAAAAAAAATATAATGATGGTTGGATCAGAACAAAACCTTTTAAAAGCATCACTTAAATCATTGTCCATCTTGTACTGAGAAATTTAAAAATTTATTGAAAGTGAAACTGAAGTTAGTTGTATAGTCAGTTAAAATATTGATCAGGGTTACTTTGAATGGCCACCCACTGCTGCCATTTCTTTTGAATTTTCTTAGGACTTGCAAGCTAAAATTCTTAGAGATCTTTCAAGATGCTTATGTATAATTTTATAGTTTTTTTCTTAGTTCATTTTTTTCAACTAATATATCACCCCACTTCATTTTTTAACCTTTCATTTATAAATTAGAATTTAATAATTGCTTAGAAACAATAAGTTTTTGCTTTTCGATTTAGACATGTCCATCATTCTAAGACTTAAAAATGAAATGGCCCTATCTTAAGCCAAAAATGCTTAACTGAGATAACTAATATCAGGCTTTGAGGCTACTTGAAATTAAAAACATTTTTTTCCTTCAAATTTCTATCAACCCCCATTTAGGAAGTGAACTTTTTATCCTGGTTTATGTTTTGATATTCAAGGAAAAAAAAAAAAAAACCCACTCCAAAACGAATAGTTTAGAATCTTCTATGTGCCACTATTAGCATAATAACAGGAATAAAGTAGTTAAACTACCCTCTTTAGACTTTGAGGTGCCAGGGTAATGTATAATGTTTTGGAACAAGAAGTCTCATAGAGCCTATGTTTCAGGGTACTTTACAATTTCCTGCCAAAAGAACTTAAAATGCCTCAAAACACAGAGAAAACAGATTCTAGAGTGAATGAAGACCCACATGCAGAGCATTCAGGTTAGAAACAGAATTTTAGCATCTCTTGGTTGTTGCTTACATTCTATTGTATAGTAATGCCAAAACAAAACCTTCCAAAACAACAAAAAAAGCTGAAAATATTTACTCTTTTAAATTAATGGTATTTTTAATAAGACTGAACTACTACTAAATTCTTTGAAATAAAGAGTAAATACCCTTAGCACTGGTTTTGGTCAAGGATTTGTACTTCTAGAATTTTTCTTCCAATCACCAAAGCTAAGGAGTGTAATCAGCCTTGGTGAGGAGAAATGGAGGAATAGAGGCTGGCATGTGAATTGTAAGTGCTAATTAGTTATAATGCACTAATTAAAATAACCATAACAATACTGCAAGGGACCTCTGTAGAGTAGAGCAAGGGGATGAGGGCAGGAGGGGAGGGAAAGGAAAGGTATTGGGAAGAGTTTGATCCAATCGTTATGTGCATGTACAAATATGGTATGATGAATCCCACTATTATGTATAATTATAATGCACCAATTAAAAAATGTTCTGTATATAATTCCCACCTAGGAATGAGTGTAGATTTACTCATCCTCAGTAAAACTTTCTGTCATATTAAGAAAGTCTTGAGCGAAAGAACCATTGCAAATTTTATTAAAGAAATATATCTGAACTGTGTTGACTCAGCTGAGTATTACAGTCAAGATTTTGGTCCCCAAAAAGGACAAGTCTAGGCAAATAAAACATATCACCCTTTCCCACATTACTTTTTATAAGGAAATAGCAGTATACTTAATGTAGTAAAAACATTTTAAAAAATAAGTTGCAATTCCAAAGTCCAATCTCAAATCACCAGTAATCACTGGAAAAGAAAAGTGAAAGAAATTTCTCCTGTCTCCCTGGCTCTGAGCCTCTTAGTTTCTGTCTTTCTGACTGTCCTCTGATTTTTCCTTATACTTTTTGCAAATGACCATGCCAGAGTTCTCAGACTTCCTTATTCCACTTGTGTAAGTTTCCATGCCCTGACTTGTAGAACACTTCATTGCTTTTTTCTAAGGGAAGAAAGGAACCAAAACTCTCCTGATCCCAGAAGGGAATAAACATGTCCTCCCAAGACATTTCTTTTTTGCCTCTCTGCTGGTTTCAGTCACAAACCCTTCTCCCCACCAAAGCATGTTTTCCTAAGCTATGCTCTGGGAGCATGCTTCAAAAAGTTTATGATTGACACAGCCTTTACTCTTTCTTTTCTTTAGAGATCTCTGTCCTAAGGACAGTGTGTTATCACATTTAAGACATGAGGATTAGAGTAGTACTAGATTCATTTAATTTCAAGGATTGGAATCATTTCTTTATGATAAGCAAGAATTCTCTAAAGCAACCAGTACTCTGTAAGGCAATTCAAATCTGAGAAAAATAGTCACAAATCAAGGCAGAAGTTTACATATGTATGTATGTTCATATATGTCCATATGAACACATATAAATATATGTAGATTTACATATGAATATATACAGGTAGATTTACAAATATGCATATAATCATATATTATGTAATTTTATACATATACTATATATAATTATATAATATCTATAAATATTATAGGTATTATTTATGTTCATGTAAAATTTTGAAAAAACATTTAAAGGGAATTAAAGACAAATTATTTTTTGGGTTTTAGAAACTTCAAGTGATCCTGGATAGTATTTTAGTCTCTCTCTGTCTAGGATTGAATTAAAGGCCATCAGAGGTATAGGCCTAAAATATTGGAATTTCTTTGTGCCATTCCCGTTGCTTACTTTACTACTACTTCTCTCTCTCTCTTTTTTTTTTTTTTTCCTGTTTTGTTGTTGTTGTTTTGGTACCAGAGATTGAACCCAGGGGTGTTCAACTACTGAGCCACATTCCTAGCTCTTTTTATCTTTTGTTCTGGCCAAGTTGCTTAGGGCCTTACTAAATTGCTGAGGTTGGCTTTGAATTTGCAATCCTCCTGCTTCAGCCTCCTGAGCTGCTGGGATTATAGATATGTACCACTATGCCCTGCACTTTCCTACTTCTTACCAGTTGCCTTCCTGATTTCTCCACCATTCATCATCAGTGTATCATAATCTGTCTTGCAGGTTGGTTTAAAACCTGGGGGGCAATGCTACCTGCTAGACACTTTTTTAGAAATGTTTGGTCATGTTTTTGTTTTTTTCAATGACTGGGGGAATCTACTGACTTTTAGTGGTAGGAAGCCAGAGGTGCTAGGCATCTTATCAAGGTATGAAACACTTATATTCAATTGTCAGCTCAAAATGTCAGTAACACCCTCATTAAGAAACACTGGACTCCTTGAATTGGCACCCCAGTTTTGGATCCACTTATCTGACTTTCTGCCTTTGGATCATGTTGTTTGTCTTGGATTATTACAACATGCTTCAGCCCCAAGTCAATGATTGGGCTATGATCTCTCTTATTTGGCTTAGACTGGGAGAGGAGGAATATTTGGCAGAGAAATTCATGTGTACACTATTCTCTTCTGTTGGAAGCCAATACTGAGAACACATCTTATGTATGTTTCCAGATACCTGTTTGCTCAAATGCTTCTAGTCATGAAAGAAAGGAAAACCTCAAGCCAGGCGAGACAAAGGAATGTTTATATCATCTCTTTCACATTGCCTCCAAACAGAAGAAAATGCAAAATATTAATACCGGCTGATGTTGTGGGGATGAGAGTTGGTGAAGGTGCTTAGAACGCAATGTTTATGTAAAGAAATGTATAGAGATGACTCAGATGAATTATAAAATGGCTATTTTGTTTTTTTCCTTATAGGAATAAATCATTGTAGAAGGTGAGGAAACTTGTTTATAAGGGAGTCAAGTGGAGGTACATGGCCTGCCAGGAAAGAAATATTAGAAAAATAAAGTCCTGAGTTATGGGGGATAGGAGAGGTAATGAAAAGAATATGATAGAAGTAGAATAAACTGTCCATCTGTCAGTTAATTAAGGATTTGAACTTTATCATCACATCCTGGTCTACTTTGAGAAACCTGGTTTTCTTCATCTCATTTTAGGCTAAAAAAGAAAGAAAAACCTTTTTGATTTAAAAGTACTTTTTTAGCATATTTAATTTTCATCCATTCCAGAAACAAAACAGAGTTTCTGACATATCTTACATCTGCTTACAAAGTTCCACAGATTGGAGTTTTAAAAGCATGAATTGAAAGTTCTGATGTAAGCAAATCTGTTTGATATAAAGCGTTGAGAAATCTAGCATCATACCCTATTATCTAGATTTTTATTGAAACAATGTCTACAAACAAAACATACAGAACCAATGATTTGCCAAAACTATGAAATCATGTCTGCAATTACCTTGCAACATGATTTGACACAGAAAAATGCAGGTAAAGAAAAATTGAACAATCTTCTATTAACTTGCTCAACTAGATTTTTTAAAAAATGAAGTGTGCTGAACGTCTCTGAAGTGAATAACAAGTCATTTTATTTGACTTTTTAATGTTACATCTTGAAATATTTTCAAAATCAAGTCTTGTAACCTATTGTCAGGAAGAGATAATAAGAGGCTTTGCAAATGTCAAGGCAAAGGTCATATCTGGCACATTCATCTCCTGGTCTGACCAGCAGCCACTTTCTAATTTTTGTTGTCCCTGACTTATTTATTCCCTAACACTACTAGGTTACTTTGAAGATATGATGACAAATTCTATACTTCAATCTGGTTGCAATATGCTGTAGTTTTATTTTTCGATGTGTTCTCACATTCCTCATACTGTTATTTACAATCACATCTGGCTCACAAATAAAGGTAAGCTTCATCAGTTTTTTTTTTTTTTTATCTCTGTAACTTTGGTATTAGAAATATGCCTTACCTAATAGTATATGCTCAACAAATGCATAAATGATTCATTTGCTTAATTAATTATTTCACACTGTGAGTCTAAAGATAGTAAATTATTGAAAGAGTTTGGGTCATATTGAATTTTTATGTGTATTCTCCTCAAAGTCATCCCACACCAATGCACAAGCATTCTGAACATTCTTGAATACCAAATTTAAATTTAAAATTTAAAATCTGTATCCTAAGCTGCTTATATGTTCTGCTTGGAAAGAAAGAAATGGCATATTTGCAGTATTTATGACATGGGGGATAGGGTCTATATAATACCACTCCTTTGTCCAATAAATCTTTATCATCTGTATGATAAGCAACTACAATGCAATTTATTTGTCCTTTAATCATTTTTATATTTATGCATGTTAGTAGGGTGGAAAATGTATCTTTCAAAAATTTCAGGACAAACAACTATGTCTCAGACTGTTTTACCTCTAAAATTATGTGCCATTTAATTTGCTGGTCAGATGCCTGGTTGACACAGGTAGAACTTCAGAAATGTCACCAGGATAGCTGAATACTTAAATGTCTATCTGTTTCAATAGACATTCCTAGTTGGAAGTGATTGATGGTTTGAGTGAGCTCTCAACTCCACTGAGTGGACTGTTTTGTAGGCAAGGTTGCTTTCTGCTGCCTTTTTCTTACTTATTTCCTTAGTCAAGGGGGTTCTCCTTGTGTAACCTAATGGTGCTTTCTTTCTTTAGTAAGTATTTGTCCTCCTTCTGGTGAGTTGCTTCCTCTGTATTCATCATCATTCACTCTGACTACTACATTATCTAGTTTTTCCCAAGTGATTCATAGTATGGTTCTTGTACTTTTTTTTAAAATTTTTGAGTCACTTTACAGTACTCTTCTTATTTTCAGTGTGCTTGTTAAAAGCCTTTGAAGCTGGATATTTTCCTAGGTTGTCACTGATTTGAAATTTTTCTAGAAACATCTGTTAGTATAGATTATGCCAGGCTGCATTTTTCTTGTGTGTTTGAGTACCAGAATTCACTACTGCAAAAAAGAAGTTGGGATTAGAAGGAACTTGTTATCTTTTATATTTTGTACCTCACAGATTTAACACTTGGTAAAAAATGAACAGTGGTGGTCACCAAGTTATGAAAGATTACACAAAATATTCTGAGACGTGGTCATAGACTCATATTTTTATATAATCAAATAATAATTATTTACAATTGAACTTCCTACCTCTAAACCCCAATAATTTTGCTTGACACAAAAGACACAATCCCTGCATTCTAAAGGCCCCAAAATATGTTGTACTTTCCCAATCATATTGGAAATGTACCTTTACCCTAATCCTGCCTCTAGACAGCTGTCATTAGAAAACATACACACTCACATACAGAATACACACAGGATCAGACCTCTTCCCAAGGTACCCCTATTAACTATTCTGTACTGAAAACATAAGCTTAATTGTCCTTCTAACCTATTGTTCTATAATATAAAGCTGTCTTGTGTTATCAATAAGTTATAAATTTCTAGAAGCCAAGGGTCACATTATACTTCTCAATAGTTCACAATGTCAAATATATCACTTAGTAAATATTTGGTGATTTCTAATAGTCTAATTGAACCAGAAATTTCATCCTGTTTCTGAGGCAGTAGGCGTTATAAAGTCATTGTTGCAACTTATCTTTCCTGATTAACTGCAGCTACTATAACCACTGATACAAACCCAGAGAAGCCCCTGGCAATTGTGGCTAGTTGTTGAGAATCTATGGAAACCAAATGCCTGAAGGAGTACCAACATTTCAGACTACAGTTCTGAGAAGGGTTTATTCTCATTATTTTGTGGGAAGTTTCACATTCCTGGTGATTAGCAGGAAGATCTAGCAATTCTATATTTTACAAATGTAATTCACTCTACACACTGATTTTATCTCCTGTATCTGGACAAACTGGAATCCTAGTTCATGTTCTGTCACTGAGAGGCAAATATTAGGCATTATTATGGTGAACCCATATTTCAACAAGTAGAAAATCAATGGAGAACATATGATTACCATGGTCTTTCTCTAATTAACTACATAAAAATTTGTCCTATTGCTCACTTGTTATATTTTTCCATTTGAAAAATATCTTCCATTTCCTTGATGATTGAGGGTAGCTTATTTCATATTAGCCCACATAATGAGATAGCAGCCTGCTTCATTAGAGAAGACCTACTCATATTGGCTATATGATCTTAGGTAAGTAGTTTAACTAGTCTTGTTTTCAAGAACTTCATCTAAAATATGGAATTCTGGAAAACTTCATGAAGTAGAAAAAAATGAATTGGAAGTGAAAAGGAGGGAAAAATCTGATACTTTGAATCTACTTTGAATGAGATCTATCTGTTCCCCATTTTAGATCCAAATGAGAACAACAATGAGAGAAGGTAGATTCCATCTTCCTGCTTGATAATGATAGACACTTATGGCAATTTTTTTAAAAGTGAATTGTGGAATGGGAGAGGATTGCTTGGTGGGAGAAAGGAAGACCATAATGTTTATAGTTGATGAAATATTGTCAGTGGTGTTTGTCTATATTTTCTAAGTGATCAAGAATTCATAATGGGTTCCAAGTCCTTGAACTTCTAATATGTCATTTAGTCATGTGCTTGTACTGAATTTTCCTTATACCTGAGGATCTCACTGCTATTATTCTAAATCTCCCAAAGTATTCTCATCTGCTTCCATAAGAGTAATTACTATTTATTGACTCTTGCAAATTTTATCTTCTATCCAAACTTTTATTCTGAACTGTTAACTTATAAATCCATTACCTTATCAGCATTTTCTCTTTGAAGTCTTACAGGAGCATCAAACCATCATTGCCCAGACCAAGTTCACAATTTCCTTTTGATAAATCTCCTCTTGCAGTGTTCTCCATCTCAGAGACTGGCCTTACCATTTGATATTTGATCATGCCAAGTACAATGACTCATTTTTCTCCCACACCACCTTTCATGTATCAGTCAGTTTGGATTCCTCGGCATTTCTAGAATTTGTCCTTCTCTCTCCATCTCCCCTGCTATTACTTTTATTTAAATAATCATTATTTTCCCCATGAACTTCTAGTCTCCCTCTATATCTTCTTATCCTATGCCAATTCATATTTCATATATAATCCAGAATTATATATATATATAATATAATACCATAAATCATATATATATAAAGTCCTTTTTGTTCTTTATTTTGAGACAAGGTCTCATTAAATTGTTTAGGACCTCATTAAGTTGCTGAGGCTGGTCTTGAACTTGCCATCCTCCTGTCTCGGCCTCCCCTGTCACTGGGATTACAGGCAAGTACCACCATGCCCAGTTCCAGAATGATATTTCTAATAGACAGATCTGATCATGGTTTACCCATGCTTAAAATTTGTTGACAGCATTTCTATAGTTTGTAATCTTCAATTATAGCTCACAAAACACTGGGAAATACTCAGCCTTATCTCATGCTGATCCCTCTCTCCCTCCTTTCTGCACCTCACTGTCCATCTTTCAGTTCCTTGAATATATCAAGCTCCTTTTTCATGATGAAACCTTTTCACATGCTTCCTCTTTTATCTACAATCTTCATTCTCTCTTTCTCCTAAGGATTTCTTTTATTCAGCTGTCAGTTTAATTCTCATGTCTTTGAAGGACCCCAAAACTACTTAGCATTCCTTATTATTTTCAGAGTCCTTTGTACTTTTCGCTTTATTTTCCTTTTTCAACTTTAAGCTTGATGAAGCCAAGGACCGGTTATTTTTATAAATTTCTTTATCTCTCATTTCCAGCACAATGTTTGCCATTTTTAATAGGAAGTACAAAGATAGGCATTGAATGATGTTTGTGTGAAGTGTACAATTATGGCATTTTCTAGTAGTCCTCACAATTACATATGCCCTCATATGTTGGTCCATCTCCTTTTTAAAAAAAAATTATTTGTTTTAGTTACACATAACAGTATAATGTACAATGTACTTTGATACATCATGCACATCATATACATCATGTTATACATGGTGTAGAATCCCACCCTAGTATAGTTATAAATGTACAGGGTAATAATGTCTAATTCATTCTACTATTCTTCCTATCTCCTTTTGTTAAAACCCCATCACATAGAGGTACTGCCTCATAGAGTCCTTTGATTTCATTGATAGCTTCGGGTACCTGATGCCCCAACTTTCTTTTCAACAAAATGATTAAGAAACCCAGCAGTGATGGTTAGGTTATTGAGATAAAAAATTTCATTAGCATCCTTCTTCATACAGAGCATGACAATAAATATGTCAGGGTTTAGTTTTCCCCAGGATTTTACTTCTTTGTTTTTATTTGTGCTTTGACACAATAAGCTTAAATGTAAGGTCATTAAGGTGAAGAGTGGTATCTTTGGAATCTTGTCCACCAGGATAAAAGAGCCAACCCCAAATTTTGTGGCTGCCATGATACCATTGGCTACTCCTGGTTTGCCAACTGATGTAAATTTGTTCCGAGGAGGAACTCTTGGCTTATTCCATACCTTGTTGAGGTTCAAGTTATTCTTTTAGGAAAGAAGGTTAAGGAGCCCAAAGTCTGAGTGTCATTTAATGTACCTCCAAATACTTTTTGGAAATTTAATAGCAAAGGGCAGAGATGCCATAGCTTTACCAAAGGTGACAAAAGTCCTCAGTGGAAAGCAGGAGTGAATAACCCTCTACCAAGTCTCTTCAGGAAATCTTTCTTCTCCGAGGTAGAACTGGCTCATCTTTTCATGCTCACAGGTTTAATCTGGTTGTCCCTTTGAGACTTGGGTGAATATAGTAGTTAATAATGCTAATGTAATAAGTTAAACCCAATTGCTTAAAACAAGACATTATCTTACATTTCGTGAGGTGAGATGTCAAAAATGAGTCTTATAGGGATAAAATCAAGGTGTCAGCAGGGCTGTTTTCCTTCTGGAGCAGGAAATAATCTGCTTCTCTATGGTCTGCGTTTGGTTCATGGACTCTTCCTCTATCTTCAAAGGTCACCACTCCAACCTCTGCTTCCATCATTGCATCTCCTTTTCTGACTATGACTCTCCTTCCTCTGTCTTATAAGAACCTTTGTGATTATACTTGACTCACCTGGATAACCCTGAATAATGATAGTCTTCTCATCTTAGACTCCTAAACTTAATCATACCTGCAAAGTTCCCTTTTCCATGTAAGGTAACATAATCTAAGGTTCTGGAGATTAGTACATGGATCTTTGCAGGGGGCATGATTTTGACTACAGGAGTGAAATAGATCTAACACCCCATATTTTTAAAAAAATGTCAATCAGACAGGATTTAAGTCTAGAAACAAAAGTTATAAATTTTTTTTTATCATTGCACCTTACTTAAGGTCTTGATTTTCATTACATAAAATGCCAGCATATATCAGAGCTGCTCATTAGTCTCTTTAATTAAGCTTTCTATCATTGCCCAAATGTGAAGGAAATCATTTGTTAGTTTAAGTTAGATCTCTGATCAATAGAAATTAGTTTGTGACACTGTGTAGAGAGTGTGTTTAAAAATCCGAGACCACACTTTCCACACTTACATATGAAATTCTGCCATATCATAGCTGACTAAAAACCAGTAATATTGGGGGAAACTAAACATGATCCAATTTAGTCTTCCAGGTGTAACCTAAATGTTAGGTTTTAGTAAATCATTGCTGACCTCCTTAGATAGAACTAGGCTTTATTTTCACTCTGCTGTGATAGCATCATGTGCACAACTGTTATAGCATTTGCCACATTGATGTATTGATCTATTTACATAACTCTCTCCCAAACTTCATGTAAGACTCTCAAGAACAAGGACTCTATTCTGTTTTTCCTAGTACCAAAGCTGCCTACAACAGTGTCTGGTGCGTGGCTGGTGTTTAATGATGCTTTATGAAGGAATGAATACCTTCCAAGCCTGCTTAGCATTTCTTTGGTGATTAGTTGATAGCTAATTTGCAACATTGACTGAGGGGAATAATGATAGGATGGGTTGAAAGAGTACAGATGAAGTAATAGAAATCCACTTCCATCCTAGGGGAAGCAAATCTGAGCACATGCCAATACTGATATCAATAGGTTGTTTCCCAGCACAAGGCATACACCAATACCTAGTCAGGACAGATGCACAGCTATGGATTCAAGAATATTGATAAAGAAGAGTAAGCATGCCTTCAGAGGAATTATATATGATATTAACTTTTTAGTGTAAATTCAAAATGCTGCATCAACTAAGTAAAAATTAGATCTACCCAAAGCAAACAATGGAATTCATAGTCCTATATTAGGTTCAGGAGATAACAAATCAAATAAATTTTATAAAATTTTCTATCTCACCAGAAATGAATTCATCCATATTTTCTTTCAGCTTGCTTGCTTTTTTTTTGTTTTTTGCAGGTTAGAGCAGTACATGCTTTTTAACTTCTACTTTATAGTTGTCTTCACCCCTATTTAGCAACCATCTTGTAGTTTCTTCAAGCTCTAGTATATCTTTGTAGCAGTTTGAACACATACACATACACAAATAAAAAATCCTGTGTTACAGATACCTGAACTTCCAGAATTTGAGTAGCAGGGTGTGAGTGTCTTTTAGCTACTACAATTTCAGTGGCTTTCCAAACTACCTGCAGATGTTTTCTGAAAGTCCGGACAATACCAGTGAGTGGTTTCCAATATTGACTCAGTATGAAAATCACTTTTGCTTTATAAAAATGAAAGTCTAGGAACCCAACTGGAAATGCTCATACAGGAAGTATGGAGAAGGGTCTGAGTAGCTTTCAAAAGTCTCAACAGAAATTCTTATATGTAGCTGGTGTTGGAAACTTATAATCTAGATTTAAGCATGGAGTGATTTTGTTCATAAATTGAGAAGTCAAGGAAAGAATACATTCTACAGAGGCAGGTCTAAAATGGGTATCCCAGCTATTACCCTTCCAAGACTGTTTTCTACATTTTGGCAGAATCCATGATGTTTCCAGTGCCAGGCAATTTTCATTGTAACAATTAAGTGAAATAATGAATATGTTGGGCAGTTCTTCTACATGGTGGGTTCTGAGTAAATATTAGTTTACTTCCTTTTTTCTTTCTTCTTTCTTTCTTTCTTTCTTTCTTTCTTTCTTTCTTTCTTTCTTTCTTTCTTTCTTCTTTCTTCCTTCCTTCCTTCCTTCCTTCCTTCCTTCCTTCCTTCCTTCCTCTCTCTCTCTCTCTCTCTCTCTCTCTCTCTTTCTTTCTTTCTTTTTTTTTCCTTTCTTTGATCAGTTCCAGGTCTGGTAGGGGCATGTTTTTCTCTGAAGGAAGAGGGCTATACTAATATTCTGATCCTATTACCTTTGTATTTTGTTACACTTCTAATAGGAAGAGTCAAAAGAGTTACTATTGTAAAGTAGGGATGTATACATTAATATATAAATTATTTACACCTGATGATGAATATATGTAAGTAGGCACAGAGATAGCACATATACCCACCCATATGTCTATATGATAGTTTACTTGTCAATGTCCATTCTTGCCAACTGTTATTATGGGTTACTTGGGGAATGATTCGGAAGTAATCAGGAGGAATGGTATTCAAATAGGCACTTGGCTCTAAAGGAAAAATAAGGCATTTTCATGTCATTCTCTCATTAACCCATTAGTCTAGAAAGAAAGCCCGTTATACCATCCTATTGTTTCCTCTTCTGGGATACTTTTCAAACTTGGAGAAGAACAGGACATTACTGGGAAGAAAATGAGAGGAAAGAACTTTCCAATTTTGACTTCTTTATTATTTTTTTTTTATTTTTATAGACTGCATTTTGATTCATTGTACACAAATGGGGTACAAATTTTCATTTCTATGGTTGTGCATGATTTAGATTCAAACCATTCGTGTAATCATACATGTACATAGGGTAATGATGTCTGTCTCATTCCACATCTTTCATACTCCCACCCCCTCTTCCCTATCATTTCCCTCTATATAATCTAAAGTTCCTCCATTCTTCTCTCATCCCCCCCTACCAATTACATATCATCATCCTTATCAGGGGAAACATTCAGCCTTTGGTTTTTTGGAATTGGTTTATTTCACTTAGCATGATATTCTCCAATTCGATCCATTTATCTGCAAATGCCATAATATTATTCTTCTTTATGACTGAATAATATTCCATTGTGTATATACAGCACAGTTTCTTTATCCATTCATCTGTTGAAGGGCATCTAGGTTGAATCCACAATCTAGCTATTGTGCATTGAGCTGGTATAAACATTGATGTAGTTGAGTTGCTGTAGTATGCTAATTTTAAGTCCTTTGGGTATAAACTGAGGAGTGGGATAACTGGACCAAAAAGTGGGTCCATTCCAAGTTTTCTGAGGAATCTCCACACTGCTTTCTAGAGTGACTGCACCAATTTGCAACTCCACCAGCAATGTAAAAGTGTGCCTTTTTCCCCACATCCACGCCAACATCTATTATTATTTGTGTTCTTGATCTCTCATTTCTCATCCTGTTTCATAGGGCCTCTTTTTTACCTGAAGTTCCACTGTCTTCAAGCTTGATTCATTCCATCCATTCTCCTTGGGTAACAAACTCATTTACATGCCTAAGGTGATGTTGATAACTCATAAATATGTACTTGAACTTGATGACTTGCATTTATTTGCTACTTTGCATGTATAAAGTTGAGCTTAATTTATTTCCATCAAATCCTGCTTTATTTCTTATATTTCCTACCTCCATGGGTTATATATCTATGTGTTCAATCACCCAAACAATAAACCAAGAAGTCACTGGAATTGAGTACTTCCATCTTTATGCTGATACTTGTGCCATGCTTTGTTCCCAAAGTGAGGAACCATGGGGCATAGTGGAAGTGCTGCATGTGATCAAGAACTGATTTTCCAGTTGGGCATAGGATTCTTTCTTCTTTAATATCTCAACCTAGTACCATGCATCTCTACTGATAGTTTTCCAAAAATATTTTCTACCAAAGTAAAGGAATATTACAATATCTTCTGAGTATTTTTCTTTAGAAAACCCTGAAATAATCAAATTCAAATTCACAAAACAGGTAGCATCTTCACTGTATTCCTTTGGCTGTCTGTTAGAAACATAAAATTTGCCACACTTTTAGGTTCCATTGGAACACTATTTCAAATTGAGGAGGAAGGGTTTTTTTTTTTCCCCTATTGCGATTATAAAATTCAAACTTTCAGAATTTGCCAGAGTCACACTGACTTAAAAAATGTCATTAAACAGAACTACCTAAACTCAAACCTTGTCAGCTTGCCTCTGACACATGAAGGCACTAAAAGGTTCAACCATCCTATGTAGCTGTTAGGTGCCACTTTCTGCATCTGAAATTCTGAAATTCAGGCAAGCCCCTTGCTGAGCAGGAGGAAGCACCATGGGCACTGCTGATCACTCAGTAGCCAACACATAATGGCTATTTTCAGCATCTGAAGCCTAGAGGAGGAAAAGGAATAGTATCATTGACTTGTAAACCCAATTCTGTACAGTATATATTATGGGCAAATTAGGCAAGCCAGATGCAGAATAGTAACCTCACTCTAACTCTAATGAATGGGAAAATGGAAAACTAAATGTATACTTCTGCTCTGTCCCATTCTTGATAACATTTCTCTTAGATTAGTAAAGTTTCTTTTATATACCATCATAAGCAGGGTAGTAACCAAATGCTGGCTTGACATCTTAGTTTAGTTAAAGTTATCCCAGGTTTAGAATTTGGAAGCTGATAGTATAGACAGACAGTGTGAAGTCTATCCTCTTACTCAATAATCACTGGCTTCTAGTACATGCCATGCACTTTGCTAGTAAATTTTATTAGTAAAATTTTTCTTATAAATTTTACTTTGCTAGTAAGTGACCTTTACAGTCATTCTTTTCTGAGATATTGGCCACCTTCCTAAACTACAGATCTCTTGTGTGAATGAATCATATGTGGGAGACCTGTGTCTCCTTAACTGATCCTTGTGCTGGGTCTGAGAATTCCTGCTTTTTCAGATGTCTGCAACATCTACACACTCCTTGATTCCCTTCCAAAATTGTCCTCCTCCTAGCCTTGGGAATTTTTAGTCCATAGAGGTAGGAAGCTTTACCATTTCTCATCCTGCGTTCCCCAAATCTAGAGGGATTTCTGTTTCTCTGGCTAAGAGATACATTTTTTAAACTCAACAACTAAAAATTTAATCCTTGTTTATTTTGGGGCCAACTCTTCCTTGTGGCAATGAATACAGAGTGGCTTTGCTGACTGAAAGGAACAGAGGCCAAGGATAAAAAGAAAATACATGTTTAAAAGGCTTGTTTACTTATTTAAAATAATTTCTATCTGGAATGTAAAACAGAGGAGATTTGATACTCATATTGGATATTCTGTTTAGATCAGGAAAATACCCAATACAACACTCCTGCTTTATAAATCGTCAATGGCTATGATTCTAATGTGCCTCTCTTTCATGATTATTATTGTACAAGGTCCTAACAACTTTTTCTGTTTATTACTTCCTTACCCTTGGTGTATTTGCATTTTTAAAATCTATTAATGTCAGAGTCTCCTTGAAGTTCCAGAGTCCCACCTCTCTTCCTGTAAAGGAACAATATCATTATTACTGTGTGCTTAGCAGTTTTCTCCAATTACGTGCATTTTGAGCCTTCTGTACATTTTGACTTAGTTCAAATCCTTCTTTTGTTCTAATGATGCTGGTAATGTTCAGTCTTAAAATAACAAAAGCAAACCAGAGACAGAAAATCTGGTTTTAAAAGCATGACAAAAATTCAGTTCCTCATACCTTCCAAAACTTAAATCTTGAGGCTCAAAGATGTCTTACCTGGAAGTTCTGAAGTGGTAAGTGAAAAATTGCTTTCCCAGCTCGTGCAGCTCATACTCTGCTAAATTTAACTGAGTCCATACTTCCACTCTGGTGTAGCCCCAAAGACGAACAGAGAAGGAACTGCAGACATTTCTATCACATGTTCAAAAAGGAGTCCAGGAATTCTTTGAAACTGCAGAAGGTAGAACTAAAACCAGTAGGAGGTCGATTTCGTTTCTACGTGGGTCTTTCCATCACTACACCGGGACTCCTTTGAGGGCAGGATGTGACTATTAGTTATCTTTGAATCCCTGGCTCCTAACTAGAAGCAAGGTATCTGACCACAGAATGTATTCAATCAACATTTATTTAGTTACATTGAGCTGAATAAATTCCTTAATTTATACAATCTTCTTGATGATTCTGTAATGTACTAAGTACTAGGGATACAAGGAGAACGCAACTACAGCCCCTGCCTTTAAGAAACCTGTAATCTAAAAGGGAGATATCGTGCAGTGAAAAGAACATGACTTTTGAGTCAAGCTTGAATTCTGCTTCTGCAGCATCTGAGATACATATCTCATCTGGGTTATTATATTCAAGTTGTTCAACTTGTCACTTAACCTGTTTGTATCCCAGTTTCTTTACTTTCAAAATATGGCATAATAACTATGTCATAGGATTGTAGAAAAGATTAAATGAAACAATATGAGATAAATTTTGTTTTCAATTATAATCTTTCCTTCCTGCTGTTCCTCCATCACTATCCTATAAGTTGAGCAAGAAATAGATTCATTAACCTAGCTGAGAACAGTGTGGTTCAGTGAGATTTAACAATGTTTCTAGGCTCCAACAGTCAGAAAGTGGCAAGAGAATACTCTAGCCAGCACCTGCAGGATCAAAGCAATTTCCATTCTACGTATCACACCTCCTTGACTCTGATTCTGTGATGAAAGTCAATTGCTGTCCCTTAATGTAATTTTGCTCATACTAATCATTACTTCCAAGTGAAGTCTTTCTTCAAGCTTCTTTTTGCATAAAAGAACTTTTCTGACTTTGTCCCTTCCCATAGGTGTTGAGACTTTAAAAAAAAGTTTGTTTCTTTTTTAATTTTATGATTTGGAAGGGTCAGACATATACTGGCTTTATTTTCTGGCAGCAAATAACCTTGGCTTTATTCATTTATTTTGTGGTATTGGGGATTAAATCCAGAGCCTTGTACATGTTAGGTAACCTTTTCATTTATTTTGAGAGAAGATCTCACTGTTACCCAGGCTGGCCTGGAACTCACAATCTTCCTACCTCACCGCCCTAACTAACTGAGATTATAGGCATGTGCTGCCACCATGCCCAGTTTACCTTGGCTTTGATAGTGCTCCTATTGTTAGTGTGTCTGGAAGACTAGAACAGTGGGAGCTTCCACACGGGGAGCACAGCATAGACATATTTCATGTGTAACTGATTGAAATTTGAGATTGCTGTAGCTTCCATCATTCCTGACCTCTGCAGAGCACCGATTGTTAGAAGGAATCCTATCTTGCTTAATCATTCCCTCAACCTTTTGATCCTCTTCCCTGTTGATAATCACTGCTTAGCATATTTCTTACTGCTGAGAAAGTGGGCAGGCAGCTGCTGCAGCCTGTAGCAGATTCTAAGGTTGCTCCTTAGGGGGTTGGCAAAGGATACCTTGTGAAGCTGAGGATTTTAAAAATGTGTTTGTTTCCTTCACCCTGGAGAGTCTGAGCAATCAGTCTTGGGCTTTTCTTCTCTAAACTGTTTATGCTTATGAAGGAAATAATTTAATCAGTGTGTGAAAGTGGATTTTTTTCCTAAACATTTTGAGCTTTGATGGCTAATTTACATATATGTTTTAGGAGCTTCACAAATTGATTTGGAGGCTTTGTTCTATGAAGCCTGTCCATGATAATTGTGTTGCTAGGATGCTTTTGTTAGGTAATGTGGGCCACCATTTTTTTATTAATTTAAAATCAATAACTGCCTATCCATTTAGAAATTCTTCAGCAAATTACGTGGTTATTTGGCTACATTTAGAATTTGGGGTCATTTCAATTTATAATTTTTTTCCAGATATTTAGTGTCCAAACTCCCTGAACCAAGGCATAGAACCAGTTCCAGTAACTGATGGACACAGTCCAAGACAGATACAGCAGAAATTCACTAAAGGGTTCTGCATGTTCACTTATAGGACGGAGTAAAAATATTTCTTTTGGGTTATAAATATATCTTTTAGGTTCACTACTCTCCTTCAATGCATAACTTAGTACAGTGGTGGAAATAGGTTTTAATAGTGTGGGGTCTTACTGTAATGTCTATTTAAAATTTTTTGAAAAAGGAAATCTCTTGTAGGAAGGATTCTGAAGCTGTGTTCAGACTTAGTATTCATGATTGCCTTTATGAATTACGAGTGTGTACCATGGATGCAGCAAGAATCAAGAATGTTCATACACTGGCCATTGTCTCTATCTGGGCTAGAAAGTTTTATAAGTAGTTGCTTCACATTAATTATAGAGAATGGTCTAGTATGTGTTTGTTATGAATAAAACCCTAAGCAGGGTACTTCTGGCCTTTTTAAAGGTCTTTAGGCAAGTTTTTCTTAATTTAGCCCTAATGTGGTACATTAGTCTATCTTGGCAGATTATGTCTGTATATAAATAATTCACTCCTCTGATGTTTATAAATTTTCGTATCTCCCTACCATTGCTTAAGCTATTTCCTCTACCTAGAAACATTTCCCTTTATTAGGAAAATTTTTCTCACTGTTCATGGACTACCTCACAGTGTCTCTTCCTCTGTGAGACTTTCCTAACCTTCCTGGCCAAGATGAATGGCTCTCTTTTTCATTCTGTCCAAAACAATTAGTTGAAACTCTATTACCACACCTGCCACATTGCTCTGTAATTACTAGTTTGCATGCCAGAATCTAGCCCAGAACGTCAAGCATATGCTTGTAGACTTGAAGTAGATCAAGCATTGTTCAGAAAAGAACTGAAGTTCCTTACTTAAAGCTATTAAACTTCCAAACTATATATTTATGGAGAATGTGGTAGGTACAAATATAATGGTAATAGTGGCTGGGAGGGGAGAAGGAGGCGAGAGAAAAGACTAGAGAAAGACATAATTGATGTAGAGTCCACAGAGAAAATAGTAAAACTACGCATGGCCAAGAAAGAATATTTACAGGGAGAACAATGAAATCAATCTAGGTTACCACATGGAGGGGTGATATGGATTCCATATACCCTCAGAGTGAGGACAGAGTTGACTTTGCCCTGTGGACATATGCTCAAGGCTTCTGTGCAGGTATTTGATAGAATTAATCAATTCTTACCTCGTTAGAAGAGAAATAGGTGGGTGCTGAACTGGAAAGTACTCATCCTTTCTAAGACTTTACACTTCTCTTGTAAAAATATAGTTTCCTTCAAAACAAACATATGCAGTAGGAGAATTGAACTATAACTTTGGCACTCTTCCTACCCCCAAATACACTAGCCTGACCAGCATATTTTTCTCCACTGTCTCAAAGAAAGTATCCCTTTCTATGAAGTGGTCTATTCATTAAAATTATCTCAAACTTTACAGTTTATAAAGAAATTCTGTGTGTTTTATTTCATTGAATTCTTATCCCAAAAAAAGACTGAAAATTCAAACCATATGGACATACAGCTGTCTCTGTTTTAAATATAGGATAATTTAAAGAGGTTAAGCAATTGGTCTAAGGTCACAGAAAAGAGCACAGTGGGCTTGAAACCAAGATCTTAAGTGTACAGTCAACCTCATGCTCTTTTATGTGAACTTCCATTAGTCTTCTGCTTATTTATTTACTGCATTTGTCATTTCCTTCATCTTATTAAATTTATTTATACTCCTTATATATCTCTTCCATTAAACTCTCAGTGTCTTGAAGTTCTTACTTGCTTATTCCTTCTATGGAAACCCATTTGGTGCTAACATGGTGCCCTGTTCTTTGTAAAGAAATAGTTCCGTATTTCTTTACGTGTACATTAACACAAAAGCATGGCATGTGTTCAATGCATATGTTAGTTTAATGAGTGAATAGTGAGTGAATAAAAGAAGGTAGGGATTAAAGAATCAGACAAATAATAGATTAAATAATCACATGGATGCTGATTTAGAGGATTTGCATTTTCTAGAATGAATTAGTGCATGTTAGAAGTTAATGAAAAGCCCACTTGAGATATTCACTTAACTGAAGAGACATGAAGGAAGAAAAAGAAAGTACAGAGCTTTATCAAGGAAAACCATCAGACTTCCTCAAACAGGGAGTTTCAGATGGAGAGGGCAGCCTTAGCAAAGGTCTAAATGGCAAGAGCTGGCACTGGGTCAGAATCTATTAGAAGAATGGAATTGGGCAATCCATTAGACTGCAGGCTTTTAAAAATGGAATTGTGAACTTTTGTATCCACATAAACAGCCAGGACTGAAAAACTAAAGGTCAACTTTAAACTATGATAAAAGGATCTGCATTTTAAAAGTATAACTGTTTCATTGGTCAGTTGAATCCTGAGTCTGTGTGATGGCTAATGAACTCCATAGAGAAGGCAAGGAAGGGCTGTGGGGCAGGAGTGTTGTCTCTCTGCTCATGAAAGGAAGGCAGGGAAGAACTAATATTTCTTAACATCCTGTAGATGCCAGTTAATATGCCAGTAGTAAGAATGTGAAGTGTTCAAATGACAGACAATCAAGAAACAGAAGAGATCAGTGATGTTAGAAGTTGCACAGCTGTGGCAGAGCTGGGCTGTAAATTAGCCATACTGATTCCTCTTGGGCCCCTGAACAAACTTCTTACCTGCTTATTTTCAGATTCTTTTTTACACATTCCTTCCCTTTTCTCCTTCCTCATCTGATCTCCTTTACTAAGCCAGTTCTTTCAACTCTTAACTTAGACTACCACCACTGGAAATTGTTTCTTGACCTAAAACATGAAAAGGGTATGCACATTTTTGTTCTTTTAGTGCTAAAGAACATTTATTTACTTCTTTGTTTCCCTTTTAATTAATCAGGAGTCATTACAGGCTGAGATTGCATCTTATAAGTTTGGCCCTAGAACATGTAGCATAGTATATGGAACACAGTACATTATCAGTAAATATTTTTGGATGAATAAATAATTGAATATTCTTTCTAACTCAAAGTTTATGTCTTCTCCACTTTTATTACTTATATCCACACCCTGCTCTCCCCTCATGGCTAACCCAATTCTCTCTTGGCTTTGGGAGAATTCTTTTTTCTTCAGTGTTCTCATTTTTCTTACTTGACTTTTATGTCTGTTATGTGTTTTGTATTAGAAGTTAAAGCACAATATTCTAAAGCAATAGGTATTGTGCCAAGCTGCCAGCAGACTTGCAAATGAAAAGAAGGCAGTTTGGTCTGCCAGTATGTGATATTAGTAATAAAGTTGTCCTTTGTGATTTTTTTACAGATGCCATTAGGTGATTCATCAGTTGAATCTTTTACCAGTCAACCTGGAAGTATAGCATACATAATACGGTTTTCTGGCAGGAGGTAGAGGTGAATGTGATTAATGATATGAATGAAAGAACTACTGAAATAGGTTTTTTTTTTTTTTTTTTAACAACAGAAAATCCCAGTTCAAACACATTAAATATATTCTACCTACAAATTATGCTCTTGCTTTGTCAAATTACTTTCTAATGGTAGGTCAAAAGCAAGTACTTACTGAACTTTCTCCACTATTGTGCTGGGCCCCATGGAAAGTGCAGGGCAGGGTTAAAGTGTTGATAGATACAAAGGAATATAGATTGTGGGCCACACCCAAAGGAGTTTATAATAATATTGTAGGAATGTGATTAACATTAACAAGTGTGTGAAACAAGAAAGCAAGGAGCCTTATCTTTTAGTGTTAGCTTATGAGCCAAGAAAATAAGCATCAAAGGATTTCAAAGAAGCTGAAATTCATTCATGTGCTCACACAACAAATATTCATTGATTTCTGGTTGTGTGCAAAACATGGTGCTGGCACTGTCGAGATTAATATAACTAGTCTCTGCCACTGAAGAGCTCCTGGTCTGTTGGAATTACAGCCTTCAGTTGTTTTAACAGTCATGAGAGGGACAAAGTGCCAGGAAGCATACAGAAGACTGTCTGAGAACCGGGAAGCTGTATACAGGGGGTGACTTTGGGTTCAAGTCTTGAATTGTGAATAGCAATTTGCACTTGTCTCAAGAGGAGAGCGAGAGAGCTGATTTTGTTTTTAAACTTGCTTCTAGTTCTCAGTGACTGCAGGTTCATAACTGTTAACCATTAGCAATGGGTGTTAAATTATATGGTGCTGAGGAGGATGAAGAGAGATCAGATGCATTTTGCTACAAGAGTTGCATTTTATAATAAACCTTGCAGAATGGAAAAAGAGAAGAAACAAAAATAGTTGCTTTATATTGCTTCTTTGTATTATACTGTGTTAACCACTTGTTATTTCCACAATTTGTCATCTACCTTTATTTCTTTGTCTTGTACTATTTCTTGTATTTAATATGTTATGATATATCTTGATTTTCCAGTATCAGCATTATTTCTGTATTTTTATATCCTCCTGATAGTTTTTCTTTGAGAGTAGGAAATTATAGTTTATACATTTTTTTAGAGGAAGAAGTAGAAAGAAATATTTATTTAATGCCTATGTTACCAGAACTGTGCCAGGTGCTTTAAATATGCTACTTTAATACTTTCAATAATCTTATAATGTTATTGTATTAATCTGTTTTATATATAAACTAAAGTAGAAAAAGACAAAATGCTGACCTGAAGTTGTGTAGCCAAAAGGTGCAATTCAGCCTCAGGTTGACTGTCTTCTCTCCCCTTTCTACTTTTGCCTACAATGTTGATTTTAAAGTGTAGAATGTATTCCTATTAACAGGGCAACAAACTGTCACTTCTCTTTATCTAAGACTTTTCTCTCACATTCATTCATTCATTCATTCACAAGATATTCTGCTATGTTACAGGAGTTTTACATTCTAAAAAGAAAAAATATTGATTTTGGGCAATTAACACTTAGTAGAAATCAGACTTCTTGAGACAATTGGAAAACTTCTCCATTTGTCTCTTTCAATAAGAAGGGAGGTCCAGCAGGGTCCACAATACCTTATTTTAACCAAATCTTTGACAATGCAAACATTCAGAGTATTTGTTTGAGAGAAAAACTTCACTCCATCAGTTTTCCACTTCCCTACTCTCTTTCAAGCTAAAGGTGCTCCTATCACAAGATATAGTTTTAAAAAAAAAAAAACTCCAGACTTGTACTTTTCTGTTTGAATATAGCGGCAATGCTCTTTTGTCCCCTGGGCAACCATAACTTCACTGCTATTTCTACACTTGGTCCTTTGGGAAACACACACATACCCACATACACACTATATCACACACACCTTGATGCACTCACTTTTTTATGTAGTGGTTCCAAATACTGGGTGAATAATAGCATGATATACTGATGAAAACTTTAAATGATATCAGTGCGCTTTAGATTCAAATAGGTCAAAAGTCTTGGTTCTTCCTTTATGTTAAAATAAAATCTAAAAATCTGTGTCCAATTTGAAATATCATTGACTTATGTTGAAATGTTAATACACATCATTCTAGGGTAGAAAGGGAGGCCCAGCAAACCATGAATAATTTTAATAATAGAGATTTGATGAAGTCTGGAGAAAAAATTAAATGCAAACAAATTTAGTATTAAAGTTATGATTATTAAAATATTTAACACTTTTGATTACATTTCACAGGGAATATTCTTTAATCCATACTCTATTATATACTTAGAAATGGAAAAAGAATTCCTTCTCTTCTCATAGACCCCTTCCTCTGCCTTTAAAATGTACTAGTGTCCATCTTCTAAAAAAGTCAATATCACTTCTTATGTTCTAATTATTCTTTGAGGACTCACTCTAAATCAACTGTTATGCTAACTATTTTACATAATCTCACTTCCTCAGAAATCTTGTTTGATCAGTTAACTTATGTGTCTTTAACCTCTCCTTTCCTAATAAAATCTTTCTAGTTAATAAAGATACAAATTTTATTTTGACTTTGCTTCTTATTCTAGGTTCGTTCTACTTTTCTCCCATGAACCCATACTTCCTGTTTACACTTTCCCTCACTGCATATTTGCCTATAAATTTGTTTTTATTAAAGTTATCAGTGACTCTATGAATCTCAAACCTCATCTTACTTTAACCTTCTTGAGGTATTTGAATTTTGTTGACTGTCCTATAGAAATTCTCTTTCCTCAGCTTGTGATAACACGTTGTTCTTTCTTGACTTTTCCCAGGACTCTTTAGTCTCCTTCAAGGATTTCCTTTCTTTACCTTTTCTCTGTCTTGTAAGAGCTTTAGCAAGATTGTTGTGGAGAAGGGGCAGAAGGAGGCTGAGGAGAAGCAGGGGCTTGGAATAATAGAGCCTTGAAAGTTGTGTTAGGGACTTTGGTCTCAGTGCTAAAAGCAACAGGAAGTCTTTGAAGGATCTGAAGCTGGGGTGTGTAGTGATCTGATTTGGAATTTAGAGCAGGCAAGCATGGTGTAGGTGAGGTGTAGCTTCCTGGGATTTGAATAAGTTTCAAGAAAGGAGAATGATAGATTAGGATAGTAGCAATAAAGATGAAATTAAGTGAATTTATTTAGGTATATTTAGAATACAGGTAATGAATTGTGTGTGTAAAGGAAGAGAGTGGAAGTATATAGTTTGAACACCCTGATAGGTGGCAAGCCAGCATTTAAGGAGGAAAAATTTGGGATACCACACATGAAAAGAAGTCAAAGAAGCTTGTAGGTGAAAGGTAACCCCACTCGCTACCTCTGTCTCTTCCATGCTAATGGAGTGGAACGCAACAAGCCTGGTTTCCTAGCAGCTTTCCTGGCTGGAATGCCATGACCTTGCACGGCCTTCATTCTCCTTGGCCCTGTCATACATATTTTCACAGGATGAAATATGTGACAACCCTTTAAATATTGAGGATACTATTACTGGAAGAAGGATTAGAATGACTGTGTGTCCTAGAGAGGGTGACAAGGACCTAGGGGAAGCAGAGCTGAGTTAAGCATACATAAAGAATTTTGTAACAATTCTATAAAAAGAATGATTCAGGCGATAAGATCTTTGTGGTTACAAGTGTTAGCACAATTCTCTGTGACCATTTCATGAGGATTAGTATAGAGAGGATTCGTATACTAGATGGAAGAGATCTGGAAAGGGACTGGCCGGAGACATGGTCTCTGGATCCTATTCTAACTCTGAGATTCTGTGATTCTGTGTAATTTCCATGTTCTTATTTCTCCCACTGTGACAAATATAGGAAGTTCTGAATAACTGTGGCCTGAAGAATCTCTCCTGGGATCTGACTACTTGTTCATTCAGAATTTTGTCATTCCTTTAAGCACAGGCATGAGAGCACAATTTATTCAGAACAGTCACTCAGCAGTAAGACACTGAAAAATGCATTAATGAAGCTACAGTAATTGAGGATTTTACCCAAGTGTAACTCCCGACCCTAACTCTTGCATAATTCTCCTTTAGTGCGGATTGCGTATTCCTTACCTAGCAAGGAGTGACCATTTTGAAAGAACTGCATGTTTTAATTATGAGAGATGTTTCTTGTTTATATGACCCGAACAAAGGAATTGCTTGTTTCCAGACATTTGGACATTTTGAATTCCAGAATACATTGGAAAATAGGGGGAAATGATGACCCCCTCCTTAGATATTTCACTACCAAGCTACATTGTCTCAAGACTGTCTACTATTTAGGTAGAGGATAAGGCATTTCCGTTTTTAAACTCATGTTCACATTAAACCATTATCTATATTAAAATATTACCTCTGTCAATAGTGTAGTGAGGAGCTATTAACCACAGGTGTCACTCTGATATTTGAGCTTTGTCCATGTCCAAATGGGAGTCACATTCTTGAGCAGAAATGGTGCCAGCTTGTATAATAATGGATATCAAATTCAACCATGAGACTCAAATTCTATGACTGACTTCTCTGCTTATGTTAGTGGTGGTTAACATGAGGGAAAATCATGATTGGCTAGTTGAAGCCCAGGGTGACGGACAAACCTCTTGAACAGTTTTAAAGGCTTAACTCTTGGGACCATCAACTAATACAGTCATGGAAACTCAAGGCTTCCTGGTTTCCATTTCAATCCACTAAACAAGTATAATTTCCTGAGCACCTTCTAGCTATGAATCGTGCCAGGTAGATGCTTAGATTTAAAAATAATATAAGTTAAATAGCAGCAGCCATCACAAAGGTTAATTTTGTCAGTGAGAGGAATCTTTTGCACAAAAATATAATTGAAAGAAATGTGGTAAGTGTTACAATGAGTGGTATTTTGCAATAAAGGATTCTTAGTAAGGTACAGAGAACCATCCAGGATTTGTGGGTGTGTAGAATTTATACTAAACTTTGGTGTGTGGCTTGAACTTAACAATTAGGAATGGGTAAGGACTTTTAGGCAAGGATCAGAAATGAAGGTAAGAATGTATAAGTCAAGCTGAGCGTCCACAAGTGACCAAACTTCAGAATGGCTTATTTGGACTTTCCCTTGAGTATAAAGAGTCCATTTCTGAACAAAGATTTAGCCTAATTGTAGAATGCTTTGCTGCATGAAAAAAGGATATGACTTTTCAGTGGACGTGTTTGACTTTGGTAAACTAAATAGTGAGCAATGCATTTGGCTGCTACCAAGACTGGTGTAACTGGGAGAAAGGGTCCTATCAGCTGCTACACAGGCTTCACATGTGTTGACTTAGGTAATCGCCCAAGATTCCTAGATCTAAGAACTAATGACGTTCCAGTCTTGTAAGTAAGGAAGCTGAGGCTCAGAGAGGTTAGAAAATGAAAAAAATTTTCCATGCTCACAGATAAGTTTTTGACCTACTTTTAATAGTTTTATATTGAGGAATAAGAAGAAATTGGAAAAATCAGTGATTTGATGCTAAAAGTTAGACTAAAAAGTTTGGGTTTTATTCCATAGTCTGTGGGTGGTTGTTGAAGACATTTCTGTCCTTAATGCCTTGTGGGAACTAGACTGGAACCCAATTCACCTCATCCTATCAACACATAAGCAATGGCTGGGCTAATCCCCAGTACTATAAGTGTGTAGCAACTAGGTCAATGGGATTTCCCCATCCCCTGTGGCTGTCAGGGCCAATCACAGGCTCCAGAGCTGACATACTACATTGTCAGTTGTTCTCTCATTGATTCTTTAAAACATCTTGAAATAAAAGAGATCATCTAACTCCCACTCAGATCAAATTCTCTGTTAGTATTCAGTCAGCTTGCTATATACTTCTTTGTCTGCTAAAAATCCTCAGGAAACCAAATTTCAAGATGGCTCACACTGGACTTGCCCTTGAGTACAAGTGATTCAATTTCTGAAGAAAGGGTTAGACTAATTTTGAAATGGTTTGATATGAGAGGAAAGGAGACTGGAGGATTTCCATGGACTTGTTTGTCCCCGGTAAACTAAAGGATCATTTCTAATGTCATGAAGTAGAAGAAAACCTCATCCTGCTAGACTGATTTCCTATGATTCCTAAGACATAACACAGTGCTTGATGCATGAATGGTAGGCACTAAAATGTTTTAATAATTTGGAGGACACAAGATTAGAATTGATAAATGTCTGGTTTGAATATACCAGTTTTGAGGCCAATTTAGTAGATACTGAGATAATATCTGAACAAGACAAAGAAACTGTTCAGCTGCTTCTCTCATGAGTCTTGCTGTGACCCGGGAAGAATGCAGCAGTCTACCAATTCTCCAGCGTGTACCATTGTTGATAAAGAAGCTGTCCGTTTTCACTTTATAGTAGTTATCTGTTTAATGTAAAGGACCCTCATGTTCACTGGAGAAATTTGCCTTTAAAAGTAGCAATAGTGTTTTTCTGTGGTCTCCAGAACAATGGTGAGGTTCAGTGAAGATGGGAAGGGGTTATTCAGAGTCCTGTAAAGACACATACTCTCAAGAAACCTGTCACCAGCATCCTGTTCCTCCACTTATGCAAGCAAATGACCACTTTGGACTTCAAATTCTTGCCTTGTAAAATGGAAGATAATACTACCTTCTTTGTTAGTTTCTTAGGATGAGTAATGAGAAAAGTGTGCCAAGCACCTGACACATAGTAGGAGCAAAATAAATCTAATTTCACTTTCTTTCTTTTTTTTTTTTTTTTAAAGTAAATAGTTTATACAAATAATAAGTATAGCCTTGCTAAATTTGGTCTGTGTGGAGGTTTTAGTGCTGAGTTACTATGGTAACTTACTTTTTAATTTTTTCTGGAAAGACACTTTCCCTAGTATTGGTAATTTTAAAATTAAACTGCTCTATTAAAAAGCTATCAAATATCTGCCAAACTCATTTTTTGTACTCCATCCTTATTAACCCAATTGTTTTCTAGTATTTTTGTTTTATTTTATAGGAGGATAGAAGTTGATTTTTTTCTAAAACACATCCTTCCTATCATAGATCATGCTATATTCAATTTATTTAAAATTATCTTAAGTATATATTATAATACTCCAGAATTCTAATTAAAGAATACTTTTCAGACATTTGGAATCATCAAAGACCAGGGTTATTTATTGCTCTCCAACTCAAGGATAGGAAGCAGATTACAAATTATGGCACTTCCCACATATGTGCCTGTAACATATTTTCTTAATATTCCAGTGTTTCCTTCAGAATTCTTCTGAACACAACACTACAGAAACCTTCTCCTAATAGACTGGTTTTAACTTGTGAGTTCATACCTACTTATCCTTCATGGATTAAAGCCTGAGTAGAGTTCAGAATCTCATTGAAGTTGCATGATGTCATGACTAAAATTATATATATTTGGTATACATACTTTAAGTCATTAATGCCTTAGGTTAAAATATTATTTGACTTCATGGAATTGTTAACACATTGTCCCTATAAGTTGTAATTTATCAGCCCTGATTGTGTGGAGAATGTTGAGACAAGGGATAATGAATCCAAAAAAGTAGTTACAGCTGTATATTTTCTGCAGGTGGGTTTGCCTATTGATCCAAATGGTAAATATAGACCTGAAAACTATATCACAAATGAATAAGTTAAGGTTAAGCAATCATATCTATTGGTTAAAAATTCTCAAATTTAAATAATTTACTTCCCACCATCATCATTTTTGCCATATTCATTTACCATCCAATATGTTTGGTTAATATTTTCTTCACTCTGCTTCAGTTTCACTTAAAGTTCATCTAAATATAAAAGTTCACATCACTATCATGAGGAAAATCTACATCATTTCACATACATAAATGTAACTATACATATAAGTATTTTAAAATTAAAACTGTTAACTAAATTCTAGCAAGAAACTTTACATGTGTCATTCCTAGAAGTCAATTATTTCATTCTTTGAAGATTGTGTGTATGAATATATATGTGTATATATAGCATATGTATACAATTGAGATTTATTAGCCCAAAATGAGACCTTCTTCTTAATACAATCAGAAAAATTATGTTCCTCCTATTAAATTGAAAAGAAATTAACGAGTCTCCAATAAGTTGATACTATGAGTTCACATCTTACTGAGTCCATGGTCCTAATGCATATAACATGATCACTACTATATTATATATAATATATAATAGCTGCTGTATATTTACATATATACTTAAATGGACATCACATTCCTCCTCAAAAGACAAATAAGCATCTCTCTATATGTCAGAAATGAATCAAAACACACAGTTATCAGTGTGAGATGAAGCCACAAACCTCCTGGGTTCCAAGTTGAAAAGGAATTTGATCCCCACAAGTCAGTAGGAACTGAGAAAATTATTTTCAAGGGACCAGAGCCAGCCTCACTATGTGACGTATCATGTATTCATATATATCCAAATACATACAACAATGTGTATGGAGCTTGCAAGCATAATGTTGTGTGAAGAAAGATAAACACAAAAGATTACACACTGCATGATTCTGTTTTATAAAGAACAAAGACAGATAAAATTACTTCATGCTGTTACCATTCAGTATAATGGTTACCCTTGGGGGAAGTGACTGGATGGCAGCATACGGAGGATTCTGGGTGCAAATAATGTTCTGTTTATTGCTCTGGGTGCTGGTTATATAATATGTTCCACTTTTGAACAGTCAGCCACTTTTACACTATTAAAATTAATATTTCCTGTATGTAGAATTTACATATAAATCCTTTAGAGTACAAAAGGTCACTGAGAACTAAAAAATAACAATTTCACAGACAAATATGTCATGGTGAAGAACTACAGCACATCAGAATAAAACCACTAGAGAGAGGATGACTACCCTCAAAGGAATCATAATCAGGTGATTAGCAGATTTCTATCAACTAGAATAGATGTCCAAAAGTCAATGGTTTAATATCTTCAAATTGCTGAGGGAAAAATGACTGTCATTTTGGAAATCTATATCTAGCTTAGCTAGCCATCATTCAAGATTGGGGTGAAAAAAAAAAATACATGTTTTCAGACATTTCAAGTTTTCCATCATAGACTCTTGCTGAAAGGCTGCAAATATAGAAGCAAATTCCTATTAAACAGAAGTCAGTAAAATATATTTAAAATTAAATTCTACAAAATATGACTTTTAGATATAAAAGATGGAACTAAAATTTATGCAGCAAAAACATGAGTGGTGAGTTAGGCATGGTGGCACATGCCTGTAAGCCCAGCTACTCAGTAGTCTGAGGCAGAAGGATAGTAAGTTCAAGGGTAGCCTGGGCAACTAGTGAGATATTGTGCTACTGTCACAAGATAAAAAATAAAAAGGGCAAGAATATAACTCAGTGAACAAGGCCCCTGGTTCAAGTCCCAGTACCACCAAAATAAATAAATAAATAAATAAAAATAAAGATGTTTCCTATGGCATTGTTTATAAATAGTGAAAAGCTAAAAACAAACTCTCATGCCTATCATCACAGGCATATGATATAATTAATTAATGCTATATTAAGTTATATGTGTATGATAGAAGCATACAGCAATCAAAAAGCCAGATCTTTTTCTAGCCAGGTGAACAAATATTTCTAAAATGTTGAATAAAAAAGCGAGTTGTAGTAAAAGTACATATAGTATAATGCCATCTATGTAAACATTTTAAAGTCACTCAAAAGTAATATATGTATATGAATGTACATGTATTAAAAGTATAGACATGGATAAATACACACATAAAGACTGCCTCTAGAAAGGTAAAGTCAACTATATAGTGTTGCATTTAAAAATAATTTGATGAAAAATGACAACATGCTAATGTTTTTAGATTTTAGGTGATTGGTACACTAAGGTATCTTCTTTATTCTTTGTATTCCATGTATTTTTTATTTTTATTAAGAGATTAAGTAGGTTTTTACTTGAAAATTGATACATAATTTTAATGCTCCAAACAAGTAATCTAAAAGCAATCCAAATGGTTTTGGAAGCACCATATACTATTGTAGAAAATCATGAAATATCCGGGAATGAGGTAGCTACTGAACAACTGAACTTAATTTTCAGAACAAGTAGGGTCCAATATTTTATAGATCAATACTCTCCCCAAAGTCTAGAAGGCAGACTTTTCTAAGAAGGCAATTCTGTTTCCTTTGCAGAAAATAAGGAAAAACAATTTATGACTTAACTACTGTTTCTTAAACTTTTTTTCCTGAGACAAATTTTGAAAGAAGACTTTGTAATCTTTAAACTTATCAGTCTGCCTGTTATTCTTATGCATTAATCTCTATTCTCTGACACATCAAAGATTAGTGAACAACCAAATATTTTGATTCAGTGAGAAGTCAGTCAGTGTAATGAAAATCTAGTTTCTGGCAAAGATGAGTAAACTTATGAAATTTAAGTTTCTTACAATGTACCACTATGAGGAAAGGAGAGGTATGAACTTTTCAGTTCTTGTTTTCCATCCTCTTTTAAAATTTTGGTAATTTTAAATAAAGAATTTTTAATTAAGTTTAGCATCATATATATGTTTTTGTTTTATATGTTATTGGGCTGTAACAAGTTTTAATAAAACATCTAAACGAGTATCATTAATTTTTAAAAATAAGAAACATGTTTTATGTATGTTACTAAGTGAAATATGTATGTACTCTAGATACAAGTACCTTATCAGATTTTTGATTTACAAGTATTTTCTCGATTCTGTTAACCAGTTTTTCACTTTCTTGATGTCTTTTAAAGAACAAAAGTTTTAATTTTGAAGATGTTTCATTTATCCATTTTTTCCCTTTCCTTCTGGGATTTGAAACCATATCTGTATTTTTAAAAAATTATGCCTTCTGTTAAAGATAAAAAACTAAAACATTGGTTCATTTAAAAGGGCACTAGAAAAGTTTAAGAGCATGGACTTTTGAGCAATAATTTTGGTTGTCTGAATCGATGGTTCATATTTTGATTGTATTATTTACTACCTTTATGTGCTGGGGAGTTATTTAACCTCTGATGCTTTAATTTTCTTATTTTTAAAATAGTGATAATTGTAGCTATTTCTTAGAGTTACAATCATGAATATATGAACGAATATTTGTAAAGCACTTAAAATAGTGCGTGGCCTAATATTTTGTTAGATTAAGTGAATTTGCATTTACTAAGTACCTCTTACATGCCAAGCACTATTTTGTATGATTGGAATACATCAATTAGTCAGAAAGACGTGGCCTTTATCATCAAAGACCTTGTAATCAGAAGATAAGGCAGAACTTGAATGAATAATTAGAAGTGTAATGATTATATAAAGGAAAACTCTCTACTGAGGTTGTTGAGTGCCATAATAAAGATTTTTACAAATAGCATCTGTCTCTTTACTTTCATTCATTTACCTGTTCAACAGTTGCATGGTATCTTCCAACTGCATGCCCAGACAACTGTTCTAGGTACAGGAAGCAGGGCACAAAACTGTGCAAAAGTGTAGGCAGTGTCAGTTCTTTTGGAGTTTAAGCTTTGGAAGATGAAGAGGCTAAGTCAAAGTAAAATTACAAACAATTGTAATGATATTAGATTGTTATAAATGCTATAAAGGAATTACCTTAGAAAATGTCATACTTTGTAACTGAAGAAAGCACAGTCAGCAAACACCTGCCTGAAGAAGTAACATTTGAATTGAGACTTGGGGAATAAGAAGGAACAAGCTATGCTTAAGAGATGAGGGAAAAATCATTCAAGGATGAGGCATCCACAAATGGAAACACTCTGGGCAACAAACAAGTGAACAGACCATAACAAAACAAAACCAGAAAGTACTTCTCACAGTCTAGAAAAAAAAGAAAATGATCAGTATGAAGGGAAAGTGGTTATAGGTAGGAAGGAGCAAGTAGTGTGTAGGGGCTTAGATATAAAGGGAAAGGTTTCATTTATTTTGATTTGGGGTTGTATTCTGTATGTAATGAGAACTCTTTGGTCTTAGATGCTGATTGCTGTTTGCTGATGCTGACTGATGTTTTACTTTTGCTTAGCAAATGGTTCCAAAACTTAGATGCTTTAAAACAATAGCCCTTTTATAATTTTTCACTGTTCTGTGGGTTTTTAATGCTCCGAACAAATAATATAAATTTCATCAGGTCTAATTTGGACTCTCTTATGCTGTTCAGACAGATCTGGGGCTAGACTTACTTGGAAGATTATTTCAGATGCTGAAAATGTGGCCTCTCTAAAATTACACAAGGTTTCTCTCAGTACCTCACCTTCTACTTGTTTATTCATGTGACTGCTCACTGTGGGCTCTCCAGTTGAGTAACCAGACATCTTTAGAGATTAACCATCATAGTATGACTTCTGGTCACAAATGACTCATGTGCCTCCCATGTGCAAAATATCCTTTCTTCTACCCAAAAGCCTCAAGTCCTGTTCCATTAAAACATCAGGCTTTGACTTAAAGTTTGAATCTCATCAGCTAAATCATTTATAGGTACAGATCTTGGTTCCCCCAAGATCTGAAAACCTGTGAAGCAGGGACACAAGTTGTCTGTCCTCTGCACACTCAGCATAAAATGGTGACAAAGGATATAAGGACCAAGATAGACACTCCCATTAAGCAACCTGGGATGGGGAAGGGGCACATAAGTAGTCACTGACTTCTGATAATCTAACAATTCTGAAATCTATTTAGATAATTATCACCAATTTGCTGTTGGGTTTCAAAGAATGTCTGTTGATTAGAGAAGAGTTTTGACCTCTGGGAATAATTTTCTTCAGTTCTTATCTCTATTTTCTGGCTCCTGGATGCATTTTTTATTTATCTTTTCTTTTCCATAAAAAATGGTCCATGTTAACAGCTAAGTAGTTTTTTCGTCCTCCATTGATAAGAAATTTAGGAACCAAAATTCTCTTTTCTTTGAACTTTCTCTATCCCTTCCCATCTAAGCCTGCAGAGTTCTTTTAAAACTTTATTGGCTTCTTGTATATCAGAACATAATGAACTTTCTGAGACAGAAGGTATACCCATAAATCTTTGAAATAGGATCCTATCAACTTTGGGCTTAGAATCTGAGCACTGTCAAAATATCCTTAAGAGTCTTACAAGTTATCTTTTATAGTCAAGAGGGTCTATTAGGCATAGCCTAGGATTTTTCTGAGTTGTAATAACCTGACTTAATCTTTAACCTAAGGCCATGATTTTGGCAGCATATCCAGCATTTGTTTTTTGGGCTAAAACTTTTTTTTTTATTTTTTATTTTTATTTTTATTTTTTTACTTTGAGAGCATTTTGCTGGTTGGCAAAGCATGGAATGAGAAATGGTTTTATTTTTTAATCTAGTAAGTCCTGGATTGATGATATCTCTTATAGACTTTCCTTGAAAATGGAACACTTCCTTGTTTAGTTCACAGACATTAGTACTAATCATATATAGCTTAGAAAACAAAGACCAAAAACAAATAGTTGATAATTTCAGTATTCTTCATGAAAATTTCCTAAGCCAAATGGACAAGTTCATTGGTTATATTTTCTTTTCGTGTACATTAATCGAGGTGTCACATTTCTGTAATATAATACAAACAATCACCAAATACAATGTCCTCCCTTTCCTTTAGACTTCTCTAACAATCTCCTGCAGGCTCTTCTCCTGAGACTTCTCCTTGCTAACCAGTTTCAAAACCAGTACTATGGATTTTAGGTTTTTATTATGGCAGGACCCACTTCTAGATATTAATTTTTGCTTTGGTTGTTCATTGCTACGTAGCAAAATATCCCCAAACCTAAAGACTTAAGATAACAATTCATTATGTTCTTCCATATTTCTATGTGTTCATCAGTCTCAGCCAGGGAATTCTTCAGTGGTCTTGTTTTGTGTCTTTCAAGTGGTTGTGTTCAGATGCATCTGGAGATGAACCTAATCCAAGAGCTGAACTGAATGCTAGGATGACTCTGTCTCTTTTTCTCAGGTGTAGTCCCACAGTTTGACTTCATAAATGTACATAAATGTCACATGTACAAATACCTATGTATGTCTATGCAGAAGCTTGCTAACATAGTAGACAGAATTCTTACATGGAGATTCATGGCTTCCTAAAGCAGAAACTGACAAACCTCCTTAAGGCTTAGCTTCAAAACTGGTATAAGGTAACTTCTGATTCATTATATTACAGTAAGTCAAAGATCAGTTTATATTTGGTGTGGAAGGGGACTACATAGGATTTGAACACCAGGAAACAGAATCTTTGGAGGTTAGCTACCACACAAGCTATAAGTTTCCAAAAGGTTACTTTGGTTGCTAGGGAGAGAATAGATTGGTGGGAATGACTCCTGAAGTAGTACAGGTGAGGGATAACTGTGGCCCATTACAGAGTAAAGGCATTGAAAACAGAGAAGAGTAAACTATTCAAGTTAGGTTTGGAAGGATCTGTTGATGAATTAGTTGTAAGGGAAGAATCAGAGACGATTGATTTTAGGCATATGTTACAGAGAAATGATGGTGCCATTGACTGAAATAGGTTAGATTGGGGTATATTGTGTGTTGAATTCTTGGCAAAAATTAGTAATGTTTTGGACTTGTTAAATTTAGAGAAACACGTAATACATATAAGTAAAAAAATTTAAGTAAAGAGGTAATTAATACAAATTTTCAGGATGAGAAGAGGTCAGGCTAGAGATATGTATTTCATAATCCTCAGAATATGCGTGCTATTTAAAAGTACGAAATTCTAGATGAACTCACCCAGAAAAAAGTACATATAAAGGAGAGAAAAGGGCCTCAGTCTGAACTCAGAGTACTCCAGCACTTAAAGGTTAGGAGTGAGGTGCTATGATAATCAAGAGTAGGAGGGCTGTGGGTATAGAATGCTTGCCTACCATGCACCAGGCCCTGGTTGGATCCCCAGTACCACAAAAGAATAAGGAGTCAGAGAATCCAAGCAAAGAGTGTTGCCATAGGTAGGGATGGGTTAACTGATATAAATTCTTCTGATAGATATATAAGATACAGATGGAAAGATGTCCATTAGATGTCATCAGGAACTGTCTCATTTTATCCTAAAAAGTTGTTAATCAATACACGTTTTTACATGTTCATTACATAGTTATTTATTGCCTTAGTTCTCCATTAGAATATAAACTTCAAGAAAGCAGGAACTTCTGTTTTGTTTATTGTTGTACCTCAGCAACTAAAATTATGTTGTTATACAATATGTACCATTCATTCATTAATTTCAGGAAGTTCATGTATTTATTCTTATTTTACAAAAAAAATATAAAGATCGGAAATGTCAGATTCACACAGGAAATAAACTGGATAATTGTTTCCAATCCAGTTATCTGAATTTCATGTCTCCTATTATTTTCACTTAACCATTCTTCATCTACTAGGAATGTTTCTTTGCATGATCATAAGTTAACTGAAAATATTCTAGTGGTTAACTGTTAGGTACATTTTTAAAAAGCAACATAATAGTAATTGCTCTTTGATTAAGTCTGTGATTGGAATAATAAATCTGTACTTGTTTCTATGGAAGTTCTTTCTATCTTAAAATGCAACCATTCTTCAAAACAACATTAATATGCATATTTATTTGATTTGCATATTATTTGCATATTGATCAATTCATTTTGCGCTTCAAGTAACAGGGAAAATATTCACAAAACTAATACATTAAATGATATAACCAAAACAGTTCTTTAAACATATGCACTGCAAAACAACAAATAATTTAACCTATTATATATATCCTTTAAATGCAAGATTTTCTTTGTCTGTACAAGTAAATGAACATATACGTTACCTGGTTTATTTGTTTTCTTCTACTTCCAATTTTAATTCATCCTGTCTGGAGACCTAGGACAAAATAGCTGATATTGGAAAAAGTTAACTAGAGGCTGACAGAAGAAAATAAAGGAAAACAAGAACAAAAAGATAAAAAGCAGCAGAGCTGAGAAGGATGACAAGAAACAGGGAAGCCATTGGAAGGATGTGAGGAAGAGGCAGAGATGTTCCAGAGAGAATTCAGGTACTTGAGGATGGGGAGACAATTAGATGCATAGATGAACACACTGAGTCAAGTAACTAGTATCATCAAGTGAGTGAGTGGTAGAAAGGGAATTTAAGACAAATTTGATTCCTGATTCTTTGTTCTTTAAAAAAAAAAAACAGCTTTGTTGAGGTGTAACTGATATACAAACAGCTGCACACGCTTTGTGTGTGCAGTTTGGTGGGTTTGAACATATAAACCTGTGAAGCATTCACCACAGTGAAGATAACTAATTGTTCACCTCCAAACTTTTATCCTGCTCCCTTCTCCTTTTTGGTGGTAAGAGCATTTCTCTTGAGATCTACCCTCCTCACAAAATTTTCCATGTATGATACATGGCACTGTATTGTATAGAAGATCTCTAGGACTTATTCATCTTGCACAAGTGAAACTTTATACTGTTGAATAACATTTCTGTTCTTACTATGAAGTTATACATAATTAGTAAGAATCCACATACCTATATGTCTCAGAGCTCTGGTACCGACCTATCTTGAAGACTATTTGCTAGCTATATGTGTTAGACCATGGGATGGAACTGATTTGATAAAATACAGCTAGATGGGTGATCTGGTATATACATACACTCATATGTACACACATAGACACACGTACAAATCCCTAGACAGATATTACTCCTAGATGATCCTAAAGCTTCAGGGATACTAGATATTGCTCTTTCCTTGCACACTCAAGGACCATTTATTTTGTCTCCTCCTACTATTTAACGTTTCTGTGGCACTCAAGCCAGTGGGTAGATAGAGCTGCAGGAAACCTCTCTACCTTCAAAAGTGTTCTGGCAGGGACATTTGTGTATGTGAAATAAAAAGTGTGTGTGAAAACCAGAGAAGAGCCATAACTTTCTCATATATTGCTTGTGATAACTAGGAACTTCTAGTACTTAGTTTTTTGAAGTCATCTTGCTCTTGTGGTCTAAGTATGGCTTTTGACTTCACACTTCAAAACTTGTTCATTGAAGAGATAAGTGACCTGTGCATCATGTATTAATGGGTAACCTTGGATAAATTTCTTAACCTCCAGGAATCTCAGCTTTAACATCTATCAAGTGGAGATAATAATACTTCCCAAGCTGGTCTTTTATTAGAAGTAGAGGTCATTTGTGTTAAATATTTAGGATAATGCTTGGCTAATAGTAGAAATTCAATGTGTGCTTTTTATTGGAAGGTTGGATTTTCTGATCTCTATATTCTCTCTCAAACCCATAATGCTGGAACTGGACATCTGGTAATACATAAAGGAAGGGGTGACCCCAGCATACTGATACCCCACTGGTGACAATATAAATAAGTATAACTCCATTTCAGAAAATAGTCATAAAAATACTTTTTCCCTGTTAACCTAGGGACATTGATTTTGTAAGTTTATCATTAGGAAATATTTTAACATGAGAAGAAAGCTGTAAGCATAAACTGTCTACATAGCAATGTTTATTATATTATCTGATATACTAGTAAAGAAATTAGAAGCATCTAGAGGAATAGTTAAGCAAATTTGAATGTATCAAATGAGGATTTTCTTAGACCAAAGACTAGAACAGGGAAATGTATTAAGATATAAAGCCAAATGAACAGTGCTAAAATTATTTATGTGCTCTGATTATACTGTAAAATAATATACATATTGGAAAATGACTTGGAATATTGAAGAACGGAAATATTTTGTGATATGATTGAAATACAAATTCTAATTATTTTTAAAAATTTTAGCTTTTTAAAAATAAAATTCATTTAGCCACAGAGTAACTATGGATGACTACCAGCTACTGATACTATTCTAGATACAAGAACACATGAAAGAGTTGGAAGTTCATACCTTGTATCATAGAGCACTTATAATAAATTTTTCTAAGAACTATTACATTCAAATTAGCATTTGATTTTTCAATTTAAAAATTTTAAACATCTAGAGAAACAAAACAGCATAATACTCACTCATATATTTAGATTATGGACCTAGTGTATGTTTTTTATTTTCTTCACACCTCCACTTTCAGGAAATAATTCAGACACAGCAAAAGCTGGATCCCCTCATCCCTTTCTTCTTCTTTCCTACCCAAAGGTAATCCTGGTCTTGATATAATTATGTATCACACCCATTCAGGTTTTAATTTTTTCTACATCTAAACCTATATCTACATATATTTATAAAATCATAAACAATATATGATGTTATTATATATTATGGTATCGTGTGGTATTTATCTTTGTGATCATTTTTGTTTCACTCATTTTCGTTGCTGCCTAGTATTGCAGTGAACAAATAGATTATTTGCCCCCTATATGTTGGTTTCTGTGTATTATGAGCAATTTTGCAGGGAACATTTGTATACACATCTTCTTGTGCAATTCTGCCAGGATTTATGCATAAAAAATGAAATTACTGGGTGGTGGGTATGTGCACCTTCAGCTTCTAAAACACATTGTCAAGTTTCTTTTCTAAGTGGTTGCAATAATTGGCACTCCCAACAGCAATGTATATTTCCCTTCATCCTGACCAATTCTTTTTTGTTTGTTTGTTTGTTTTTGAACCAGTGGGACATTTAACCACTGAGTCACATCCCCAATCATTTTTTTTTTTTTGCATTGAGTTATTTATTTATTTATTTATTTATTTATTTATTTTTTTACGTTTACATAGGGTAATGATGTTTATTATATTTTTCCCCTCCCCCCCACCCCTCCCACCCCTCCCACCCCTCTTTTCCCTCTACACAGTCCTTCTTTCCTTCATTCTTACTGCTCTCCTTAGCCTAACTCTAAACCTAACCCTAAACCTAATGCTAGCCCGTCCCACCCCCCATTATATGTCCTCATCCGCTTATCAGCGAGATCATTCGTCCTTTAGTTTTTTGAGATTGGCTTATCTCACTTAGCATGATATTCTCCAATTTCGACCATTTGCCTACAAATGCCATAATTTTATCATTCTTCATTGCGGAGTAATATTCCATTGTATAAATATGCCACAGTTTCTTTATCCATTCATCAACTGAAGGGCATCTAGGTTGGTTCCACAATCTGGCTATGGTGAATTGAGCAGCAATGAACATTGATGTGGCTGTATCTCTGTAGTATGCTGATTTTAAGTCCTTTGGGTATAGGCCAAGGAGTGGGATAGCTGGGTCAAATGGTGTTTCCATTCCAAGCTTTCTGAGGAATCTCCACACTGCTTTCCAGAGTGGTTGCACTAATTTGCAACCCCACCAGCAATGTATGAGTGTTCCTTTTTCACCACATCCTCGCCAACACCTATTGTTGCTTGTATTCTTGATAATCGCCATTCTAATTGGGGTGAGATGAAATCTTAGGGTAGTTTTGATTTGCATTTCCCTTATTACTAGGGATGTTGAACATTTTTTCATATATCTGGTGATTACTTGTACATCTTCTTCTGTGAAGTGTCTGTTCATTTCCTTAGCCCATTTGTTGATTGGATTATTTGTATTCTTCGTGTAGAGTTTTTTGAGTTCTTTATAGATTCTGGAAATTAGCGCTCTATCTGAGGTATGGTTGGCAAAGATATTCTCCCACTCTGTAGGCTCTCTCTTCACATTTCTGATAGTTTCCTTTGCTGAGAGAAAGCTTTTTAGTTTGAATCTATCCCAGTTGTTTATTCTTGCTTTTATTTCTTGTGCTATGGGAGTCCTGTTAAGGAAATCTGATCCTGAGCCAACAAGTTGAAGATTTGGACCTACTTTTTCTTCTATAAGATGCAGGGTCTCTGGTCTGATTCCGAGGTCCTTGATCCATTTTGAGTTGAGTTTTGTGTAGGGTGAGAGATAGGGGTTTAGTTTCATTCTATTGCATATAGTTTTCCAGTTTTCCCAGCACCATTTGTTGAAGAGGCTATCTTTTCTCCATTGCATATTGTTGGAACCTTTGTCTAGTATGAGAAAATTGTATTTATTTGGGTTTGTGTCCATGTCCTCTATTCTGTACCATTGATCTACCTGTCTATTTTGGTACCAATACCATGCCGTTTTTGTTACTATTGCTTTGTAGTAGAGTTGAAGATCTGGTATTGCAATACCCCCTGCTTCGCTCTTGCTACTGAGGATTGCTTTAGCTATTCTAGGTTTTTTATTCTTCCAGATGAATTTCATAATTGCTTGCTCTATTTCTGCGAGGTACATCATTGGGATTTTAATTGGAATTGCATTGAATCTGTATAGAACTTTAGGTAGTATAGCCATTTTGACGATATTAATTCTGCCTATCCAGGAACATGGGAGATCTTTCCATCTTCTAAGGTTTTCTTGAATTTCTTTCTTTAGTGTTCTGTAGTTCTCATTGTAGAGGTCTTTCACCTCTTTTGTGAGATTGATTCCCAAGTATTTATTTTTTTCGATGCTATTGTGAATGGGGTAGTTTTCCTAATTTCTCTTTCTGAAGATTCATCACTTATGTATAAAAATGCATTGGATTTATGAGCATTGATCTTGTAACCTGCTACTTTACTGAATTCACTTATGAGTTCTAAAAGTTTTCTGGTGGAATTTCCAGGTTCCTCTAAATATATAATCATGTCATCAGCGAACAGGGATAGTTTGAGTTCTTCTTTTCCTATTCGTATCCCTTTAATTTCTTTGGTTTGTCTGATTGCTCTGGCTAGAGTCTCAAGGACGATGTTGAATAGAAGCGGTGAAAGAGGGCATCCCTGCCTTGTTCCAGTTTTTAGGGGGAACGCTTTCAGTTTTTCACCATTTAGAATGATACTAGCCATGGGCTTAGCGTAGATGGCCTTTATAATGTTTAGGAATGTTCCCATTACCCCAATTTTTTCTAGTGTTTTGAGCATGAAGGGATGCTGTATTTTATCAAATGCTTTTTCTGCATCTATTGAAATAATCATGTGATTCTTAACTTTAAGTCTGTTGATATGGTGAATGACATTTATTGATTTCCGAATGTTGAACCAACCTTGCATCCCTGGGATAAAACCCACTTGATCGTGGTGCACTATCTTTTTAATATATATTTGTATGCGATTTGCTAAAATTTTGTTGAGAATTTTTGCATCGATGTTCATTAAGGATATTGGTCTGAAATTTTCTTTCCTTGATGTGTCTCTGTCTGGTTTAGGTATCAGGGTGATATTGGCTTCATAGAACGAGTTTGGTAGGGTTCCCTCCTCTTCTATTTCATGGAATAGTTTGAGGAGTATTGGAATGAGCTCTTCTTTAAAGGTTTTGTAGAACTCGGCTGAGAACCCATCTGGTCCTGGACTTTTCTTTGTTGGTAGGCTTTTGATGACCTCTTCTATTTCATTGCTTGAAATTGGTTTATTTAAGTTGTGTATGTCCTCCTCGTTCAGTTTAGGTAGTTCATATGTCTCTAGAAATTTGTTGATGTCTTCAAGGTTTTCTGTTTTGTTGGAGTATAGATTTTCGAAATAGCTTCTAATTATGTTTTGTATTTCACTCGTGTCTGTTGTGATGTTTCCTTGTTCATTCCGAATTTTAGTAATTTGAGTTTTCTCCCTCTTTCTCTTTGTTAGTGTGGCTAAGGGTTTATCAATTTTATTTATTTTTTCAAAGAACCAACTATTTATTTTATTAATTTTTCCGATTGTTTCTTTTGTTTCGATTTCGTTGATTTCGGCTCTGATTTTAACTATTTCCTGTCTTCTACTACTTTTGGTATTGGTCTGCTCTTCTTTTTCTAGTGCTTTGAGCTGTAGTGTTAACTCATTTATTTGTTGATTTCTACTTCTTTTTTTGAATGCACCCCATGAAATAAATCTTCCTCTAAGTACTGCTTCATAGTGTCCCAGAGATTTTGATATGATGTGTCTTTGTTCTCGTTTACTTCTAAGAATTTTTTTATTTCCCTCCTGATGTCTTCTGTTATCCATTCATCATATAATAGTGTATTATTTAGTCTCCAGGTATTGGAGAAGTTTCTGTTTTTTATTCTGTCATTTATTTCTAATTTCAATCCATTATGATCTGATAGAGTACAAGGTAGTATCTCTATCTTCTTGTATTTACTAACAGTAGCTTTGTGGCATAAAATATGGTCTATTTTAGAGAAGGATCCATGTGCTGCTGAAAAGAAAGTGTATTCATTCTTTGTTGGATGGTATATTCTATATATGTCCGTTAAGTCTAAATTGCTGATTGTGTTGTTGAGATCTATAGTTTCTTTATTCAATTTTTGTTTGGACGATCTATCCAGTGGTGAGAGAGGTGTGTTAAAATCGCCTAGTATGATTGTGTTGTGGTCTATTTGATTTCTGGAATTGAGAAGGATTTGTTTGACGTACGTGGATGAGCCAATGTTCGGGGCATAGATATTTATGATTGTTATGTCTTGCTGATTTATGCTTCCCTTAAGCAGCATGTAATGTCCTTCTTTATCCCTTCTGACTAGTTTTGGTTTGAAGTCCACATTATCTGAGATGAGGATGGATACTCCAGCTTTTTTGCTGTGTCCGTGTGCATGGTATGTTTGTCCCCATCCTTTCACCTTTAGTCTATGGGTGTCTCTTTCTATGAGATGAGTCTCTTGCAGGCAGCATATTGTTGGATTTTTCTTTTTAATCCAATCTGCCAGTCTGTGTCTTTTGATTGATGAATTCAGGCCATTAACATTCAGGGTTATTATTGTGATATGATTTGTATTCCCAGTCAATTGACTCATATTTGTTTTTGACATGATTTGGTTTCTCCTTTATTTGGCTATTCCTTTAGGCTAGCGCCTCCTGTTGCTGATTTGCATCGTTGTTTTTCATCTCTTCCTCATGGAATATTTTGCTGAGAATGTTCTGTAATGCTGGCTTTCTTTTTGTAAATTCCTTTAGCTTTTGTTTATCATGGAAGGATCTTATTTCATCGTCAAATTTGAAGGTAAGTTTTGCTGGGTATAAGATTCTTGGTTGGCATCCATTTTCTTTCAGGGCTTGGTATATGTTGTTCCAGGCCCTTCTAGCTTTTAGGGTCTGGATTGAAAAATCTGCTGATATTCTTATTGGTTTCCCTCTGAATGTAATTTGATTCTTTTCTCTCGCGGCCTTTAAAATTCTGTCTTTATTTTGTATGTTAGGTATTTTCATAATAATGTGCCTTGGTGTGGCTCTGTTGTAATTTTGTATGTTTGGAGTTCTATAAGCCTCTTGTACTTGGTTTTCCATTTCATTCTTCAGATTTGGGAAATTTTCTGTTATTATTTCATTGAATAGATTGTTCATTCCTTTGGTTTGTTTCTCTAAGCCTTCCTCAATCCCAATAATTCTCAAATTTGGCCTTTTCATGATATCCCATAGTTCTTGGAGATTCTGTTCATGATTTCTTACCATCTTCTCTGTTTGTTCAACTTTGTTTTCAAGGTTAAATATTTTGTCTTCAATGTCTGAGGTTCTGTCTTCCAGGTGTTCTATCCTATTGGTTATGCTTTCTATGGAGTTTTTAACTTGGTTTATTGTTTCCTTCATTTCAAGGATTTCAGTTTGGTTTTTTTTCAGTATCTCTAACTCTTTATTGAAATGATCTCTTGCTTCCCGTATTTGGTCTTTTAACTGTTGATTGGTGTGATCATTTAATGCCTGCATTTGCTCTTTCATCTCCTCCTTCAATGCCTGCATTTGCTCTTTCATCTCCTCATTAGCTTCCCTGATCGTTTTAATTACGTACATTCTGAACTCCCTTTCTGACATTTCTTCTGCTGTGCTGTCATTGGGTTTTATTGATGTAGTATCTAGGTTTGTTTGGGACATTTTCTTCCCTTGTTTTCTCATAATGGTCAGTTGTCAGTGGGACCCTGAGATATTGCAGTTTTCCACTATTGGCTTATAGTGTCCCAGTAGATTTCCAGTGTATCACCTCCCAGCCTTCAGTAGCCTGATGTCTTGGAGGAATCTGATAAAGCAGCTCATTCGAAGAATACTGCCCCTAGCCCCCTACTGGTTCCACGTTTTGGAACTGGCTCTGTGCGGAAATGCTCTCACTGTGGGCCTGCACCGTGCAGCTGGCCGTGTGGGAAGAGCCCACTGCCGGAGTGTGGAAGACTACCTTGGGAAGACTCAAGCTGCCCTGCCCGGCTCTGCTAAGCCACCTCTATCTGGGCCTGCCACCCGGGCTGAGCTTTACCCAGTGGGCAGACTCACCCGTGGCTCCACTTCAGTCCGAGTCTCTCAATGCCTCCCCCTCTTAGCTCCTGGGTTCTGGAGCGACCGGGGGTGCAGTCTCCCTCTAGGCCGCCATCTTGGATCGCCCCGTGAAGAGAGCCCGCAGCCGGAGTGGGCAGAGCCGCCTGAAGAGGTCTCCAGCTGCCCTGCCCTTATCCCTGAGGCTGATTGCAGATCGAGGCTCTCCGCTGGTTCTTTGCAGGAGTACACTGCACTGCAGCGGCTCCGGGACTCGGAGCCTGCTCTGTTCAGACAGCTCTCACTAGCGGGCCAGTTCCGTTCCGAGAACCTGGAGAAGCTGGCTGTGTGGGCGGGGTCCACCGCCAGAGTGCGCAGGGCTGCCTGTGGATGACTCAAGCTGCCCTGCCCGGCTCTGCTAAGCCACCTCTATCTGGGCCTGCCACCCGGGCCGAGCTTTACCCAGTGGGCAGACTCACCCGTGGCTCCACTTCAGTCCGAGTCTCTCAATGCCTCCCCTTCTTAACTCCTGGGTTCTGGAGCGACTGGGGGTGCAGTCTCCCTCTAGGCCGCCATCTTGGATCCCCCAATCATTTTTAATTTTTTTTTTTTTTATTTTGGGACAGGGTTTCAGAAGTTTGCTTACAGTATTGCTAAATTGCTGAGGTTAACTGCTAGCCCGTGATCCTCCTGCCTCAGGTTTCCAAACTGCTGGGATAACAGGTGTGCACCACCACACCTGGCTCATTCTCAACAATTCTCGAATGATTTTTTAAAAATATTTTTAGTTGTAGATGGACGCAGTGCCTTTATTTGTTTATTTTTATGTGATGCTGAGGAACGAAACCAGTACCTTACACGCACTAGGCAAGTACTCTACCGCTGAGCTACAACCCCAGCCCTTGAATGATTTTTTTAATTTGATACATATGACATGGATTTCTCATTTTTATTTCATCATTTAATCTGTCTTGGATTGGGAATAAAGAGATGAAGACAGAATCTATTCCTTTGAACCTAGTATGAGTCATTTCCCGGGCAAGTATAGGGCCTCATCCTGGGAACTACTAATAAACAGTAGAGAACCCTCTGAGGGAGGCTCATTATTGACAATAAATTCAGTGGAGGCTATCACAGTGTAATTTGCTGTATGTGAGTATTCTAGTATGTACCCAATGAGGTTAGGGGAATTAAATAAAATGTCAGGGGCCTGATTCATAAGAGGAGCTTAGTTAATGTCACTTCCTTTTATTTCCTGATTAATAAAATAATCACTCAAATAATAGACTTCCCTTTGCTTCTGTGTGTAAATGTTCTCAGATTGCTGGTATCAAACTTTGGAATGCATCAAAATCACCTGGAAGGCTTGATAAGGCACAAGCAGCTGACTCAATTTCTGATTCAATAAGTCTGATTTGGGGCCTGAGACTTTGCATTTCTTACAAGCCTCCAGGTGATGTTGCCCTTGAAGCCGGTCTGGCACTGACTCTTTAAGAGGGCACAAGGCTAGTATCATGCCATGCTGTGTGGGAGTCAGGAGATGAGTGTTGTCAGGATTACCTGATTAGGCTGATATTCACTTATATTACTTTTTTTGTAACATTTGCCCCCACCCCCATGCCTCTGTACTTTATTTAGATGGCAATTCCTATAGCAATGGGTCAGTGTGTTCTACCTTCCTTCTTCATATATTATATTCATCTGATGATTCATATTCTCTCCCCATCCCTTCTCTCTTTCTCCCTCTCTTTCTTTCTGTGCTTGGGATCAAGCCCAGCACATGCTAGGAAAGCACTCTACCACTGAGCTATATCCTCAGCCCATGTTTGGTGACTCTTGAAATCATAAAAATGATTGAAAATTTTTGCCTGTTTCTGCCTGTCTGACTCTAATTACAAATGAGCCAAAATAAGGAGGTTGAGATTAAGGATATTGTTTAAGGACAAGAAGCTGCTTGGCATTGGGAACCATCTAAGGGGCTGGACAAGGAAGGGAGGCAAGGTATTCTCTCTTGATTAAAGGTCATCTACCTTGCTCTCCTTTGGACCTCCTCACCTTCTCATTAGTGTCTTCAAACTTAGATATTCCATGATATTCCCTATAGTCTTTGTATAATATCTGGAATCATTGTCCACTTAAACTCAGTAAGTATGCCAAAGGGAAAATAGATGAAATTCCGAGGATATGCCCACTTAAGCAGGTGCAAATTTTCTTCCTAGGCCTTACATTTAAAAATGTTTTTATTCGAAAAGTAAATAATTGAAATATATATTCATATGTATAGCCAATACACTCATGAACATATGTTTGTTAGGAAATACATTGTTAATGTACACTGGATATAAGTTACTCATATGAGAGCTATATGTATGGCATACTTTACACAAAATATTAGAATTACAAAAACAATAAAATCAGTGTTATTGCATGGCATTATATGTTTTCAGAAATGTCAGAAATATAGAAAATGAAAGATTTATTACATTGCAAATGGCATTGTACAAAGGTGAGATAGATTTTTGTATATTTTGCTTATAAAATCCTTGAGGGCAAAGGCTCTATTCCTTATTTTTTAATGACCCCAGAAAAAGATAGTCCTTGGCATAGCGAGGGAGTTAAAGAAGTGAATGGAAAATAATGATAAGGAATGTTCAAATAATACAAAAAAGACAAGGTTTTTGAAGGCCATTGTGTGTTTGAAATCCTGATTTTACTGTAATGAGTGTCCTTGGACAACTTTCTTAATTGTCCTTAACTTAGTTTTCTGGTTTACACAATGAAAACTAGAATTTAAATAGTGACTGTCCCACCAGTTTCCTTATAATATGAGCCATTCTGTAACATAACAAAAAATACAGTATTGAAGTTATTGGTAAATCTTTGACTATATATTAAATTTTCATACTGGCTTATTTTCAGACTTCCTTGTAAAGTTACTTATTACCAATTCCCTTACAGGAATCTTGTAAAAATCATCCATATTTTACAGAGATAATGAGAAACCTGAACTTAAAGATACTGTTTAACTGCCTCAGGCTAAGTCAGTGAACCAAAAACTAAGAGCTGGATATTTGAGTTCAGAGTTCCTGCTTTCCTGTCTTTTCTTCTCAGGCTACACAGACATACTGTAATTCTTCATTCTATTTCAGTAGCAAAGATAATTTGAGAAGTTTAAGGTCATTTGAATTTTATTATTCAATTTTATCTTTTCCCAGTGTAAATGAGAGAAGAGATACTCAGATATCAATTTAAATCACTCTTTACTATGTATCATTTCTGTATTCGGTTTTAGATAACATTAAAAATGTATTCAATAAAATAGTCTTTCAAATAGATGACTGAGTTCTGGCCAAGTTTTAGTGCTGAAAAATTGTATGTAGTAGGACAAAAAACTATATCATAATAATAATAACAATAATAAAGAATTTATTGTACATTTCCTGGGTGTAGGTTGTTGGGCTAAGTTCCATATATGCATTTTATAAATGGTTCCTCAATTTACACACTGCCCTGCCAAGAAAATGTTATTATACTCATTTTATGGACAAGGAGTCATAGCCTTAGAAAGTTTAAATGTTACCTATATTCACATCCTTCAAATGCCATCTCCAAAAGGTTAAAATACTGCCCTACCTTAACATCTGAAGTTCTAAACACTAACCCTATAAATATTTATTGAGCATTATCTCTTTGTTAGACCCTTAGAAGAGAGGAATTTACAAAGTAAAATGATTCCTAATTTCTTGGAGTTTAAAAATGTCTCTAAGTATAGCATAGAGAGTCCGGAGTATAAAGACAGAATTTCCTAAATAAATCCCATGGAACAGAGTATGACCAAAGTTTTTGTTTTAAAATTGAAAAGCAATCCAAACTCTCAGAGCTTCAGGAACTGCACACTGAATCCCTGTTTGGCAGTACATATTACATATTAGCTTATTAAAGTCAATGAAAAACCCTACTATTTGAAATGTTGACTTTTTCCAAATTCATTTGAGGACACACTTTATGATCAAAAATGATTTGTACTATTACTCTTCAGGAGATCCCCATTCCATATAACACAGTTTAGGAAATGCTACTCTAGAGAAATTTGATATTTGATATTTAATTCTTTTTGTTTCATCATGAAAAAAAATGATCATCCCTGGCATTGTGTCTCTCTAGTACTCTGAGTCTAGTACTCAGTGTCTAGTCAAGCAGCTCACCTGTAGGTTATAGTCACTATGTATTCCTCCAAGGCTCTCTAGTCATTCCTAACTCTCTGCCTCATTTTCCTTTATAGTTATTTGTCTTTAGAGTACAATTATTTTCCAACACTTCCCCACCCACTTTATCCATAATATTCCCCTTTCTGATTACTTGTCAATTCCAGCAGTGTGGTAGGGGCTGAGAAGGAAGGTGTGGGAGTTTTTACAGGTTACCAAACAGACACAGAAAATTTCAAGAAATTTGTAGCATCAGAGACAAGGTTAGGAAAAAAGAAGAGCTGTTTATCTTGAAGTTATCCGTGAACAAATAGAAGAAAAGTAGAAAGTATATCTACCCAGGTAAAGATCTGACTTGGGGGTGAGGCTTGAGTAGTATTAATTACTCATTTTTTTCTTTGTTTAGCTTTTTTGAGTTCTCAGACTTGAAGTCTAAACTTCTGGTTTGAAAATCAAGGGCCTTTGTAAAATGTAGATTTTAGGAATGTCTAACATAATTTCTTTTCAGAGAAATGTATTTATTGTGTAGATTGTGTCTCTCAACCTATGTGTATTCTATCTTAAAAGAATATAAAATTCTAAATTAGCACATGGTAGAGGCTCTAAGAAATATTTGCTTCATTCCTTTTCCCCCCCTTTTATTAGTATTTACATTTCTCTATGCATGCTGTCATTGGGTAGTCCATAGCCACTTGGAAGTTCAGAAAATCCTCCTGTTTCTAGAGAAAACTTGAAGTTCATTCTATGTGAAAAGCAATGGACTTTTATGATGGACTTGAACCCAGGAGATCACAGCATTTACTGTTTCTGGACCTGCCTCAACTTTCTGATCATAATTTGGTAAGCATAGTTAGTCCCCCTTTTAAAGATGAGAAATGTGAGGCACAGAGAAGCTTACTAATAACATACTCAGGAGGTTATGATGTCAATACTCAGACTCAATGTGGCCTAAGTCACTATCCTATAGGATGTATGTAAACTACAGAAATGCCTGACACATGGTAGGTATGAGTCATTTTTCATTTCTTATAACTATGGGCAGTAATAAAGGTCCTGCTGAAGTAAGCCTCAGACATTGGATGGGCATTAACTTTCAGCTGCCTTTGCTTATGAATTCATTAGCTCAGTAAACTCAGTAGCTTCTGGTTGCTGAGAAAGTGAAGGGTGAGGGCATGGGTTGTAGAGGAAAATCAACCATAAATTCTTTCTTGTTTTCTCTTTAGATTTCACTAAACAAAGAAGGTTTTTAATTATTTTTCCTGGGGCTAAGGATTCAAGGAGCGGAAATTTGTAAGATCTTTCCATAGTTTATTTTGAAAAGTTTGACTTTTGCTCTTTTTAATAAAGAGCAAAATAAAAATCTTCAGATGATATACCCTGGCACATATGAGGCTTTGGGATACAGACAGTAAAAGCTGGTAGAAGTTGCTAAGCAAAATAGCTATTAGTAATTCAATTACTCCTGTTAAATGCCATGGACATAATCCAAAGTGGGGAAAAATTGCTTTTTGGAGTGCTAAACTTCAGTGGTTTTGTAAGCATAAGAAATTTTCTATCAGCATAGTATTTAGGTTTCAACGTTAGGTCTGTAAATAACATAAATAAATAATACAGTCAAGTACAGTGATTCATAAGTAGAATCAGCATGTATGTCACTGATTCCACAATGTATTATTACTTGTTTATGTGCTTTTTTTTTTATTTATTTTATTTTATTTTATTTTATTTATTTATTTTTTTTTTACGTTTACATAGGGTAATGATGTTTATTATATTTTTCCCCTCCCCCCCACCCCTCCCACCCCTCCCACCCCTCCCACCCCTCTTTTCCCTCTACACAGTCCTTCTTTGTTTATGTGCTTTTTAGGCCTAAGAATTGTTGCAATTATACAGAGGTTGAATGAAAAGAAATTGTTTATTTTTTTTATGTTTGCAATTCTACCTTATTTTGCTAGGATTGGGTGCCACCATCGTTTGCATTCTTTCTTGATGTGTCCCTTCAGTTGTCCTTGTTTCATGCTATAGTTAAGTTCATAATCATTTTGAAGATCAGAAAGACCATTCCAAACACATGTAGATGATCTAGGCTTTGTCTCCTATTTCAAAAATATTTCTTTTTAATTACATATACAATGTACTCAAACCCAGAAGAACAAAAATGTTTACTGTTTCAGCATCTTAATCAAACCTGAAGTATTTCAATTAGTATAGTATTGGACTGGTGCTGACCAGAGATTTATTTCTGATACAGACTTTTAATTTGACTTCTCCATCTGAGTTGTTCCTGGAATTCTTATTTCTAGTAGAGTTTCCGTGAGCTTAAAACAAGTTTTTTAAATGGCTGGGGGATAAAACTCAGTGGTAGAGCACTTCTTTAGAAAACATGAAGCACTGGGTTCGATCCCCAGCACTGCAGAAAAACAATATAATGTCAAAAAATAAAAAGAAAGAAAGAAAAAGAAAACCATTAAAATAGAAGAAAGGAAGGAAATTATTTTAGTCAACTTTTTCATCACTGTGACCAAAGAACTGACAAGAACAATGCAAAGGAAAAAGAGTTCATTTTGGCTCAGATTCAGAGGTCTTAGTCCATAGATGTTGTCTCCATAGTTCTGGGCCCAATGTGAGGTAGAATATCCTGACAGAAGGGCATGGCAGAGGAAAGCAGCTCAGGACATGGCAACAGGAAGAAGAGAGAACTTTGCTTACCAGGAACAAAATACAAATCCCAAAGGCATGCCCCCAGTGACCTACCTCTTCCAGCCATACCCTACCTTCCTAGAGTTACCACCTAGTTAATTAATAACTAGGATTAATCCACTGATTAGGTTATGACCCTTATAATCTAATCATTTCACCTCTGAACATTCTTTCATTGTCTCACACATGAGCTTTTAGGACACATCACATATCTAAGTCATAACAGAAATAATCTTTATCCATGTAGTCAATCATAATTGAATATGAGGTTTTGTTTTCATTTAAACATTGAAGGGGGGGCTGGGGAGATAGCTCAGTTGGTAGAGTGCTTGCCTTGCAAAAAAAAAAAAAAATTGAAGGGGGCTGCATTATTAAATTAGATGGTAAAAACAACTATAAATAATAGAGTGTAGAGGTTTATTAGGCAGTGCTGAGGAACTAAAATAGTAAACTGTCAAAGACTATTGCAGTGACAGGGAGGAGATCCTTTGCCCTCTTGTTATTTCTTTGATTCTGTACTGTAAAGGAAAGACAACACGGGGTTTCAAATCAGATTCATTTTATATATATATATATATATATATATGTATATATATACACATATATATCATATGTATACACACATGTATATATGCTTTAGTGTTTTACATATATATGTAGTGTTTTAGAAATATATACTTTATATTCACTACATATACATATATATATGTATATGTATACAACCCCCCATACATGCACTTTTTTCCTTACTTGCTATGTGATCTTGGATGAGAATTTGAATTACTGTATTCTCCCTTAAGCCATTGGCTAAAAGACAAAGTAGAAATGATAATTATTTCAGCTTAGTTTTGATAGACTGAAAAGGTGTCACATACTGAGTGTGTTGCTGTTTTTCACTATTCAGAGGAGAGCTTGCAGGAGGAGTTGAGTAGATAAGCAGTAGCTATTAGTGATAGCACAGAAAATAACATAAAATAGAAAAATACCTCAAATGTGTATAATGTCTGATGTATCCTCTTTATTTTTATTATTAACCTATCCATTATTCAAATTAATGGGATTCACTATGACATTTCTATACACGTATATATCATGAGTTGATGGTGTCCATCTACATTTCTTCTACCCTCTCCACTCTCCCCAGTACCCTTTCCAAACTGTTATTGACTTACCTTTTTAAATGATCTAAACCACCATTCTCTAAACTTTCTGTCTTCATGTTCTATCAGCTTAATAGAGTTGAAAGCAAATATGGATATCTGTTTTGCTTTGATATTCTAAAACATCAGAATTCTCCATCTGTGGGACTCCTAGAAATGCATGTTCTCAAGGAGAGAGCAACTTTCTTAGGGGGTACATTGTCCTATTTTCATTCTTTTTAATGTATCATGAAGCACTTCCTTTTTCAATTTGAATAAAAGGGAAGAGGAGAGAGTGGGAGAGAGAGAATGCTTTTTTTTATTTGTGATGAATTTCATCTCAAAGGCTCTTATACTTTTTATTTTTAATTTTTTTTTTTTTTAGATTGGGAAACTAAAAGTTTTATACATAACTGTATTTCTGTGAGTCTCACAAGTTCTTGTATTTCTTTAAGGGAGGTCATTTTTAAAGTAAGGTCAGGCTGAATATTGTCTTATAATTGAAAAGTAAATGTGTTCTATCTAAGGTTAAGTTCATTTGGTTTTCTGTAGGAATCTAGATGCAGACTAGATGTTTGCTTATAACCAAGTTCCTCTCATTTTTGCAATTGTATTGACTGTAGGAAGAGCATCTTGCATTTAAATCATGGGTACTAGTTTCTTTTCCTGACCCAGCTAATTGCTTCAAGTATGAACACTGAGGTGAGTGTTTTGCATATTGGAGTCATTTGGAACTTGTGTGGGAAGGCCTTTGTTTTGCCTGATTTCACAAGGTGACAAAAGTTCATTTCTCAGCTGGAAGACAAACTTAGATCAACTGGAAACCATTTTTCACTCATTCCCACCTTACCTCCAGCACTTTCTTTTTAGATTGGCTTCTGCCTGTTCCCTCGAGTTTTCCTACCCACTAAACAGAAAGTAAATGAGACTTGCTGTCAAAATTTCATTTAGCCAGAGAGTGTCATCCACTTTAAAAGTAGAGAGCATCTCTGTTTTCACTCCATGAAGGAGCCATAATGCATCTCAGAGAGTAGTTATGTCTCACTCATGCTTTCCTCCTCACAGAGCAGGGAAGGTTGCTATTACTGAAGGAAGGCAGTGGTGAAAGCTCTATGGACAGACAGGATGCAGCCTCTGCCATTTCCTGGTCATGTGATGTTTCTCTCCTAGAGCCCTAGGGCCCTTATCTGTAAAATGAAGATGGTAAGGGGTTAAGGAAGAATACAAAAATAAAGATCACTAAGTGTAATACCTGATATATAAAAAATGCTGAATACAGAGTACTAATTAATGTGTGATATACTTGTATATTACATATAATACAAATATCATGTTTTCTATATACTAAGCAGTTATCCAACTTCACTGCAACTTTCTTTAATACAATATTGATGACTCATGTTTTTAGCCTCAAATTCATCCTTTGAACATTTCATAAAGGACCATGCATTCTAATTCTAACATAGAAATGGATTAGGATGTTCTATTTTATAGGGTATGTTCCAAATTTACTATATAAAATGTGATAACTTTTGCCATAAGTAGTAAAGAAATATAATGTTGCTATAGTTTGAATCTAGAATATCTTCCAAAGGCCCACATGTTAAAGGCTCAGTTTCCAACTGGACACTATTTGGGAGGTGGTGTAAGTTTAAGAGGTAGGCCTACTGGAAGATCTTTGGGATCTTAGGAGACATTACCTCAGAAGGGATTGTGATATCACCATCTCTTCCCTTTCCTTTCTTCTTTCTGTTCATAAGATAAGCAATTTTGCTTCACATGAGCTTCTGGCATGGTGTATTTCCTTGCCACAGGCCCAAAGCAACATGGACAACTGATCATAGACTGAAACATCTGAAACTATGAGCAAAATAAACCTTTATAATTTAAGTATCTCAGTTATTTGGTACAGTAAGGGAAAGCTAACACAGATGTCTTATACATTCTTTATTTAACTTGCACTTATCAAGGGCCTTATTTATAGTAAGTGCGTTATGTGTGGTATCTTTTCATCCTCAACAATCCTGAAAGGATCATTTTAAACTTTGGTACTGGAAAGGAATCTATAGTTCAGAGAGGTTAAGTAATTACTTAAGTCAGCTAGGCTTAAGTAGTGAAAGCAGGATTAAAATATTGTCCTGTTTAACTGTTAAACCCCTGTCTTTCTGTTTCACCATGCTGCCTTTCTATATATAAGAATAATGTAAAAGTGGTTTTACAATTCATCATCATTTCAGTCAGCAAAGACAGGCTTATCCAAAGTTGTAATGATTTATAACAGCCAAAGTAGGCATCTTATGCTACATGTACATTATGGGTCATTATTCTGGGATCCAGACTGCAGAAACAACCCCTGTGGTGGATATGAAAATCCTTAGGCTTAGAGAAGAGAACAAAGATGGGACTATATGATCATTCTTGAAGTTTCTAGTCATAAGTGACATATGCCACCTCAGTTCATGCTATATTGATCAAAATAAGTCCCATGTCAGAACCCAGTATGAATTAGGCAGAGAGGTATACTCCTTTCACAGGAAGGGCAATTATTGGTTGGGAACAGTAACATATCAACCATAATATTCTATATGGTTTATATAATTTTCTACTCTGATTATATTTTACTCAGGCTGATATAAAGATGTATTTGTATTTCCTCAAACACACACTACTGGTGGTTGTAGCAGACAGCCTGAAGGGGGTCGTAGAAAAAAGACTAATACAGAAACCCAGGCAGAGACTTCCCATTGATTTGGCCTGCCTAATGTACTACAGTATTATTGGGAATTGATACTATGTCAGTTGAATTGGCAGAATGAATACATGGGGACTGTCCTGCCACTTGCCAAATTAATTTCTATTACTGATCTAAGCCCTTTCTCAGCACACCAACACATAGTTCAATAAATGATTATTCTGCATTTTTACAGAAGTCAATGGAGCTGAAATTGCATTTTTGAGATGATGTACTGAGCTAGAATTGTATCTTCATTTTAAACTAAGCTAATACTATTGAGGAGATTTCATTAGGTCTTGGCTTTGGTATCTCCATATCTTCATTCTTTCTAACTACTCCCACCAAAGGAGAACTTCTTTGGCTTCACCGGCAGATTAAATATGAGAAGATTAATGACAGGAGATGAGCATAGGATTAATTGGAGAGTAAAATCAGAGAAATATCTTTGTTGCAATTCTTTTCCACAAGTTCTCTTTTCTTTTATCAGTATTTATTGCTATTTATGCCTCTAAAGTAGAGTCCTCAGTTCATTTCTTTCCACTGTCTCAGCAACTGGTTTTTGACACTTCAGTTCTCAAACATAGGAAAAGGCCTCCCAGCTCTCTGCCTCTGGGAACTTCCTCCATTCTTTTCATAAAAGATATCAAAAAGGGCTGTATTGACTTCAGAACCAAAGCTATAGAATGAGTATAGTGCCTATAAGGTAAAATACTGGTATGAGAAATTCTTTTGAGAGCCATCCTGTCTCCCTCACCTGTCTTACCTGAAAATACCTCTCTGATTTTCATCTTTCCCGCTAGTGCCTATTCAGTTCTTTTGAACTGTGTACTTTAATACTCAACTTTACATCCTGGCATGGCTACTGGGCATTCAATTTCATAAACTTCCCCACCTCCATGCCAAGAACTAGTCATTAATCATTTTTTATTATTTAATTTTAAAATTCTGAAGTATTTAAGGTATACAATAGCATACGCATAACAACTATTGTGAAGTATAATGGTAAAATAAAACCAATAAAATAAATTGACTCATTATTTATCTTTGTATTACTATAATACAGTGCATGAGATAAAAAGAAGAAAGGTTAATTTTGACTCATGTTTTCAGAAGTTTCAATCCACGATTGGTTGGCCCCATTGCTTTTGGGTCTGTAGTAAGGCAACACATGATAGGAGAGAGAACATGGTGGAGCACCTTATGATGACTGGGAATCAAAAGAGAGAAAGAGACCCAAGTTCTAACATCTCCTTCAGGGGACACACCCAATGACCTAAAACCTCCCACTAGGCTCTACCTCTTAAAAGCTTCCACTACCTTCCAACAGCCAAGCCAAGCACCAAGCTTCAACACATTGAGCCTTTGGGGGACATTCTAATTACAAACTATAGCAATTCTCAATATTTGCTATGAAGTTCTTTCAAAGTCTCTAAGTTTGTAGTTTTGGCCTAATCTCTGTTTGTATTATTTGTACTCATTCCCAGCTTGTATTGTCACCCACCCATATTCCTATCAATTCTCACTATTCCCACAACTTTACCCTTGGGCTATTGTCCTGGAATGTTCTTCCACCTAATCAAGAGGGGTGTTGCATCTATTATATAGAAACTACTCATCAAAAACTCTACTCCTAAATTCAAAAACCTAACTTGCTTCTCTACTTCCTATTGAGGCAAGTCTGAGCACTCAAAATCACATCAGAAATACATTTGGCCTAAATGAAATTCTTAGGTTTTTTTAGCTTATTTTTTAGCTGACTTTCAGTCAACATAAATTCCTATTGGTTTGTCTTTAATTTTAACTTCTTTCTGTCTAGCCCACCTTATTATGAATTGACTCCATCATGTCCCTATAACATGGGTCAGCAGAAGGAACAGATACTTTAGCATAAGGAAAATTTGGTTTTGAATCTGGACCCATCACTTACTAGCTGTGAGACTTTGGTTAATTTATGTGATCATGCACCATTTATATGATCACTCACCATTTATATGATCATTCCCATCTTCTTCATCTGTAAATGGGGTTATTAATACCTGCAGGGTTATGGAGATTAAGCAGGTGGTTTTTTTTAAAGGATGTTACACAGTGCCTGGGATACAGAATTGAAGGTAGTCAACAAATTTTGTTAATACTTTTCAATCCAGTCTCTTCTCTGTAATATGGAAAAAACTTTTTAGGGAGTCTTCTAATTCCATTCTTCATTGAATATTCATGATGTGACTTTATCATACAGACAAGGATAAATAATGAAGTGTTTTGAACAAGAAACTGGATAAGATTTACTGTTGGAAAGGTTACTTTGGCTGCTGGCTAGAGGAAGGACCAAACAATGACTGAGGCCAGGGAGCAGCAGAAATGGTCCTGGTAAGGGGACATAGCATCTCACACCATAGCAGCGGGAGTGTGCCCTACCTGCAGCTGATGTCTCTGCCACGTCAGGCAATGATGAAAAAAGCCCTATCTCTGGCCTCTCCTTTGGGCCCAGAATAGGAATGGGCTGAGTAATTTAGGCATAAATGTTAAGGTTAATAAAGGTGAAGAGGATGAAGCTTCTCAAAATAATGTTTTTCCTTCTGAAGAGTTAAAGAACAATTTCTGCAGGAAAGGGCGCTTATTTGTTTGGGGTTGGCAGCACAGGTTATAAGGTGTGTAATTGGTTAAGTTTGTGCTTTTTTGTCTCTGAGGTCTCTCCTAGATCCTATCTCACACTTTAACAAGCCTGTAGGCACAGAGTGAATTCTGGAAGTCAAATATTTGAGTGTGTTAGTGGAAATTAAAATAAGGTACATGATAAATACCAAAAAACAAAACAAAACAAAACAAAACACCTTAAACACTGAGGATATGTGTTTTGTATTGAGTCATTAAGTATTTTCCTGAAGGAGGTTGGGCAGAAGAAGTCAAGAAATAAGAGAAGAGATAGAACAGATAGTAGGCAAACCTTTTAGTAGAGTAACAAAGCAGCATTTATAGTGGAATAAAAAGAAGGGAAAGAAAACATCCTGTGACTGACTGATGAAGATGAACAAATGAGGCAAGGTGTATGTCCATGGAAATGAAAGTAATTGAAATGCTATATGAACCAATATAATTTTGCATCCTGCTGGTTTGTAATGTGATTTGAAATAACAAGGACGCTGAAGAGAAGTTGCTGAAATCATTTGCTAATCCAAACAAACCAAACAGTAAGGGTATCTTTGGATGAGATTGTTGCCCTCAGTAATTATAGGAGTCTGAAATGTGTCTGACAGGTAGGAAGGAAATAGCAGTATAATCACCAGCAGGAGGCAATGAATACACCTTTATCACAGTTTACTGCATTCCTGAATTTAATTGCTTTGAGTTTTATTTTTTTGGGTTTTTGGGGGATGGGGGGTGGGGGATGACTTCTTTTAAGAGTACATATCTTAGAGATGATGACTCTTTTCGAAGAAATAGGTTATTTGGAGAAGGTCTCATCAGATTCAGAGCTCCATGGAAGCATTCTAAGTCCTCACAGCCTTTCAGAAGCCTCTATATAGTGTGTAGTTTGTCAACACAGGCCTTAGGGGTTTTTTTGTTTTGTTTTGTTTTGTTTTGTTTTTGAGACAGGGTCTCACTAAGTTACTGAGACTGGCCTCAAACTTGCCATCCTCCTGTCTCAGCTTCCCAGTGCTGAGATTATGAGCAGTAAAGGGGCAGTAAATTCTGTCTACCTTCATTTCCTCGTTCTGCACATGTGAATACAGTATGGTGATCTGTTCACAGAACTGTCAGCATATGAATATTAAATTGGGATTCAAACCCATGTCTCCTGAGCCCCTGGTCTGAAATCCAGGGAAGCGTGTGCTACATCATACCACCTCTGTGTGGATGTACAGAGATCACATACAACGTGCCCACACATCAAGCAGATGAGGCCTCACTGAAGATTGTTTCTTACTGGAGATGCTTGTCTCTCAGGAGAGTAAACCATGCTAAATAGGTAATTAAGTTAATTTATAGGTTTTAAAGGGTATTTCTCACACCCACATTGATTTTTCCTTACAGTTCTAAAAGTTCCAAATGTCATGAGCCCACGATTCGGGTCATTTTGGATAGAAGCAATGTGTCTTGTGGAGAACAAATGCCTGAATCTGTAAGATGGGAGGTGTGGTTGAGGGGGAGGCTGCCCGCTGACAGGAGAGCCCTTGAATGCTGCCACACATGCACTGTGGGCGTATGGTAATTGTTAGCTCTGAGTGTCACAACTCAAGCCTGAGCCACTGTTTAGTCCATGACCATTTGCAGCCCTGTGTGGCCTTCAGTCCATGGCCATTGGCTTCAAGCAGCTCTGAAGCATTTGGGCAAGTTTTGTAGCTTTCTGAGCCTCAGGTTTTCATTAAAATGGGACCATGTTTGCTGAGTTGTCACAGAGTCATGAAAATTTAGGGGAAGGTACCTAGGATGATTTTTTTAGCTTGTTTTCATTTTCATTCTTCTGATTTTCATTAATAGGAAGCAAAATTCTCAAGAATATAGTATGCAACATCTCCAACATCACACACTAAATTTTTGCCTCGAAAGAGCCCCAATGAAGAGATATTCTTCCCCTTCCTTATAAATCCCATAAGTACTTACTGTTTAGAATCAAACATTTTAGTTACTGAAAAATCTTTCTTCGTTAGTTACCTGTTCCTAATTTTAATATTGTTCCCTTCTCTATGGAAACCAGTAGCCATGCCTTAAGTCCTCTGAATCTCTGACAGCACCTGGCACAGAAGGAACACCTTGGTAGACCCTTATTAAATGTTTATCAGCTGTCTGCATTTGTGAAGTTGTGAGCACAAGACAAAGGCACAGCTTGGAGTTACTGTCTCTGCTGCTAGGCTGTGTAGTTCTGCCTGCAGGGTGTTTGGCTGCTAAGATTTTAAATTTGCTATCAGTGACGGGGCATGGAGCAAGAGCTGAGTTTTGGAAATAATGCTGTTGAAACCTACAATGCCAGTTTGTTAGCTTTATCCCCTGTACAGCAATTCTTACTCATCTTTGTAGCTCACTCAGGTGCCTCTCAGGATGCCTGGGACATAGTAATTACTCCATCAATATTTTTTGGAATTAATGGGCAGAGTCATGCTATCTTTGTTCTTTATCTTAAAAATGTATATTTGTGTGGTTCATTCATACATTCAGCAAATATCTTTGAGCACCTACTATGTGCCAAACATTGTTGTAAGGCCCACTATTCTAAAGCAGTGAACAAAACATAAAAGTCCCAGACATTGTGGAACTCAAATTCCAAATAAAAAGAAATAAGGGAACATATGTTTCTATGTCAGGTAATTATGTATGTGCTATGGAGAGAAAAACTGAGTGTGGCAGGGCATAGGAAGTATGTGTGTCTATGGGGTGGGGTGCAATTTTAGACAGGATGGTTCAGGAAGATCTCCTTATGAAGGTGACATTTGAGTAAAGACCTCCTGCAAGAGGTAAGAAGTCAAGTCAGGTATTACCTAGGAGAAAGTGGAGGGAGTAGCAAGAGAAAGGACTTAGGGGCTACAGCTTGTTTGGCATTTTCAAGCAACAATTAGACCAGACTAATGTAGGTGTGGTAGAGTAAGTATAACTGTAATAGGAAAAAGTCTTGTATTATATTACTATTCCTATTATCTATAGAAATATATATCTATTCCTGAAATACCTAGTAGCTTATGTTTTAGTCAGCTTGACATCTCTGAGACCAATATGCCTGACAAAACCAATTTAGAAGAGGAAAGGTTTATTTTGGCTCATGGTTCCAGAGATTCAGTCAATAGTTGATCAACTCCAACTGAGGTGAGGCAGAACATCATGGCAGAAGGGTATAGTGGAGGAAAGCTATTCAGTCCCTGACAGCCAGGAAGAAGGGAGACAGAGCTCCATTCAACAGGGACAAAATATATACCCAAAGCCATGCCTCCAGTGACCCACTTCCTCCAGCACACCCTACCTGTCTACAGTGAACACCCAGTTAATCCTATAGCTGTACTAATTCACTGAATAAGTTAAAGCTCTAATCATTTCACCTCTGAGCACTCTTGCATGGTCTCGCACATGAGCTTTTGGGGAACACCTTGTATTTAAACCATAACAGTATCCTAAGGGCTTGACATTTTTCAGTAGATTTCTGAGTCAGATGAAAATTTGCAAGTCAGATGCTATAATGCTGTTCATTCATTCATTAATTTATTCCTTCTTTCATCAATGTACTATTCAACAAGTCCTTATTGAATACTTCAGTTAGAGCTTATCTTTATTGAACACTTCCTTTATGCAGAAAAATAATATATGATTTATGTGCATTTTTAAATAACCATCTAATAACCTAATAAAGAAGCTACTATCATTTTCAGTAAAATTGTGTATGAAAAGTATTTTTAAAACATAGTATCTGTCTTCAGATGTATCATTATCCTTCAAGGAATTGAGATACTTACACATATAGTGTATGAAACAGTTTATAAGTACAATGGTTTACCCAAGTTGGAAAAATATTTATAAAGGAACAAATACTGTTTTACTTCACTGATTTTTTTCTTAAAAAATATAATTGTGGTGACAGTGTTTCTTATGCTTTCATTGTGTTTCTGAAAAGCTCAGACATGTGTCATGTTTTCAAGGACTAGTCTTTCTCTTTCCACAAGAAAATGTCATGTAGTTGAGATGCACTACCAACTTAACATCTGAAGAGCTGAATGCAGTTCCTGGAAGTCAGAATGTGACCCTGACATTTCAACTTAATGGTTTGTTTGTTTGTTTTTTAACTCCACAGGGATTATTCTCTAAAATGAAATGTAAATCAAGATGTTCCCTAATGTCTTATCAGAAATTTTTGTGGGGAGTGCAAATATTTGGAAGATAAGTAATTGAGCCTACTGTTTCATCTCATTTTCTCAGCCCCTAATTATTTATATTCCTTGCCCATTAATCTGCATTAAGAAATAAATTTGCTCCTCCCTCCCATTATTGTTTACTAAACATATCAACACTTTCAATAGACAATAAATGTCTCTATTTTGCCATTTATAAAATGCTGTCTCAACACCATTGGGAGTAGGAGGAGGAGCTAATGAGTTTAATTAACTAATAAATAATTTAGGAGCACTTTTGTCATATAAAGTGCTCTGACCATTCTAAAGGACTGAATCTGGCTCTTGCACAGAGTTGAACTGCAGTGAAGCAGTTGTTGCCTACAGGCTACATCTCCTAGAGGACAAAGGACACTGTTCTCCAAAATGACTTTCACAATTTTGCTCTGATAGTAAAATATTGATTGTGTTTATCAATATGTAACACATATCATCAGAAACACAAACTAACATTTGGTAATGAATTTTTTTATGTGATATTTTGAATTTTTCATCAATAGTCAACCAAACAACAAACCAATGACCAATCTGTTGGTATAACATTCTTCTGGTTGCTTTTCAGTACATTTCTGTTTTATAAGATAAAAAAGAAAAATTACATTGTTTTCCATCTGCAAGGTCCAGTACCAAGTCAGCTAAACTGCTTAGAATTTTAATATTCAATATGATGAACTATTCCTCTTGCTTTTTATTTTATGTTTCTAATTCCTTGAAATATTGAATGGATTATTATTTCCAGTGACAAAGAATTTTGTATATTGGGAACAAAGCTAGTCAAACAATGACTAGCACTTTTGCTAAAGCTCCCTGTGTGTGTGTGTGTGTGTGTGTGTGTGTGTGTATAAAACATGGATTAGCAAACTACAATCCGTGGACCAAATCTGGCCCACAATTTCTTTCTGTACAACATGAAAACTAAGACTATTTTTACATTTTAAAATAATTGAACAATGATCAAGGGAAGAATAATACTTTGTGAAACATGAAAAAGACATAATATTCAAATTTTAATGCTCATTGATAAACTTTTATTGGAATACAGACAAGTTCATTTATTTACATATTATCTATGGCTTCTTCCATTTTATAATTGTAAATTTGAATCGTCCATAGGGCCTGCAAAACCTAAACTATTTATCATCAGTCCTTTACAGAAAAAATTTACTGACCCCTGGTATAGATTATGACCAGAGTTCTATATATTGACAGGTCATGAACTTGTAAGTGAAATTGAACTGTCTCTGACGAAAAGCATAGTTCTTCATCTATGATTCTCTTTTCTAATTCGTAACTTAGTTTGGCACTCAAATTATTTTGAAAAATGATTATCAAATAAAAATAAAAACATACTATACCTTCTGTGTCACAACTAATATTCTTTTTAGTGCTTTATATTTTATGTTTCCATATATCTGTTCATCTGTTCATTCCTTCATTCTTTTATACATTTGCTATCTACCTACTCCACACAAAGTGCCCAGGGAAATACAAAGGAAAATGAGACAGAACTCAACCTTTGCTAAGTTCATGGACTATTGGAGAAGACACCCATGTAAACAAATAGCTATGATACATTGTAATGAGTGTTTTCATAGTTCAATATTGCAAATCCTATAGAATCTTAAAAGATGGGATAATTAATTTTAGGAGAGTAGTACTCTAAAATAATAAAAGGGATATTTGAATTGGTTTGAAATATAGATAGCAATTCTCTATGCCTATAGGTAGAAAGCATCATTTTAAGAACAGAAATCAGAGTCCACTGCACAGAAATATGGGTATTCTGGGAATGCCAAAGTGTTTTATGTGTCTAGAGTATAAGATACATCAGTGAAAGAGTTGGAGAGTTTTGAATTTGGAGAATATTGCGAAGAACATTATCTATGAGTCCAGGAGGCCTTTAGTGTATTCTTCAGACAATAGAAAACGAACATAGATTTTAAGAAGGGAAAGCATAATTATCTGCACTTTAGAGAAGCACTCCAGCAGCAATTTAGAAGACAGACTGGAAAAAAAAAGAAACTAGAAAGAAAGACTGATTGTAAGCCTGTAACTATAGTTTCATTGAGATGTGGGGTTCATGGTGAACTAAGGCCACCACAAGGATGTTACTGAGAAAGAATAGATTATATTGCTCAATGCTTTTATATTAAAATTAGATTGAACTCTGATAATGGTTCAGAATATCTCAAACTTTGATCTTGCAGGGTAGAGAGTAGAAAGAATTTTCCTGGTATGTTCAGTGTTTGGTAGAATGCATCTATATTTAATTTTTATTCCAAGCCATGTCTGTAGGTTTTGGTGAATATTTGTACTTTCAATTACATGATAAGCAGAGGCCCTATACCCAGTCTGAGGAAATTTTGTGACCTGGAAACCACAGTTATAACTTTCCTGAGAAGGGCTATCTCATGGAAAGTGTCCCAGAAGCCACCAGATATTATGAGAGCAAATTCACAAATCTCCAAGGTAGACTATGTGGGCAGTAACCCTGACAGTGTTGGTGGGCCACTCTCCGGTATGGTAATGGTTCTAGAACTCTGCTCTGACTTCCTCCCATGGTTATGGGCATACCCCATGTGATCACTATGAAATTTAGCTGCTTCCACTGTTTAGTTCCTGGACTGCACATCTATTTGACTAAATCTAGGCATGTGATATCATAATTTCTAACATCTTAGGTGAGACAGGAGCTCAACTGTCTGAGGTTTCCTGTTAAGTTGAAGTCTGCTCTTTGGCAGGTCCTTGTGTAATTTAGTCAATGGCTCATCTTATCTGAGATGTGAGGAATGGATCTAGGGATTACAGCAGGCTTGGGTATTAGGATCAGGTTTTTACATCAGATTATCTCCAGTGTCTGAGAGTTCATGACAGTGCTAGGAATACAGGTATGAAAAAGTTTCTTTTCCAATAGATAGACTGTTAGGATGATGGGAGGCATTTAAGAGAATCACCTGTGACATTTGAATATAAAGATGACTGGGTGATAGCTTTTTTCCTTCTGTGTCACTGAAAAAAAAAAAATCACTATTAACATACACTGGAATTCCTGGCAGTCTTCCAAGATCTAGGAAACATTGGCTGCTTCTGTTAGGTGACACTCTTGCCCAGCTTGACTCTGAAAGGAGAGGTAGCCTTACATAATAGAAAAGGCAAGTGGATATAGTTTTAAATATCATTCACTTTCTATTTGTGAGATTTGCAGCAAAATATTCAGTTGGAAACTCACTTCCATTCTCTGTATACCCTCACTAGATTGTTGTAAGAATGAAAGGAAATTGTGTGTGTGTGTGTGTGTGTGTGTGTGTGTGTGTAGTCCCCCTTGTAGATTGCCTGATGAATAGTGGGCTCTTGATAAGTTAGCTCCTGAGAGTGAGATGGTTAACATCAATGGTGAAGCAAATGGACAATGGACTCCCTGAAGATCTTGGACATAGCAGCATCTTCCACATTTGAGAATGATAATGATCTAATCAGTAAGTCCTGAACTTAGAGGCAAAAGGCCTCAGCTTGACTCATTACTCTGCCACTCAAGATGAAAACTTGGGCAAATTATCTACCTTTGTAATTTGTTATAAAACATGTACCTTGCACATTTTATAATTTGGCAGAGAGAACTTTAAGAAAAAGAACACAAACTGTAAAATACAAAATTAGATGTAGAACATTGTAAGGGTCTCATGCAAGTAGGGCCCTTCATTAGTTTCATGATAAAACTGTGCACTGAACATGTATTTTAAACCAATAAACATTTACTGTGTATAGATGCTAGGCACTGTGCAAGACATAGGAAGAGCCAGGTATTACTTGGATGAATAACAAATAGAATTTCTTGAGGTTAGAATGCCTGCCTATCCTTTCCTCCATATGGAAGATTTTGGATTTTGCAGGAGTTCCTTGAATCCATTCTCCAAAGTGATAGAGAAGTAGCATGACATAATGTATATATATTTCCAAGCTCAAGAGTTGTGAGAGATCCGTTTAGATAATTAGAAATATTTATTCCTTTATTATGTAGTAAGCATTTACATAGGTAGTGCTCAGAATGAAAGGAGGCATGGAGAATTTATTAGCAGTAATATTAACACATGCTTTTTATTGTTTTAGAGAAGAAAATATTTTTTGAAGATTATTGCCCACTGAATTATTCACTCACAAATTGACCTGTATTAGCACCCACCCCTTCCTCTTTACCTTTCTTATCCATTATCTAATATCCTCTTACTATCATTTTTGCAGATGAGCAGGTGTAATAAGAAGTAGGTAAAGCAATTAAATGGGTAGTAGGATATCCATTTTACAGATGCAGACACTGTAAAGTTCAGGAAGGCAGGGATATGGCAAGGACCATATTATGACAGAATGACTGAGATAGTAGCAAAAAAGCTATTGGAGTCTTTCCATTATAGTTTTTGCTTTTGATTTACAGTTTACCAAGAGCTTTCATAAATATTATTTCATTTATTTTGGAGGCAATTTGGCTATAGTTGCTGAGAATTTAGCTGTTAGATCTCTATTCTAATGCTAGCATCATTATTTACTAGCTGTGTGTTCTTGAGTGAGATGTCTTACTCAACTGACCTCAGTTTTCTTCCTGGTGAAGTCAGGATAAAAATAATATTTCTTGCAGGAATATTGTAGGAATTAGAGATCCTGTGTATAAGGTCCTTAGTACATATTATGGCATTCAACAAATACTTAAAAATGACAGCTACTATTTTTGTTATTAATCATTACATGAATCTGATAATTCTTTTATTACTTCACAAAAGAGAAATCTGAGAATATGAGGAAAGGTAGAAGAAACTGCATTCTATTTCAGAGGTAATTAAGAGGGGGGAAAAAAGTGTTTTGGTTAGTGGAGCCTGACCAAAGCTAGGTGCAGGATGTCACCAAGATTCATGGCCCTGTTTGATCTCAGACAAAAGCATTAAAATTTTGAGCTAAAAGGGAAAAATGTGCTCTAAGGTTTTACAGTGGCTACTTTAGTTTACAGATGAATGGAGACAGGAATAATAAACTGGTATCAGGTGTTCCCTTTCTTTACTCCTCTGGATGGAGCTCTACTCTATTTACATCTTTAATAAATCCAACTCAGCCTGCCATCAAATTGAGTTCCCTCTGCTCCAGGTGCCAGACCATGTGTGCAGAGGCTCACAAAGGTGTTGGACTTACAATCCGAAATGATCTGGCAATCCCTGCAGTGCCACTCTTCATCATACAGAGCTTTTAAGAGAGTATAATCGTGCTGAGATGTGTTACCTCATCTATTTGTATTTATCCCAACCAGGTGCAACATGGCAGGACAAATTAAATGCTATGTGCAGCAAACTGAAATTTTAACAGGCAGTACCAGTGTCATCCCTATTGGGGCAACTGCCACATTGGAGCCTGACCCTGCCATGGATGCGCATTCAGTCCAAGGTGAGATAGAGGGCTGAACTGAGTCCCCTCCATGTGGTGGTACACTATGTTTAACAGCTCCAAAATCTCCCACACTTAAAAGATATTCCCAGACATAACTGCCTCTCTATATTTCTCTCAGCTAATAGATGTGAGCAGTGGGGCAGATAATCCAACACTCATTTATATATGACTCTGAAAATCATTAAATGAATTTTTCAGCAAATTAAACTTCTTAATTTAGTTTTGCTTAGACTCACATTCTTAGTGAACAGGGTATCTCTAGATACATCTAAGGTCTAGGAAAAAATTATCAAGATGCAAATTTTGGTTTACCTAGTGCTTACTGGCCATCTATAATATGCCAGGTAGTTTGTTGATGCAGCAGGTAGGGGTTCCTCAGATTGGTCAAGGAAGCAGAAATGTTATATAAACCAAACATTGCTGAGACCTTCTGCCCTTTGGAGATGTTGTCAAACTTTGATTGAACCACAACTCCACAGCCTGGGTAGATCAAAACTCTCCTCACAGTTTCTACTAGTGTGAGTAGTTTTTGTACCTCCCTTTCTTCCTGTCCTTAGCATTTCTATATCCTTATTATCTTTTCTCTCAGTAAGCACAGATATAAGGCAAAGTCTCTTCCAGTTTGACCCCTAATTTTATTTTCTCTAAACAATTAGAGAGTTGAATAACTTTCCTGATGAACAGGATAGTCACAGTGGAGGGAGTGTCCTTTTAGCCCATGAGATTTCCCTAGTATCTCACTGCCTTCCTTTCCACCTTTGCCTCTGGAGCTGGTTCCTTCATGCTCTCTGCCCTTTCCAAAGCCCTCTCTCCCTTCTCCTTCAGTGTGCACACATATTCTCTGCCTGTCTTCCAGGAAGCAGCTCCATCAGGGTAAGCATGGGAAGTGGGCTTATCAAAAAGTTCTCTTCAAGAAATAAAGCAGACCGCAGACCTTTTACTGCAAGGGGTTTTCTGAGGAAACAACATGTTCCTTTATTGTTATAATAAAATTTGACAGTGTAAGTGTGATGAATAGTGATGTAAGAATATGGTGAAGCACAGAAAAGGGATAAGTAAATTGGCCTAAGGGAGGGGTCACCCTAATGATTCAGGGAAGTTGGCCAGATAAATGCCACAGGTGGCAGTGAGGTGGGGAGGTAGGTCCTTCCACACAGAAGGGCAAACATGAGTGGATGTTCAAAGAGGCAGCATGATGTTGGGGAATTGCAAGTAATTAAGTGCTTCAAAGCTGAAGAATGTGGACAGTGGGAGCAGTGGAGTCTTAGAAGCAAGGTGATCTAGGTCAGGGAGGGTCTGGAGTCTCCATTAAGAAGCTCAGACATAACCACACAGGCAATGGGTAACCACTGACAGGGTTAAGCTGACAGAGACACAGTGACATCTTTGTTGTAGATTGATCACAGTGGTGGCTACAGATATCTGTAATTCAGAGATCAGAGCTGGAAAATCGAGATCATCATCAGGTTCATGACCAGTTCACTTTTAAAAGGAAGAATTTGATGTTCTAATAACGGCTTTCTCCATGACACACCAGTTTTACTGGTCAGCCTACCCACTGCTCAACATGCTGGGGTTTAGGCCCAGAGATCCCTGTGCAGCCTCTAACTAACCCATACTGATGCCCACAGCAAATGAGATTATTTACTTTGAAATCGAGCAGTCCACTCTAACTTTTCTTTGAGCAGTGTCTTGGAGTATGAAAAACAAATGTAAAATTTTACAAGCTCCTTTTGCTAAAGACAAAGCAGTGGGATTTTAGGGAATTGCTTTTTCATAGCAGCATTTTGAGGACCAAATAGACTATTTCTCCTCAGGGGTTATCTCTGTAAGCAAATAGTTCAGAGTAAGTTAAAATATGTTTTCTTTTCCTTTCTCATATAACTTCTTACTCTGAAATAGGGAGCATTCTATTTCTAAATAATAAAAAGATGAAAAAATTGCAGTCCCTTTCCAATCAGAGGCGTGGAGGGTGGGAAGAAGTAAAGGTTTCCTGTTGGGTCTGTCGTCAGATTAGTGAAGTTAAATCATAAAGATTTAAAAGTGTAATATATAAAGGACCCATGAGCACCATGGATGGAGCCAGTGCTATCTAAGGAAACCCCCCAGAGACCAATTCTGTATCATTATGAGACCTGTCTAGGATTGTCTCCTGGCATTCTCAGACTTTCCTAGGACAACTATGGGTATAGCTTTGGGTTTCATGACGCACTTTTCTTCTGAGCCTTAGATCTTTTCTCTTTTTTCTTTCCCCCTACTTTGCAAATCGTCGGGCCTTTATTTATTTGTAGACATGGCTAATTGCTTTAAAAAAAAATGAAGCATAAAATAAATGAGTGAGACTTCTGAAATTCTGAAAGCAAGTTTCTCATATACACATTACCTTTGTAAACATATATGCCAGCGAGTTCAGCAGCCTTTTAAGGATGAGCAGTCTTCCTATTAAATATCAAGAATGAGGTTAATATAACCGGATAGATAATTGTTCTCAAAAGACCAACAAGGAAAGGGAAATTTTCAGCTCAGTTTGGTACCAGCCTTTTCATCTGAGGCAGGAAGTTGTGACAATACAGTGAGCCCATGAAACCGACAAATACATCACAGCACCATATGGAACTTCGATTTGTGGATTGCATTCAGATACCACTATGCAGCCTCCTTAACCCCTTGTTGGAATTCTCCTGCACCCTGAGAGGAGGTAAATCCACCCACTCACTAGAATAAGCCCAAAGAAAAATTCCCTTTTATAACTTCCAAATTATAAATGTTATGTGTTCTGAAAGAGTTTCACATTTCCAGCAGGAAAGAGTTGCAGATACAGTCTAAAAGAGAACCACCCAGAAGCTGTGGCATTTAAAAGTCAATGCTAAGGGATGTAGTTTTAAAGAAAGATTCAGGGGAGGTTGCCAACATTTATATTTCATATTGCTTGTGGAATTGCTTTCAATTCCATCTCACTTAGAAGTCTGTATGGTAAGATTCCTAGGTTGCTATGGAAAATATGCACTTGAGCTGACTGCTATGGTAACTAGTCACATATGGTGGAGAAGCATCACATGGTACAGAATTTGCATAACTAATTTGAGCATTTTAGTGAAGAGCACAATCTGTGCATAGGAGGCTAAGCAATCTGAGGCTTTTTTATTTTATTGTGCACACAAAGTATCAAATACTAGTCTCTGTTTTTACTTCCTATGTTGTTGACTCCTCTTTGGTTTAAGGTATTGGTTTACACAATATGTGACTATAAAGGTGTGACTTTGTGTGTGGCTATATTTGTGAACTTTTAAAGTTGAATCAGTATCATTATTTTATAATTACATTTCATGTAACTGGAGTCCCAAGTCTTAAGCCTCTTTTTCACAGTGTGACATTTAATAAAATACCCAGTAGTTTATGGCCATTTAATTCAACTCAAAGTAATAAATATTTGTTTGAAGTGTTGCTATATCATGCTGAATCATGTTTGCCTAGATTGTGCTATTTATCTTCGATGCCTAAAATGCTTTATCTATGCCTTAGACTAGACCAGTGACTGATGCATAGGATAGGAAATAACTGTGCGGATATAAATAGGCTCAGTTTTGGTGTCACGTTCTCCAGGAACACTCTGTGACACCGTTGTCCCCCATCAGGTTGGGTTCCCCACTCACTCTTGTCTTCTCATAATACTGTTCAGAGCTCAATATTAAAACTTCTACATTGTTCTAATATGGACAATTTTTTTAAAAAAAATCTGTCTCTTCTGCTAGATTCTGAACTCCTTAAAAGGAAAAATGTGTGTGTTATTCAAATTTGTATAGACATGACCTGGCATAGTTCCCGTCAGAGAGTAGGCATGCAGTAAATAGTTTTTCAATGAATGAATGAATGAATGAATGATAAACATATCAGTCATATATTTACATGTAATCACTTGGAGGAGAAATGATAATCAGAATCTCCTACTTTTGTCTTTTATATCCCCCATCTTACTTAGAAAATGATGAGTCTTTGCTGTTGGTGTCCTCATTCTAATATTATTTTCATGTTTCCTTCTACATCATGGGAGAAGAATTGAGTAAAATGGTCCTCACTTTCCGCTCCTAGAAGTCCCATATCCAAAGGTCTGGGTCATTGTGGTGAAGACAGCATGCACCTGCACTCCTGAGGTCCTTGCCCTAACCCCCATGGTGCCCGGCAGGCAATGTTGGACAAGTTATCCCCCTCCCTCCTCTCTTTTCACTGTCCCACACTCCAGGCCTATGCACACATGCAAATCTCACAAAGAAGCTCCTGGGTCCATCCACTACAGAGAGGGAGAGGTGGGGGATAACAGGAAGGAATTGTTCTTTAAATTGTTTTAATAAATTAAGCTTATCTTGAGATAACAATAGACTCATACCATTGTAAGACTTGAGATAACAATAGACTATCCAGTTTTAAGAAGTATTACGAGGGGATCTGTGTCCCCTTTACATGTTTTCCCCCAATGGTAACATCTTGTGAAACTGTAGTACAATATTAAACTCAAATTACTGACACTGAAACACTCAGGATGCAGGAACTTTTCATCACCACAAAACTCCACATTGCTCTTTCACAGTCATAACCTCTTTTCACACTCAGCCCCTCTTCAACCCTTGACACTCACAAATTTGTTCTTAATTTCTATAATTTTACTTAAAGAATTTATATTAATGAAATCATGCATAAACTTTTGGATTTTTTTTTTCAATTCCACATAAAACTCTGAAGTTTCACTCAAATTGCTGTGTGTGTCAAAAGTTTGTTCCTTTTTATTGCTAAGTAATATTCCTTGGTATTGTCCTACTGCAGCTTATTTAATTATTCAGGTTATGAACATGTGGGTTATTTCAGGATTCTAGGTATTAAAAATGAAAGTATTAAACAAAAGTGTTTATCAGGGTAAATGATGGGGGGCAACTAGTAGATTATATGGTAGCTGCATGTTTACTCTTTAAAGAAATCCCCATGCTGATTCTAGTGTAGTTGTGCTATTTTGTAGTCCACCAGGAATGGGAGGAAGCATTTCCTCTGCATTCTAAATCATTTTTTGTGTTATTGGGAAGAACTATTTTGCTTTGGTCTTTTTTTCCCCACATTTTGTAAATGGTGCATTATAGTTTTACACAATGATGAGATTTGTTGTTACATATTTGTAGATGCATACAATGTAACAATATAATTCGCTGATATCACTCCCTAGCATCTCCTCTCTCCCTCTCTCCCATCCCTTTCCTCTGTTGATCTCCCTTTGATTTTTAGGGGATCCACCCCCACCTTTGTTTTCCTTTTTTCTCTCTAGCCTCCATGTATGACAGAAAATATGACCTTAGCCTTCTGTGTTTGACTTATTTTGTTTAACAGAATGATCTCTTGTTCCATTCATTTTCCTATAAATGCCACAATTTTATATTTTTTTATGGCTGAGTAAAATTCCATTGTGTATGTATACCACATTTCTTTTATCCATTCATTTATTGAGGGACACCTACACTGGTTCCATAATTTTGCTGTTGTGAATTGTGCTGTTATAAACATGGGTTTGCATGCATCACTGTAGTTTGATGAACTAATTCTTCAGGATAAATACTGAAAAGAGATATAGCTGGGTCCTATGGTGATTCTGTCTCCTCAATACTGATTTCCTCAGTGGTTTTACTAATTTACAGTTCCACCAACAGTGTAAAAGTGTCCTTTTTTTCTCCATATCCTCTCTAGCATTTATTATACTTATTCTTCATGACAACCATTTTGACTGATGTGAGATGAAATCTCAGTATAGTTTATTTTTATTTTTACACACTGCATTTTGATTCATTGTACACAAATAGGGTACATCACTTTATTTCTATGGTTGTGCAGGATGTTCATACCATTCGTCTAATCATACATGTACACATGGTAATGGTGTCTGATTTACATTTCCTGCTTTGTTCTTCTTAGGGGGGAAATAATTTAGTCTTTCACCCTTAAGTATAATGTAGCTATAGGGTTTTTTTTAATGCATACTCTTTATCAAGTTGAGGATGAATATCCCTAGTTTTTTTTTTTTTTTGACCTTACAACTGAGTGTTTTTTTTTTTTTTAATTTATTTATTTGATTCATTGTACACAAATGGGGTACAACTTGTTTCTCTGGTTGTACACAAAGTAGAGTCAATGATGTTTGTCTCATTCTGTTATTTTTCCTTCCGCCACCATCTTCCCATCCCTCTTTTTCCTCTATACAATCCATCCTTCCTCCATTCTTGCCTCCCTCCCACCCCCCATTATGTGTCATCATCCGCTTATCAGAGAGATCATTTGGCCTTTGGTTTTTTGGGATTGGCTTATCTCACTTAGCATGATATTCTCCAGCTCCATCCATTTAGCTGCAAAACCATAATTTTATTCTTCTTTATGGCTGAGTAATATTCCCACAGTAATATCCCACAGTTTCTTTATCCATTTGATATTGTTCATCAATAATGGGTTTTCAATTTTGTCAAAAGATTTTTCTGCATTAATTAATTGGTAAAATCATGTAATTAGTCTTCTTTATTCTATTTATGTGGTTGATTACATTTACCAAATTTCAAATATTGAACCAGCCTTGCATTCCTGGAATAAACCTCATTTAGTCATGGTATATATTTTCTTATTACTGCTCAATTCTACCTGATAATATTCTTAAAGAAGCATGTATATATGTGTGTGTGGAGTTTTTTCTTTCCCTGTTTTATACTATCTTTTTCTGAGTTTTTGTAGAAATTCTACAAAACCATTTGGGCCTAAAGATTTCTTTGTGGGATATTTTTATAAGATTATTTCCTGTGCTAGGGATACAGTTACTCATATTATCTATTTTATATTCAGTTTTTTGTGACAGTATATGCTTTTTGAGGAATTGATACATTTTACATAAGATGTCAAATTGGTGTCCACAGGACTGTATGTAGTATTCATTTATTATTCTTTTGATGTCTTCAGAGTATAGGGTGATAATTTCTCTTTCATTTCTGATATTGGTAATTTATACCATCTCTATTTACTTTGTTAGTCTTGCTAGATGTTTGTTAATTTCATTGATCATTTCAAAGAACCAGTTGTTTCAATGATTTCATCTATTGATTTTGTGCTTTGAATTTCATTGGTTTCTACTTTTATCTTTATTATTTCCTTCATTCAGCTTCCTTTGGGCTTATTTTGGTATTGATTTATCTAGGTTGTTGAGGTGGGAACTTGGGTTATTTGAGACTTCTGTCTTTTTAAAATATACATATTAGAATTTTAAATTTCACTATCCATGTATTTTCACTATAATGCATTTTTAAAAATTGACCTTTAGACTTACATTTTGATCAATGCATTTTGAAGTGCATTCTTTAGTTTCCAAGCATTTGGAGATGTTTTATCTTTCTGTTATTGGTCTCTAGTTTTATTCTACTGTGGTTAGAGAAAACCCTTTCTATAACTTAAATTCTTTCATATTTTTGAGATTTATTTTATGGTTTGGATATGACCTACCTTGGCATAAGTCTGTGAGCACTTGGAAAGAACATGTGTTGTTCTGTTTTGTGGTGGAGTATTTTATAAAGGTCAATTAGATCCCATTGGTTGGTAGCAGTGTTCAGATTTTCCATATTCCTGTTGATTTCCTGTCTAGTTATTCTATCAACCATTAAGAGGTGGGTGTTAAGTCTCCAGTTATAATTGTGGGTTTGTCTGTTTATCCTTTTGGTTCTGCCACTTTTGCTTCACATATTTTACAACACTATTGTGTGGTATGTACACGGTTTTGTGGATTGAGTCTTTTATATACTTAAATAATATCTCTCTGTCTTTAGTAATTTTCTGTCTGAAGTGTACTTCATCTGGTATTAACAAATCTATTTTTTCCTTAAAAATCAATGTTATATGATATAGCTTTTTTTTATAACTTTATTTTCAACCTGACTATATTGTAATATTTGAAGTGAGTTCTTATAGGCAGCATGTAGTCGGGTTATATTTTAAATTCCTCTCTAATAATCTCTGTCTTTTAATTGGTATGGTTGAATCATTTATATTTAATGTAATTATTAATGGGTTAGGGCTTAATTCTGCCTTTTTTTTTTCTATTTGCTCTATTTTTATTTCTCTGGTTTCTTTCCCTACTTTTGTTTATTTCTTCTTTCTATCATTTATTTGTGTCTTTCTATGGTTTACTAGAATAGTTTTTACAATTCCACTTGATTTAGTTCAAGTGTTTTTAAATCCATCTCTTTGTGTAGTGTATTCCCCATAGACATTGCTGTAAGTGTTATGTTATACATTATAGTATACTGTTGATGTCTTTTTATCAGTTCAAGTGAGGTATAGAAACTTTACATTAATTTACATGTATTTCCTCCCTAGATAATTTTCTTAAATACTTCCTCTTTATTAATTTAGAATAACATCATACCAAGTTGCTCACCTGAAATCCCAGCAGCCCAAGGATCTAGAGTTCAAAGCTAGGCCTCAGCAACATAGCAAGTCCCTAAGCAATTCAGGAGACCCTGTCTCTTAATAAAATATAAAAAAAGGGGTGGGGATATGGTTCAGTGGTTAAGTGCCTCTGGGTTCAATCCCTCGTACAGAAACAACAAACAAACAAAAAACATTGTTTAGAAAACTCAAGAGAAGAAGCAAGTTACATCATATCTTTGTTTACGATACTATTGCTTTTTCAATGTTCAAAACCTTCTTTACTATTTTCTATCTGCTTAGAGAACTTTCTTTAGATGTTATTTAAGGGAAGCACTGCTTATGACAAATTATCTTACCTTCCTTTTATCTATAAGAGAATGTCTCGATTTTATCTTAATTCCTAAAGAGTATTTTCACTGGATATAGTATCCTGGGTTGACTGTGATTTTCTTTAAGCATTTGAAAAATGTTTTGCTTCTCTACAGCTTCTAGAAGAATTTCTGATAAGAAATCTACTTTTGTTCAATTGATTTCCCCCTGTGGTTAAAGTGTCATTTCCCTTTTGCTGCTTTCACATTTTTTTTTTTTTTTGTCTTTAACTTTCATGATATCGACTATGATTTATCTTGGTGTAGATTACTTTTAGTTTGTCCTCTATGAGTTGTTTGATTAGAGGATTTTTTATTGTTGTTGTTTTAAATTTTATTTATATTTTGCCAATCCAGAAGTATTTTCAGACATTATTTCTTTGAGTGACTTTTCATATTTCTCCTGTCCTAAAACTATAAAGACACAAACATAAGAACTTTTTTTATATTCTCACAGATCCCTGAGGCTTTTTGTTAATTTTTAAAGTTAATTCTCACTGTTTTAATTTATATTGCCTTCTAGTTCCCTGATATTTTTCCATTTCCTCCATTTTCTTGTTGAATGTACTCATTGAGTATTTTGTTATTTTATTTTTCAGTTCTAAACTTTTAAGTAGATTCTTTTTGCATCTTCTATTTTTTGAGATTTTCTATTTCTTTGCTGAAACTGTTTTCATTTGTTTCACATATGTTCATAATTGCTCTTTAAAGCATTTTGATGATATGTGTTGTCATCTTGATATTGACATCTATTGATTGTCTTTTTTCTTTCAGCTTTAGATCTCCCTGTTTCTTGATATGTTATTTTCTAATGAACTCTGTATGTTGAGACAGGAAAAAGGCAGGGTAGATGCTTCCTCATTACTGTAAGGTAGATAAAAGACCAGATTTCCCACTCAGCCTCTGTTAACACCCAAGAAGATATGGCTCTTTATTATTCCTGAGGGAGTTCATGCTCCCCACTTGGGTTCTTTTGATGGCTCTGTGACTGAAAGGGGTAGGAGTGCCCTCCTACTACTGCTGTCCATGTGGTCTTCACTGACACCATGGTGGATGGAGGTGAGGGTATGTGATCTTGTTACTGTTGGGCAGTGGTGAAAGTTCTGCAAGTACTATTACCAAAAGGGCTCCTCTGATAAAACCCCAGCCTGGAAAGGGAGAGGTATCTTATCACTGCCAGGCAGGAGTAGAAGTCTAGACCCCAGGGTGGTTTCCATTGACACCACGGTTTGGTTGGATAGCTTTATTTCTGTGCAGTCTTGTAAAGTCCCAATTTCCTACTAGAATTTTTCTGATGCCACATCAGTAGGGCATTTGGGGAACCTCTTTATAAGTTGAAAAGTTTACACATTTAACTTCCATTTGGACTTTGCTGATGTTGGTGGGGTTATGGTTAGAAATTCATGTGCAGTGTTTGGCTGAAGAAGAGCAGTTATAATCTAAAAGCTTTCTGTCTTTCTAGGCTGCCCTTATCCTGAAACTTTGGTTAGAGAGGACAGGTTTTTGTTAGAGCTTTTATTGTGTGCATCTGTTGATGTTTCTGAGTTTCTGGTTTGTTCAGTTTCAACCATGGAATACATGAAGCAAAAAGAATACTTAGAGAAATCAGCACCTTGCTATTCTTTAGGTCACCAGGTCTCTTGTTGGTCTTTCTACATCTATCCATCTTATAGAGTCTTCATATATTTGCTTTATATGAAATAACCAGGATTTTTAGTTGTCCTTAATGGAAATTGAGAAAAGCACCTCCACTTTATTTTCCTGGAAGTATGTATTATTATTATTTGTTTAGCACTTGGCATTTTGTCCTGAGATCTGGGACACTCCTTGCCACTCCTATTTGAAAGATATCATTCCAAGTTACAAAATCTGGCTGGTGATGCCACTGTAAACATAAAGTTGGCAGTAGTCACAGGCTGAATACAAATATGGCCAATCTTGTCCTAAATACAAGCGTGTATGACAAAGACTCAGTTGATTTGGAAAATAATATTGTCCATCAGTGAAATAATACTCACCATAATACTTACCATGTGTGTACCACTTTATTATTATTATTAATAGTAGCAATAACAATGAAAATAGCAAATTATAATTGCTACCATATTTGAGTGCCCTTTTCAAAATATTTGACTTGAGCACATCGTGTCACCTAATTCTCACATCAAGCACTTTTGTGTACATGATTTTCTGAGTGTGTGCTTGTGTAGTATCTAGTGTCAGTCTGCACTAAGAAAAAGTAGACGTAAACAAGAATAAAATAGCCTAAATTGGTGTTTTCATGGAGAGGACCAACAATATGCAAGCAGAGAAATCAAGAATCAAGATTTCAGGTGAAGACACATGCCTCGAAGACAATAAATGCTGGGGATGTGGCAGAGTGTGCCCAGGGTGGCAGAGAGGCCCTGCAAATGGGTGATCTACCAGGGAATGGCACTCTATCAAACTTCAAACTTTTTAATGATTATAACAATTTTAAATTTAAAGGCTAAAGATATGTACATATCCTCAAAAAGTCAAGTTTTTGCTTTCTATTGGAATCACAGTTTCGTTTCATAGTAGTGGAATGTTGGGTATAAGTCTGAAACTTTAAGTTTAGATCTGTCTACACATGTGTTCTCCATGTAGGATCATGCTGGTCAAAAATGCATAATTGTATGTATTTGTAAGACCCTCATATCAAAGTGCAGGAAAGTAGATGATTCACAGCATTTGATAACTTAATTTTCTAGGGCATTCATGTTCATAGTCTCCCTTTTGTGTAAAGAAGAAAATAAAACAACTTCCTTTAAAGAAGAGATAAAATGACTTCCTAGGGTATAAACTTGTTGGGTGGTTTTTGGATTTCAATAGAGAATATAGACTTATCTGCCAATGATTAGTTACTGTTAAAAATAAGGTAAGTGCCAGCTACTAGTCATTGATCATCTACTGTATTATGAATACTTATATGCACTTTGTGTATTTTATTTCATCTTTACAATTTTCTTGGGCAAAGATTCATTCATATCTCTATTTGTAATTGAGGAAAAAATGACTTGGAGGGTAAGCTGCTTCCCTCTGCTTGTATTTTCCAAACCCAGAAAAGTTTGCTCATCTCTGCCCTTCTTACTGCCCAGGGTACTGACCATTATTTACTGTTCCACCAAAGGCTTCCTTGGTGGCTTGTTTCTGGTTGGCTGGCTGGATTTGGCCAAAGGGTGTCCCCTGCAAGGGATCAGAAGGTGAGAGAAGAAAAGAGTCAGTGTATTAATTTCCTGCCAGAGTACTGTCAGCAGGTGGTCATACTGTAACTATCTTCTGCTGGCTGACACTTCTTCCAAGACTCCAGTTCACAACAGCCTCTAATTCTCTATTTCTTCTCCATTGCCCTAATCCAGAGGGGTAATAAAGGCTTCTTGCTCCTGCTCTTGAGTCCCTGAGTACCTCATTATTCCTTGTTGATTCCCTTCATTAGAGGAATGCCCATAACTCTCTTCATTAAAATAGCTTTAGAATCCCATCTGGATTGCCTTCTATTTTCTTTGAGGACCCTATGGACATAAAGAGATTACGTCCTTAAATGACACAATTAGTATATGTAAACCTAGGATTCCTAGGATTTCAAATTAGGATTGCCTAATTCTAAAACTCATGCTTTTTCTACTAAAATTAAGCTCTGTTCCCTATCCCTAAAATATTAAATAATACCTAAGTTATGGAACAGATAATGACTCACTCAAATTGACCACCTAAACTGAAGAAGTAATTTTTAACTGGCCAGGTTTTTAGAAATGTGCTTTATACAGATGCAGAATTAGAAGACCTGTATATGCTGCTGTAAAGTATGTGGCAAATTCTTTAGGCATGTTCTCAAAATCAAATTTATCCACAATTAGAAAACTCTCTCATGATAATGAGTGTTCAGTGTGGTGGTTTTGCTATAATTAATCCATATTGGATCTGTGATCATTGCAATGTAGTTTAAAAGATTTGGCTATTTAAGACTTTAAGTATTTTATAGTTATGTCTTATGATGATCACAATGGCTCTTTTCACTGTAGGCAATAATAAAAGATAATTGACCTTAGCTTTCATGCTTTGCTTTCAGCTGGGGGACAGGTCTCCTATCATGGTCAATTATCTCACAGTAATTCCAACAACAAAAGTGACTTTTGCTTAATTAAGCAATTTTCTAATCACCTTCCTGGACTGGAGACCGTAACATGGTACAGACTAATATGGCTGCCCCACACGGGTAATTCACACATAGTATAAACTATTTTCTGATATTGAACAATTTAGGCAAATGAATGTCATGAAGACAATTTCATACTGTAGACAATTGAAGAATGAATTAAGACATGCCTATCCCTGGGCCTCAGGCTTAGTGCAGAAAAGACAAACTGCTTTGTCTTTGCATATAAAATCCAGCTATCTCTTCCTCTCCCCAGGCTTGCTCATCTGAGCTGCTCAGAATTCCTGCAAAGTGCATGTTAAGAACACTACACCCCCATGTGGTGGCAAAAATATTTCTGGGAAGTCATGTATGTTCAGTAAGGACCTTTCTGTTACTTTATAAGGTTTCTAATTTCTCTAAACATGATATTTTTAGATAGTATTAAAGTTTAAAAAGTTTTATAGATGAGTAACAATAGCTTTAAAATTTTCTGTGTATAAAATTATTAAAATCCATTTGCTACTCCTTTCTTTGTTAAGTACTTATATCAACTACAGAAGAGATTTAACCTATGAATTACACAAACAACAGATACCTAAAGTGTATGTGTGTGTGTGTGTGTGTGTGTATTAGAATAGTTTATTATACCTTATTGGAGGTGCTAGAAAAATATGCTGGACTGTCAGTCAGAAGATATGGTTTCTAGACCTTGGATTTCTATTTGCCAGTACTGTGGTGCTCTTTGGACATCATTGTTAGTCTCATTATTTTTATGTGAGAAACAAAGGCATGAGTTCTGTCTTAATATGTAATTTCTAAAAACATCAAGTGTAATGTTTTATTAAATTATACTTTAAACCCTCTTAATTTTACCATGCACTTTCTAGTCTTAAATTGTATAACTAGCTAGTATAAAAATACTGAATTTTGAAACACTATCTTTAAAATTAGTTTCATATCTACACTGTGTATTTTACAAATATGATGAATACACGTACCTACAAACCTGTTTACAGTGAATATGTGCAAACAATGAAGAGAGTGATTGTGAAGCCAGTTGGTTTTTTTTCTAAAATGTCTAGAGCTATCTTTTATGTTGCTGTGAATCAATTTATGCAGGCAACTTTGTAAACTTTCAGTTTCCACTCAACCTAGGCTAAAGCCTGTTTATTGGCAGCAGTAATATATTCACCTCATCAGACTAGATGGCATGGTCTTGATTGACTCTCTATTTTATTCCCTACTTATCTTATAGAGATACTTTGACCTTGAGACATAATGTGTTAAAGAGTTCTTTTATAAAACATATACGAATGGAAAAGAACATCTAGCATTTATCTAGACACTGATTCTGTGATATTATTTATTACTGCTACAGTTTTAAAATAAAAAGAAAAATTAAAATAGAGACCAAATTTAGAAAGCACCAGATTGAAAAGAGGACAAAGAAAACTGTGGCTTGAATTTCCTGAAAACCTTTGGATTTAACACTTTATAGTGAAGTTTAACAGGTGAAATTGAGAAGGAAAAAAATACAAAGGAAAAGAATCTTTCCTCTGGATTTGGCTAATTGATAAGAGATTAAAAATAAAGACTTCTCCTAAAATACCTGCTCAACCACGGCCTTGATGCTCTTTACAGAGACTTTGAAGAAACAGAAGTGCAGCTTACAGGAGGTTCTTGAGAGCCTTGTGGGAACATGCTGCCCAACAATCCCTAGGAAAAGCTGCAGTTTCTAGGCCTCCACTTCACAGAATTCAGAAACAAGGGCAGAGAGAATTGATTTGCAACATGTTGTGGCCAGATTATTTCTTTTATGTCCTTTTTTGCTTGTTTGTTTTACTCTCCTGGATTATCCTGTAGAAAAGCCATTCAACTGAATTCATTCTGAATTTAGAAAACTCTATTTGATAGCACCATTTTTTATTCCAGTTCAATGAAGAAAGAAGACCTGCCCTGAGTCACCATGAGGTTTCTCAGTAACTAGGCTGGGAGTAAATTCAGGAGGTGCAAGTCTGACACTTTTGAGAATGTTTATTCTATTGATTCAACATATTTTATTGTGTGACATGCCTATATATGGGATTCTGCCAAGTGACTGAAGAACAAAACTTTTGAGCCAATGACAATTTTCCTTTTCTTGTGGAGTTTCACAGTAGTAGAGGAGGTAGACAATCAACTAATCACATTTCAAATGTAATATATATTATCTAACATATAACACATATCTATAATAATACACTTGCAACAAATATGCATTAATAGTAGAAGGAAATATTACATATGTATACATACATATGTACAAATATATTATATAATGCATCCAAAGAGAAGTAATGTAAATGAGAGTAAATGCCACCAAATATATGAAAATATATGGAGAAAAACCAGAGCCATATGCATGCTTGTTATTACCTTGATTGATATTATCAAGTCACAATGAAAGAGACACTTCTGAAAGTGGGTACATACTTACTTATGCATATACTTACTCAATAAGTAGCTTTTGATCATTTTTTATTCCAAGTAATATGCTGGATGTTGACTACAGATTATTGGTTGAATAGAGTTTCTCCTCCTTCTCCTCCTCCTCCTTATTCTCCTCTTAATCTCTGAATCACTGAGAAGTGTGATGAAGGAAGATCTAATTGTTTCTGGTCACTTATTTTAGTCCTCATTGCCCGGCTACCTCATCTAGGTGACCTGAGTTTAGTTGTCTTGTGGAGCTAAATGTAGTTTCTCCCTTCTTTATATTCCCACAGAATTTTGATTGAACCTCTATTACTGGATGTTCTTATGATCAAGAGCCTCCACATGTTCATGATATTCCTAAGAGCTGGATATTCCTAAGATAGGAATTGAAGTCATAAAAATAAATTAGGCATATTTCCTTTACTCAAGCAACTCAGAATACTATAGAGGAAATAGAAATACAGGTACATAATTACGTTGCTGGAGAGAGGTGCTAGAGCTACGTCTTGGGTAAAGAGGTAGGGCAGAGGAAATGAGCATTTCTTCCCCATGGCAAAAATGCAGTAAAAAGGAGTTCAGAAAACTTTGTAGATGAGCAAGGGGAGTTTACAAAAAAGGATTAGAGAAGGAAAGTCTTCGGTATAGAAGAAATAGTATATTCAAAGGGACAGAGAGAAAGGAATACTGAACAAATAATCCGATTTGGCTAGAATAGGAAACAAGTTAAAGAAGACATTCAAACCATGGGAATCAGAAACATCCCCAAGAGGGAGTAAGTAGAGAAAAAGGAAATGATCTGCACTGCTGCAGAAGCAAAGGGAAGTCAAGGAACCCCCTGGAGGAAAACTTCCCAGGGAGGCTTTCTGAGAGGGGCTCTAACAAAGGGACTGGGCTTTGCCCCAGGGATGCCCAGGCATCCCATTTGAGGCCTTGTATGAGAAATCATTGTTTCTCCCATGTTGGTTTCTTGAATCTCATTAGTGAACATCCCAGTGTTCAACATTCTAATTAGATTGGTTCAAGTTCCTAGTTAAGAGATCTGTATTATAAAAGAAAACATTTCTTCCCCACCAAAGCCATTACTCTTCAAAAGCCAGAGCAGTGCCAAGACTTACTTCAGAGACATTTCCTGGTCCCCAGGGCCCTAATTAAAGGAAGGTCTGAACAAAGAGGAGAGCTTTGCCTATCTTCCTGAACACAGGGAGGTGGTGTCCCAGAGAGATTTTCAATGCTGGTTAACTCTGTGGCTGCAGTGTCTTTTGAGGATCATTACAATTCTGCCTCCTTGCTGCTGCAGTGGAGATATTCAGTTGAGGCTGCCTGGATCAGGCTGGGTGCCTCAGAGATGTCTCAGTGACAGGGGCTTCATTCAGATCCCACATGAAGAGGGTCTAACAATGGAGTTGATGTTTTATCTGGGAAGTTGGTGTGTGCATGACTGAATGGAAGGCAGAACAGAGCAATGGCAGCTCAGTGCTCTATCTCAGAAGCTTGAGAAAGAAACCCTCAGTCATCCTGTAGTTGCTAATAGTCCTTTCTAGCTATATTTAGTAAATTTTGGAATGTCTAAGCTTGGAATTAAGTATTTTATGACTCTCAGAATTTCTAATTTCCATGTAAACAGTCAAAGGTGAGCTACATATGTCAGTGGTTTATTGCTTTTAGTGTTGTCAGGATAAATTAAATATCTTTTTATGAGTGCTTAGTGTGAGAAAGTTTATTATTATCATTTTTCAGGTACAAAATTGAAGGCTTAGAGTAGTTACAGGTTATATCATTTGTCCCACAGGTAACTAACTGGTAGAATTGGGATAAAAAACTCAGGTTCTTATAAAATTAATAACGTTATGTAAAATTTGAATCATAAGTTCAGCATAAGTTATGGTGACAGTGTATTTTATAATTAAAAAAAGAGCATTTCCTGGTTTTGTCAACTGAAAAAACTAGAAACAATAGTAACTGAGCAGCTTTGAACATCCCCATTGCCTTATATATGATTTCTAATATTTCCAAGTAAAAGGAGCTCAGGGTTTCTTGAAAAAAAATCTATTTTCAAGAAAAAGGCTGATTTTATGTCTAAGATAGGAAAAATACATGTTGAACCTAGAGTATCTTGTTATGTGTGTAAGCAAGTACCCTATCTACCCAGTGTCAAGTGTTAAAAGGATTCAAAAGCCCATTTGGTTCTACTGGCCAAACAAGGTGATACGGGCATCAATAAGAATAACAATAACAAATTAAAACACAACAAATAGATTCAAATCCAGTATTTCAGAATTTTATTTAAAAACCACCTCACTATTACTTCGAAGAATGCTAAGGAATCTATTCATTATTTTGAAAACTAATAAGGAGAAAGAATAAAACATGTTTTTCCCTGTTTGTTCAATATAAATTGAAATTTAAAGTACTAAAATTGTTGAGATTTCTCTTTATAGCATTCTTCCCCCTAGTAAATTAGGAAGACATGAAAAATTATGGACTTTTTAAATGAGCAGACCTAGAAAATATTGCCAATGACAAAAACATCATAAAAAGAGAAATAATTAGACATCATGTGACTTTTGATGGAGGTACAACTCACAACCCATGAAGGGATCATGTCTAAAACACAGAGCCTGTGTCTCTAGAGTCAGCTCCCATTTCATGACAGATACAGGGAACAATAGCATGAAATAATACAACCAGAAAAACCCAGAAGCACTAAAAGTCAGAAGGACTAAAAAATCAGAAGCACTAGAGGACAATGTACTTTTTTTTTTTTTTAACTAATATATTACAAGAAGGGAGATGAGGGACGGGAGGAGATGTACCTGTAAGAGGGAGTGTGATTTGGTATTCTGAATCCACAGTCAGTGTTCTTAATCCTTAACCTCCATAATATTAATATACATTTTTTCAAGTGTTATCAGAAAACAAAAGCATTGCAAGAGTTTATGATCTATGGTACAAAACACCCCTTGCTCCCCGTTTCCTTTAGTCAGACTTCATATCTAAGCAGAGGGTATGTGGTGGGGGCTTATACATGTTTATTGAATTAAATCATAAATGAACATGTGAAGCACATAGAAACAGATAATTACTTGATATTTTGAACATTCATGGAGGGAAAAAGTTGATAAAGAAAACAGAAGCCTTTAATTTTGGCTCAAGGATGGTTGAGGCTAGCCGCTTAGGTTCTCCAAGTTCTAGTAGAAACAGTGATTATTACCTTATAGAGATTCTGAGAGGCTCCAGCGAGATACTGTATGTGGCTACCTAAAGGTGAAATGCTCTGTCAGTGTATGATATTCTTATTGATTAGTGCACAATTTAAAGGCCATGAGAACTCAGAGAGACAACTATTCTCAGGTTCAGAAGTTTGGAAGATTTAATGAATGAGAAAGTACACAAGTTGAACCTTGGAGAATATGCAATGCCTAGTCTCACAGAAAGCACACTGCAGAGGAAGAGCACAGAGAGAGCAGGGATTTAGAGCAGGAATAAGTTTAGTGTTTAAGGCACAGTGTCATGGAGCCGACAATATCAGAGCAGGAAGGGATATCAGAAATTGTCTAGCCTGACCATTGCATTTAAAAGTTGAGAAAACTAAGGCCCTGATAGAATAAGTGTCTTGCCCAAGATGACAACAGCTGGTAAGTGCCTGAGACAAGGACTCCAGGCATTGCTTTTCTTCCTCCTATCAAAGCACTCACTTAGTGGTAAGATTTGGCTGACCAGAGCTGAGGAGGTAGGATTAGTTGAGCAGGATAAGATAATTTGATTTAGAGAAAGAAAAGTCTTTGGCTTTAGGTTTTAGATGTGATCTCTTGTGCAATTGTGAGTCTTCATAAAAAAAATTTTTAAAGTAGAATTATAGGAAGAATCAAGGGGTTGAGAATAGTGTGTTTCATACACAGGAAGGAACTGTAGAATGTCATGCAGGTCCTCAGGTGTGGGGGTGAGGACGGACCCAGAGGTATGCTGATACTCAGGGGCAGGGCGGAGAAAAAGGGGGGAAAATCTGAGGGGAAAATCAAAAGCCATTGATGACAGGTCTGAAATAATCCTATAGGACTACATAGGATTGTGAGTAGGTTTATATATTATAGAAATTTCCATAGACAAAGTATAGAAGATACTATTATATAGCCATCCCTATTCCACTTCTACATTTAATAGATATTAAAAAAACACAGGGTGACATGGACAGCAAGTGACAGTCAAAATTCAAGTCTACTGCCATTTCTACCAATAGGGTTTCTTAACCTGGGATTCATGGATCCTCAAGGAGTGGATGACTGAGTCTTGATTATTCTCTAAGCCCTATGGATATATGTGCATTGTTTGAATTGTTCATTTAAGTGTGTTTGTGGAGGAATTAGTGGGAGAATTTAGAGGGGAGTTGTGGGGAGTCAGTTCATAACTTCTAATAGATCTTCAAAGTCAACTTTGACTCCCAAAGGTTAAGAACGTAAAAATGTATGGTGATAGCTTAAAACAATATCATTTGGAATAAGTATTGTTATATATTTCTCCTCGCAACGGTATTTTCCTTTCCTTCTTAATCCACCTCAAACAATATCTAGGAATGGGAGATAACTTACATATCCTGAACCACATGTAAGTGTCAGTGACCCCTGGAGCTCTGCCGGTATCTATGGAAGTGTTCCTAGTCTTGACTGGTAGGAGACATGCTGATATCCACATGTGAAGATTGTGACTGGTGGTGATATTCCCAGCATCTTGTTTTGACATGGTTAGAGCCAGAAGACTTGACTCATTCTTATTTCTATTTTTACTTCACTATGTCCCCTGCATCCTGGGTCTGCTCTCCATCCAGCCTCTAGCTTAGACATTATCCTCTGCCCTGTGTTCAACATAGAAGCTGTGTGGATAGGCATGGAGGCTCTCAGCTGCTGCATATTGTCCTATATAGAGGGTGTGGAAATATTCGGTTTCTTTAAATGACACATTTCTACAAAGTATGATTCTCAGGTGACATCTCTCATTCACTCGAAACCTAAATGCTCCTTGAAACCACTGTTGTCTCATTTATAGTTACTCCAGTTGGCACAGGACCTGATTTGTAAAACAGAAACTATGGTAGTAATAGTTAAGTAAGATAATGCTTATAAACGTCTTAGAATTCTTCCTGGAATTTAAGGCATTGTTGTTGTTATTATTTTACTTTTATTTTTATGTGGTAGGTCTTTTTCCTTTTAGTATTTCCAATATCTAGCACAAAGTTGGGACATAATAGAAACTTAGTAAATATTTGATTAATCATTTTAGAGAGCAGTTCCTATGTGGTACTAAGATAACAGCAGCAAACAATCTTAACTAATGTATGAGATTACCTATAGCTAGTCCAGTAAACATATGATTTTGGTATCTCAAAACATATAAATATCTGTATTGCCAAGAATATTCTTGAATAGTATATAATGTCTGAAGAAACTAGTTCACATTTCTGAATATGTTTGTCAAAAGGTATTTGCTTTCCATATGCTGCTGATTTAGGTTCAAAAGACACGCTGTTTTGTATTTTTAAATGCTGTACTACATCTAATTTGGTAGTTCCAAACTTAGATTGAAAATACTTAGAAAGCGCACACATTAGGCTGTGATGAACTCTAACTTGGCAGTCAATGAAGTGTTGTCTTTTTTATTTTTTCTTCCTTTTTACAATCATGAAGCAATGCACTTCACAATTCATAGCCAATCCTTATTATACAACTAGTTCCTTCCTTGTAGCTTCATGGCAAGTTCCAAACAATTGAGCAGTTGCCATCTAGTGGGAAAAAACTGTAATGACAGAAAGAAAGCCAAATACAAAATTAAGTCAGTAAGATAGGAACAGTGATATGTATGCCTAGAAGAAGGAACTTATCAGATCTATTCATGAGTTTTGTGATAGTGATGTTATTTGATTCTAAATAAGTATGTTGGAGCTTTAGAAAAAAATATCTCAAAATTTGAATTTTTGTATTAAAGCAAAAGAATTAAAACCACAATGAGATGCTTCTGCTGACCTATTAGAATGACTCAACAACAACAACAACAACAACAAACAATAATACCAAACATTGATGAGGATATGAAGTAAGCAGAAGTTATACACACACTTCTGATGGAATGCAAGTGACCCAACCACTCTGGAAAAAGGTTTGGCAGTTTCTTATATAGTTAAACTTTGCCATAAACCCAGCAATCATGTTTCTAGGCATTTATTTAAGAAAATGAAAAATATGTTTTCAAACAATATGTGTACACAAATGTTCATGGAAGCTTTATCTATAGTCATCAATAGTCAATCAATAGTCATCAACAGTCATCAATAGTCAACCAAATATCCATCAGGTAATTAATGGATAAACTGTGGTAAATCTACACAATGAAATACTTGTCTGTGATATGAACAAGTTAATCCTCAATATACATGACACAGATGACTCTCAAATGTATTAGATTAACTGGTAGACATCAGACTACATATTGTATGATTCCTTTGTATGACATTACAGAAATGGGAAAACTTTAGGGATAGAAATGAGATCAGTGAATAACAGGATCTGGGGGAATTGAAGAAGAGAATGGATCACAGATATGAGAAAATTTGGGGATGAGGAAAATGGTCTCTAATTGAATGATGCAGTGGTTACATGATTTTAAAAGTTTGTCAAAATATTTTTGTTACACCTAAGAAGGTATTCCTCAATAAACAAAAAGAGCAATAAAATACTTGAAAATAATGGATTAAACAACCATGCAGATTTGATTCCTAATTGATGAAAAATGTGAGAAGGGCTATCAGTTATCATGTGATATATGATCATAAACTCAGCAATAAGAGTTTCAGACAAACAGAAGATAAAGAGCTCTTCAGAGTCATGCTGCAGAAATTTAAGACTGCCTCATCTCATTTCTAATAATTCTAAGAAGGATTTTAAAAAGTTTCATCTATTTCTATTCTGGCCTAGTGTTTATAGATAAGTCTACTTTTTATCTCTGAGCTTCTTTTACTTCCTCTATACCAATATTCTGTCAACCATTGTGTTGGATAAGCAACATATACCAGTGAATAATATTTTAATTATTTTATTCTACAAAGTCTTTTTAATATTACTACACAGTCTTATTAGGCAGGACAAGCAGTTTTACTGGGATCCTATACCATCAAATAAGTGAAACTGTTTTAAAAGTCCACTTCTTTAATTCTAAAACTCTCCATTGCTTTTATATTTAATGGACTATGTGGAGTTAAATTGTTTTACGACGAGGTTGTTGGCATTTCTAAATGCCTCAGAAATAAGGACAAATACTGCAAACGTCATAAGCTACAGGATAATGTGATGAATCAGACTGCAATAGCCACAGATGAGCAATGGTGACATCTTGGTGTGGGATGGGTATAGTCTGTGTGTGTGCATTTTCTTTGTGTGCAACTTTATTCATATTTACAAATACATGTACATTGAAGTTTTTAAGGTGAGAAAAATCTATACTCTTGTTTCACTGTGAAAGAGGATTGATAATATGGGTTACTTTGCCCAGAATAACATTGTTGAGAAGTGACAGAACTTGAGACCCAGAGTGACTGCTCCTTCTCAGTGCTCATTCCACACCCCACACCCAGCATCTTCTTCATGATGTAGGCCCAGGTTTTTCCTGCACTGATAGCCCCTGATAATACATATAGAAGATTGCCTGTCATAGAAGAACCAGACTTTGGGGGAAGACCAAGAGGAGAGGGAATCATGTTTATAAATACCCCTCATATGCCAATTGGGGAACAAATTTCTTCCGGTATTGTAATCCTGTCATGTAGGAATATAAGCTAACTACTCTGGGAATCAGCATATAGCTGTTATGAAAATGACACTCTGCTTCTCCAAACATCTCTTCCAAGAACAGTCTTTTGCGCAGGCTACCTCTGTCTAGTGTATTATTCACCTAAATCTTCCTAATAGAAGCAAGCGTCCTACACTTGTAGGTAAATTTTTTAAAAAGTTGGCAGGAAGCAGGTGCTGGGTTAGGCAAGAATCTCATTAATCTAAATTTCAGTTTTAAAATGGAAAGTAAAGCCTTTATTATCTGTAACAGACCTTTTTTTTTAAAGACCCCATGTTTGCAATCACATTTTGAACATTTACTATGTGATGAGCATCTTCTTTTATTTAATTCACACAATAAACCTCTATGCTTTGTGTAGTTCCGATATATAGATGAAGAAATGGAAGGTTCAAATATGTTAGATAACGTGCTCCAAGCCATAGAGCTAGTAATTCATGGAATAATGGTTTGCTTCTGAATCTAACTCTCAAGATTTTGCCCTATCTAATTGGAATTTTTAGTAGCTAATAATTTCATTCTCCCTTGAATGACCTTTTATGACCAATCTAATTCTAGTATTCCAGTTTAAGATACATTAAACTTGCATATGTGAAAAAGATTAATCTATAATGAGCATCTACTATATGTAAGGCTAAATGTTTTACAATATAATATTATATTTAAAACTCACACAGGCTTTGAAGTGTAAGTACCATTACTATTATTTTAAATAAGAAACTGACACTGAAAATGGTTTGATGATTTCCCCAAGGTTCCTAACCAACCAGATCATGTTGCAGCTGAGATTCAGTCCCAGATTTATGGAATTCTAAAGCCCATGCTTTACATAGTGGATACACATGGCCTTTGGAATCCAAAAGGTCTAATTTTGAATCCCAGTTGTTCCCCAAAGTCAACCATCATTACTTTTTATTTTTAATTTGTCCTATCATTATTTATTAAGCTGCCTATTTCCCATGCTAGACTGTAAACATCTTGAAGGGATAGGCTATTTCTATTTAACTTTCTATTCTTTCCCTTTCTCCTCCTCAGTAATTAACCCTAAACAATTAAGAGTGCCTACCTTGTAGGAATTTGATAAAATGATTGATTGTAGAGGGTAAGTGTTGAATAACTGAATAATTTAAAACTGGATGATGGCCTGAGCAGGTGAGCTAATTAATTCACCCAGATATTCAATCCACAGTTATTTACTGATGACCTATTATGTACTCCATTCTATGCTTGGTGCTGAGCTGATAATATGTTGGTACACAACAATGTGGTATCCCAAGAAGCATCCATTTTTGTAACCTGTGCCAGATCAATTGCTGACAATTTTGAGTATCATAAGTTCTTGGCTTATGATGATGTGCAAGAAAAAATAAAGGCATGATTACTATACTCATGTAAATTTCAAATAAATATAAAATTATTACAGAGAGGAAAAAAAGATACATAGTGCGAATCAGTAGATATTAAGATCATCTGATCTAATCTAGATTAGAAAAAATCTATGACAACAACCAGGAAGAGAAAAATCCAAAAAGTGCCTCCATCATACAAAATCACTTTTCACCTGTGAAGGTTCAAATGATACTACTGTTTTATGATAATCAACCATTCCCTATAAGTAGTACTATTCAATTATTCATCTCCACAGTATTCTTGCATCCTACGATTGGTGTGTCAATATAAGTTAGATGATGCTCAAGGTTTCTTCAGAAGGAGTATTGTACTTCATTAAGTGTCTACTGAAGTGAGCAGTGTTATGGGAATAATCATTAATGTCCTTTTAAAGAATGGTCAAATTACTTTATGAATGAATTCTGTCATTTTGGTCAAAAGCTCAGATAAAAGTTCATCCAAAAAAGGTGACACTTTTGCTATAATAGAATAAACTTATTTCACTAGTGAGAAAAAGCAGAAAATGATAGAAATTTTCTTAGCTGCTATGATAAAGCAACTTTACAACCAGAATGGGATGCCCTAGAAGACCAAACACCTGATTTATATGAGTTATTTTTATCTTTTTCTTTTGAATTTTTACTAGAAGGATAAAGAGTGAATGGGCTATGTAGCTAAAAGGCTAGCTAAGTATGGCAAAAAAATTTAAATACATTACTGAGATAATAGCAAGACAGTGCTGTTGTCTGACTCAAATATGTCTGATATTTTCCTCATAGACCTTAAAATTACTCAAAAGATCTTGAAAAGTTAGGATTTTCAGTTCCTTTCTGAGAGGACATGGCCCAGTCTTTGGAGAAGGCAATGGTGAGAAGAGGGGAAACCATTTGCTTGTGAAGTGCTTTGAAAGTCTGGATCAGTTATGCCCTTACCCAGGAGATTTTGCTTACCCTGCTACAAATGGAGAATGTCCCTTATGGTAGTTTTTCCTTGCACTCAGTCTGCTAAGAAAAAAAGAGTTGGGATTTTGCAGGTAGGTGTTCCATTCATGTGTAGGAAGAGAAACTGTGCAATTCAATTTAATAAGCATTTACAGAACATACATAAGTAAAAATTATAGTCTGTTCTGGGCACTATGGAGGATTCAAAGACTCAAAGGGCAAGTTTGTTGCTCATTCAATGCCTACAATCCTATAAGTACTCAATATGAATTCAGTTTTAATTATACCATAGATAATATATGATAAAAACTCTGAAAGATTCAAAATACCATGAAAGTTGAGAAAGAACAAGATCACTCCCTCCCTGATAGCGGAAGAACAAATATAGCCATCTTCTCATTCCATCTCTTGGAGCATTTTTGTTTTCCCCAGCACCTTCTGGATCAAGTCTAAGTTGCTTAGCATTATGCACATGATCCTCCATAAACTGACACTGCCTTCTTTTCCACTTTAGTTTTTAGATGCCAGTAATAGTGAATTGCTTTTAACACCTTCTTCTGCACTTGCTGTTCATCAATCCCAGAGTTCCAGACTAAGCACAGTGGCTAGCACATAGCAAAAAATAATTTTGGATAAATTAATGAATATTCATATCATTGTGTTTCCTGACTTCATGCCTTTATATATGCTGTTCAACTTGTGTGGAAGACTGTGCTTTATCTAACACCTCTGAACTCATGCTTCAAAGCTTACCTGCTTGAACACTTAAGCTCAGTTTCCTTGTCTTTAAATGGGGCTACTAATACTATTTATGCAATAGGATTGTTGTAAGGATTAATTATTTTAAAGTGCTTACAATAGTACTTGGTACAGGATGAGTACTATGTAAATGTTAACTCTTACAGTGGTTGTCCCCTAAAAATTGATGGGAACTATTGCAGAACAACTGTATGAAGGAGGGAGAGTCACTCGAGTCTTTGTACAAGTGAAAAGACTAGGTAGGGTTTTGGCAAGGAGAGTTGGAGGTAAGCTATGCAGGAAAGTCAATACAGGGGAAGGTTGAATCAAGTAAGGTATAACACTAGGACATTTATCCTCCCTTCCCTCCACCCTTCGCACACCCTCAACAGAGAGCAAGTGCTAGAAAATGTTTTGGAAACCATTCCTTCTGCAAGTCTAATTTCTTTCTATTTTATTGTCTCTCAATATCTCCTGTGGGAGCCAATAAACTGGTGAAATCAAAAGAAATTGCAGGTTTGTAATGTTGAATGGAAAGGGCACAAATTGCAAGCTCTCCAGGTAGACTCTCCACTAATCATAAGCCAGGAAAATTTTATAATAAATGCATCTAAGTTGATAACTGTAAAAAATATGGAAGAAGATGCAAAACCTCCCTGGGCTTATTGCTAATATAGTCCCCGACCCCATCAAATACCATAATTCCTCAAATTCTGTAAGAGATTTCGAAGAAGGTAACTGATACAAATATAGCTCACAATATATATGTGAAGCAGATTTTCTATATTAGGTAATACTCCTACACTGACTTCCACTGTAAAATTGACGACATTTTAAAACATCATTCTAAAATCCTCAAGTCAGTAGAATGACTGTTATATCCTTGACACACATTTGAATGCTTATCTAACCCTTCTCCTGAGAGAGGATTCAATTGAGAGGTATGGGTGAATGGGAGAGAGGATATTTCCTGTTTATGTAGCCTCAGGTGGGGAGTGGGAGAAATGGTGTCTTGGAAGAGATGCTGAGGACAAAGCCAGAATTTTATTAAGTCGAAACCAGACTGTCTATCAGAGTGGATGGACAGAGAATATGATTGAGGTACTATGGATCCAAATAGGACAACAGATGAAGAAAATAGCAATACCAAGAGCGAGAAGCAAATAAATAGGTTGATTTAACTGCAGACATGGAATGCAAATATCAGTAAGGGTTTGTGATATACTCCCAGCTTTATTAGCACGAAGATGCTAGGTTTGTTTAGAGGAATAGGAATAGACAGTCCCCGTTAGGGTGAGAAAGTGAAACACTATCACTTCCATTAAGGAGCTCCTAATCATGAAAACAAAATAGTTATAATACTGTGTGGCTTATTAAATTTTCTGTACTTTTCAAAATTTTATCGAGGTCCTATATTAGAGCAGGCAGTTTGCTAGTGTGGGGATTGTCAGTGAATAGATGGTAATGTCCTTGTTTCCTAAAGGTTATATAGGAGTTATTTGGATAATGGGGTGATAGAGTAGGGTCAAATCACGACAAGGACAGAATATTCATGGTAGAATAAATAGTGTATCTATAGTTGGGCAAGAAAGAATTTATTATAAAATATTTTCCTCACACATTGGTCATTAAATTTAGCATTTTCTTCAGGAAATTTTCTATGCAAGTTGGGTCTCGGTCAGATTTTTTTTCCCTACCTACTCCCATAGGATCCTACTTCTCCCATTATATTATGTTTTATTACAGTTGTTCACTTGCTGCAAGATGCCATGATGCACACCTGTAATCCCAGTGACTCTGGAGACTGAGGCAGAGGCACAGTTCAAAACCAGCCTAGTCAACATAGTAAAACCCTGTCTCAAAATAAAGAATTAAGAAGAGCTGGGATATAGCTCAGTGCTCAGTAAACCACTTGTCAGTAGACCAGTACCCACCACCAAAAGAAACCTGCCCACTTGCTGTCAGATTTCCCACTGTGAATAATCCATTGGCAGGAACAAATTAACAAATCCCATCTCTGTTATATCTCAAATGCCTAGCTCTCTGACTGGTATATAGACATTCAATAAATATTTGTTAAATGAATAGACGAATAATAAACTGAACAGGCATAGAACCTCAAATAGGAAATTTCTTTTGTCATTTAGTACCAGGGTATTGGAAAGGAAATAGAAGGGAGGAAAAAAAAGGAAATTCTTGCATCTGTTTATTATAGTCAAATTTTTAAAACAAAGCAAGAATCTATCAATATTAATTCAATATTAATCAATCTATCAATATTAATATCTATCAATATTAATCAATATTAATTCATATGAGCAGTTTCTTGCCTTTGTCCCTACCCCCCTGACACATGTACCCACTTCTTACTTATATTATCTTCTGAAGCTACTTTAAATCCTCCTGTGAAAAATATATAAGAAAGATCATAATAAATTCAATATTCAACAATTACATGAATTCCATACATTGTATTTAATTTAATTAAGTAATTAAATAAATGTTTATTAAACATTGTTTAAGGCCTTATTCAAAGTACCATGGAGATAAGAGGAAATATAAGAAAGATTAAGACCTCAACAAGCACATACTTTTTTTGAGACATTATTTGGAGACTTGAAACTGTAATAACAATATTTAAATTATATCTTGAGCAACTGATTTCATTTTGGTTTTCTGCCTAAAGTAGAATTTTGATCATGCTGGAAGTCTCATCTTGTTTTCAAATGTGATGTTTCTGTAAATGAAAATGAGTGATAAAATATTTAGGTGTATTATTTGTTCAAAGTAACAAAACCCAACTTTTTGCTTAGATCAAACTAAAAGACATGTATTACATAAATATAGATGTAAATGATGGAACTCAAGGATAGAACGATCCTCAGAAAAGAATTGGGGAATGAAATATATGTATATACCAAATATGAAATATATATATACACACACACACATACATATACATGTTATACACACACATGCACACATATTTAGGAAATCAACCAGGAAAAAATTCATTGCCTTGATTTCAAAATCCTGAGAGACAGAATCTGACTAGCTTGGTTCAGAGATGGACTGAGTTTGAATTCTATTAGAAGCAAAACCTAAGACAGTGATATAAATACAAACAGGTTTTAAGGGAAGGTGCAAGACACACCAGTAGGGACATGGGTAAATGTAACAGGGAAGAGAGGGCAGACAATAAAAAATGTATTATCAAGCCAGTTCTAACTGTGTCTAACTAAGAAACCAAAAAACACTGAGATGTTATCCTACCCAAGGGGCAAAGGACCAACTATACATTAACTGTTGTCAGTTATTGGTTGATAAGGAGTGATGTGCACTTAAGAGAGTAGTCTTCTTCAACTTTGGACAAAATCCTCAGGCAAAGAGATGCTGAGACTAGCAGTTAGATGTTGGTGGTATACAACTTGCTCTTACCACTTGAATATGTACCAGAAACATCTAACTGCCAGCTGAGAATTATAGCCTCTGGTATTAAACACACAATTCTTGTTTGTTGTCAATTTGTCAACAAACACTTATTGAAGTCCATATCCTTAGTCATGGGTGTAGGACTGTGGAGAAAAACAAGTTATCATCCCTGCAACTCATGTTATCACAAAAGAGGCAGGCAAAAAAAATAATTTCAATACAGAATAAAAGGTATAGTGGTGGAGGTATATACAAAATGTTATGGGAATGTTGCCAACTCACTGTGAAAAATGGGTGCACATCACATGCCAATTAGAAGCACAGATTAAATAGTTGATTGTGTCTGAAACACTTGTTTACAGGATGTTTTTCTCCCCCCTAAGGAAAAGCAAACTTGAGACTGTTAGTAACCATGTACCAGGTGGTAATGATGCCAACTTATTAAGTGGTTTGTGGAGACTTTTTCTTCTCTTTGCCCTTTCCTTAGGATGAATCTTCAAAAGTTCAGAATCCTGGCCAATCCATTAGAAGAAGCAGGAGTCTGAAACTGAGGCTTTATCAAAACTGGTAGTCAGTTTGTATGGCAGCTGGGATACAGACAGTGAGAATAATGTTTATTTAGAGATTTATTATCTAGAGAATGAAAACCCAGGAACAGGATAGTAAAGTCTTCCTGTTTTTCCTGTTTCCTACAAGCATGAATGAACTTTTTAGCCACTATAGATCTAATTGATGAGATGCCCAGGATTCTAAACTGAAACATGCTTTATAAAATGATGCTGTATCTTTTCCCCCACATCCTCACCAACATTTATTGTTCTGTGTTCTTGATAGTTGCCATTCAGACTGGAATGAGATGGTATCTCAGTGTAGTTTTCATTTTCATTTCTCTAATTACTAGAGAAGTTGAACATTTTTTCATATATTTGTTGACCAATCATATTTCATCCATTCTGTGAAGTGCTGTTCAATTCCTTTGCCCATTTATTAATTGCATTTTTTTGAGTTCTTTATATCCTAGAGATTAATGCTCTATCTGAGGTGCAGGTGGCAAAGATTTTCTCCCATTCTATAGGCTCTCTCTTCATGTTCTTGAGTGTTTCTGTGCTATGAAGAAGATTTTTAGTTTGATACCATCCCATTTATTGATTCTCGATTTTACACTCATACATTGCTGGTGAGAATGCAAACAGGTGCAACCACTCTGGAAATCAGTCTGGGGATTCCTCAGAACACTTGAAATGGAATAAGCATTTGACCCAATTATCCCACTCCTAGGTATATACCCAAAGGACTTCAAATCAGCATACATTAGTGATGCAGTCACATCAATGTTTATCGTGGCTCAATTCACAATAGCTAAACTATGGAACCAACCTAGGTGCCCTTCAGCAGATGAATGAATAAAGAAAACGTGGTATATGTATACAATGGAATATTAGTCAGAAAGAAAAATGAAATTATAGCATTTGCTAGTAAATGGATGGAACTGGAGACTATCATGCTGAGGGAAATAAGCCAATCCCAAAACACCAAAGGTTGAATATTCTCTGATATGCAGATGCTAACACACAATAAGAGGAAGGGAGGGAAGAATAAAAGTTCATTGGATTAGATAAAGGGGAAGGAAGGGGACATGGGAATAGGAAAAATGGTGGAATGAATTGGGCATAATTGTCCTATGGTCATATATGAAAACACAACCAGTATAACTCCACATCATGTGACAACCACAAGTATTAGAAGTTATATTCCATGTATTTGTAATACATCAAAATATACTCTACTGTCATGTATATCTAAAAATAATAATTTTTTTAAAAATATATAAATAAAATATTAGGTCAGACAAAAAAAAAAAAAAAAAAAAAAAAAAAAAAATAAAATAAAATGATGCTGTAGAAGTGGAAATTATTATTATTATTATCATAATTATTTGGGGGGCAAGGGGGATTGACTTCAGGGGCACTCAACCACTGAGCCACATTCCCAGCCCTATTTTGTATTTTATTTAGAGACAGGGTCTCACTGAGTTGCTTAGCACCTCGCTGTTGCTGAAGCTGGCTTTGAACTCACAATCCTCCTGCCTCAACCTCTGGAGCCCCTGGAAATATTTAGAATAAACAAAACCAATGATTTTTATTTCATTTAAACAATGCATTGTATCATAAATTTACTGTACTCGAGTATTTTAAATAGAAAAAAAATGCCTATTAAAAGTATAATTCCACAGACACTCTACATAGTTGCTACAACGTAAGTTTTGGAAAGTATTCAGAAAATTTACCTGGATCCATATGTGTAGATTTTTTTTCCAAAGGATAATTTTTGTCTCAACTAAACTTACCAGATTTAAAAATTATTACTACTTTCTAGCATCTTAAGGAGAAATGGTCGTATTACAACAGGGAGAATGTCATTCATCATTATTCCTGCTTCTCTTTTTAAAAATGTATGTTTTTACTGTTGGCATTTTTGTTCTTGTGAAAAAAATTATTTTATTGTGAAAAAGCATGGTGGTCCATGATTCCCAATAATTGTATCCAAAACATTTGCTTTCAGAATCAGTTGACTGAGCTTCTAGCATGGTTTGAGATGGATTATCCATAAATTCTCAGATCTTCTAATGAAATGTTACCAAGCAGAAAAAATATAGTACTATGATGTTATTTTAACAATTGTGATATGATTTACAAACACTTGTAGTTCTGATCAATATCTCACATAAGCTATGTTACTCAACCCACCCAGATCACATTGGCCTGTTTTTTGCAGGCTTAATATCCTTCAGGGCATTGCATTCGTTGCACTTACTTGGTATCTTTCTTCTTCTTTAACCTAAAAGTTTTGCAAAGTCAGAGGTCATGTCAGTCTTACTAATTTCCCTATCTTTAGGCACTGGGCTGGCATTGGGAAACAGTGGTTACTTAAATTTAAAGTTATAAATAAATAATTAATTAATCGGCTAATCCATTTTATAGAAAAGCAGGTTTTGGAGGTTTTGCCACTTAGTAAAACTACCTGATCTTGTATAAGATGACCCCCAGTATCTCACTGATAGAAGGTGAATATGTTCTCCCCTTGATTCATAGAATTTATGTAAATTAATTTGAATCAGAATATGAAAATATGTTGTAAACTGAACAGCATCACATAGTATTATTATTTGTGGATTTAAAAAAGAATAACAGAATTTTGAATCCTTGAAAGGGCCTAAGGGAGAAGTCTATAGGGAAGAAAACAGAATGGATCAATATCAGAAGACAGTGTTCAGGAGAGTAAAACAGTCAAAAAATACAGGAATCAGTTCAACAAACTGTTTTTGAGTACTTGCCACATGCTTTCACTTGATGTACTCTTAGTTATCATGATAGTTTGATAATATAGGATCATTGTCCTCATTCTGCAAACAACATAACTAAGGATAAGTAGCTTGCCTTGGGTCTTATTTAAATATTAGTCAGGATTTAACCTAAGATGGAACAACTTCATAGATTCCTACATAAAATTCAGAAGCACAGCTTGTTGCTGCAAAGAAGAGCAATTCTGCACGGTTCTGCCTGACTCCACATGATAGATTTAGGCCCAAAGAAGGTAACTTACCAAAGAAAGAATTTAGATTAATCTAAATGAAAGAATCATTATTGGATCATGAGACTATCTTGAAGAAGGATGAGTAACTCTGAGAGCAGTGAGTTTTTGGCAGGGAAGTATTCAAGTTTAAAATCAGTGAATAATTCTTTAGGTATGTTGTGGCAATGACTCAAGCAATGGAATGGAGAGGGTAGATTATTCAGAAGGCAATTTTACATCTTGAGATTGTAAGATTTCATCAACTTCTGCTTGTCAGGTTAATTCCTATAATATAAAAGCTATTGATAGGCCCTTGGAGTACAACTTCATAGGTTTGCTGATGTCAACCAGGTGATCCTTAGGTAACAAGGGAGAGAGCGGGCTAACAGAAGTCAACTTCACTTGAGAAAGCAATATAATTTGGAGTAATTTGATACAGTTAAAAACATGTGGAATTTGGAATCAAACAGACCTAGATACAAAGCTACCTTCTCGGTCTCTTTCTGAGCTTTTGGTTTTTCTTCCTACAAAATGATATAACATTAAATTGAAGTATTCATTAATGCATTCATGCATGTAAAGATGTCAGCCACATAGGAAGCACTCAGAAGCTGTTCGTCACTAAAATCATCATAACCACCATCATTATCATCTTCACTATCATCTCCTTGATGGAGAATAGATGCATTTTCAGAGGCCATTGGGCAATACACACCTGATCTTCCTCTGGAGTTGGTCAGCCTCTGGCAACAAGGACAGAGAATACAGTCTTGTAGAATATGAAAGTTGAAGAGATTTTATACATTGTCTAATGTGATGTCTCTCAAACTACCTGTATTTAAAAGTGTATTTTGTGTGAGTGTGTGTGCTTAAATTCATAATCTCATGTAGACCAATACTTCTGCAAACAAAATAAAAGTTAATAACTAGAGGAAGAAAATGGGAAAATACAACCAAAAATACACAAAGTACAATCCTATTTTTCATTTTTTGTGAAAGATATACACTCCACTAAGTTCTTGTAACAGTTTCTAAGTGCTTTCTCTTCTCTGCAATACTTATTTTATTGTACAGATTGAGCATCCTTACTCAAAAGATCCAAAATCTGTAACTTTTTTAGTGCTGACATGATGCCAAAAGTAGAAAGTTGCACACAGGATCTCATGTTACAGGTCGCAGTCAAACCACAGGTGCACTAAAAACTATTCTATAATATTATCTTCAGACTACATGAATAAGAAATATACAATGTAAATGAATTCCACATTAAGACTTGAATCTCAAAATGTCTCACATATGTGCAAATATTCTAAAATCTGAGAAAATCCAAAATCTCAAATACATCTGATCTCAAGGATAAGAGATACTCAACCTACAGAAGGAAACCATTGTCAGACTAGCATCCATCCATAGACCACATTCTGAGTAATACTGATCTAGCTCATTCCTATCTGTGTACAAGGAGGGAGAACCAGAGTGGAGAAAGACCTGCTCATTATTACATAACAAGGGCTAATCCACTAACTTAGCTCATTATCTTATAGGGCCCCTATGGATAGTGCATGTCTGCAGAGCTGCTAAGTACACACCAGGAATTGCCGTTCTCAGGTACATAGACTAATGCCTCTTTCACCCAGTTATCTTACTTGGATAGTATCTTTAATCACTAGTTTTTAAAATATTTTGAATGGAAATTAATGTTCATTCAGAGAATAGGAAAGAAAAGTGGTGACTATTATGGGTCTTCTTCATATGTATTGGACTTTCCACACAGTGTTTCATTTAATTTTCATACCAACTCCCAAAGGTTAAGTATATTTATCTTTATTTTTCAAGAACCCAGGAAGGTTAAGCAACTAAACTGAATGGACACAACTAGAAAGGGTGGAACTGAGATGCAAGCTGAGTTTGTTTGTCTACAGGGTCCTTCTCTTTTCTCTACATCATTGTGCAAACATAATCAGTAGCTTGGATATATTATACTCTCAAAGAAAAGACTCTCCATAATAGTTATTTCCATTTAGAATTTACACAGTATTTGTGTTTGCAAGAAACTTTATAACTATTTATTACTTCCTTCTCCTATGTTGCTACAACAAAGCCTTCTATGGTATCTAGGAAACAAAGGCATAGAAAGGTATTCTTTAATTACAATTATTAAAAGTTGGTTAAAAATACATATTCCACTTTGAAAATTCATGATGTTTTAAACTTTCATTCTTGAAACAATTTTTCATTTTTGAAATGATTTCATGGAGTCCTACATATCCTGTGCTTTTACTCAATAGTCCATATTAACATCTTATACCCTGGTGATTACATACATTTCCTAATTACTTTAGCAACATTTTTGGAAATATACATTAATGAAATGTGTCAGTTTATTAAAATCTTTTTAAAATTAATATTTCTATCCCAAATTATAGTTTTGAGGACAGCAATAAGCTTACACTGTAATATAATGGCTAATGCACCTTATACTCACACTAAAAATGACCTGTGTTTCATCCTACCATATACTGAGAATTAAGAGTTTTTTTGATATTTTTTACCATGATATCTGTTGACCTACCTTAGGTAATCATGGTAAAGGGCATATACTGAAGATCTCAATAACTATGCGGTTAAAGAGTCAAATCACAACCTCAGCCCTGAAATAGGCATAGGTTATCAGCATATATTGGTGTCAGTAAGGAAAGAATGTAATATTTGACAGATTATATTGTAAAAATTGAGATAAAAATTATTTTGTTCTAACAATCAATAAGCAAACATTCATTTATCCATTCATGTAACCTTCAGCAAAAAATATTTTGTCTCCCAAGCTCTGGGAATCAAATCTAGTGGCACTCAACCACTAAGCTGCATCCCCAGTCACTTCATATATGTATATATATTTTTTGAGACAGATTTTTGCTAAGTTGCCCAATATGTGATCCTCCTGTTTCAGCTTCCCAAGTAGCTGGGATTACAGGTATATGCTATCATGCTGAACATCAGGAAACATTTAATAAACACTATATTAGTGAGCTTTTCATTGCTAACATTGTGATCAAAATACCTGACAAGGGCAATTTAGAGGAGGAACAGTTTATTTTAGGTTCACAGTTTCAAAGATTCAGTTAAGGGTCAGCTGACTTCGTCACTGTGGACCTATGATGAGGCAGAACATCATGTTGGGGGTGTGGTGGAGGAAAGCTGCTGAGCTCATGAGAGGAAGGAAAGAGAGAGAGAAAGGTGAAGAGAGAGAGGAGAGAGAAGATTTAATCCCAAGGGCACACCCAGTGACCTACTTCCTCCACTCATGTTCCATCTGCCTCACTTACCACTCAGTAGTCCATTCAAATTATTAACCCATCAAAAGAATTAATCCACTGAGAAGGTTACAGACCCATGATTTAATAATTGCCTAAAAGCCCCACCTCTGAACCCTTCTTCACTGGGGATCATGCTTTTGAAAACTAAGTTTTTCAGGGGACATTAAAGGTCCAAACCATAACAAGCACCTTTTATAATAAAAGTGCTTTGCAGAACTTTTTTAGGATTAAAGTGTTCTCTGAATCAAAATGAATTTGTGATTAACTATGCCTTCCAAAATATTCACTTTGACATCTAAGGTTCTTTCAGTCTTTTCAAACCTATTTTTTTTTATTTTGTGTTGCTTAAAATATAGCATGCTGTTATGGCCTTAAGTGTAATAACAAAAGACATATTACAGAATTTGCAAAGGTTTTGGATTTTTAGTCCAAGAAAAGTATTTCCTTATAATGTGCAGTGTGCTATCTAAGACACTTACTGATTGTTTAGATGTTTTTAGAGCAGTTTGGGTTCACAAAAAATTAAGAGGAATGTACAGAGATTTCTCATATATTTGTGACCCCCACACCTGTATAGTTCCCCCTCTCATCAACATTCCTTATCCGAGTGGTACATTAGTTACAGTTGATGAATCTACATTGATACATCATAATCACCCAAAGTCCACAGCTTACATTAGGGATCACTCTTATACTTCCCATAGGTTTGGACAAATGTGCAATGACACGTATCTATCATTACAGCATCATATAGAGTATTTTCACTGCTTTAAAAATTCTCTGTTCTTTGCCTATCCAATTCCCTTCTTCCACTGATCTTTTTACTTTCTCCATAGTTTGGTTGTTTTATTGATTTTTACTACCAGGATCCTAACAAACAAAATTCTTAAAATAAATGCTCTGTGAACAACATTTTATTATTTATTTGAAGCCTATTCTAAGTTTCAGGACAGTCCCTCAAATTCAGAGTGTATAATTGCTCCTTATCTATTTAGAAGGATCAAACATATCAGCTTATCTTATTCAACCAAAAATATTAGTATACTTAAGTAAAACTGAAATCTTCTTCAAAACATGCAGACTGAGGTAGGTAGGCATACTGCCTTAAAGGATGTCCTTCAAGATGCCCCATTTTCTTTTCCTCCCATCCTTCCTGTCACAGAATAGCATATTATTTGTATGGTACATTAGAATTTGTACAGATCTTCTACCTCCACTTATTTGTTTACTATTTAAAATACTGTTTGCTGCTAAATGTGATTGTCATATTTATTTACCCCCTCTCACTTTTTGTCCCCTGCTCCATTTAGTAAAGTTCATCAAAAGAGTCGTATATGCTACTGAAGGTGCTCCATTTTGTCAGCTCTCATTCTTCCCTGAACTCAGTTCAGTTGGGCACTCTCCCTTCCTCTCCCTAGAAGCAGCTTTAGTCAGTCTGCCTTGATGTCCAATTTGCAATATGCATGGGTCAATTCTTAGCCCTCATCTCTCTCCACCTTTTAGCAATATAATACATAATTGATCACTTAGTTTTTTTACTTAAAATGTTTTCTTCACCTGGCTCTAGTGCAGTGAAATCTGATTTACTGCCTATATTAATGTCTACTCTTTCTCAATCTCTTATTAGCTTTTCCTGCTTTCCCAGTCTCTAAGTATTACTGTTGACCAGGGCTTAGCCTTAGAACCTCTTTTCTCCTCCAGTGATACTCATTCACTTCATCAAACCAGTTCCATGACTTTAAATAACTTATTACTATGACTCCCCAAAATCTATTTCCAGTTCTGACCTCTCCCCTGATTTTATATGTGTATACTGAACTCTGTATTTAACATCTCTTCTTGGATGTTTCATAGTCACTTCAAAATTATACAGAAAGCAAACTTTTCAGTTCCCTCATTCCCAGCACTTTCCAGGCCAAAAACATAGGATTAATCCTTGACTGCTTAGTTCCATTATGTCAAATTAGGCCCAGTCCAGCTCTCCCTCACCACTGCCACCACTGCTCCTTTGTCTCAGCTTGTGGACTAGTCCTCTAGCACTCCTCTTGCCTGAACTATGGGAAATTTCCTTTCTATCTCATCCCCCTGCTTCCACTCCTTTATCTAGTACATCTCCATCCAGCAGCCAGAAGGGTTTATTTTTAAAGGGAAATTAGCTGCAGTAGATTTCCAACTCACTCAGAGTAACCTTTCTCTCTTTTCTTGTTCTAGTCAAACTAGCCTTCTTGCTATTTCTTGAATAAGTCAATTTCATGATTGCTTAAGAACTTCATGGTTAATGTGCTGTTGACTCAGTTGCTTATAACTTCTCATGGAAAAAAATTGGTAAAATGTTTTCACCTTTTCAGGTGTCTGCTCAAATATCTATTCCTCAGAAAAGCCTTTTGTGAGTATCTTATCTAAACTAGCCCATACAGGTCCTGACACACTCTTTATTACAGTGCTATAGTTAAAAAAATCTTCACAGTACTCATTACTCTGTGATAGTTTACATACATGATTACAATGTTATAGTTTTCCTATTTCCTTTAATAGAATGTAAGCTCCAAGAAATCAAGGACTTCGTTCTGTTTGCTGTTCTTTATTGCACTTAGAACAGTGTCTGGCAAAGAGTTGACCCTCAACAAATGAATGAAGGAAAGTGAAGTAAAGAGATTAAGTGATATGTGGCTATCTAGCCAAGCAAGCAATAAAGGTTTCAATTCACAGCACCCAATTTAAAACCCCATGCTTTCTTTTCTACACCAATCTACTTTTCTGCTAAACTAGGCCATTGAAAATTTGAGTATTTGAATATTTCTCTCAAATCACCCATCTCCCACCTGCTGGAAGTTCAGCCAAAATATTGCCTACCACTACTATTTTGGAGGCAAATACAGTGCAAAATACTCCAAAACCTGTTGAAAACAAAGTAGATGAGAGCTACTGCATCCTCCATTCCTGTAGCCTCCCACTCAAATCAGAGGAAGAAAAAAATCAATTGATCTAATTTTATTCTTTATAAAAGCAGAGTTGTTTTTTCTCCCTGTCTGGTATCCTAATGTCTTCTAAGCAAGTGTTCTCTAACATAGTGTTGCTACAGTTTATTGCATTGTGATCAGGTGTAATTTGTTACTGATGATGAAGTACTTATTTTATTTACTTACAAAACAAATTAGAGTTTATTCAAGAATATCAATAAAATAAAACTCCATTTACCTTTCTGTGTGGTGAGTTCTAGTGTTCAGAGAATGCTGTATATCGCAGTTCATTTTTTGCTGTGTTTCAGATCTTGCGTTGGGGGGCAAGAATACATGGCTTATGAATGCTGTGACTTCCTCCATGTATGTCACAGAAAAAAAAAGGGGGGGTAGTGGTGAAAATAACTATTCCAAAATATGTTTATTTTGTATGAGAATCCATTAGGGAAATAGTGGCCTAGGCATACTTTTATCTTCTTTAGAAGCACTGCCTATCTACTCATAAATAACATCTATATATTTTACAATAACAAGCACTGTCACCTTGCTCCTTGAAAACTTAAGCAAATTACAAAAGTTTTGTAAACCTCAGTTTGTTCTTGTAAATTCATGAAGAATACATATATATATATATATATACATATATATACACACACATCTGTATATCTATATATGTACATCTCTTATCAATACACACACATATACATGTCATAATTGTTCTTTCAAGGATTATGTGAAACAAAGTACAAATGCTGATCAGAGCAGTGCTTGATGCAGGTGGTTAATTAGTGTTAGTAAATCCCTCATCTCCAAAATTCCTTTGATTCATTCTTCTTTAATTTGTCACTTTAAATCTATATACTCCTCCCTCTGGAATGCAATTATAATGTAAAAATAAAAAATGAATTTGCCATCAATTCTTCTAAAAGTGCAAATAATTCAGCTACCTAATTGTACTCATTTTTCTAATTATCTACTTCATTCTTTTTCCACCAGTACTATCCTGCTATCCATTAAATACTTTGCCAATAATAAGGAAATTCTTGGCTTAATTAGATACCACAACGCCTGGTTTGAATGTTATTAGCATTGTATTTCTCAATTATTCAATCCAGAAGCTATTGGGAAGTGTTAATTAGGTACTAAAAACAAATTGATCTACCTTAGGGATCTTCTTAACAGTTTTACACTCAATCAGGTGGTAAAGCCATAAATTATACATATCATCCTAATATCCAGACCAGATGTGATTTGGAATCCTTGATGTCTATGACTTGTCATTCAACTTTGAATTTTTATAAAGTTACTTTGAAGTGTTCTGCATTCTCAGAAAACTCCCTGATTGATGTGATAAAATTGGGAAATGATGATGATGATTATGATAGCCAGTTTCAGAGACTTATAGTCTCTCAACAATTCTGTCATGTACATAAGAATATGATTTGATATGCTTTTAAAATGTTTAAAAGATAGAACATACATGTGATATTTAGTTTTGAATAAATATTTGAACAGTTTCAAAGTTTTGAACAATGATTATTCTCCCTAAACTCAGCAACCACATTGGCCTCTGCCAGACTTGATTCCAAATCTTAATGATGTGATGAGATATAGAGTCAGAACACCTGAAAAACTTCACTCTTCCCCTTTATGACTGTGTTCTTGAAGAATTTGGTTTGATTGTGCAACTTTAAAATGTCACAATTAAATGTGAGCTGGTTTCTCACAAAGAGTGTTATGGCTGAATTTGCAAATCATTACTTTCAGATATGTATTCATTAAACAGAAGACTTTATCTTGGATAATCTGGTTATAGTTTTAAGAGATTAAAACTAAAAAATGTTCCCTGAGAAAATTTGGGTTATATGATTATAATTGTGTATATATCTTTTTAAAAAAGAATGTGGTTTGATTAAATACATCTTCATTTAATAATTCATTTAACACATATTTCTTGAAAACTTACTACATACTAGGCACCCTTCTTGGGTAGTTTTGGATATAGCAGTGAGAAATCAGGCAATAATCCCTGTCCTCTGAAAATTCTGGCTAACCTTGATCGAATCTTGAAACATACCTAGCAGAGTTCTTAACGTGTAACAGGAATAAACAGCAGGAGGAATGCAAAGAGACTGAGGTTCATTTCATGCCGGGGAGGAACTTGCTCTGAAGTCTTAATGTACTTATTTGAATCTAGGACTCATATAACTATGTGATATCCTGGGGTTGTTATAAGGGTTCTAGATGCTTAAAGGAAGGTCTTCTCACTTCAACTGAGAAGTGTGGAAGCCACATTTACACTATAACTGTGTAGAAACTTTTTTTAAGGGGGCAAGATTTTGTAGATGGGTTAGACAGTGCATGCAGAAGCCTGGGTCAGGAAAGAGTAGGGTCTACTCAAAGAGCAATAAAAAGTTCTAGTTGGCAGAAAGTAGTCAATGTGTGTGGGAGTAGTGGATTATAAAACTTGAAACATCATTTCAAGTACTCCTCTACTATCTCTCCTTCAAGCTAGTTGAAATTCTACTATATACTCTTCCTATTTCCTCCCCAATAAGATAATATTTGTTTGACTGTCACAGCCTTTTTAGAGGACAATTATTTTGGGGGACAGAAACATTGAGCTAATAGAAGGCCCAGCAACCAAGTATACTAAGATGACTTAGTTTCTATAAGACCTTCATTATACACCAAGGGTTGTATTAGCTCTCCTCTCAGGAATAAGGGACCTATGTTTATTTATGCTACAGATCACTATTAGAAAGGCATACACAAATAAATTAATAAATAAGCCAAGGAATATGTGGCATACTCATTTTTATATTTCCTGATACCAAATAGTTGGGGCTCAAAAAATTTTATTCAATAAATAAACCTGTAAATTCATGCCTTTCCCAGGAGAAAAGTGATGAAGTATATAAAATTTTACAGTGTTATACTGATGAAATGTTAATTTTCACTTGGATTTTCTCAACTTCTCATTTTAGTTTTTGGTATACATGTATTAAGGAACATACACGAGTGATAACAAGTTACCTGAGGGAAAGGACAAATTCCTCTCCTGTTTCATTACTGTGTATTATTCAGAAGGACTCAGTGAAGATCAGTTGGATTGTTGGGGGCCACAGAAATCAGTGGGTAATCTAAGCAGTGGGCTTCCTAAAAGCTCCTTGTCTCTAACTAAGAGAGCAGGTTTTCTCATACATCATTTCCTGTCTTGAGATCCAAATGACAGAGCCCTGCAGCTGTGAAGCCTGAGAGCAGATGTTGCCCTGTCAGGTGTCTTTGATTCTACTTGAGAAACCATGGGAAGCTGGTTGCAGACAAATCATCGGCACTGTAGGAACAGGGGAATGGCAGCCTACATTGTGTGCTCACAGAGGAGACGTGGCACTCAGCCATAATCAGGGGATGGCTAGGGTTGGTCTCCAAGTGCAAAGTAGCGAGGCCTGGCTGCTGTCTCTTTCTACTTTGATACAGAACTCTTTCTACTATGCTTTGCAGTAGAGATGACTACTGAGACATTTGTGTCATTTATTCAAATAAAAACCTTTTGATGAAAAGGAACACATTCTATCTAGTTAGAATGGTCAGCACACAAGAAGTTATATCCCCATAAATTATTTTTATATTTCAATTATTTTACCCAAAATGGAACCTAGGAACAATAGGGATGAGGGGGGGAAAGGCAGCTAGTGAGAAATAAACTAATATTTATTGAGTACTTTAGTGCAAGGAAGATTATTTTCATATTATGTTGTTTCATTTTATATTCATGGTAATTTTGTGTAATAATATTCCCACTTTATTGAGAGAGGGTTGAAATGTCTAAATAAATTGCCCAAGGTCACTTGTCCAATGGGTTACCAAACCAAAATTCAAATACATGTTTGTCTGTAAACAGAGGTGGTGCTGCTTCTCTTGCCTTAAAATTATTAGATTGTCTATTAGACTAACAGATGAAATTTAGTTCTAACATGCTACTGTATTTTTACTGTAACTTCAATCTGCTTGTTCACATAGGTTTGTGAATATGTATGTGAATGTGTATATGAATAATGTGTATATGAATATGTATGTATGTATGTGAATATGTATATGAATAATTATATAATTTAAATATAATGCCAATATTTCTGGTAATTGGTATGGTTTTTTAATAAAAAGGAAAATTGCATTCATCATTATGGTCTTCAAGAACACTTTTGGTTTATTATCAAGCATTCTTTTGCTCCCTACCTTATTTCTCACAGAATTTCTTCAAATATTTATTGCTGCACTCACAAAAACCATGTGCCTTAGGAATAGAAAAACCTACTCCAATTCAAAAATCTTAGCCTGACTTGAGTAAAGCTAATTCCACCCCTCTTGCCAGTGTTTGGTTTTGGACTTGCCATGTGATTTACTTGGGACTACAAAATGCAAGGAGAATTTCAATGTAGTTGTTGGGAAAAGTTATAATTGATCTTCTAAAAAGATCTTCTGGATGTCAACATCCTTTCTTCCCCACACTGTTGTTCTTGGAGTTGAAGTCCAGAGCAGTTACAGCTTCTTGCTACCTACCTAAGGGTATAATATTCTCTAGAGGAAGACCAGACCAAAAGATTAATGAGGAAGTAGACCTGAACCTTGGGATTAAGTTGACGTAATGCTGTGGCCAACCCATGTTCTTATTGTTTAAACAAGTTTGAATTGAATTTTCTCTAACTTGTAGCCAAAGAATCAAAATATCCTATATGCCCAGACTAAGAAATGTGATAAATTTGATCCCTTTTGATAGATCATATCATTATTTCTTATATGAAATCATTTTATAATTAATGACTTTTTAGAATCTATCTTCTCTCATCAAATCCTTTTCATTTGCCTTGTTTTACAGTTTAGAAATTGAGTCTCAAGAGTTAAGTGGCTTGTCTAGTACCACAGTCCTTCTAAGTAACTTGAACCTTGAGTTTCTAAATCCAAAATTAAAATCTCATCTTTCTCTTATATATCCTAACCTGAGTTGAAATTTAAGACCCAGGACAGAGTTAAGTTCATTACTAATTTCTAGCCTAAAATAATAGAGTACATTAATTGTTGCCTTTATTCAAAAGTAAAGGATTGTTTTGGCCAGATCAGTTTCTGTAATCCAGTAAATAACTAGAATAACGGGGCCAGTTCTTGATTTTTCTTCCTTCACTTCTCTTTTCTTGTCTTTCCTCACAGAAACACATTTCTTCTCAAGACTTGACTAAGTATTCCTCCTCTGCCCACACCTATCAGCCCATCAAACACATTATCATAATTGTCTGCTTCCCACAATCTAAGCTGCCCCAAAGTAAAGATGGTGTCTCCTCCACTCTTGTCTACCCAACTCTGGCATTCAGTAATCAGTCAATTCATGTTAATAGGCCCCGGGCTATGTTTCAGACTCCACCTGGATATTTTAGGAGCAAGGCATTTTAGATAGCTCTTTTTGTAATTTTTGTTTGATTTTTCTGTTTTCTTCTAATTTCCATATCCAGAGAACAAAAACTTCTGTGACTAAAGGATATGTTCTTCTTATGTTTAGTAGCTCCCTTTCCTGAAAATGCAGGTGGCCTTCCCACTTTCCCTACTTCAGACTTATTGATTTGTCTTTATTCAAAATTTATTCTACTTGTATCTGGCTGTGAAAGAAAACTTTTTCAGAAACTCCATTTAGTTCCTTTTTTTTTTTTAATTGAAAAGAAGAACGTGCAAACATTAGCTCAGGTGGGAACTTGACTTTGCTTCTGAAAAATCTCATTTTAACTTAGTATTTTGATTTTTAAATAGATTTAAATATGTTTAGCATTTTTATAGAAATGTGCGACTTATTCCTTTTGAGGACACAGAACTGTAAATTCTGTAATTAGTACAGTCAGGACTGAAGAGTGCTTCTCTAAAAGCAGCATTCACACTGGATATGTTTGCATAAAGCATTTTCAGTAAATTTTCAGAATTTCCTTCATGTTGAAATTTGCCACAGCATGGTGCATGAGAAAGCTCATTCAAGAAAGTGTCACAAGGCCTATATTTTCCATTCCCAGCTGCACCTCAAATGCATTGTGCTAGAGCTAAAAGGTTTGCCCAACCTTAGCTATTTCTATATGTAGAAATTATATATTGTCTGATATATAGGAAATGTAAATCAATTCATTTTCTCACAATAATTTATTTAGTAGTTCATTGAAGATCCCTGGCCTCTGCCTTTGTTATTGTTCTTCAGGTTTCATATATATATGTAATGACAAAAATAGAAAATCTTAACTCCTTAGCCTGGATAAAATCTCCCCATCCAAACTCTTACCCCATCACTTCCGATCAAGAACCTTGTGAGTCAACCACATGAAACTTCTTCCCTTCCTGTGAACACATTCAACTTTCTTGATACACTGTTCTTTGGGTAAAGCCCACTTTGACTTATCCATATAACAAATTCCTTCTCCTTTCCCAAATCTCCATTCTAAACTCATCTCACTAAAAGAATTCCTTGTCTGACTCAGGCTGACTTAATTGCTAATCTCTTTGTTTTCCCATGACATGAATGGGATGTCCCATATAATTCTTCTCATATTGTCATGTAAGTTGCCTGGCCTATTGTCTCTAGTGCATAAGTTCTTAACAGGCAGATCTATATATTTTTAAAAAATTCTTCTTTATATAGAAACAATTTACATAGGGAAAACTGAATGTGTCTGATTTGTGCATTACAGTTTATTTCGCATATGCCTTTTCAACAACAAAAATACCTCTCATTGAGAAAAATTTTATTAAGAAACATTGGTACTTTATTTTATTGATTTATTCATGTACTTGAATGCTTGATTGATTAAACAAATAATTCTTGAGCATCGACTGTGCGACTGGCTCTGAATTAAATGCATTTTGGGGAGGAGACTCATGTAAACAAGCAATATAAATAAATATAAATAACTGGGAGGTAGCATAGCTAGAGTAAATAATGCAGGCTTTAGAACCTTGAAGGTGGCTCTGTATCCTAAGTTTACCCCTCATCAATTATAGACTCCTGGACCAGCATCAAATCTTTCTAATGGTCTGTTTCCACATTGGGAAAGTGGCTTCATGAAAATAAGGTACATTTCTTGTTTTGCCTCATGTACTATTACATCCCCAGTACCCACCTTGCTGCTGAGTCACAGCTTTTCCCCTAAGTGTTACACAGAAAAGAAGTTCAAAGTATTTAAGTTCAAAATAACCTTAGCGGTGGGGGCTGCTGTTTGAGTGAGAAAAGTAAGCCAAAGCTTCAAAAAGAATGGCAGTCAAGTTGATTTTCAAAGTTTTAATAGGATTTTCTGTACAATTAATGATGATAATTATGGAATCCATTTTGACAGATCTGCATACCTGTGAAACTACTGCCACAACAAAGATACAGATAATTTTTATCACCTCAAAAGAAATTTCCTACCCCTTTTCAGTGTTCTCTTCCTCTACCTTAGGCCTAGCTAGCATCAATGGATCTGTTTTCTAACACTATATATTAAATTTTTATTTTCTAGAATTTTATGTAAGTGGAATCGTAAAATGTGCATACTTTCTATTGGAAAAATGGTTTTGAAGTCTTAACAGTTATACTTCATTTTATTTATCCATGGACCTACTGATACACATCTGGGCTTATTACAGTTTGGAATATTATGGAAAAAAGTTACTTTGAACATTTGTGTTCAAGTCTGTGTTGAAATATGTGTTCCTTGTTCTTGAGTACCTAGGAATAGCATGGCTGTGCTAAACTGGAACTTCTTAACTTTTAAGAAGTCAAACTCTTTTCCAAACTGCTTGCAGCATTTTATATTCCCACCAGCATTGTGTAAGAGTTCTTGATCCTCCACATCCTCACAAATAGCTGGAACTGCAAATCTCTTAAATTTTAGCCCTTCTGATGTGTAATATAGTGATACTTCATTGTGGGTTAACTTTCATAAGCTTTCTGTGTGTTAATATTTCATAATATTTTTACAACTTATTGTAAAAGATGTATTTCTATAGGGAAACAAATGATGCAGAAATTCTTAATAAAATTGGTCCCTGTATCCATGGACTCTGAATCTGTGTATCCAAATCGACTCTAGATGGAAAGTATTTGGGAAAAATCCATCTTTATTGAACATGTGCAGACTTTATTTCTTGTCATTTTTTTCAAACAATAGAGGACAACAACCATTTATATAGCATTTACATTGTATTAGGTATTATGAGTAATATAGATAGTTTTAAAAGCATTACAGGGGATATGTATAGCTTACATGCAAATGCTAACCATTTTATACAAGGGACTTGAACACCTTCAGATTTTGGTATCTGAAGGGGTTCTGAAACCAATCCTGTGTGGATAATGAAGGATGACTATCAAAATCAAGAAGGTGGCTAATTGGAAGCACTGTAAATATTGCTGTTTTTATGTCTTTATATATTTTTTCTGGCTGCAATATTTATTTGATAACGCCACATTGCACCAATTTAAGCCCAATGTACATGGTTTCCACACTATTGAGGAAGGGAATATTATGTTAGAGTTAAGCAGATTCAACAGAATAGTTACTGAGAAAAATAGGAATCCTGAAATTAAAAAGAAAAAAAGACAGGAAAGGAAAAGGAAAAAAGGAAATTATTACATACTAAAGTTCTTAAAAGTTTAATTCTAGGCAATTTTCTGTTCTCATGCTCTTGGGTTAGATGATATCACACACTCCAAAGTCTTTAATATAACCTACTAAAAGTTCATAAATATATATTTCTATCTCAGAAGTTTATTCTAAATTCTAGAAACATAACTTCTAACTTTTATAACTTCTAACTTGAAGTTATAAAAGGCACAACCAAACCAACACCCAGACAAAACTCACCCCAATACCCAAAACAAGGAATCATGTCTCCCCAACCCCCTCACTCTATTTTACTCCTTTTTAAGTGTAACATATCTCAGTGAATGTCTTTAGAAAATTATTCAGTTATATAAACCAGAAAACCATGTCATCATTTATATCTCCCCCATCTGATCCAGCATTTGCCTATCACTTTTGCTTTAAAATGTTTCTTGAGGTTATCTTTGTTTCTAATTCTAGTATTATAATCTAAATCAACATTATCTATTACCTGTCCTAGTAAAGAGCTTCCTCAGTGGTCTGTTCACTGCCATTATCGTTCCTTTCCAATCCTTTTCCACATACAGCCAGATGATCTTTTGAAATGCAAATGTAATATCACATTCCCTACTCTTGCTTAAAATCTTTATATGAACTTTTCCCCACACAAAAATATGTACACATGTGAACATGTACTTTGCATGCACATAACTACACATACACATAGAAATACATATACTTCAGGCCCAGATGGTTTGGTTCTGGTAAATTCTACCAAACATTTAAAGAAGAAAAAAGATCAATTTTATACAAACTATTCCAAAATATTGAAAAACAGGCAATACCTTCCCACTCATTCTATGAGGCCTGCATTGCCTTGATATAAAAAATAGGCAAATATATTACAAGAGAAGAATATTGTAGACTCATATCTCCCATGAAGCATAGATGTAAAAATTCTAAACAAAATTTTAGCAAATGGAATTCCATAACATATTAAAACTAAAATATGTAATGACCAAGTGTGGTTTATCCCAGGAATACAGGATTGTTTAACATTCAAAACTCACCATATTAATTAAATTAAAAAATATTCCCAATAAATATATAAAAACATGTAACCAAATCTAACATGTATTTCCAATTAAAACATGACATAAATTTTAAAAATGCTGAGTAAAATATAAATATAAAATCTTTTAAGTTACATCTATGAAAAACCTATAGCTAACGTTATACTTTATGGTAAAATGAATATTTTTCCTTAAAGGTCAGGAACAAGACAGGAGTATCCTTTCCCATTACTTTTATGCAAGCTGTCCTAGGTGTTTAAACCAGCACAGTCAAGAAAAGGAAACAATAAAGGGAAAAAAAGTTTTTGTTCACAGGTGACATGATCCTATAGAATCAAATTTGTAAGCTACCAAACTAATAGGTAAATTTAGCAAGGCTGCAGGGTATAGGTCAATAGATAAACATCAATTATAAGTCAGAAATTGAAATAAATAAAACAATTCTATTTACAATACCACAGAATAGGGATAAATCTTATGAAATAAGTAAAAGAGCTGTACACTGAAAATCAAGGAATGTTATTGAGAAAATTAAGAAGAGTTTAAAAATGGAGAGATACCTTGCTCATGCATTGGAATGATCAAAACTGTTTGGAAGTTCACTATCTACCAACTGATCTATAGAGTCAACTCAATGACACTAAAATTCCAGTAGAAATTTTCAGAGATAGGCACCATATCAACAAGTTAATTCTAAAATTTGTATGGAAATTCAAAGTACCCCCGAGAGTCAAAACAGCTCTGAGGGGGAAAAAAAAGACAGTTTGTGAAGGTCTAAAACTATCTGAATTCAAGAATTATTATAAAACTGCATTATACTATGTATAAAAACAAATTCAAAATTGATCATAAGTATAAATTTAAAACTACAAAACCTCTTGAAGAAATAAGAAGAGAACATCTTTGTGATCTTGTGTTAGGCACAGATCCTAAATATCAGACCAAAAATATGAACCATAAAAGAAAAAAATGGTAAGTTGAAATTTTTCAATATTCAAAACATCTGTTCCAAAACCACTGCTAACAAATGAAAAGACATTTTCTCATAGACTGGCAAATAATATGTATAATACACATCTGATAAAGGGCTTGAATTCACACTATATAATGAACTCTCAAAATTCAATCATAAGAAATAAGCAACTCAATTTCAAAGGTAAGCAAAATATTTAAATAGATACTTTGCTAAAGACAGCAAAAAAATAAAAGCATAATAGAAAATGTTAAGCACTATTAGTCATTAGGTAAATGCAAATTAAAAGTACATTAAATACTACTACAAATCTATTAAAATAACCACTTTTAAAATGGCTAATAATACCAGGTGTTGGCAAAAATGTGAAAGGACTCCAATTCTCATACACTGCTGGTAGGAATGTAAAATGATACAACCAGTATAAAAACAGTTCAGCAGTTTCTTTAAAATGTAAATATGTCTATCATGTGATCAAGCTAACCCACTCCAATAGAAAAAAAATTGTCCATACAAGACACACAAACATTCATAGAAGCTATATTTTGGAAACAAATCAAGTGTTCATCAAGAGATAGAAGCAAATTATAGTACCTCTTTACAATATAATATCACTCAGCAACAACAGAAATAACTATTGACACATGCAACAGCCTGGGTAAATCTCAAACTAGATATGTTGAGAGAAAAAATACGCAGACATATAAGTACATACTGTATAACTTCATTTATATAAATTCTAGAAAATACAAACTAATTTATAGTGACAAATCAGATATGTGGTTGCTTTGGAATGGAGGAGTATGAAAAAATAAGGGGCAGAGTTCCCACAGAGTCACAAAGGTGATAGGTATGTTTACAATCTTGGCAGTGCTGACGGTTTCATGAACATATACCTACGTTGAAACATCAAATTTTATATTTTAAATATTTGTAGTTTATTGACTGTCAGTTGTTCCTTAGTAAAAGCTGCTTAGAAAAATATTCCTCAACTTTCCTTAGACTTTTAGAATAAAACCAAAAATCTTGAATATGACTGCATAGTCTAATGTCTACTTTTTTTTTCAGTTTCTGCTCACCATTGTTTCCCTGTGTTTCCTGTATTCCAGCTATTCTGAGCTCATCTCAGTCCTTTCTATGCTCCTCATTTCTTGGCACCAAATGTTCTGTGTATATTTATTTTATTCTCTCTACTTCCAATGCTTTTCCCTCCTTCATTCATCCAGGTAATTTCCACTCATCCTTCTAACCAACACTTAGTTAATCATTTCTGTTATGCCTTTTTGGCCCTCCCTTAGTCACTTACAGGTGAGATTTCCCATATGTTCTTACAGAGCTGGATGGCTCTCCTCAAAGTGCTTATACCTGTCTGCCCTCCTCATTGGTCTGTAATCTCCTTGAGACCAAGACCATATTGTTCTGTACTTAGCACTGCATTCCAAGCTTAGCATAGTGGATAGCACATAGGAGATCCTCAAAAATATTTGTTAAATGAATAAATGATTAAATAGCAATTGGAAACCCAATGGGGGACATAAAGAATTTAATATGTGTTAGAAATATCCAAGTGCTACAAGAAATCAGGCACATACTCAAAAGTTATTTGGCAAAGCAACTTTACTTCTGCAGAAGGGTGTGCCACTGAACAAAGTCTGGCAAGAAGCACCCACAGATTGGGTACAACCAGCATTTTATTCCCTAGAATACCAGGGTCCCTCTCCAGGTTCCTCATTGGCTGAGTACTATGAGGAGTACAGTCTTCCCCAAAGTCACCTAGGTTTTACTATTTCCTATTGGGTTACTTAAATAAACATACCTTTAGTTGTTCCTGCCTCCCTTTGTTCTCCTGTGTCAGCAAAGTCTTCTTGGAGTGCATGCATTCTGACAGGCATGCAGCTCTTATTTCTTTACCTAATTTACTATTTCCTAATGGAGAGATAGGTCAATCAATCCTTTCTCCTACCTGTTTGTCAAGGGGCTGTTCAGGTACATGGACTTTGGATCTGCCACATCCATTGGCTATGGTGCCATTGTATAACTTTCCATTATGCTCTATTTGCCATGTGACTATGTTTCTTACATTCTAATTTTAAATTTAAGGTTAAATAGTATATTCTGAAATTAGACCACTGGACTTCCTATTTCTCACATATGCTAGTATTTTTATGAACCAAACAAAGGCTTTTTTTGTCACATGCAAACACAGTTTAGATCTTCCAATGCATTATACTTGACATGGGTTGTCCTTTTAATCCATGGGAGTAACTCACACACTACCAAAAGGCAATTTTTCTCACAATGATCTTATTTTAAGCAAAGACAAAATGGAAATATGGCTAGGCTTATAATCTGGTGCCATCAAGGACTTTAACCATCATGCTTGCCATTTATTAAGAGAAAAAGAGACAATGTGTCATAATCTTAAATCAGAGATATGTAGCTAGAGATCATAAGAAAGATCTTCACAATTTCAGGGGAGCAACCATTTCATTGAATAACCATTTCACTTAATTTGGATATGATTAGCTGAGAGCCCCTGCTTACAACATAATGGAATGGTGTTCTTCTGGATAAGTCACCTCATTTGGTTCATGCAGGCAGACGAGAGCATCTATTGTTTAGATGAAAGGCAGCTGATAAGGAAAATCTATTTGCAGTAGAGAAGCACACAGTGGCAATATAAAGCCATTTAAAATGAGCCATGTTTTTGTCACAGTCTTCCCATGAATTGCTGCTCTCAAAGTTGAACTCTGATTTAGTATTTTTTGACAATGAATAATTTGTCTTTGTTTCACAGATGGGCAAGCACAATATAAAAATAGAATTAGTGATTTCACAAAATTTTTGCTGTTTGGTTAACATTTCTTTGAAACAAGTTTCTTGGCTTCTTTTGGAGTATAATGAGATGAATAAGAATAATGAGTGAATGAATTAATATTATTAAGCATACATTAATAATGTGTGCAAGACATTTTGATAGGCACTTTAACATGGGACATTTTACCTAATCCTCATAGGAACAGGTATATTTAACAACCTCCTCCCGTCTTTCAGTGGATGAGTATATAAACTGTCAAACATGGTAAGAGACAAATGAGAGTTATATAGTAGGTATCAAAAACAGAACTGGAACCTAAGACCTGAATCTCATTCTTCAACACTGAAATCAAATTTGATAAACAAATAAGACCTAAGAGTTCTTTTTTTATTTTAATTTTGCTGCTAAAGAAATTCTCACAGGTGGTGCAGAGACTAATGTCTTAGAGTTGCTTTTTCAATTATAAAAAAATGTGAAAGTGACCATCATGAAAAGTCTCAAAGGCAAAGTATCGCCTTGTCTTATTGGAATTGAGGACAATAATTCTCTCAACACACTTATTGCTAAAAGAAAAAGTCAAAATTGATTATGACACAATGGGCTGGCATTTCTTCAACAAAAAGCATACTCCTTCCAACTCAGATGCTGGTAGGGGAAGAAGGTCGGATGCATGAGGAAGCAGAGATCTGCACTAATTCACCTGTGGTCTAGGTGGAATGACCGCTTTGACTCATATATTAATTTGTTTTTTAGTCATTAATTTATTGATTAAATCATTCAATAATACAACTTAACAGGAAAACTATTTTAAGTAAAGGTCAAACATGCTAAGTGAGACTCAAAGGCCAACTAGTCACTAAATGTCCATAGGAGTCTATTCCCTGGGGCAAGTGAATGGAAACAGACTCAGAAATTAGAGTGAAAACAAAGAGCTGGGAGAAGCATAGAGGATATCAGAATCAATTTGTGTGGGACCTGCCAAAACCCTAACTGCAGTTGTGTGTTCCTCAGTAAGGAGGGCATGGAAGTGCTCAGAAAGTGATAAGGAGAGTCACTGGGAGGGGAAAATTGATGAAGAAAAGTTAAAGACAGAATTGTTCATTACAAAGAGGTTATATGTATTGGGTGAGTCTAATCAGTTTATTATTTATTGTTAACTATTATTTTTTAAAAATTTAGGAAATTAACACAAAATTCTTCCAATTTACAGAATGCATAGCACAAACCAGATAAATGTGACAGCTATTTAGTAATATATTATCTCATTTAAGTCTTATAGCAGCCTTATAATTATCACCGTGTTATAACGTAGGAGATAGTTTACATAAGTTAACTAGATTGATCTAAAGCAGTCTTATGGACTTTAAGTAAATTTATTAGTAATTAATTATGTATTCACGTTATGGAGAGCTATTTCTAGTTCTCATTTCAAAGCAATCTCTTCAATTAATTGTAAAATCATTGATGGCAGAAAACCAAAATCATATGTCTTTGCCATATGTATTTCAGGATCAATGATAGAAGCTTAGCTGGGCTTGGTACATGGTGCACAGCTGTAATCTCAGTCACTTGGGAGGTTAAGGAAGAGGATTGCAAGTTTGAGGGCAACTTGGTGAGACTTTGTCTGAAGATAAAAAGTTAAAGGGGCTGAGGGGGTAGCTCCGTGGTAGAACACCTCCTCTAGACTTAATCCCCACTAACACACACAGGTGCAAACACACACAAAAGTACAGCTTATTTTCCAAAACTTATAGATGAATTGCTTGCTTTAAAACATCTATACTAAAGATTAAATGAAAATAGGTGAACTTCGATTTCAGTGGAAAAAAGGAAAAGGAGGGGATATAAAGATTGAAATCGCACAGTTATTTGTGGCAGAATCTAGTGTGTCTTATTGGCTCCAAAGTTTAAGTGTTTTCTAAATCTACTATGCTTTCTTTGTAAGAGTCAGAGGGAAAAACTCCCTCTAAAGAGTTGCTAAATAACACTCTATTATGCAACGTAGATGATAAATTGGAATGTGCTAGCTGTCAGCGCCAGGCAGAATGGCCTACTTGTTTAGAACTTGGGTCTTCAAGCCAGATTGTTTGGCTTCAGAGCCCAGTTCTATCACCCAGCTAAGCTGTGGTTGATTGTATTATTGTTCTCAATATGTTCTTCCACCCTTCGAGAGGAATATCTTTCCCTACCCAGCTAGTATCAGGTTAAGTACATAAGAATTTCTTAGTTAATAATATGTAAGTAGGAAAATGTTTTTTTATTGTCTAAACAGAAGTTTTAAGAGCCACTGCATATCCAGCCATTGATCATTTTTCCTTCTGGCACGAGAAGAGCATCATGTCCCTGATACAGGTTGCTCTTCTGTCCATGGAACAAAATCGACTAAAGTAACAAATTATGAAGGACATCTGACATGAGAAAGAAACATCTGTAGTTGAAAGTCATCAAAACTTTTTTGTAGATTCATTCAGCTGACCAGTATACCAATTTGTTACCTTGAACAAATTACATAATCAATCTATCTATCTATCTATCTATATCTATCTATCTATCTATCTATCTATCTATCTATCTATCTATCTCTATCTCTCTCCCTGACCAGTTTTCTTTTTTGGTAAGATGGAGTGGTTATAATGATTAATTAAGTTAATGTGGTTAAAGCATGCAGACCAATGCTATATTGGTAAGATTTTCTCTGAAAAGTCTTAATTTATAGTATAAGAGCCAGTTTTACATGGTATAAATATTACATTGCACTGATTCAAAGCAAACAGCATGATGTCACTGAGTGGGGAGTTGGGCAAGGCTCAGACAGTCAGCCCTAATGAACAGGCTCTGACTCTAGCACACTGCTGAATTTAGAACGGTACACACAGCAAGCACTTTATTAGTACATATCAAGTAATACGTACTATAGGAGGGTTTGTTTTCTGAAAATAAGTGACTGAGCAAAATGGTTTCTCAAGCTTCCTTTACAGTCTTAAAAACCTACATTTGGAAGGCCACTCAAACAACTTCAGTAGCAGAAATAAACTTAGAGATGATCTGGTGTAGCCATTGCATCTTAAGAGAGAAGGGAGGTTGAATGGCTAGCTTGAAGTCACTGGCAACAGAAGCAACATGGCATTTAGTGCCTGGTCTAATCTTTTCCTTTCCAACCAGAACAAACATTGTTTAAAAGTTGCTATGGAGCTGGGTGTGGTGTCACAGGCCTGTCATCTCAATCACTCCAGAGGCCGAGGGAGGAGGATCAGAGGTTCAAGAAAGCCTTGGCAACTAGTAAGAGTAAGACCCTATCTTGAAATAAAAAATTAAAGAGCTGAGATATAGCACAGTGGTAGAATGCCTCTGGGTTCAATCACAGTACTAGAGGGCAGGAAAATAAAATAAAAATGATAAAATTGCTATGGAAAGGATCAGCAAAGAAAGGAAAAAAAAAAAAAAAAAAACAAGAAACGGGCCTCTTTATCCCGATTTCTGATAGGAATAATAATAATAATTTTTGATTAGGAATAAAACAATAAAACCAAACCCTGTTCACATTTACTGATAATGCTGTTTTTATGATTATGTCTCCATTGTGGGGAATATTGTCATTAGGTAAAATGTTTAACAGTATTTTATAAAAGTGATGAATATTAGGAAGAACTATAAATGTTACCAATCACTGAAATGTCTAAGTAAGTGTAGTTATTTTGACTATTAGAACAAATGCATCATCTCCTGGCATTCCCTAGTAATATCTATTCCTAAAAATATTACAGTACACCCCCATGCAGTATACTCCAAAATTAGTGCTTTTCAGACCAATAATGCAATGTGTTCATATCTTAAGGTAACAGTGACTCACTTTTGTAACCACAGTGGTTACTGACATATGGAATGCACTGTCATAGATGCCACTTTGCCCCTCTTCTCTCCTCTCTTCAATGCACCCCAGAGCTATTGAGGGACAATTGCTAAGGAAAAACACTTTATCAAATTACAGATACAAACAAATATGTGTATAAGAAGAAATGTATAAATAAATGATACAGATAAATCAACATTCATTGGTTAAAATTAAGCATAAATATCAAGGACTGAGATATATATTTTGCTTTATGTTTTGTCACTTGGCTCTATCAATCTGAACCAGCACAAACTATAAAATGGGAACTAACTTGAACATAACAGCCTTTCATGCTGCCCTAGAATAGGAGGTCAGCCTTAGCTTGGGTAATTCATTAGGGAAAGACTGTGTTAGATATTATTGGAACATCACAATATAGAGCATACAATACTTTTGGGGTGTTTGAAATCCAAATTATAGGCTAATGAATAAGGGAAATATTGTGCAACTTTTTTAGAATCTATTCTCCTTTGGAAAAACAGCCATAATTATAGACATTCTGTAGGTGGAAGCGCTCACACAATCACACATTTTATGGTAACATACAGGCATAAAATGCTAAGGGATACACTTAATCTGTAAACGTGACCTTAAGATTCCACCGAATGCCTCAGGCCAGAGTTCTCCTAAAAACTGACTTAGTACATTTAAGAGCAAGTATGCCATGTGCTTTGTGTGCATGGGCGCGCACACACCCGTACATCAATCCTCCCGAGTCCCAGCAGCCCCCAGACATTCACTAGACTGAATTAAACCAGATCCCGTACTGAGTGAGAAAACGAGGTGATCCACTGCTTAGTATAAGAATCCTGAAGCCTAAGTCATGGTTGCCCTCTTCAGTTAAGAACCAGTTTTAATTCAACTTTGACAATCTTTCCATGTTGATTTTTGCTGTTAACTTGGTTCAATTCTAATTTCCCTTCATAGAGGTCCTAATTTCATATACAGGACCAGATTCCTCTCACAAGGGGGCTGATTAAAAGTGTAGATTCCTTGACCTCTTCTTCTTAGCCTGACATAGAGTTGGACTAAGAATCCACACATTTTAACAAACTTCCTAGGAATCCTAACACAATCAGATTTAGTTTCCATTAACTTAGAATAGCAAGGTAGGGTATTTTCAATACTAATATATCAAAGAAAGTTTATAGGGTACTGAATTTAACTTGAAAACTTCCAAGTTGGTTTGCTCTTTTTTTCTTACTAAAACATTTAAATTTTATAAGAATGAAACGCTCAGCAATATTGGAACTAATTAATTTAGACTATAAGTGCCCTGGTATTCTGAAGGAACTGCATCAGGAAGACATAGATCTGACAAAAGTTTTGCTTTGAATACTTAGGACCATGTTGTTGCTGTATTTCAGATGGGATCTGAGTTTAGTGCTTGGCTAGAGAGACTTGAAATTACCAGATTCATGTGAATGTGACAAACCTAACTTCCTAAATAAATCTGGAGACTTCAGAACATCCTTTATAGAAGTTTTCAAGGTCTACAGTGATGTTGCTTCTTAAACTATTTTCTGTTACTTCTCTTTGAATCTCACCTTCATGGTGTATTGATTGTGTGACACAATCAAGACCTCAGTTTCCTTACTAGAAAAATTGTGTCCAGTAACATCTACCTCAGAGACTAGACATGAGACAAGGTTTGTAAGTAAAGAACAGCTGTGATATACTGGGGCATACCACAGGAATGACAACTCTGTCCTGTGGGGTTTAATAGCCTCACTTTACACCTAAGTAACAAGGGCTCAGATAATTAAGTTACTTACACACAATCTCACCTAACACCAGATCCAGAGTCTGACTCCAAACCCTGATGTCTTGCTCTCTTTTCATCAACCATCTGTGAGGCATAGTGCCAAGCACCCAGGTGGCACTGAAAGAATGCTAGATTTACCCACTTCCTGCCCTACACATTTCTTATCACACTTAGAAAAAAAATCTCCAATAAGAGATTTTGCAGCTGTGCCAGGCACATGCTGATTTTTTGGTCTTTTTGCAATTTTGACAGTCTCTGTTAAACAAGAAACAAGTCTACCTCCCTCAACAAAACAAGAAAGCATCCATCCGTCTTGCCATTCATATTTACTTGCATAACAACATAAATACTTCTGGGGCTTCTGGAGCCTCTAAGACAAAGTGGGGGAGACGGCAGACTATCTTTCTGAGTTTGAAAAATGTTATCATCATATGAAGCTTTGGTTCTCAGGCCACTTTAACCACCCAGGGAGTGAGTAGGCTCCCTGACCCAGAAGTCAAGGGCGGAAGGCACTAGCAAAAACCCTTTCCAATCCTTTTCTGCCCTGGTCTCCTTGCTGGCCACTTTCCCCTCCCCCCTCCCACCCTCACGCAGTTGTCTGTGGGCCGGGAGCATGCTCCCTGCAGGGTTCAGTGCAGGCCTCCCTACCCAGGAACTCTGCCTCCCAGGTCGTCTACACTCTGGCGGCAACAGTGACGGGGGCAGACTGTGGTCTCAGAGTCACACCAGCCAGGGAAGGCCCCGCGAGCCCACGCCAGGGACGCCTAGGTGGCTCAGAGCGCGCCCGCGGGCTGGGCTGGGCTAGGCTGGCAAACGCCGAGCTCCCTCCCTCTCTCCGCCCCTCCCTCCCACCCCACATGCCCGGCCAGCGCTCCCCACGGTGACTCTGGATTGCAGCAAGCCACTGGCTTTTTACCAAATCGGGAGCTGCAGTACGTCCCCCAGCCACCCCCCATGGAGGGAATAATTTCAGCCCCCTTAGGCTCGCATGGCAATCTTGTGTGACTGGGGCGAGTAGGCGGGCACATCCTTTTACATGCTAATACTGCCCCACCTCCTTTGAACCCTCCTCTAAGCGCCTCGCTTCCCTTTATTTTTATGGGATTTTTTTTCTTTTTCTTTCTTTTTTTTCCCCCCTTGTTTCTTCTTCTTCTTTTTTTTTTTTTCTTTTCTTTCTTTTCTTTCTTTCTTTTTCTTTTTTTTTAAATTTTACCTTCCGCAAATTAATAGAGGGGAAAAAATACCTTCTTGGTCTGTCCCTTCCCCCACGCCTCGTTCCCCAAGGAAGGGAGACCCCAAGACGCTCGGTACTTGCCCACAGCATTGCTTCCACCTGAGCTCCAGGATGGCTGCGCCGGGCGCAGGGGGCAGAGATCGAAGCGGCCGCTCGGTGTAGGCTGTCGCTCCATGCGCTGGCCGAGCACCGTGTTCGGGTCTCCCAGCGAGCTGCCACTGTCGCAGCCCGAAAGGAATGTCCCCTGTTGTTAAGGACCCTGACTGTTTTACACCAATGATTTGCCACTGCAAAGTTGCTTGCACCAACAACACTCTGTCGTTGATGTTTGGATGCAAGGTAGGACGAGGGGTTCGTGTCTTTTTAATGCATGCTGCCTCCCATGGGGAAGCGAACAATTCCTTTTGTTGTTTATTTATGTGTCTGCCTGTTGGGAGAAAGACCGAAGCTGCGACTGCGCTGCCCTAACCGAGAGCCGGCTGGGTTTGGGAACCTGAAGAGCCCAATGATTTTCCAGCGTCCGATGTAGAGCTGATAACCCGGTGGTGACAGTACCTTGTCTCTAGCACACAGAGGCTGTGAGAGCAGATACTCCTTGGAAAGGGGGCGCCTTAGGTGACTTTTCTCTTGGGATCTCGTTATACATTTGCTAGTACCTGAGCTCCTAGACGCTGATTTGAAAGCTAAACTCATCACAGATCACCATTACCTGGCGTCGGCCCACAGGCAAGGGTAACTGAGGTGGTAGATGTACTCCACATGAAATTCAACACATCAGCTTGGGATTTAGCACTTTTAAAGATGTTGGGCTTATTTCTGTTTTAGAATGAAAATCTGCAGCTGAGATCATGGTTAACTCTAACTGTTTGATTGTCTCAGAACTTATACAATCCTTTGGAAATAAACAAAAATTTTATCAAGAAGTGGCACAGTTCCTAGAAAAGTTTGTAGCAAATAACTGTCCTACCCTGGGTTTTTGCAAAGGGGATTGGTGTTCACAAGGAAACGAGGTTTGATGGTTTTTGAAACAGGTTACCATTCATTGCCCCGTCTCTAAAATATGTTAATAGAGCTTTCTTGTTGCATCTGATGATGCACTTTCTGAAAAAGATGCATCAAACTTGCCCTTTGAGAAGTCTTAACCCATGAATAGACTGAGTACATACCCCTTGCTCTTAAGTAGAGGTCTCTACTTATTGTGGAAAACTGGTGAGTTTCCTCGGCTTGTTTCTATAGAACAATTCTTGTGGCTGCTCTGATAACTCTCTAAGGGTGGGGGGAGTGATAAAGGGAGAGCCCTTCATCTGAAATAACTGAGAATTCACTTCCATAAGTGAATAAAAATCACACAATCCCCATTGTTCTGAAAGATAACACCAGAGACTGAATTGGACAGCTGGTAAGCACCTAAGGCAGTAAAGTTAATGAAACATACACATTCAACTTCGTGGATAGTGCTCAGAGGAGGTGTAGGCTTAATGGAAAAATTGGGAGTCAAGACTGCCTTGTACTGGCTGTGCCTAGAGAATTTTCTCTTCTCTTGGGCCTCAGGTTTTCTTCTATAAAATGACTAATGTGGAGGAAGTGATTTCTGAGACCCCTTCAGGTTAATAGTCTCTGATGATGTCTTATAAAATCCTTTAATGGTAAAGTTATTGCCAAATATTTATGAAAGTTTTACTCAATATGACAAATTGCACCTTAGAGTCAGCTTAAAAAATATTACTCCTGGGCTGGGAATGTAGCTGTAGTTGTAGAATTCTTGCCCAGCATTCATGAGGCCCTGGGTTCAATCCCCAACACTGCAGCGGGTGGGGTTGGGGGGAATCCTACTAAAGAGAAGTTAGATAATTCTTTTGAAACCCCCAAAGAGATCTTAGAATTGCTGAAGGCTTGTGTATTCATCACATTCAGCAAAATGTACATGAATGAACAGCACCAATAACTAACTCCCTATTCGACTTGTCACCCCTCCTACAAGCTTCTGTGCACTCTTTTTCTAATTGCACTTAGAGAAGCATCAACAGTGGCTACTATTTAAAATCCATTCCCGTGAACTTATGGGAGTTTTTTGCAGGTCTAAATGCTTAGTAACAAAGGTGAATTATTCATCTAGGGAAATTAAACACAAGCTAATAATCAAATAAAATAAACTGTTGCTATGGAGAATGTTGTTAAATATGCATTTAACTCTTCAAGCTTGTTTTAAAATGTTTTTATTTTATGCTTGTTATAGTTTCCCCTGACTTTCAAACCATATTAGAGGGGATTGGTATAAGCATGCATTTATTTTTTTAGAGGCTGGGTAATTACATTAGTTTAATTCCCTTTTAGTTCCCTTGCTTTTAGTTTTTTGGTTTAACATATTTAGTTTGTGTGAGAGATTCATGTCAGTAGAATGAAACACTAAGTAGAATTTGTTGGTTGACATTATTCTTTGGAAAATAAATTAATTCTATGGAAAAAATTACTTTTAGAGGTTTTATCCCATCCTGTTTTGCCAAGTATTTATATATGATAATTCTTAAAATTTTTATATAATGGTATCAATTAATAAAACCATACTTCCTAGGTTGTTAATTATGAACTGGCCAATGAAAAGCTTCTTCCTTAGAATCTTAAATGTGAAAATAGTACTAGAACTTTCTACTCTAGCTTTCTCTAGTGAAGTTCTTTAACACTATATGTCAGAAGCAACAAAACATAATGTGAAATACTCGCCTATGCATAATGTTTCAAAAGTAAAGTTCACATTTCTTAAGTATATGATTTCTCTAAGTCTCAGTTTCCTTGTATGTAGAATGGCCACAGTAATAACTACTTCCCCATATGTTATTATGTCATTGTGAGGCTAAAAATTTAAATGAGGTACTTGCAGTGCTAAGAATGTATTAATTCATCAAGTGATTGGAGTGCTTTTATATAAGCCTTGGTTATTTTCATAACTCTACAAAGGGCTTATCACTTCTGGTAGAAACCTAGAATATTAAAATAAATACATGTTCAAAAATATTTATTTTAGAATCACTAAAATAGTTGTTTTGATAAGTTGTTCATCTTTGCTATGAGTTCAACCACTTTTCTTAATGTTGCCTTTCTTCATTCTAGTCTGTAACTATTCATATGAATATTAGGAACTGTTTACATATTAGTAGAACATTTACAAAATGAAGTATATATATTAAAATCATGAAAAATTGATACTATTGTTACATTTAATATATAAATATTCATTGAATGCAAACTTAAAAACATCCAATCATTGGTATCATGATCATAACAGCCTCTTGCCTCTATGATTTCAAAGTTAAACAATATGGCAAATGGCTATATTATTTGCAATACTGATTTAAGGAAAAATCAATCACAGTGATTTCAAATGAATCTTTAAGCTATGAAAGTAGAATTTAATTACTGAATAAGGCTCATTGAGACATATATGACAATAAGGAACTTAAAAAACTTACATTCCTTGCACTATTACCTAGGAAGCATGAAATAAGATTATTATGATGGATATTTATTTTCTTTTGTATAAAGTACTCAGCATGGCGAAGTCTAAAACCATGTTTATGTGTAGGCCAGACTGTTTCAAAAATACTGAAATTGTCTGTGCTTGTTATCCCAAACCTATTAATGGTTTGAAGGATGCTCAGCAATGTGAGCATTCAAAGTAGAACCCCCAAATTAATTTGTCACTTAGTTATCTCCAGGGCCCTTCTTGCTGTATGCTGGCTATGATTCTGTTTAGTTAACTGACTGTATGACTTGTGACTAAATATGGAGTGTCTTTCTGTGCTAATCTGTCTCCCAGGTACTGTAATTGATGTTACAGATGCAAATGTAAATATGACACCATTCCTTTCTTCCAGAAATCCCAAGTCTATTGAGGGGAAACAATTCCACTCTTTTCCCTAAAGTACAGAATACCCATAGCAACCTGGTTTTATGTCTCCTAAGAAAAACTAAAATATCCTTGTTCTTAAGAGTTTTCCATTATAGCAATCCTCTTTTTCCCTAGTCCATTGCTATTCTTCAACAACACAGTTTATGGGAATGACCTTTCTAAAAGGCGATTTTTTTTCCTCTCATAGTAATTTATGTGCCATGATCAGAAAACAGGCATCAACTTTACCTTCACCTGTTTTCTTCACCTATGGATATCCATATTCTAAAGGTAATTTAAATATCCAGCCTTTATGTCATTTCTTTTTCCTTTATCTTGTGCATAGCTGTATCACAAGGATCAGCAGTCCATGTGTGTCCCACTCCTCTTCCTTTCTAATCATCAACATATCCAAGGCAAAAAGAAACAGAAAAAGAAGAATATTTGTAATTTTTTCTTAATGTACTAAAAGTACCTTTTAAAGTAAAATGATCTCTACAATGATTCGTTTGCTTCTTAATTTAAAATAAAGATGTAATTGAAATATAATTCAGACTAAAAATGGACAAATGACCTGAATAGACATTTCTTGAAAAATGATATATGAAAAAAATGCTCAACATCATTAGACATTAGAGAAATGCAAATGAAAACCTCAATGAGATATACCTCATACCTGTTAGGATGACTACCCCAAAAAATAAGAGATAACTAGTGGTGGTAAGTTGTGGAGACAAGGGAAATCTTGTACACTGTTAGTAGTAATGTAGTTTTGTGCAGCCATTATTAAAAAACTGTATGGAAGCTGGGTGTGTTAACATACATCTGTAATCCCTGCACCTGGAAAGGTTGAGGCAGGAGGATTATAGGCTTGAGGCTAGTCTCAGCAATGTAGCAATATCCTAAGCAATTTAATGGGAACCTGTCTCAAAATAAAAAAAAATAAAAAAGGGCGGAAGTAGGGTGTAATTCAGCTGTAGCATGCCCCTGGGTTCAATTCCCCCATACTGGGAAAAAGAAAAAAAAAAAAAACAGAGTATAGAAGTGCCTTAAGGTACAAAAGTAGAACTACCAATGATCTATCAATCCTCCTTTCCAGACATATACTCAAAGGAAGTGGAATTGGCACCTGATAGAGATATTTGCACTCTCATGTTAATTGCACCATGTTCATAATTGCTGAGAAATGGAAACAATCTATGGGTCCATAAGCAGATAAATAAAGAGATCGTGGTGTGTGCATGTGTATATACGTATATACATTTCTGTATATGTGCACACACATGCATGTATGTGTAATTTTTTAGATGCTCTTATATAAGGTACTGTAAGATAACAGATATGTTAATTGGCTTGACTATAGAAACCATTTCAATGGGTATAACAAAGCATGTTGTACACTTTATTTTTAAAAAGGAAATATGGTTCAAACTTCAGAGAACCTTTGTTTTTCCCACCAATAGCCATTTGTTGATATAATAGTTCAAACCATTAAATCAAACCACTAAGCCCTTAGGCCAAATCATTTGCCTTTAATATCCCTTTCAATGTATTAATATAGATAAAAGTTCTTGAAAGTGTTGTAAAATCCTGTAACCCACTTTTTTCCAGTGAATGTTTGTACATCTCAAAATTCTCTACTCAAGTGAAAGGAATCATGTGGTAGAAGACAACTTTGCTTTTTCTATATAGTGACTTTCCCAAAAGGAAGAGGAATAGTAAGGAGAAAGTTAAAATGGATTTAAAATGGACCAAAATAGGAAAAAGAAGAGGGAATGGAAAGGAAAAAAGAGGAGTCCAGCTGCTACAGAGGTAAAGGGAGAAAGAATTTGGTTTGATTAAATACCTAATCACTATTTTAGGTGCTTTACAAGTATATTTTTTCCGGTCTCCATAGTTATCAGGCAGAGAAAGGAGATAGGAAAGGGAGGAAAATAGCTTAGGATGATGAGAAGAGAAAGGAGAAAGGATGAGGAGGAAGGGGGAGTGGGTTGGGGGTTCCTAACCTCTAGAGGGTGCTCTTACTGAAGAACAGAGGGACTGTCAGCACCTCTCTGGTGGACAGTTCCCTGCAACCCTCTGGCTTTCTACACCTCTCCCAGACTCGCTTTTCCTGCCAAGGAAGTTTGTACAGAGAAGTGGTTTTGTTTGCTCCTTCCTTTATTTGAATGTGAGACCAACTTTGTTGTAAGAGTTATTGTTCCAGAAGATTCATCAATAGATACATCACTGTGTGTATTTCTGCTATTAGTAAGACACTTTTCCTCTGAGTATTTTGAATATTGCAAAATTAATTATGTTGGTGTGTTCTTTGTTTTTATTTTATAGTAATATGTGTTTGTTGAAATAGAATAGGAAAACAAATTCAAAAAGAAAAAAATTAGAAAGTACTTATGGTGCCAGAGGATTAGATATAAAAATTGGTAATATTTTTATGTACAGCTTCTCAGTACTAGTTTCTTGATACTATTCTGTTTTTGTTGGTCTATACATAGATTATTTGAAAAATTTAGTTGTTATTAAGTTGGCTTAACATATTTCAACTTATGATAGCCTTTGCAAATATATTTTAATAGCTCTATGATAGTTAGCTATCCTTATCTTTGGATATTTAGTTTCCTCCCAAATACTCTTAAAAATACAATTAACCTCTTCAGGAATAAGTCCTTTTTGGATGTGAAATTATTTTGATACGATGAAATAAATTTACTGTCAATATTCTTTAATTTTAAGATGATTAATGATTAAATGGTATTGCTACATTTATTTTAAAGATGTCCATATAAATTTGCACTGCCATGAGTTACTTTATATAACATAGCATTCTCAATCTCTAAATCATCTCCTTCTGCAATATAAATTTATTAATAAAAGACAATCTAGTTTATTCTCCTGTGGATAAGATTAAAACTTTGTTAACAGAAAGTTAATAGAAATTAATAGAAGTTAATAGAAATCTCATGTCTAAATTGATGTGTTTCATCTTCAATTCTTAAAAATGCATTCAATGCTGGGTGCATTGGCAAGCATCTGTAATCCCAGTTACTCAGGAAGCTGGGGCAGGCAGATTGCAAGTTTCAGGCCAGATGGGGCAACTTAGCAAATGGTAGAATGCCCCTGAAGTCAATTGCCAGTACCCAAGTGGAGGGGAAGGGGCAGACTATCTGATGTTAAAAAATTTCAAATGTTCAAAATGCATACATTAAAGGGACATCTATTTACATTAGGGAAGCATTAATCCCTATACTACACAGATGCTGAGTTTCTATCATGTGCCAGATAGTTCTCTATGCTTTGCAAATATCACCTCAGTTAATCCTCACAGTGACCCTTTGAGATGGGTATATTAGTTATTCTCATGTTACCAGTGGCAAAACTGAACCATGAATTTCTGTTGAAATTGTCAACATTCCCAAAGTCATATGACTCCTAAGTAGTGAAGTCAAAATTCCAGCCTAAGCGGTTCAGATCAATAGTCTATGCTTATTTCCAGAATAACAGTAGTTCTCTTTCAAATAACAGGTTCCTTCTCACAAGTGCCTTTAAGCTGTAAGTCAACTTGCCAAAATATAATTTACACTCACATTTCTGGGAACACAGCTGAATTTGAATGCAAGGTACACTTATCAGTGAATCCAACCTTGTTGGACAAGCTATTTCTTCATGGAGAAATTTGATCCAGGACACTATTTTTCATAGTATTTATGCTCTCATTTTCCACATGAGGTTACTAAATCATGTAGACAGGAGGTGCCTTACTCAAGGTCACACAGCAAGTCATAGCTGTAACCAGGTCTCCTAATTCTAACTTAGTGTCCTTCTTTCTATGTCTTGACCTCTAACTAAGAACTGGAAGTTCTCGAAATCAAGATAAAGAAAGAATCTGACATGTTTCATCTCTAAGAATCAGGAAAAATAACACCCGCCTTGCAGGACTATTAAAAGAATTAAGTGAAATACCACACATAAAAACATTTAGCACAATGTCTGGCTGTGGTGAATACTTAACACATCTTTCTTTCCCCTTCCTTTCATTAAAACCATTATGCATACTGGTGAAGAAGATGGAGATTATCAACAGGATAGTTTTCAGTAAAGTACCTTAAAATTTATCCATCAGTAAATGAGATATATTTTGACCTACCACCACATTATTGAAGTGTTTTAATGTGAGGAAAGGGAGAATCCAGAAGTTTATGTATTTTTAACCCTCCCAAATATTCCTAGATTAAACCTGACCCAGAAAGAGAAAATGAAAAATGAGCTAATGAGTGAAACAGGTGTTGATAGTCTCAAACAAGCAGACTGCATGGGCCTTGTGTCACTTTTGACAAAGTATACTTGCCATTTCAAGGTCTTTTAAAACTTTTATCATAAGTAAAAAGTCTGGGAGAAAAAACCTAAATGTTAAAAATAAGAAGAGTTTACTGTTATGCTGCCATTCAAATATGTTCATAAAAAAGGGGTGTCGAGTCATTGATTCAGGATACTGAAAATGCTCACATTTTATGGAAACTTTGCCTCGTACTCACCCATTGATATCAGGTAAACTTCCAAGGCCCATGTAGTGAAATCACCACAGTCCTTCCTGAGTTAGAAATCACTCCTGGACTTCTATGACACCTCCTACTTAATGCTTGCACCTTAATTGTACTATTCATTTGTAAATTCTATTTAATTGTCTGTTTGCCCATCTGAACTAAGAACCAGGGACTATTTCAGATGATTTAGAAGAGTCCCTTGAAAAATTTAGCAAGTAGAGCTGTTTCTGTTCCACAAAAAGGCAGTCCGTAATTATTTGCTGAGTGAATGAGGACTAGATTTGTCCATAAATATTTACTGGGTGAAAAATAAAGGTTGCATATATTGTTATTATTTGTCATTTTCCCTTAACAATCTGCCTCTGAGGGCCTCTTGTGTTATTAAACTTCCTAGAGATCATGATCTCTGAAATATAGAGTAGGTATTACTCAATGTCTTACCCTGGTGCATTATATCATTTTTTGGGTCAACTTGATAGGGCCATGGGTTGACTAGAGATTTGATCAAATATCACTCTGAGTATTGAAGGTTGTTTCTGAATGAGATTAAAATCTGAATGAGTAGACTGAGTAAAGCAGATTGCTTTTCCTAATGTGAAGACCTGAGTAGAACAGAGAGACTGAACAAGAGGGAACTTCCTCCTGCCTGAATGTGTTGAGTTAGAACACAGGTGTTTTCTTGCCTTTGAACTTGAAATGAAACATTATCTGTTCTTGGATTTTGAGCCTGCAGGCTTTCAGACTGGAATTTATACCACCAGCTTTACTGATTCTCAAGACTTTGGACTGAGGCTAGAACTGCACATTGGCTCTCTTGGGTCTTCAGTTGCTGACTGCAGATCTTAGGACTTTGCCTGAATAATAATGGGAACCAGTTCAGATATGGGTTATATTAGTCAGGTTTCTCAACAGAATCAAAACCAGAAGATACATATTTCTATGTATTACTTCTCTTCTTCGTCTTTTCCAAGGTGACTAAATGTAATCTGGGCTTTCTAAATTCTTTTACTAGATCAGAAAGGAAAAAGAGTTGACTTTGGACTCAAATCTACTATTGATCTCTATGATCCAACACATTTTATTTTGAAATATTGAAAGAAAAAGATATCAGAAAGAAGTGGCATGGCATATAAGGTGCTCCTTTTCCTTGGCTAGAAGTGGGGAGGGACAATAGAAATAGAGGGGAAGGGAGAATTAGATTACATTCTGCTCTGTCCTACTCTCTAGACCAAACTGAGACATTGGTTGAGTCTGAAGTCTTGGGCAGGCAAACAGAAATAGGTCTCAAGTCCTGAAGGTAGAGATTGGTATTAAAAGGTGTTATATGACTGAATCATTGTCTTTCTGATCTTAGGGAATTTCTTTTGCCTCTCTGAGTTTCAGTTTTTGCATCTATATAATGGAGATAATTTATAGTTAGTAGGTTTGCTACACCAACCAAATAAGAATGCTACTAAAACAATATGTTATGCAATATCTATTAAATAAATGTTAGTTTTCTTCCTCTCACTCTCTCAGAGTCCCTTTCCATTTTGCTTTTATTTGTGTTAGCATAGTATGAAATAGTCACAAAACCTTTTCACTTTGACATGCAAGGCCCAGGAGTGGGAAAGAAGAGAGTTTACTATGTGAATGAGATCAAATATTAACTGTATCCTTCAATGAGTATATGCCAAGTGCCATCACTTTTCTAGGGAAAATTTTACATATCATTCCTAGCATATTATTGATATATCCTATTTTCTCCTATTTGAAGTAGAACTGACTTAACTCTCTTAGCCCCATGATTTCACCTCAGAATTTGTGATAAGATGTGCCCAGTCCCCAGAGTGCCTTCCAGGTGAACACACACTCAGAATCATGTGTATTATCATAGCATTTGTTACCAGAGATGTTGGTGCCTGAAGGAATACAAGTAGATAACTCTTTTCCTAATATCTGCCTCAGAAAATTTAGTTTTAAATATCAGTAAACCTTATTTTCTTTATTTAAAAGGGCAAATTACCATCCAAAAGAAATAGTCCTTGGACTTCTTCAGGCTTCCTAATTCCCAAATAAACCTTTTTTGTGTTCTGTAAAATGAAAACATTTTCTCTCTGTACTTGAGCCTTGTTCATTGCCCTTTGCTAGAGCTATTTCCCCAGCAAATTGCTATGGTTGGTCTCTTAAGCCAGAGGGATGAAAAAAGGTTTTATAATGAAAATGCTGACAGGTTCTTATCTACAGCAGTATGAGTGGGGATGCTATGATCTCATTTATTGTAGAAACCGGATGCCTGTTTTGGCTGAAGGGAGAGAAGGCCATCCTTCAAAGCTCTAAGGTTTTAAATTTTTATCTTGAAAAGTTTGTGAGGGGAAAAAATAGCTGTAGGGAAATAGGAAATTATGACTACACAAACTGTAACTTTGTTTTTCCAATAAAGTAATAAGTTGAATTTCAAACAAAGATCTCAGATGACGGTGGTCATAGGGTTTCAGAGGCTGTTTATGGGGGTTGCATATTTGCTTGCTGCAGACAGGACTTTCCGCTTATATATGACTAGCTAAAAAGAACCCCCAATCTTGATCTTACTCATATTTTAAAATAATATCTGTCATTCTCATTTTTATAGCATTCTGAAACAAGTTTATCTTTTGCCCCCCAATAGCTCTTTGAGGAAGATACTTTATAAATGGGGAAACTAAATCACATTGAGTTGAAAATTCTCTTCACTAGAGACATTCAAGCACTAAGTTAAAGTCCATTTCTCCATCATATTGCTTAGGTGATCAAATAACGAATTGGGACTAGACTGACGGTCCTTTAAAGTTCCTTTTATAGACATCCTTCTTAAATGGCATTAAACTTTGCCCAAGGCCATACAGTCTGTAGTGGTGGCATTGAAGTTTAAGTCTAGGAGTTAGACTACAAGCTCATGAAGTCATCCTGTTTCTTGTTTGTTCCTTCTTAAGCATTTCCTAAGGACTGACCAGCCTTCCAAAGCCAGAACCAAAATATACCTGGGAAGATGCAAAGAGAAGTGGAAAGAGCTGATGTTTGCCCCATAACACTCATTAATGTGTGTGTTACCTCGTGGAATCTGGAAGAGTGAAGGGCATATGGTCCTAGGGTCTCAGAGACTGCATACCAGTCAAGTAAAGTTGCACCTGTGCAAGGAAGACATAAGCCTTTCAGATAGTAAGGGCAGAAATACAACTGAATGACTTCAGGGTATTGGTTTAAACTTCTAGCTTGGAAATACAATATTTGCTGTTCTCTTGGGAGGGATAGAAGTATTTGTTGGGTTTGCTGAATGCACTGATGGATTTGTCTTCTATTCTTTACAACTCACTTCAGGAGTCCAGGACCTGGATATTCACTTCCTACTTCCAGTCAAATCAGTTTCATGTATGCTTGCACTATCAGTTATTTTTACTTTTAATGTCATACTAATAAACTCAGTAATTTACAAGTACCATATTATGTATCTTTTCCTCAAAAATGAAAATCTTTATGTGTAAAAATGGCCTACAGGTTATATATTTGGGTTCTAGAGAAGCAGAGAAAAATCACTTTTACAATTGCTCTGATTTTAGTCAATTTTCTACTAACAACCAAATTCTAGATGTTTCCTTGTGGGATCATATTTGCTAGGTCTGGTTAAGTTTTAGATGTTACCTGACTCTTATGTACTTTTTTTGTTCTATTCATATGGACACAGAAAGATAATTCCTAATTTTTTTTAACCAAGCAGGACAACCGAAAATGTGTTTTTTACCCTAACAGAGCTAGGTGTTGTGCCATTTTGAATGAACATTTGGCATTGGTGTATCTAAGTCTTCTGTGTAAACATCTTTAGGGAAGAAATCTATCTGGAAAACCCTAGACGTTCTTTAGTAGTTGTTGGTAGTTTTTCTTTACATTTAATTGATGATTTTAATTTTACTTAGTTTTTCTCTGAAGCAGTTTAGGAAAACTGTACAGCAACTTCTATTCTGATGTAACTGAATTTTTAGCAAATTAAGAGATAATAAATGAACTTAAACAGATTTGCAGAGGTTCAGCTTTTTCCTTTTTTTTTTTTTCCCAGCTGGTTAAATATCTAGATTGCTTTCTTACTTCCTGTCTGGGGAAGTAGATTTGCTAAAGTGATTTTCATCAGTCCCAGAATATTAATGAATAGAATTTGGTGTTGTGCCTCATAGATGATGGTGGCTTTGAAGATCTTTATTAACCATCACAGACTCAGTTCCACTTAATAGCATTCCATGTTAAATTGTAGTGAATCTATCAAGGTGTTTGGGTATGCTGTTCAGAAGGTATTAATGGGATGGTTTACTCAGTGTGTCTACATTCTCTTACTCTCAAACAAATAGGCTTGACATAATGACAGTTTGAAGTCCTTCCCTGGCATCATCTGGCTGTTCAGAGCCCCAAAAGCACACTCTGTGTAACTGCTTTTGGCTCTGAATCATCTACCATTTTGTACTGTTATTTAATTGTTGCATATAAACATTCTACTTGCCAGCAGGAACACTATTGATTTATTTAGCAAATAAATTAAGTATTCCCTTCTACATTTTCCCTCATACAGTGGTATGAGCTTTTTCCAAGGAGGGAGGTCAAAGAAATTTTCATAGTCCATGCTTATCCTTTAGGACTAAGTTTATGTCGTCTTCACATGGAAGGCATCTCCGGCCACCATATCCTCTCAGCTTCCATAGATCCATGGACTTCTTTCTGTCATATTGAGCTAAATTGTCACAAGGCTCTAAATATTATTAGAGCCAGGGACTTACCTTGAACATTAGTACTGTAAGTACTCATGTAGCGATTGCAGCATACTAAATGCTCAATGTATTATGTTTATCCATTGACAGGATTTTTAATTTTTAAAATTATATAAGCAATTGGAACCTAGTGTTATCTTCAAAGAAGAAGGATCTGTCTTTTTGTTAAAGCTTCCCATGCCTCCTCCATGATACCCATTGTACTTTACTTTTAGGATGTTTTTAGCTGCACATGATTTATACTGAATTCCACTTCATAAGACTAGAAGGAAAAATAAGATATTTGATAAATATACATCAAATGAATAAATAAATGAATCTCCTCAAACCCCAAGACAGAGACCTAGAAGTTGGTTTATAGGTACTTCATGACGGAATAAATGAATACACAAAAGATTGTAAACATAATGCTCACAGTAAACTGTATTTTGTGAGTTAGTTTACATCCATATTAAAACGATTTATAGTTTGCTAGAAGCTGAAAGGGATTTGCAGTTTTTATTGTTTGTAAGCTGATAAAAATTTTTTTTTTCTCTCAGACAATTTCAGTATCCAGGTTGTTGTCCAGTGTCTTTAGGAGAATCAAATGATTTGTATCAGGATTGTTAAAAAGAGTTGTCTTGTACTTAATAGGATGAAGTCTAGCTCTAGTGCATCCCCAGGACCCTGGCACATTAGTGCTCCTATTTCCTGGATTTAGTGTAAACATGTAGCCACAAAATGGTCCAAGGAAAGGAGATCTCAGGAAATTTCCCAGTGTGTTGTGGGCTTCTCAGCAGCACCTTCCTCTCCATCCCTACTAGAGTTACCAATTTCTGTAAAGTTCTCCTGAATTATTTCTGGTTAAACCTCATTTGTTTTCCATTTGTTAGCTAAACTACTTCGAATGCTTAGTTCTCTTCAAGAAATTCTTCTGACCAACTAGGCAGAACTCTTAAAGACTGTTGCTAAGAGCAACCAGCTAAAAAGTTCTTAAATTAACTAACAAGCCACATCAGATTCTTTCTAGAATTGAGAGTGTGCATGTGTGTACATGTTCATGTATCTACTTAAATAAAAAATGTACAGATAAATGCATAAAACAGTCATCTATAGATTCAGGTTAAGCAGCGCTTCTGTCTAGAAGAACTAATCAAGTAGAGGGAAATGAGAGCACTTTGTGAAAATAAGAAAATGAATGAATTGGTAAAAGCTCTGATCAATGGTGGTTGAGCAATTTGAATACCAAAATACTCCACACTTTAAAATTATTTTATTGGAATGAATTCTGGGCCACCTATAAAAAAATTGAGTTGTGTACTCCAACAAGGGCCAAGACCTGCTCTTATTTATGTATTATTTTACCACTAATGTTCATCATGATACTTAGCACATAGTAAGTGCTTATGAATATTTGCTGTATGTATGAAAGAAAGATGGTCTAAGAAGTAACCTCATTTTGTCATTGAGGAATGGGAGGTCCAGGGGAATAGGATTCATTCCATTCATTTACAGAGAGAAATGAGCTAAATTGGTTCTCAAACCCAGGTCTGCCTAACTTTGAATAAATACTCAGAAATGAATGTTGTTTCTTCTTTTACTTTCTTTGAGGTAAAAAGAAAGCTTTGCAGAACCCATGTTCAGACACTGATTGCCTAGGAACTGATACCTTGAAGATAGTGTATCACAGAGATAGGAAAGCATATTTTTCAAATTTGACATATTAAAAACTCAACTTCTACCACTTATTAGCAGTGGAGATATGGGAAAAATTTTTTTAAATTTCTAATGACTACCCTTCAAGTGCAAATGGAAATACTAATGATTTATTAAAACACATAAGAATTAAATGAAATTATAAAATTAAACAAGGATTTTATATGGTATATGCTAAGAAATATGGGCTACTGTAATTACCATTGTTTAAAGCAGAGGAGAAAGCAAAGAAGTAATGTACTATTCTAGGGAATATAGTCCACCAAAATAAATACATATATATGTACATATCTGACATCACTAAATACTGATAGTAATGTTTTTAATATATTTTTAAGCTTCAATGCAACTAAAAAACAATGTAGGAACTCTAAGGATATTGTTAATTTAAAAGACTATTTTCATTCTCTTATTTAAACTTATTTATTCAAAGTTGAATACTTAGATAATTTGCTTGTGTTAATTGTCAGCAAATTTAATATCTAAAACCATTTTACCTGAGCCCCTGAGACCAGGTGTCCAATTATATATTAATGTTTTGAGAAAACTGTAATTTAGGGTATGCTGTTTTATCTGAGGGGGCTACATTTGTGAAAGAAGACTGCTTGAACCTTGCTTATGTGAGTGGTAAATATTTTGCTTCCTTCATTTATGGAACCACTTGCTTCAGCCAGGATAGTTTATCTGGGTGGAAACCACCTGCTTCAATTTGTGTGACTTAGCTCAAATTTAATCTGAAGGAAGAAAGGTCAGTGATTTAGAACAAGTGAGGGCCTCAAGGTTTTCCTCAGAGAAATCAAGTAAACCCTACTACCATGAACATGTTGAAACTGATTCATGTGGACCGTGGTACCTCACAGTCTTTCTTATACAGACCACACACTCATTTAAAAAAAAAAAAAAATGACTCAGTGAATCTAAGCATAGGAACACCTCATTCATCAGCCATAATGTGGAGGAAATTATGGATTCAGCTTAAGCACATTTTCCTCAAAAAAGTAAGCCCCCTTCAATGGTGTGAAACATTTTAATTTCAAGAATTTTTGGGGAAGCACTTTTGTGATATAGTATAAATACCTCTGTTTAGTGATACTATAGGACCCAAAAGAAATCAGACATGAAAGCTCTGTGTAGGAAAATTTGATTATCTCAATAAATATTAATCCATTTCATATTTAACCTGTACGTATAGATCTTTTCATGTGTGAGGCTCTGAGATAGCCAGGATGGACGTAGATGTGATCCTTCCTTCATGGAGTTCGTAGTCGTAAGAAAGTTAACAAATATAGGCATTTGATAACAGTTTCAAAGATGGAAAAAAGCAGCATGGGAGGATATATTACAAGAACTGTGAGGCCACTGTAGGTTTCACTAAGGAAATAACATCTGGGAAAGATGAGTTAATATTAGAAAGGTCACAAACAATGCCTGTGCATAGGAGAGTGAGGGGTTCTCTGAGGCAGAGCAAAAGGAAATATTTGAGGGCGTCGTTAAGGTTCTGTGACTGAATAATCAGGAGGGGATTAGAAATAAAGGAAGAAGAAAGGCATTTCAAAATGTAAGCCTGGAGTTCTGGGAAAAGGACGTTAATATCAACAGAATGAGGGAAAATTAGTGAGTGAGTGAGGGGGAATTTGATTTTGTTTGCATTTGTACAAGTTTGGGGTGACAGTGGGTCATCCACATGGTTAGTGAACATCCACCAGTTGAATTGCAACACTGATAAATTAGTCAAGTTTCAGCTACAGATCTGAGAGTCAACCACTATTTTCTGTTGTCAGAATGGAGGGCAGGTAGAGAGAAAAAGGATGGAAAATTCCTACTTTGAGCAGTAGATAGTAAAGGAAGTATAGGAAAGAAGACCAAGAGATTTAGTGCTACAGAAATAAAGAGAGGAGAGAATCTCAAGTATATGGGAGCTGATGTTACTAATGATTCATTCATTATCCTCTTATCAAATATAATATCTATTGGATGGTATATTCCAGATTCTCACTAGGCAGATGAAACAACAAAATTACTGCAGTAGACCCGGGAATTAGCAGAGAATAGTTATTGAATAAAAATTGATATTTGGTATGCATTCGACTGTCATATAAACTCATGAGAACAAATTAAAAATGGCATTTGGTACTGCTCTTAGAGTATAAATTAAAACAAAATTGTGGGTACTTATGGGGATAATGGATAGAGGAAGGATAGAGGTCACAGTCAAGTATTATTTGAAGAAACATTTAGAGAAAGATGGAAGGAAAATGGTGTATGAGCTGGATAGATCTGTAGAGTGAAAGCTCTTTCCAGGTCCTAAGGCAAAGCCACAGAGAGAAAAGACAATGAGGACACCAAGAGTGGGGTGTGAAGGGAACTGCCCAGTATTAGGACTCTGCTGTTTGTATGTCTCTACTATTTTCTGGGATTCAGTTTATTTTCAATTAAAAGAAAAAAAGAACAAAAAGTGTACATGATGGGGTGGGGAGTGAAGGAGCTCAAACACTACTGAAGTCTCTTTAGCTTTAGTCCAGTTTTAGCTTTCTGAGAGTCAAGAGAAGGAATATTGACATAAGAGACAAGCTCTACGGTATGTGGTCAGTGTACAGGTCATAAATTATTAAGTTTTGAGTGCAGGGCTATGCTAAACAGTGTCTTCAAATTATCTCCTAGAAGTAAGTCAACATCACAGTTTTCTTGTTAAAGAAAAGAAACCTCAGGTTACAGAGAATAAGTGACTTATCTACAGTTACAAGTTAATGAGAAGAGCCAAAATTCAAATTCAGACTCAAAATAAAAAGGATCTACTCTTGATGGAACACCACAACATAAAAGGATGTATGGGGATAGCAGAAGGGCTTGGTAACAGAAACCTGTGGACTATGGAGAAGGTCCAGGTCAACCAGGGTTTGGACTGGATCCCAGAGGGTGATGAGAGACCCCTGCTCAAGTGGCTATGCCTCAGTCTACAGTGCAGACTCAGTCCTGTAACTGGTGTTGTGTACAGCAGATGGTCCTACAACCTGATCACTAGAACAAGAAGCAGGAACTGGAGATGATCCAGGATCCAGGACGGGTACACATGTCTTGGTGCAGGTTTAAGTGGGAGACTGGAGTGTGATGGCAAAGTGTCCTTCACTGACTGACTTGAGGCTTCGGATGGGCATGTGCTTAGGGTGGTCAGAAGTTGATAGTTTGGGTGCCTCTGCCTTTCCTTGCCCAAGTTAACCTGTCTGTCTTCTGTAATAGTCTAAAGGGCAAACAAAAGGAGAGGGCTTTGGAATAGAGCAGACCAAGGTTCAAATTCAGATACTGGTCCTAGTCACAGAATGATCTCGAATATTAAACCTCTGTGTTTGTTTTCTCCTTTGCAGTTTGGATCTATTAATGTTAACCGTGTAGATTTTTGCAAATATTATCTGAGATAAATAATATGACGTGACTTGAAGTAATAATTTTAAACTTACCATGTTGTTATTGACATTGTTACAGTGAGTTCTGATTTGTGGAAATTTTTGTTCTCTTGATAGTTAACCTAACCATACTTGATCAGATTTTCTTACAGAGTAGCTTCATTTTCTAACTTCAGAGTCTCTCTCATCTTATAAAAAGAATTCTCAAAATGTCTCAGTACAAATTAATTTTTACATAATACCCATGAAAATGAAGACAGATTTTTTGTTGCCTTTTTTGCACTTAGTATCTATTTATATATTCTGAGATTGGTTTCACTGTTCTCTGTTTGATTTCAGTGTACTCCATATTATCTTTAGTAATTATCTTCTCTTAACACAGGAATGCATATGGTAAATATTATTAGTTCATACTATACATTATCACCACATGATAAAAGATACTATTAATGGTAAGATGACACCTTTAATAATCATTTTACAATTTTACCAAATTTCTGTTCTTCTTGCTGTGTTAGATGTTAACAACAAAAAAAGTGAAGGAAGAAAGCAGCTTCCTTCCTAAATATTTAATGACATATATATTTAATAATCAAATTAACATATGAGGTAGTTATTAGCTCATTTTACACATGACTCTTTTCATATCCTGCTGCTCTGGAGTGGTACAGCCCACACTTGACCCAAAGGTGTTTGTGCACTTTCTCAAATACAGCCTGAGACTTCTCTTATGAGTACATGAGTCTTCTATTCTTGTATTTTGGAAGCCAGTCTGTATATAGCCCTTTTGTCTTATCACTTCAAAACCAAGGGGTTAAAAGAAGGAAGGAGTTCTTTAGAATCCCATATTCCAAACAGGAAAGGTACTGAGTCAGAACCCAGCTCTTTAGGAAAGCAAGCAAACTAGGAGGTAAAGATACAAGAGGTGGGACACAAAAGGTTTTTTGAGCATCTCCCTTGTTCTAGACTCTAAGCTTGATATCAGAGCTAGGGCCGAATCTGGTGAAAATTCTTCAGGAGTGTTGGAATAAGAACAGTCTCAACTGCCATCCATTATTTTGCTTGAATTTATGATTGGTTACTCTATACCTCTTTCTAAGGTCTTTTGGTGACAAAATGCTTGTCCCCTCACCAGAAAAACTTACCCGGTTGTTGGATGGATTTGATCATTAGAAAGGACTTCCTAATGTGTAACAAAATTAAGGCAAACAGTTAATATAGTTCTCCTGTGCCCTATGTGTGCTATTGACATCATTACTAATCCTTCCCCTAGCTCTGTCTACAAAATGTATCTGTTGACACTTTTCCAAGAAGAAATCCAGGATATATAGTTGCAAACTGAGACCAGCAGGGACTTGGAAATTCTTAATGCTGAGCAATGAGATTAGAAGGGAATGGAGCTAGGGAGCAGGGCACCAAAGATTGTGTCAAGGAGGAGTCATAGTAGCCCCTTGACTGTGAGATCTTATCTACAGAATAGCTGGAAATCATGAGTTATAAAAAGAGCAGTGCAGTGGAGATCGATGACTGTTCCATGCTATACATTGAGGAGATGAAATTTTATTTTTAATCTTTGAATAACAAAGTATTTTCAGAACCACCCAAAATGTATATAGGAATTCAACAGCAATGAATTATGGCAGAAAAAAAATCCCAAAGTATTTCACTTGACTTTTAGAAACCAACTCTGTCATACTTCTTAAAGCAATGTACATTTAAAGAATTTCTTGTTTATGTCATTAATTCCAGATATCTTATTGCTTATGTTAGAAGATGTTAATTTTTTTTCAGGTGCACATCTTGGGATACATAATGTAAAAGAATAAATTAGAGTCTAGTCACCCAAAACATATGAGACAATAGATAGACCATAGAGACTCTTTTACAATTACTTAAATTGAAAAAAAAATCTATTGTATTTCATCACCCAAATGATTGAGGTTTGAATATTTGCTCTGTACTTATTCCTGTGTGACCCTGAACAAATAGTTTAATCTGACTGGACCTTGGTTTTCTTGTTTCAGACATAAATTTAAATCTACTATATTGAGCTACTGTGAGAAATTAAATTAAATACTTGCACAGTATCTACAACAATATCAGCATATAGTCTGACATCAGAAACAGATAAAGTGAGTCAATTATGTGTGTGAAAGAAAAAAATCAAGAATTTTAGAAGTTTGGAGCAGATGACTATTTTACTATTGATTCACTGCCTTCAAAATACCTTTCTTTGTCACACCTGTTCCGTGAGTTACCAGAAAAGGTTCCTTTCAAACAATATTGTGTATTTTTTGTAAAGTAGAAATAATTTCCCAACTTTTTAAAGTAGTTAAGAATTTCAAGTGGAATATGTTTAACATTATACAGATGTTTCTTTGGTGATAGACATTACATTAAATATCTAATTGAACTGAATAATTGAGTTTTCACTCCAATTTAGTGATAGAAATCTAGTACAAAAAGTCATTGTTTCTATCAGAGGATATCATGACTGAACACATTGCTTTTTATGGTGGAAAACAAATATATCTTGTGCCTCTGAACCATGCTAGGTCTATGTAGCTGTAACATAATTGATATGTACTTGATTAATATTCGCTTAAAATTATCATAAAATACTTTCAAAAGTATAACTGTGTAAACATGTGATGATGAAATACTTTTTTTGAACCAAAGTAGTTTGCATTTGAATATTGATTCTTTTTCAGAAATGATTTTGAATAAGTAAATTCTCTACCTGGTTTCTTCATCTGAAGAATAGAGATAATAATATCGACTCATGGAATTGTGATAATTAAATGAGATAATACAGGGAAATGATCTGGCACATTGCATGACTCAATGCATAAGCATTTGAGGTATATTGTATTTCAAATTTATATAATTGCACTGGAATGAATATACAAAGACAATTTTATTATATTTTTCTAACAAAATTTGTTTTTAAAAATGTAAATAACCATTGCCTGATTGTGTTGTATAAATCTGAATAATTATAGATGAATTTGATTAAAACCAAGTTCACCTGCTTTAAATTGTTTTGTATTCAAAATGAGTTTATACTTAGAGATGAGGATACCAATTAGGCTGGGAATGAGCAGGCTTGTTCTGTGAGATGTTGGCTTGTCATATTGGATTCGATGTGATTTCACTGCCTTGGGGAATCTAACTGTAGTCACACAATCAGAAAAAACAGTGCCACGCTCCTTTCCAGCAATGGCCTTTAAGGTTTTTAAAACAAAACCTTAGTAACTGATTAGTTTTCTATACTGTGCCTTTCCTGCTGTTCTTGTGATGTGTTAGTTTGTCTATCTATAAACACATGCAGAGGGAAAGGTAATTTTTATCTCTCCAGTTGCCTCAGCTAGAAATTTAGAATTTATTCTCAATTCTTCTATTTTCCTCAGCACCAACATCTACTCAGATGCTTAGTTTTGCTGATTCAATCTCCTTTACATTTTTGTGTCCTTCTTCCCCCCTAATTATCTACATGGACACAAATCCCAGACCCAGTGTAGGCTCTTACTTGAACTGGATTTACCCTTATGACTCATCTCCTTCTTCAAATCTCATCTCTTTCCTCCATGAAATAACCACAAGGAATTTTCTAAACTAGAAATCTGATAAAATTGCTTCTTGGTTTACCAGCTTCCACAGTGTTTTCAAGAGTAAAACAATGTGAGCTTATTAGACATGGAGTCCAAGGCTTTTGTGGTCTTGCTCCTGCCTCTCTATCTGAGAAGTTGAGAGCTGGGGCTCTGAAGTCAACAGACTGAGTCTTTAATCCTAGCTCTACAAAATATTGGGTGAGTTACTTAATCTCTTCGTGCCTCAGTTTTCTTATATGTAAAATTGAGATCATAATATTATTTTGAGTTGGGTAGTTCAAGGATTAAATGAGATAATATTTACAAATTTACTGATAGTATGGCACATGGTAAGAAATCTCAAATTTAGGGTTCTTAATATTATTTCCTAAGTCTTTCTCCATAAGTACCTCCACATAGTAGACCTAACAGAAAAACCATCAATTTGCCCAACAGGTGGCATTTTCTTGTTTTTGTCTCTGTGATTTCATGTTTACTATCTTTGTCCAGTTCGTTCACCACCTATCCCTGTTTTCCTCAACTGGCTTATCTCCCTGTGGCGTTCTCCTCACCTTACAGACAGCTCAAGGACCATTTCTTGTTGGAGAACTCTCTGAGATTCCCATTGATAGAAGTTCAAACAGCCTTCTCAGCACTCCATTAGCAGGTGAAGATCATAAGAGTGCATTCAGGATTCTGCTTGGATTCAGATCTTTACTTGCTGTGTGGCCTTAGGCACAATCCTCAATTCCTCTAAGCCTCAATTTCATTTATAAATTTCTATGAATCATAAGGCATATTTAATGGGGTTATGTAAGGATTATATGAGACAAGTGCTCAGCACAGTGGGTAACACCTAGTTAAGTCTGGAAACCATGATTCAACAACACCAAAAAGTCAGGCGTGGAAACACAGGCATATAATCCCAATGGATTGGAAGGCTAAGGGAGGAGGATCATGAGTTCAAAGCTAGCAAAAGTGAGATGCTAAGCAACTCAGTGAGACCCTGTCTCTAAATAAAATACAAAATAGGGTTGGGAAAGTGGCTCAGTGGTCACATGCCCCTGAGTTCAATTCCCGTAGCCACCCCCAACCCTCCATCCCCCCCAAAAAAGCACCAATAAGTAGCATAGAATTTCTTATTCTGATAGAGTACACATTACATTATCAGTAATCTTATTTCTAATTTTATACCTGCTAGACCATTAATTCTCTTGGACCTTCTACTCATTCATCCTTGTTTTCCTTATACCTAGTTCCATTATAGAAAATTATTGCATGTCTGGTGAAGGAAAAAAAATGGATGAATATTCAATTGGTGGTGGTCGCATTTGAAAACTGATAGGATTTTTTTCCCATCTTAACAGTACTTGTGGAGCTGGTATAAGGTAAAACATTTTATTTCAAACATTCCTCACCAAGGCAGCAGTTTCCTTGAAGATGAGGTAAACATCTTATCAGTCTCTGTACCTTCAAAAGATCTACATGTATTCCTTAATATATATTAGTTTTTTAATATAAAGCCTGTGTGTTGACTTTTACTAAACCATGAGTAGAGTATAAACATATCTATTCTTCCTGTCAGTAATACCATTCATACAGTTAGTGTGCCATTAATTTAAAATATTTTGTTTTGATTATAGTCCAAGTTATAGGTGAAGGCTATGTTAAAAATGCTTTTATGAAACTATTCCTTGAAAAATCTTGAAATCTCATTCTATACGTTTTGACAAAGCAATTATGATTTTGATAGTACCAGTTATTTTAGTAATTTTATTGCTTTTAGTGATAACTGTGGTTCTGTCTGTATCTTGTAAAAGTATATGCTATATTTGATTGGGGACCATGTACTAAGCACTTTTAAAATTGACATTCTCAAGGTGAGCATTTAAGATTATTATGATTCAAAGGTACTCCCAACTTTGCATTTGCAATCACAAAAAGCAATGTAACTTGAACACAGAGTGGTTTGAAGACATAAAACTCAAGGTTCAAATCTTAACTCTGTTAGCAGTGCAATCTAGACATGTCATTTAACCTCTGTAGATTTAGTTTTCTTTTCTGTAGAATGGGTCTGGTAAGGCCTAGTCCCATCTGCAGGACTTTGCAAAAGTTGCTAGTGAACATATAGTGCTTGGAACATAATAGAAGTTCAGAAATGGTGGCCCATTGTGATTTTTTACAACCATTTTTTAGTTGTAGGTGGACACAATACCCTTATTTATTTATTTTTATGTGGTGCTAAGGATTGAACCCAGTTTCTCACACATGCCAGTCAAGCGCTCTACAACTGAGCTACAACCCCAATCCCCCATTGTGATTTTAAACAAAGGAAGGAGAATCATTTTATTAAAGCATCATTACTTTATTTTATAGATGCCTTTGCCCATTAAGCAATTCATTCATAGGCCTCAGTGGACTAGAAGGTACCACAAAGCCCAAGAGTAATGGAGTAAACAATTTAACCATGTTCTACGTGTTAACTGTTGATACATTGCAACAAATGACAATTTGTTCATTTTTATTATAATTAGTTATATATGACAGTAGAATACATTTTGATATATATATATAAATGGAGTGACTTCTCTTTCTTCTGGTTGTACATGATCCAGAGTTTTACTAGTTGTGTAGTCATATGTGCACACAGGGCAATAATGTCTGATTAACAAAACACAATTTGAACCACACAAAATATTCTGTTCTTTGAAACCATTCCTAACTTAGCAATAGCTAAATCCATCTGCTCTCCTGGACTGACATTTGTATTACCCCCACTCTGTCATTTGCATTACCCCCACTCATTATAAACCCATATATCTGGACTTATTGATTTGGGAATAATATCCAATTTATTTTCTAGAAATTGAAATAAAAGACAGTCCAACAGAGATCAGAATCAGGTGACACATCCACTATTGTTTACTCTATTTTTTTCCTAAGTCAAGGATTTTAGAAGAAATATTCTGAAAAATTATAGCCCCATCTCTGATAAAGTAGAGTAAGGCAACAGAAATGTTTATAGAATATATGTCATAGACCAAGGGAGGGAAGGAATGAGGCTAGTATTGTCATTCTGTTAACATGCCTTTGGTTCTCAATCACAAGAAAGGTACAGCCAAAAGCCTACTTCACAATGATCAGTACATTGTATGAATCAATGAGACTGACAATATTGAAATGCTTAGGAAATAGAACTTCTGTATGTCTACATTTTATCTTTCTTATGAGTAACAGTTGCAAAGCTCAGTTCTCAGATTTTTCAGACCTTAATGTTGTTTCATTCAAATGCTCACTTAAGCTCTTTGCACTTTCATAGTGTTGTATCCTTACATCATATCATAAACACACCGTCTTAGGGAGAATAGTTTTCTTGATGAGAATACTCCTAACAATGGTTGAGGTGACTTTCTTCTTTCCCCTCATCCATCTCTTCTATTTTTATTTCCTTCCTTTGTCCAGTATCTGCTTGGACCTTCTGATGTGATAAGCCTGTGACACCAATTAATGATATGATCCAGAGATAAATAAGGGAGAGTATGCCTTTAGTAGATAGTGGTTTATTTGAAGCCATCAGTTACATGTAATATGACAAGGGTATCAATCACGGTTGCATAAACAAAAGGGTCATTGGAGCAAAGAGAAGAGTTGATCTAAACTTCTATTTTGGGAATGTCTTGAAGTCAAAGACCTGCATATATCTTAAAGAATGAGTTAAAATTTCCCCATGAGTAGTCAAAGAAGAACATTTCAGGGGGATCAGTAAATCAGAGGCAGAGTTTTAAATTGTGTGGACTTGTTGGGGAATATGATAAAGACTCATGTGGTAGGGGTATAATGTCCAGGAAGAGAAGTAGAGGAGGAATGCAGGGAGGTGATGGAGGTCAGACTATATAAACCACATGAGAGAATTTGGGCTTTATCCTATAGGCAGTGGAATGCAAGATTATACAGTTCTTTTACTGTGAGAGTTGTCTAACCTTGTTCTTAGAAACAGTTTTAATATGTTTTGCTTTGTTTACAGCCTGTGGACTGTGAAGGTGTTATTATGGAGAGACACGGGTAGCCAGAGACTCTTACAGAAATACCGTAGGGAAAATAATGGTTCAGAATAAATTTTGGGTTTTTGAATTTTCTCTTGGATCTGAGTTTAGCCACAATGGCTCAAGTTTGGCTTTCACATCACATCATCACATGACAATACTTCAGGATGTTCTGATGAGCTGAGTCAAAAACAGAATAATCCAATTAATATAGAGCATGGCTATACCTAAATATTAATCATAGAAACAGGTAAGTTCGTGTTACAATAAAAGAGGAAATTGTATCTAAAAGTTATGTTTACAAGAATACAAGTTAAAAGTTTGTTTTTCTGTATGAAAAAATGAAGCTAGTAATGATATCTAGCTTCAAACAGTTCTGGATTAATTTTGCTGTTTAAGCTCTTATTATTAGGTAGGTGGTTTTGAGCAATTTATGTAATTTCTGTATCAACTTCCTCATTGGGGAGTGTTGAAAGTTAAATGAAATAATATCTTAGGTTAATACCTTTAATAAATGTCAACTGTTATTATTATCATTATTGTATATCATATAACATAAAATTTTGGGTGATCCAAGCTACTTTATAGACAGAGTGTAATAGCTAGTGAAGCCTGATTAAGTAACATGAGTGTGAAAACTCTTTGCATAGTGGCGTATTAGATTTTGATGGTTCTTAATAAATGTTTAATTTAAGTTTCAATTACCTGTAATAAATCCTTCATTTATATATCTAATTATTTATTTAACTATGTAATTGACTTAGGCTCAAAGCCAGTTGGTTTTAGATGAATATGTTTACAACCAGATTTTTTCCCAATCTAAATGAAATCTAAAGTAACATACCAAGTATAAATGAGAAGAAATCAAAGCAGAGACTTTTTCTGTTTAGATTTCAGAATCTGTGGTTATAGGCAACAAAATAATGTTATGCATTTCTAGCTACAGAGAAGATTACAATGGACAGATACATATTGCCAGAATTTCTGAAAGAATTTAGTTAATGACCAATTATGATTAATTATGGAGATAGTTGTAATTTTGCAGCTTGAAAAGGTAGTGTGCTTTGCATAACATACGAAACTTAAAGCTTATTTAAAAGAGTAGGATGTGGGAAAGGAAGGCTTGTACTTTTTAAATACCTAAGTGAGTCCTGAGCTTTCAGAATTTTAAGTAGACTCACATTCACTAATTCATCTGTTGAGCGCCTACACAGGCTGCATGCTGAACATGATGCTATTCACTGAGGCTAAAACGGGGTTCTTAGTCTGGTGGTGGAGATGAACATGCAATTTATACCAACAGAGGTGTATTAAAAACTACTGCATGTGGAGAGAGGCAGCCAGCAAAGGGCGGTAAAAAGCAGAGATGTAGAGAGAACACCATGGTCAGGAACTATTAGGAATTTGCTTTGAACATCTTAGGTCCTAAGGGAGGAGAAAGTTAGAGGAAATGAGTCCAAAAAGGGAGGCAGAATTAAGTATAGAATGATTTTGTATGCTGCATTAATCTGATTGGATTTCCAAAAACAATACAGTTTTATCTAGCTGTGATAGTTAATAATGACTATCCAACTTAAATTTGTATGTACTGGAGTATTATACGTACAAAAATAACATGTTATGCCTGTTATTCTAATGCTTTGGTTGCCTTTATAGTTAGCTATATCCATTTGAAGTAGGATGGAAAGCTAAACAGAATAAATGAGACTATAGAATAAAGAATAGAGAATATTATTTTATTTGTTCATCAGTTTATGTAAGATATAAGATTATATTTTGGTGAATAGTGATACCCAAAGCCCTACTTTAATGAATATTTGATAATATCTTTTAACTCCAGACCAAATGTGTGAGTATACAGAAATGCTTTAACATAGTTTGTTTTCTAGTCATTAATAATTTATTTGACCATTTTCCTTTTCATTTAACATAGTCATATTTTCCTAGGTAGTTCAGTATAAAATGTCATCCAGTAAAACTTTTATATCATGTCTGAATTATTGCCAGTTCTAAACACTTATGAATGCTTTGTGACACATTCATGATTTGGGCACAGATTACTACCTCATGAATATGAACCATTGAAATAATAAGTTCTAATCAAAACAAAGGAAAGAGGTAACCAGAAAAAAGTGTGGCAGTTCAAAAATGGGAGGAATTACTTTCTGCCAGATATTATTATCATGGAGGACTTAAAGGAGGTGGTATTTGAGCTGAACCCAACAGAGATGCACAGAATTTATTTATTTGGAAATGTGTTAGAGGTGAAAGGGCAAACATTTTAAAAAGGGACAGATGTGAGAAACTGACCTGTGAACACAAATAACATTTTATTGTGTGATAGGAAGGCATTTCTTTGTGTCAGTGTTGAAGAATTCTCATATGGAGGGAAAGTATCATATAAGCCACAGTTAGAGTGGCACCTGCCAAGTTCATTTACTCTCATTGTCACTGAGTACAGTGGAAAAGTGTGAGGACCTAGGAATCAGATTCTGGTTGGAATATCAACTGTATTATTAGGAATGTGATTTGGAACAAATCATGTAAGCTCTTGGAAACATAGTTTTGTTCATTGAAATGGTAGGAGTTATAACACTCAGTTCACATAATGGGTATATAAGGATTAAATGAGATAATACTACCATAGTTGACATATATCAATTGTTCAATAAATTACTGCTGTTAAATTGGATGTAGGTGTTGGAAAAGAAAGTGACTTAAATTTTTTTCTTTTCTCTCATGTTCTACATTATTTTCAGTAAGAGAAAGGATGGGGAGATTGACTGGACAGAGTGGATTCTCTCTCTTTTTTAAATCTTCCAATCTAAGTATTTTTAAAATAAACATTTTTAATCAACAAATAATTATTGTGTATGTTTATGTGGTACAATGTGATGTTTTGTCTATGTGTACATTGTAGAAAAATTAAAACAAGCTAATCAACATATTCATCACCTTAACAAATTACCACTTTTTTGGTAGTAAAAACATTGAAAACCTATTCTTTCGGCAATTTTGAGATATACAATACATGTCACCATGCAGGGCAAGAGATCACTAAAATTTATTCCTCAAGTCTAACTGAAACTTTATAGCTGCCTCTGATAACTTCCTTTCTGTCCTCTGTTCCTATGAGATCAAATTTTAGATTGCACTTATAAGAGATCAGGTAGTATTTATCTTTCTCTTATGGGCATAATGTTTTCCAAGTCCATCCATGTTGCAGATAACAGAATCTTCATATTTTTAAAGGCTATATAGTATTCCATTACATATATACATTACATTTGCTGTATTCATTAATTATGGGCACTTAAGTAGCTTTCATATCTTGGATGTCATACTGAAATGAACATGTGAGTGTAGATCTCTCTCTGACATATCTGTTTTATGAGATCTTAGTGTGAATGAAAGAAGTAATCAAAGTACTCCAAAGTTCTTGCTTTTGGTTTTCTTATTCTCCTTGATATTCTGCATTTGCATATATACTTAGTCTATGAAATATGTTTTTGGATGCTTATTATTTAAATTTGACCCCTTTGAAAGTTTGGACTTAATCATCTTTTTGTATACTCTACAGCTTAACTATTCACATGATATGGTGTGTGTGTGTGTGCGTGTGTGTGTGTGTGTTTGCTTAGCTCTCATTTCTGCTCCTTCCTATTAAACTAGGCATCATCATGGTAGTATCAAAAATTTGAACAAAGTCTCCTACTTTATTCTCTTGTGGTTATGATGGTAGGAAAAATGATGCATGACTGATTCTGCCTATAGGACTATGGGGAAAATTGAATTAATTAGAAGAAAGGTGAAGTCAATGACATTCGTATGTAGCTATTTAAATGTACAGCAATTACCTAGTAACCTGTTCATTCTCATGCTTATATTTAACAGTAGCAAAGTGAGTCATGTCTTCATTATTCATGGTTCACTAGCTGCTAAAGCTAAGTTTTCTGTCGGGGAGGAGAGGTGATTCTACAGTATATCTACTTCTTTTTGAAACATTAGTCATTTCTCAATGGACACATTCATTAATAAATTCAAAGTATCCAGAATAGAGTATTGCTTTATTATATCCCACTCTAGACATTGGTTCTGTCTCAAGAGGAGGACTAAGAAAGCAAGATCTCACATTTCTCTGGAAGTACTAGTAAAAAGTCACAAACTAAAAATTTTATACTTATTAAGAAATTCAGAAAATTATGCAAATTATCTTGATGCCATGTATGTAGTTTTCATGTCATATGTCATTATTAAACAGTTTTGAAGTTGAAAAATCTAGCTTCTAATACTAAGAGCTATTATTTAATGAGTAACTGCAATGTATGTCAGCCACTCTACTAGCATTTTACACATATAATCTCTAAGCTGCTTAATGGCACTTCGAGAACTGAAGTTCAGGGCCACTGATTTCTGTATAGTTAAGTATACACAGAAATTTTTCAGAGATGATAAACTGTTGATTTTGCTTTTGAAGATCCTGGAAACCTCCAGAGACGTGTGGGAGTACAAGAGATGCTTAAAAATGTATGTTGAGTACATTGAGAGGAAGTTGGGAAGGATCACATCTGAACTGATTTTGTCCAAGGTCTCTTCCCAGTGGAATGGAGTAGGATGGACACTCCAGGAAGAGGGAGAAGGATATGTGGGTATTAAATGGAGAAAAGATTACCACAAATTACAACTCGGATTTGTATTGTTGTTGTTGTTGTTGTGGTTGTTCACTGAGTTATAGTCATACATCCTAACAGCCTGGGTGTTATGTTGCCCTTTTAGGAGGATACGATGTTATTAATATTGATATTCTTTATTTTGTGGAGGCTCAGATAGTTGTAAAGAACTAATAAAAGGGTTTCCACTAAATCTTTTGGAGCAAACTAGAACAGGACTTGACCCAGGCAACTCTGTGCTTTGGTGAAGCAGTCTTGAAGATGCTGCTTCTGACTGATGGATTGGTACAGTGTCTACAGAGGAAAAAATGTTTTCTCTCTGGAATATCTTCTTTTAAAGCATTAGTTGTAGATTTGGGAAAAATGTAATAAAAAGTGGAAAGTTTACTTCTACCTCTGGTCCATGTGTAAACCTGAATCGGGTAATTTAAAAATTAGGACTATTAGAAAAAGAAGTTGTTTTAGAGGTACTCATGTAGTCTCCTGCACTTGAGAGATACTTCTCTAGAGAGATCCATTCAGAAGTAACAGGCCAGGTGTCTTTCACACACCCAGGTGAATAGTAGGTTCTTGAACCCAGGTGTTGGACTTCCTGTCCACTGCTTTTTACTATATAATACTCTATCTACATGTTGAGAAAATAAAAGTTTAATGTAAAATTATTTTACCTGGTGTTATGAACTGAATCATGAGCCCCTCAAAATTCACCTGTTAATGTCCTAACTCCCAGGACCTTAGGATGTTACTACATTTGGAGATAGGGCTTTTAAAGAAATAAGAGTAAATAAGGTAATAAGGATGGGGCCCTTGTCCAGTATTACTGGTTTCCTTGTAAGTGAAGGGGAGAAAGAAGCAGAAGAAATATAACAATGCTTTCACAGAGGAGTATTCCTGTGAAGAGGCAGCAAGAGGACAGCTCTCTGCAAGCCAAAGAGTGACTTCACAGGAAAACTACTCTGCTGGTCTTAAAACATTAGTTATGGTCTTCCAGGTCCCAGAATTGTGAGGGGAAAAAAATCTAGTTTGTGGTATTTTGTCATGACAGCTCTGGCTAGTTAAAATACCTGGTATACTTTCACATTAATAAAAGAAATATACTGACCTCACTTTTTCACTATATGCAAAATTTTCACTGTATATAATGTATCTTGGCACTTCCCCAAAATATTTAACATTCGCTGCTTTAGCAGAGTTCTCTCTTTAATGGCAACACTATATTTTATTTATCTTAATTTCCCCAATGCCTAAAACAGTGCTTCAAATGGAACAAATGCTCAATACCTATACAAATTAATGAATGAAAAGAATGAGATTTTTACATGCAAAACTATCTTACAAATGAATCATATGCTCTGATGCCAAGCCTTTAAAAAGTTAGTCATTTTTTATAAGAAGCTATCTTTCTTAAGTTATACCTTCTTTTCCCCTTAATTCTGATATAATGATTTATTTCATATACATTTTGGCTATGAAAATTGTGGGCAGTGGTGAGACCTAACACTTTTGTGCAGTAAAGTTCAAGGGACTATTGATAGTTATTCCCTGCTATGTCAAGAGGACTTTGTCTAGTTCTTTTCATTGCCATGATGCTTAGTAGGTTTCCCAGCATAATTTGCTGTCTGTACCTGAAAATATTTCTTAATCTAAGGCTGTTTCCAATTACTCAGAGATTATCTATTTAGCTAAGTCATCTAAGGACCATATAGTTGAATCTTCTTTGTTGTCACACATATACATCCCATTCGTCCTTGAACATGGCGTCTGGTTTGTGCTTGCTGGTAGAAATGCCACCTCTGTGAAGTTCAGTACATACCTTCAGTACTGTGATACCCACCTGATTCAGTATTTATCTGCACCTGCAAGCCTTCCATTCCTCAGAGCTGTAGCAAACACTTCTCCAGATTATATATCTTTCTCATTCAATAACTTGCATTACTTCTTTCTTTCTTTTCCTTTCTTGGCATCTAATATGTATATTCTGAGTTGGGGAAAATTAACAGCAACTATAGTTCTGATCCTCAAGAGATTTACTCAAATGAAACCTTGATCTGTAAAAAACAGGGTGATATTAGTCATTAAAAATGTTTCAGAGGTACAGGATGACCTGGTACATTTTGAATACCTGGAGACTATAGTGTGAATGAATCATGAGAGTAAAACAGATAATTTAAAAGACAAGTAGGTTCAACAAAATTCATAGTATAGATTGGAGAAAAGAAGGGATGTTTTTTTGTGGAAGAGTAAATGACACTAGTTTAGTTATTGATGTCAGAATTAGAAAATTTTACATAGGAATGTATACTGAAAGTTGAGTAAGTGAAATTAAGGTGTTTTATTAAGGATTTCAAGAAGTGAGTTTTGAGAAATAAAATGTATTTATTAGATACTATGCACTAAGGATTTATATGTATTCATATTCTTTGTTAATCTCTACAACAACCTTAAAAATTAGTTATATCATTATAGTTCAGAGATGGAAAAACTGAAGACTGAGTCAGGCAAGGTGATTTATTTCAGCCAATGTTAGAATTTGGACCATGTATGTCTGGCTGTTATTTGTTGTTTCACATAATATTCTGTGAATGGCAAAGAAAAATAGAACATGTATCAATCAGTTAGGGTCCAACCAGGAAAAGTGAAATCATTTTTCATATTACAAGTAGAAGAAATGTAATGAAATGGGCAAGTTACACATGCCACAGAAGAGATGAGAAATGGAATATGGCCAGGTGATGTGGAGATTAACCACAGCAGAAAAATCTTTCACCCCTGAACTGGAGGATCAAAAGAAGGGACCAGAATCAACCATCAGGAAGCTGGAGCCACTGCAGAGCTATTCAGCAGCGTGGGGCCAAGGAGGAGAGGCCATGCTGCTGGGGGTAGAAGCCAGGGACGAGTTCCTTGGCTTTTCTCTTCTGTACCCCTGAGCCTTTTCTTAGATGCAAGAAAGAGTGTAGTTTTTAATATGAGCATCAGGAGTTACTGTCAACCTAGAGAATTCCCATTGATGAAGATTTTCAAGTAATGCAGCTTGGAAAAACCTCAAGGTCAGTTATTAAATCTTGATGGAAGAGTTCAGTTACAAGGTAAAATAAAACTGTTCATTTTTATAATCACTTAGTTTTTCACCATTTTAATACTGTGTAAATTTAGATATTGGGAAGAACCATGAGATGCCATTGATTAGTATTGTTATTTTATATGAAAACAGACTACTTGAGAAAATTCTAACATATGGGAAAGAAAAAAAAGTGTCCAGGTATTTTGGACTCTGGAGAATTCCTCATTTGGGATGCACAGGCATAAAGCATGAAGGGAAGCTTACTTTCTACATGCCACAAATTGATGTTAACAAGGGAGCTGGGTGTTCAAAAGTGATTTAGGAGGACTCACACTGGGTTTTGCAACGGAGTCCTTTATCTCAGAAGACATGGATTTAACAACTTCTTCTGGAGAGCTGCTTCTGCAGGCTGCATTCATGTCTGACCTTAGGCAAGCAGGCAGAACTGGAGTCAGGAGGCAGACTGAGTGCTGCTTATATGCTGTCAGGCTCCAGCCAAATTTTCTGTCCACAAAAGTGATGGACAGACCCACTGGGCACTGCTCTCAAAGGAAGATCACTCTTCAGTGTTCTGTATCTTGTAAATGAGTGAAGAGACTCCCTCAGGCATCAGAATTGCAGCTAGCCCAAAGAATATAGAAAATACAGAATGCAAGATGACTTCAAAGTATCTTTTCACTTTTGGAAATCCTGCCATGTTTCTGTTGCCCCATTTATGTAATTTTCAGTTATTTGGAAACTTTCAATGCCTTTGACAGATAAGTCAAGAGCTCACTAAGCAGGAGTGAAAAGGAAAAGAAAGATAACATGTTTGTGTCCCATTGAATCTGGGAGATAGATTGAGCTCAGTTTTGTTTGCTTTCCCTCTGTAAAACATTCCAAGCAGCACTGGAACTTTTGCCCAATAGTCCTGGGGTCGTCTTAGATTCTGTGTATAGAATTGTCTATTACTCTTAATACTTCCAAAAAGGGCACTCACATGCTCACCAAAGACTTGTTGAGCATCACCCATATGCCAGAAATGTGGCTAGACACAAGGACACAAACATGAAAAAACCAAGCACCGCTTTTTAATAACTCAAAGGAACTCTTAAAACAGGTTGGATGGTATGGTGGATAAATTGTCAAAATCCTGAATTATAGCACTGGCTCTGCTGCAAACTGGCTGTGTAATCTGGAACAAGTCACTTATCCTATCTGGGTCTCAGTTTTTGTGTACCACAAACAGGAATAACTGGATTCTTATGAATCCCTCATGGTATTATTATGAAGACACAAAGAAACAATGCTTGGGTAAGAATCATAAAGACACAAAATGCCAAAAGTCAACACAGTCTTAATCACTTTATTAGCATCAAAAATCTTGTATGTTCATTCTCTAGAAACTTTATCCTCTGAAATTCTCAAAGCCTAACACTACAGCTTGATTAATTCTGTATCTGAGAAAAGTGATCATTTCCTTAAGTGGTAAGGAAGAAAAATAAGTAGTAATCATTAAGTTGCAGGAACAACTCACACTGAACCAAAAATGATTATATGCTGGGCATTGCATATGATGATTTATTAATGTGTTATTATAGAAGTCTTACAACTCTCTTAGAACATGGAACTCATCCCTACTTTTCAGGAGAGAAAGTAGGTCCGGTGAGGCTACTTTTAAGAGCTGGTCAAAGTTACATAGCTTGCAAGTGACTGAGTTGGGATTTGAAACCGGATCTGACCCACATGTTCAAGTGACCTTTTTTATACTTTATACAAACTCAACCCTGAGGGCAGTGTCGGGGCAGAGTTAGTGCTGCTGTGGGTGTGAGGGTGGGAGTCTGACAACAAACATGTTCTTTGGCATTCTGTGTGACAGGCCCAAGACGTATGCACTGGTGTATTGGTGACTGGGGTGGTGAACAAGAAAAAGAAAATATTATAAAATTATGTAAGTAATATAGAAGAAGCCAAGACATTGGCCATAGATCTCAATAGAAGTTTGATTACAAGGTGAGATGAAACTTGGTTCAACCTCTTAATCACTTATTTTTCACCATTTTAATACCATGTAACTTTAGGGATTGGAAAGAGCCACGAGATGTCATTGGCTAGTCTGTGGACCAAGGAAAACAAACTAGATGGAGATGAAACCAGGAATAAAATTAACATTCAAGGAAAGACCAAAAGATACCCATGTTAAATGCCACAGGAAATTTATCTCCTCCTTCTCAGTTTGTCATTTAATATCTGCCAATACTTGGAGTTATGTAGCCAATGTAGAAAATAAATATGTATTTCACCTATTCTGTGCCTGGTACCAGAGGAAATAGCCAAGATGCAATAAAACCATAGTTACTGAAATATTTTTTATTCACAAGACAATCTCAACATGAAACAAATCGCTTAAGATACTGAAAAACTATATTCATGTTGATGAAATCAAATGCTTTCTATCTGAAATTTCAAAATTCACGATACTTTGTTCCTGCTTTTGTTACTATAGATGTTTTCTGAAACCTGATTAAAAAGTATGTCAACATTTATAGCCAGGATATTTTTCCCTGTGAAAAACAAAGTCAGGATATTTCTTGTTCACATCAAGGACCTTCTCTCTCTCCCTTGCTCTATTCTCTCTTTTCTTTAGTGATGGGACATGGTGGAGCTTGGTTTCACAATGAAATTGCTTTTCAACACCCTTCCTACCTTCTCGAAGCCCCGTCTCCCTGACTTAATTGGTGCTGTCAGTGCACCTGCAGATGCTGGCAAGCGTCTGCAACTTCAGCCAGTTTCCTCCCAGCTGCATGTGCTCATCCGAGAGTTCCAAAGCCCTTCAGTGGTTGTGTCATTTGACGTCTGATGAACTTTGTATAGAAAGCTTTATGTTAGTGTATGTTCCTTGGAGCCTTGTATTTTCAGCCAGTATTATAGCAAGGGCAGTTTTTTTCTTCTAGAAAGGTACACCACTTGGTTTTGTAATTCTTGATTTGAAGAGAAGCATTTGGCTCATGATTCTGAAGCTTTTCTACTGGTGTTCATCTCTACAGCAGTGATGAATTTACAGGTTCATGGAGTCAAAATTTAGCATTACACAGCAGGGATTCTCTGTTTAAGAATTATAACCTTACCAGCATAGGAGAGTCCAGAAGGACAAGGATAGCCCTAAGAAAAACAAGGAGAACTTAAAATTCATTTGAATTCTCCTATTTGGTCATAACATTGAAGCACATTGTTAACCTGATTCCTTAATGTGTCTTTCTTTCTTCTCCTGTTTCTGCTCAGTCACTATACCATGTAGATTCATCTCTGTTTCTTGAGTTCCCAGAACTTGCTCTTCTGCCAGAAATCTTCATCCCTCCCTTTCTCCTGGATAACTTCCACTTTTCCTTCAGACCTCAACTTAAATGTTACTTAAGTATCCTCAGCGACCCCATCACAAATTCCCCAAACTAATTTGCTCTTCAGCAGCAATTTATCTGTGTATTGTAATAAAGAGAAAACTGAGGTTTAGAAATTGGCACAGCTTGTTTACAATGATACCAAAAGGCAGGTCTGAAATTGGAATCCACATTCACAGAATTCTGCAGCCGATGCTTTCTCTCTACGGCTCTGACCCACTGAAAGGATAGAAGGAGAGTCTGAAGTCAGAGCAATAGAGCAGCTGACCAGTTGGCAGTCTGACTCCTGTGTAGTTGAGTTACTGAATAAGGTCTCCCTAGAGTCCTCTGATTAACATTAGATTGATTCTAAGTCTGAGGTGGGACTGAGGCTACAGGGTCTTGTCTCAAAGTCTCAGACATGGGGATCAAAGGACTTGGGGCAGGGAGGTTGATACAGTCCTCCAATGACAGAACTTTCACAGCTCTCCCAGGACAGTTGGCCAAGGCTCTAGTCAGCAACCATATCCATAGGTTAATGCTGACTACATGCAAACCATGGAGAAGCTCAGCACACAAGACTTCTCTTCAGGACCCTTCCTTTGGCAGCCCACATATAGAGCCCTTGTTGATAGAGAACTAAAATATTCCTTGTGTTTATATTTTATAGAACTGTGCTCAAAGCCCTTTTCCATGGTAACTTCATTTGACCCTCACAATGGCTCTCTGAAGTTAGCAGACCATCTTTCAAACAGAGTCACCTGGAGGTCAAGTGATCCACCTAGTGTCACTTAGCCAGCAAATGACTGTTCTGGGACTAAAGCTCCAGTCTCCTGGTTAATGTTTCAGTGCATTCTTCTCTGCATCACACACTCTTGTAAGCAGAATGGCAGCAGCCTTCTTCCATATGCCTGCTTGATCAGAAAGGCCTGCTATCTCAGCAGCAGGTGAACCAATCTTCTCTGCATACATTACCCTCACAGAGACCACCACAACAGTATGAGTGCTTTGGTAAACTCTGGAGTCAGATCGTCTGACTTCCAATCTCAGCTTCTCTGCTTACTGGCTATGTGATCTGGTACATATTTCTTAACTTCTCTGTGTTTCAGTTTCTCAGCAGTGAGGTAAAGGTAATAGTAATAATAGTGCCTACTACATAGGGCCATAGTGAGAGTTGAGTTAATTCCATGATTTATATAGGCTAGTGCTTAAAACAGATGAAGTAGTCAAATGCTGGTTAGTATTAGTTGTACAGTTTCAGTAGATCCCTCATTTTGGGACCTGCATCATTTTAACCAAAATCCATTTCATGAGCTTGCCTAAACTGTCTTAATTGTCAATTATTCTCTCTTTAGACATTAGATTTTATAAAGTCCAAATGTATAGTATACTATGACATAAAGAGTATTTTCTGGAATCTTCAGATTCCTGCTGTATTGTAGAAGGTTAATAAAAGACAAAGCTATCTTTCTGTTGGGCTTCCCCACTAACTCTCAGTTTCTACTTTGAGTTCATTTGCTCAGTAGACACAATTGGCATGCTACAATTTCAGGAATTACCAAGCTTCATACTGTTCAAGAGACCAGCCCAGCCCTCCATAATAATCAGAACTACTATTGTGTCAGCTCTCTACCTGTCATGAGAATTGGCTCTTAAATAGGGTTATTTTATAGGAACAATATTTCTTAAATGCTTAGTAAAAATATTAAGCCTAAAGGTCAGCAAGGGAAAGGGTAGGGTTCTTCTACATGGTTCTCTCTCTCTATTTTTTTTTTGGCACTGGGCCCTGCTTTTTTCCTACAAGTGAGCAGCAAGAATCACAGAGTCTTAATCTCAGCAGGGGCTTGCCTTTAATTGCCCTGACTAGCCAAGAGTCCAAGACAGTGAAGTGGAGTGATTGCTGACTGCAGATGGATTGTCGCATCTACAGATTCTCACCTGCAGAGATCCAGGGCATTAATTGAAAGTATTTAAATGTGATGGTTGGAAGAACCAGCATTTCCCCTTTGCTGTGTTTTAAAGTTTTATTCTGCTATTAAGAGACCTTGGAACTGCTCACTGTGAATATAAACTGCATGTTCAAATCCTCAAACCACACCCCCACTCCCTAAAGTATACTCTACTCTATTCTACATTTTGAAATCATAAACCAGCAGTGCTTCAAGCAGTTAGATGGGTCTGGCCTAGTGACTTTGTGACATTCCTCTAGTCATCTAAGGTTTCTGAACTCCAGGTTGTGTATATCTGTGAATTTTCTGTTTCACAGGATTTTTTAAGAAATAAAAACCAAAGAAAATTATGTAGCTTGAAGATAGGTAAATGTTTTCTAATATCCTAATTGTGGAGAGGCATGAGCAGTTTGAAGTGGTCCTCAGGAAAATAACTGCTTTCCAATATAATTATTAACTACATTGACTTATATTTAAAGAAACTTGAGGGTCTGACAACTATGCAAAGCCAACTAAATAGTAATGAACTCATTCTAATTAAATCATATACTTTGAGATGCATCATCATTCTAATAGGTTCTTATGAATCTTGTTGGTCACTGCATCCCAGTGTCCGGACTAGTGCTTGATGTTATGGTTTGGATATTATGTGTCCCCAAAAAGCTCATGTGTGAGACAATGCAAGAAGGTGCAGAGGTGAAATGATTCGGTTATGACAGCCTTAACTCAATCAGTGAATATAGCCTGATAGGGATTATCTGGGTAGTAAATGTAGGTAGGCAGGTAGGGTATGACTGAAGGAGATGGGTTCCTGGGGACATGACTTTGGGTGTATATTTTGCTCTTGTTGAGAAGAGTTCTCTCTTTACTTTCTGATCATCATGTGAGCCACTTCTCTCTACCACACCCTTCTGCCATGATGTTCAGCCTCACCTCCAGCCGGAAGAAATGGAGCCAACTGTCTATGAACTGAGACCTCTGAACCCATGAGCCCTCAAATAAACTCTTCCTCCTTAAAATTATTCTTATTAGGCTTTTTAGTCATACCAGTGAAAAACCTGACTAAAGCAATTGATATATAATAGATGCCTGATAAAAATTTGTTGAATAAATTAATGAGTGAAAAATGCCTATAATGATCCATGTACTAAACTTGGGTTCTATTGCTTATAGATCTGCAGACTGAGAATCCTATTTACAACCTCTAGAAGAAAATTGACCTGAAAATAGAGCATCATATGCAAACATGGTGTTCACCATCATTTTGCTTTGATTCTTACACTAGCAATGCAAGCTATATTTGCTTCTACTCTATGGAGAGATTGACTTTGTCCAAAATAACACAGGAAGTAGAAGAGCAGAAATCTAAATCTAAGCACATCTTTCTCCAAAGCCATTGTTTCTTTCACCACATCAGATTAGTTAACTTTTTAAATAAATATTTATGAAACATTTGAACAGAAGTTATGCCAATGTCTCTAATCTCAATTGAAATGATTTTCTGAATTCCACAGTCAACTCAAATAGTAAAAGGAAGTCCTAAGAAGACCAGCACTTTATCGAGAGGAAGCTGGGTGTTGATCAATTCAAGGGATGAGGATGAACCTTTAAATACATAATAATTATCTTTGCACCCATACATAGCACATAGGCAAATAACTATCATCCCTATGTGACCTGGAGTTTGTTCATCAACAAGCAGAGTTGTTCTAGAGTCACAGGGACAGGTGGAACTGATGGAAGCAACTAGGAGAAAGGCTTTAAAGATGATTGGGGAGTTCTGCTTAGAGGAAGTCTGGTGAGGAGGAGGAAATAGGTTAACCATAGTTTGAACAGAGGCAATGACCATATGCTGCAATAGAGAGAAGAATGGGCACTGTGAAAGATGTTACTGACATACAGAAAGGAAAAGGGAGTTGAAAATGTCTTCAAGATTGCATATTTGGAAATTGGTTAACCTAATGTTGGAAAACCAAAATATGTTCTTGTATAGCACAACCAGTTGATTAAGTAAGATAGTTCAATCATAAGCCTTATTAAAATAGAAACTATATGTATTCTTTCTGATACTAAGTATTGTTTGCATGAAAATATGGTGCCAAACCCAATTTTTTGTCTTGCCATAAGAGTCTAGAACCTGGATCCAGACTGTTCAATTCCTGATTTTACAAATTACTATATTTACAACTGGGTCTTACTTTCCTCATCCATGAAATAAAGATCACAATTACACTACCTCATAGACTAAGTGTGAAAATTAAATAACTTTAGTAAATGAAAAGCATTTAGAACAGGACAGGGCATATGGTAAATTCTAATTAAATGTTATCTAATATTGGAAACTATCATTTTCCTTTATCCTGTAATTTGATGTCACTGATCAAAACTCTTGGGAGTCTTTCTGAGATAACTTTCCCTCCCACATATAACCACAATTATTCTTTCCCTCTTATTTCTTCCCTAATTTCTTTCATTCTTCCTCATAACCCCAGGAAAATCTGTCTCTGTGTTATCTTTAGCATCAGCACTAGTGAAAACACATTGTCATTGTATTATTCTTTGTTCTCTTTTGTCTAGTCATTGTTATTTGGTTGTTTGTAATATTTTTTTCCATTGCAAACGTATGGTATCTAAGCTATACTTGAGGTGAATTCATTGCTGTGGGCTAGCCTGTGAGCTTAATTGCTATTTGTAACATCATTTATATGAAAATATGTTATTTATCCTGAACAACTTACTCAAACAGAAAGTTATTTTTCATGGAGTCCCATACTTTATGTTGCCTTATTCATTACCTTATTTAGCACTCCACACTTACTTACGTAATAGTTATCATTTCCATATCACAAATAAAACAAGGTTTAGAAATTTAAATAACTTACCTAATTGTCATGACTAGCACTATGGGGGAAGGAACTGGAGACCATTCCTGTTCATTCTAGTTCGAGAGAATTTCCATAGTGCTACCCCTCTTCACACACACACACACACACACACACACACACACAGTGTATTCATTCAGGGTATAAATATGTATTTATAAATGAAAAGGTAGCTGGCTCTTAAGTGATAAAGATAATGATGATAGAAGTTACAAACTTTTCAGGGATAAGCATATACCATCTTAGTGCATGATCTTAGCTAAGCATATTGATATGATAAAAGATTGATCTTATCCTCATTTACAAATGTAGAAAAGGAAAATTCTAGAACAGAAATCAAAGGCAAACAGCAGATTTTGAACTCAAATTCAGATTTGTTTGACCCCAAATTCCTTGCTCTTCATTCATACTTCCACATACTACTTCCTTACAGACTAGATGAGACACATACCTTCCATCCCTGGGTGCCACATTAAGTCATGAATACACTACACTGAAAGAGGCTACTGTCACTCTTGATGAGCAAGACAACCCCAATGAGAAAAGTCAGAACTAAACATAGAAGATGTGTCTTCTGAGTTATAGCTGATTCATAAACCCTGTGAACAGATGACATTGTCCACAGTCTGGGAGAAAAGAACAGGAATTCGGGTATGGAGCCTTGGGTTGGCTCATCACCATCTGGTTGGGGACAGAGGAAGAGGTGATTGGATGACAGAGGCTACTTTTCCAGAGAGCATTTTAATGAACCCTCTGGGAGAGAATTTGTTACAAGTGAGCTTTTGCAACTCATTAATTGCCTTGAAACTTAATAGCATACTGCAGACCTGAAATTCCCTTTTTAGTCCCTGAAGAATTTGCTTCCTATGAATGTTAGATTAATATTGTTTTGTATGCAATGTGTGTATACTCTGAGGCAGTAGATGTTTTTAATGGTTGGACTGAAATGATGTCTTACAGCAATGTGAAAGATCCATGTCGGATTTTAATGAAACTTTGTAGGATTGTTGTCATAAGGAAGGATTTATAAGTATTTTTAATTTCCAGGTAATAAGAGATCTTTGCTCCAGTCTGGTCACTAGAGAAATACGACTTCTATTTTTCACTTTTCTTATTTTATAATAATACCTTTGCTTGGCTTACAAGGAGCCACCAACTTAGTTAACGGCTCTCAAAATTACTTGTAATCAGAAGAAGAGTTCTAGACTGTGAAATTTTAAAGTTCTCCCCTAAACAGATATTAGTGAAAATACTGGAATGCCATGAAATGCACTCATCTTGGGGATGCTCTGATTAACTGATAGAATTTACAAAGAAAGCGTACCAGTTTTGTTGTCTCGGATTCATAACAACCTATTTTAATGATTGCCTTAACTAAAATTACCAATCCTTGCCTCCTTAAAATGTAGCTAGAAACCTAAATTTTTTCCCTTGAATTGCCAAAATATTAGCAGTTTTTCAAAAGGCACATCTGATTATGCCACTTTTCTGTTTGAAACCTCTCAATAAGTTCCTGTCATTCCTGAGATAAAACTTGACATACATGGCCCTTCACCACCTGTCCATTCTCACCTCTCCATCTCTATTTCCTGTCACTACCCTATCCCAACTCTTTTGTAAGGGTCCTTTTCTGTGGCAGTCTTTTCCCACACATTGCTCCATCCACCTTTCCCTGATCTCCACCCACCTCCCATTCTAATTTGCTCCAACCCTGCTGGTCTCAAACCTCTTATTATCATCTGTCATAATATTCTATGCTTTTTTAGACATATTGTATTATAATTAAATAATGATTTTCTTATTGATATATTATGGTTATGGAAATCACCTCTACTAGAATGTAAGAACAGAAGTCACTTCTATTGTTCATGCCAGTATTTACAACAGGGTGTACGGAATCAGGTTCATATTGGTAAAAGCAAAATGTTCTATGAGTTAATACATCAAGGCACTTAGGAGAGTAACTGGCACAGAGTAAATGTTCTGTTTGTATTAACTGTTTTTTATCATGAGTATTGCTCTTACTTTTAGTAGTGGATGTTGTTAAAAGGGACATAGGCTGTGATACAGGGCCTTACCTCTCAGTTGCTGTTCTACTATGTGATCTTTGGAAAGTCAGTTAATATTTCTATGCATTAGGTTTCTTGTTTTTACAGACATTCCTGAAGAAATTTTATTTTAAAAATACAGGGTTCCTTAAAACCAAAGGAAAAGGAAAAGAAATAACTGGCTAATTATGAAGTTAATATTTTTCTTCAGTTTTTCAGACTTTCCATGAAGTACTCACCATATATAGTGCAACCCTTCATGTTGTAGACATAAACAGCCACCTTATCGCATTTTTTCATTAGAAGACTCTCCTATACATCCTTGTTTGGGCTCTGTAAGTAGTTTCCATCTCACCTGTCTGGGTTCTAGATCAATGGAGAAGCAAGTCAGCAGGAGGGGAACTATAATGTCACTCATTATTGAGAAGGATCAGGGTAGAGTTTATATCTCTATGAGATTCAACTAGGCCTGCCATTCTACCACTCAACTAGAGAGTGGAACACCCACTTGTTACGATTTGGATACGAGTTGTCCCCCAAAAGCTCACATGTGAGTTGATGCAAGAAAGTTTGGAGGAGAAATGATTGGGCTATACCCTTAACCTAATCAGTGAATTAGTCCCTGATGGTATTAACTGAGCAGTAACTGGAGGCAGGTGGGGTGTGGCTGGAGAAGCAGTTCATTGGGGGTGTGGGAATGGGGCATATTTTTGTATCTGGAGAGTGGAGTCTCTCTCCGATTCCTGATCATCATGTGAGCTGCTTCTCTCTGCCACACTCTTCACCCAAGATGTTCTGCCTCACCTTGAGACCTAAGGAATGGAGTCTGCTGTCTATGGATTGAGACCTCAGAAACTGTGAGCCCCCAAATAACTTTGCCTCCTCTACAGTTGTGCTGGTCAGGTCTTTTAGTTGCAGCAGCACAAAAAGCTAACTAACACACCACTCAATGGACAGTATGAGTTTTCAGAGGAGACACACATGTGGAGGAATTCACCAGCCAGTTATATGAGTAGAGAAGAGAAAGAGGCCAATTTTTCTGTGCACAAAACACTTGGCAATTAACTATTGGGAATTAATAGTTGGTAAAGGTAGACCAATGTACACAGTCTTCCTCTGTGGAAAGGGGTAAGTGGTGCGACAATGGACTGGGACTATTTGGCTACAAAGAAGGAATAATGTTAATCCTTTTAATGTCAGTTTTCTAGTGAATTTCAAGTAGGGTGCAGGCAGTGAAACTGTGTCAGGAAATTGTTAGTATGAGAACCAGAAATTGTATTACAATGTATTATTTTATTTTTGTCATCATCTCCTCCTCCTCCTTTTATTTTGTAAATGAGAGCAAACAAGTCACAGCTCAGGAGCCACCAGAATTGATGGACTGTAACAAGCAATTGAGGTTTCTCTGGGACATTTGGATTTTGAACCTGAATTTCACTCACTGAGTTCAGGCTTTGTTTTATTTTTTAAAGACATCTTGGAATCTATGGGGGAAAATTTGGCATGGAGAGCTTTCCTGTAGCCTCTAAGAAACAAACCCTGCTTTTTAAAGCCACTGCTTTGTTATATTTTCTCTTTTCTATTTTATTTTTATCTTAGGTGTTTATCTCAAGAATCTTATTTTCATGATGACTTATATTAAGGCAATGACATCCAGGTGGTGTTCCTGAGGCAGATTGCCATGATATTGGAAGTCTTTTGAGACTCTGTGTATATATAGGTGTATCTATATATTTATGTATACATATACTCATATTTACAGCTACTCAGGTATATGTACATAAATAGATACCACATATCTCTGTGTGTTAATTCAGGGAGACTTAGCCAACAATCATACTGTAACTTCAGCCTTCTGATAGCAAACAGAGGAGAAGGGAAGACAATGGTGGCAGGGATGAAACCAGCCATCTGACTAGGCTCCAAAGAGGAAGGTCAACTTCTCCACTGGAAGAATACAAAAGGGCACACTTAATCTAACATTGTTAAGTACCTAATCAAAGGAATCATGAGTAGCCAAGAAGTCTGTCACAAATATTGAAATTCAGGTAGTTTATTAATTAATCCACCTGTTAAGAACGAGATCCCAAGCAAGTGTTAGAAATCCAAACAGAATGAGGAAGACCCTAGATGGAGGGACTGTCATTTTACTGAATCACAGAGTTTCTACCTAGCTAGCCAGATTATTTCAGGCATACTGATGTAGCTTTGTACAATGGGAGGAAAGGGGCAGAGAACCAGATGTTATGTGCTAGGTTTATGTAGTAGGAGTCACAGGAAAATTCTCCCTTAGGGAGCCTCTATAAATCAAGGAAATTCCCACAACACAAAAATGATTGCAGTACAATTAATTTCAGCGATTTTGTAGGGAAAAAATCCTTTATTAGTGAACATTCATACCCAGAACTAGCTCAGGGGTTGAAATGGAACCTAAAATCATTGATTTTAGAGATTAGAAATGACCCCACATACGGAGGGTGAACTCATATATCTGAATGTGTGCACACACATAGTCTATATGTATTTATGTACTCATTTACCTGTTATCTTCATGCAGTTTAACTCAATGATTATCTACAGTCAAAGGCTGCTAGAAGATCAATGAGTAGTTGTAAATGTATTTTTTTTATTAGTGTTAATGACCCCTATATCCTATCAAAGTGATTAGGGCATGTCATAGTAGTCAACAAGAGTATCATACTTGAAGTCCTCCTTTTTTATGTAAAATATTCTACAAGGATATCTGGTCCTATAGTTTAAGAGGGAGGTGAAGTTGAATACAAGGTTGAAGAAATGTGTGAATCTAGAGGTAGCAAGAAAGAGGATCACCAAATAGAAAGCAGAATAAACTACCACTGTGCTTGCTTCTTATTGAGAATCAGCAAATATTTTTAACTGAATTATACTCTGTCCATTCATGTAGTTTCACAGTCATGATGAGTAGCCTGGAAGCAAAAAGTCTTCTAATGATTTACTTAATTGAAGTTTTTTAATCAAGTGGACTATGTAAAGAACTGTTATGAATTAGAAAGTGACTTGAGGTCAAATGTATTTCTCCAGTAGAGTTGCATACTGCAGCACTGTGAACAAATAGTCTAGTCCTCATGAAAAATAATTAAGAAATATGAACAGTTTTATTTATTATTACAGTATTATATTATTTTCAGTACTGGGAACTGAACTCAGGGGCATTCTACCACTGAACTACATCCTCAGCTCTTCTTAATTTTTGAGAGGATCTTCCTAAGTTGCTCAGGCTGACCTCAAACTTGGGACCCTCCTGCCTTAGCTTCCTGAGTTGTTAGGATTACAGGTATGCACCACCATGCCTGGTGAAAGATGGAGAAATTCAGAGGCCACTTCTCACTGTGTCACTGTCGCTATTTTGCACATCTCTGTTTTCAACTTTCAGTTCTTGAGGAGTTTTGTTAAAATTACACATAGAAGCACAGCATGTGTGTCTTACAATATTATCTTGCACTTCTGGTGGACTCTGGGGCCCCATTGCCACTGAGAAGAACTGATGATTCAGGGTCTGAGCCTAAGGCCAAAGTCAGTGAACTCTCAAAGTAAGTGAAAGCTGTCACCCATGGTCTTCAGAACAGAGCAGATCCACATTTGTCTTTGTTGTCTCTGTGCTGGGACACTGGTGCTTCAGTTGTGATAAATTGCAGGTAGCATGACTTGCAGTGATTGACAGTAAGGAATGATGACTGAGGAAGTGCCCATTAGTTATCACTTTATAATATCTTGAAGACTGCTGTATTGGCTAAGGCAGTACACTTAATTTGAAATGTGCATAATTCAATAATTTCTTCTCATTTCATGTTTTCCTGTTATCTTTCCCCAACAGATTTTGGATACTTGTCATAGTCTTTGCTGCCTTAGTGGAATAATTTTTAAGATCTAGGGCTTTGGATATTTTTTCAGTTGTTAGTTCAAGGTTTGTTTGTTTGTTTTTTTTTTTTTAACTTTCCACCTAAACCAAATGGTAGTTCCACAATTTATTGATCACATGCCATATACTAGGCACTTGCTTACAATATCTATAATGTTCTTCCCTCCCTGTACTGGAGATCCCAATTTGGTAGGAAGAAACACAACTTATGTTTGGCAGAACTAGGATTCAAATCCAGGTCTGGTTTCAAAGTTTATACCTTTTCTTGATCTATGCCATACTACCTTATAAAATGAGTAAAATTTAAATTTAGTCACATATAATGTAAATTCCAAATAATAGGAACTGAGCAATATTTTTGTTTACTCTTATATGAAAGAAGTTCAGAGGAAGGCAGGTCCATGATAGGATTTTTCTTCATCTGTTTTATTATTCTAGTCTGTGCTTTCCATCTCTAAGGTCATGACATGTCCCAAGATGACTGTTGAAACTAGCGTTATCAGAGCCTCATTCCAGGTAGCCAAAAAGCAATAGCATGGAAAGCAAAAGTGGTACCCAAGTATCCATCTCCAAGGGAGAGGCTTTCTGTAAGTCCTGCCCCTCAATTTCCATTTACATGTTATATGATATTCATGTAGGAGACATTCGAAAAGGTAGAAGAGATTGTGACACAATGAATGGATGGGTGGAAATGAGTGAATATCAGACTTAAATATGTCATAAACCTGAGGCATACTTAAGACAAGTTCTCCATTAAATATACCTCAATCATGTTGATTTTTCATTTACATGTTTTATTTATTTACCAGGTTTCCCCAGCTCCTCCCTTGCCTTGCTTACTTCCCTCCTTCCTTTCCCTCTCTACCTCTTTCCCTTCCTTTATTCTGTAGCACTTTTCTGTGGCATGTTCCTACCTACTCTCTATTCTCAATACAAAGATATGTCAAATGACTCATTTTTTAGGTTTCTACTGACTCAAAACTCCCTTGGAAACATTTCTCTATCCTTCTGAAAGGTAGAAATAGACTGGGCTCCTATATGGGCTGACACAGCATCTTCCAGTTAGTTCTACCAAAACAGTTTCTACTAGAAAGTGCTCATGGTTAGGATGTTGGTTAGTTCATCTTCTGTCATCAGCACAACAGGTCTACAATACAATTGGGCACAAAAAGATCAGTTATAAGAATGGGTGATACTTAAATGAGGTTCTGGATGATTAACAGCTTTGTTCAAAGTCTGATTCAGGCCTACTGTCCATAAAGGGTGGGGAGGGGCAAAGACACAAGCACAGAAGGATAACCCCCCACCAAAAAAAAAAAAAAACTCTCTTCATAAATTTGTGAAATGAGTCTTTCACTCAGTTCCTCTAATCACTTTGCAGTCTGTTCTCAGAGTAGTGATTGACTCAGATTAATTTTCAGTAGCCAATATTAAACCCAGGGGAGAAGTCTACACCACTCATAAAAAGTGGGAAAACTTGCCACATGTACTGTAAAAGAGTTTCTAATTCTTGCAAGCAATCTTTTATTTTATCTTTTTTCTATGCTAAGAACTGTACATGGACAATAACAAAGATAAAAGTCATTCTTTTTGACAGAAATAGGAATTTTCAGTAGTTTATATAGCAACAGGTCCCCAGAGCAGAAAGCTGTACAACTAATCTCCTCCCAGACTGTCATCTTCCTCCTTCAGCTGTAAGCGTTCACAGAGTTGTAAAATCTTCAGGGGCACCGTTCTTCCAGGGTCAACAATGGTAACATCCCAGATATATCCCTGAAGACTGGAAGGAGGGTGGGAGTGCTGCCTGATGAGAGGTTTGGCTTTGTAACCTATAAGGAAATTGCTATGGGCACACATGGCTGAGTTTCTGAAGCATAAAGCCCCAGATAATCATGGCAGGTCATGGTTATTAAAGACTTGCTGGGAAAGTTTAAAAATTTATAATTTTTTCCTTGTAATTAATTCAAAACATAAAAGTAATTTTTAAAGTAACGGTCATTTAAAATAACACTATGTTCATAGGAATTCTTAAGATAAAATATAAGTATCATTTTGGAGTAGAAACCCCAGGCTTGCTAGAAGCACACCAGCCATGCTTCAGTGATACTAGGGCTTTTAGTGATATGGGTTTGGATTCAAACCCTGGCTCCATCTACTCAGTATTTGTGTGATAGCAACTCTTAGAATCTGTTTCCTATTCTGTAAAGGGGTTAACAACAATGTCTGGGTAGCTAAATTATAATTAGTAATAAAGTATATAAAGTATACAGCACATGTTCAATCAGCAGTGGTTGTATGGTGACTGAGGGGAGGAGAAAGGAAGGTCTGCCCCATTTAGATGTTGAAAGGCCTCAGATCCTTCCTTCTAAATAGCTCCAGGCATTTCCAAAACATGAGAGTTCTACATTGATTCACTGGATCTATCCAGCAGATGAGGAAAGAGAATGATCATGGAGGATCCCCTGGGAAGCACTGGGGTCAGGAGTGGGCAGGACTAATGGTAGGGTGCATCACTTCTGACATTCCATTTCATCTAAAGATTGTCAGGGGTCTCTACCTGACTGCAAGGGTTGCTGAGAAATGTAGTCTAATTGCTCAGAAGGGAAGGAAATAGGGTTTGGTGGATCTTTATCACATTATTTGCAGGCATAGTGTTTATCCTACGTATCTAATATCTTACAGCATAGATGTTAACACTTTGTCAAAATAAGTGAAAATCTCTGAGAATAAATTACTAAATAAGTAAATATATGATGAGTAGAATATTAGAAGTGATAGTAGTACATTCGTTCCTGGGAATATTTGTCATTTTCCTGCCTTAGCAACATAGACCTCATGTTTTCCTCAGGATGTGGCATCTGGTACCCCTCCATTGCCATCTTCAGCCACTATCTCCTTTGTTTCAACTTTTTTGCCATTTATCCAACACTCCAAACACGCTCATGCTCCTAGCTCAGGGCCTACAGTGTTATTGTCTACCTTTAAATACCTGTACCACCCCCCCACCCCTAACAGCTATATCCTTGTCCTATGTCTTTAGATCTTACCTCAGATATTGTATTCTGCATGGGTTTTCTCTGGCCACCCAGACTACCTGCCTACCTGTTCCTCTCCCTGCATTATTTTTCCTCATCACATTTATCACAGTCAGTTATACTATAGACTTTGTCACTTGATCATATACCTGTGAGGTCCAGGAATTTTGTCTGTTTTTTTCCCATTGCCAGCACCTACCACAGTACCTAATGCAAGTGTCAAGTGTCTTCTAAATGAATGGTTACTTATTTTTGCACAGTACTTTGCATCCTCTCCATGAGAAAATGACATATTAACAATTGAAAATAAAAATATTGTCAAAAATATTTGACAACCAGAGATAGAAATGGGGAAGGAGAGGAGATAACAATTATTAGTAAATTGTGGTAGGGATTTAATTCACAAACTCAGACATAAAATGTTATTGTTCTAAGAGGATGTACCTAAATCCACTATGGAATATTGTGAAAGTATTTCAGTGTTTCTTTCCAGAATTCTGATTTTGATGGCATCCAATACTTAATGGATGCAGCTTGAAGGAATCAACTGAAGAACTGAGTAAACCTCACTTAACTATTTCAATTTTGTCTTATCAAAAAAGTCGTTCTGTGAAGGAAGCATTTTGATCATAGCAATTCTCTTTGCCGAAATAGTATCTGGGAGCTGGTCTCTCTATTTGCTAAGTAAAGGGTTTTCTTGAGATACAGGGAACATTGGACAAAACCTATCTTTAAAATTCAGCTGCTTAGGTTGGGGAGATAGCTCAGATGGTGGAGTGCTTGCCTCACAAGCACAAGACCCTGAGTTCAATCCCCAGTACCGCAAAAAAAAAAAAAAAAAAAAAAAAAAAATTCAGCTGCTTAAAGAAGAAACAAAAGCTACAAATACACAATGGAATATAAATAGCCAGAAGAACCCATTCAGCAAATTCTTTAGTCAAGTCATCCCAGAATATTGGATTCAGATCATGGTGTCATAGATGTATAGATCTGAAAAGGACCTACAGGTGAGGAAAATGGGATCTAAAAACAAAAAATACTTATTGAGAGTACCCTCTGTTGGGTACTCTGCAGAGTACTTCATTCAAAATAGGCTCTCCATATTCAGAATGGTTAACTGTGTACTTTGATGCAGCAGGTGTGTCTCCGAGCTGGGCCCACACTGAGATCTGTGTCACCAGGAGTCCTTAGTTACCTGTTTTGCCTCCTTTGGAATAAAGATGACTGCCCAAAGTTGCTCAACTATTAAATAATACATCCAGAGTGATGACTCAAATATTTTGACAGGAGTACTTTTCCCACCAGGGTAAATTTTTTTGTGTAGTGATACAAAAGTCAATTTTATGAAATAAATTTCTTTATTAAACACCTCTTCAATTTACATTCTGTATTCTATTTCTTCTCTCAATTTTTTATCTAAGAAATTTTTTGTGTGGTGCTGAAAATTAAATCCAGGGATTCACACGTGCTAGGCAAATGCTCTACCCTTGAGCTACATCCCCATCCATGTTTTAAAGACTGCTTAAGAATAGGACATGAGTTCATATTTTCCCATTAGTGTATTTCTAATGCTAATACATATCTTATATTCTTATTTTCCCATTCCTCACATCTTTATCACCAAAATAGCAATACTCTATTTTCTCCTTTACAATGGATGCACTAGCTTTCATCATTGTGTGGAAATATCTCGATGGTCTAATGTTTCTATTTTACAGTGTTGATTGCTTACCTCCCAAGTGAGAATGGTGTCAGAATTTAGAAACACATTTATATTTTCCCAGCAAGAGGTCTCATAAATTGCAAATAAGAATATGAAGTATTTGGTATTAACAATAATAATAGCTAACACAGAGAGTCTAATATGTATGAGTCACAAGTCTCCTTTTTAAAAACATATATTAACTTATTTATCCTTATGCAACCCTTTTAGGTAACCATTATTATTCTGCTTTGAAGTTAAAGAAACTGAGGCTAAAGGAAATTGAGGAACTTGAGGTCAAACAATTTACAAGTGGCAGAACTAGGAACTCAACCAAGGCAACATTATTCCAAACACCAAACTCATTGCCAACAATTACGTTGCTTCTTAAGGCACTTGTTAGAACTTACTATGAGATTCTCGAAGCATCTTCATCATGCCTCTCTCCTGCAGAAGCATGCTATAGTACTCCATGGCCATACCTAAAGCATGCATGCCTTACCTTTTCTGATAAAAAAGATGAGGCAGAGACACTTAAGTACTTTGACCCAAGCGATAGGACTTACTTCTTGGAAATCTAAGTAAGGAGAAGAATAGAAAGAGACCTGAGCTTACCTCCAACTCAGCTATTTTCTGGCTACCTGGACATGACTGTTTAACTGATTTCAGTGTCAGGGTCCTCATTTGTCAAATGGGGGATAGTAAACAATCTCTTATTGAAGCTCATCCCCATTATGGAAGATAATCTACTTTACTCAGTCTACTGATTTAAATATTAATCTCATCCAAAGACATATTTAAAAAAACATGCAGAATAATGTTTGACCAAATATCTGGGTATTCCACAGTCAAGTAGTATCAGTGCATAAAAATAACCATCACAATTCACATTGCTGCCAGTTCCTTCATTAGAATAATGTACATTTCTTTGGATCCAAAAGTCTATTGCATATTGAGGAGCAAAAAAATATAAATGGGAGGAATGGAGTATGGTAGCAATATGTTAAGCAAATTCCTGGTTATACCTGTAGGAAGCTTTGGGCAATGGGGAATAATACATGCTAGAGAAATCACGCAACAAGTAGATGGGATTGAAGGTTGTAAGTCCCCTGAGATTTTACAATTGAGGATGTGAACTTAGTTACAAAATAAAATTCTAGACCAATAAAATGCTTATCTATTCTCAGATCTTCCTTTGCTTAGCTTTAAGGAACAAGTTGAATTGATCACTAGAACTCTTGTATTCATTCATTGAACTTTTCCTGATGATTGACTGTGTGTCAAGCATATTGGTCCTAGGGATTTAAACTCTTCCCACCCTGGAAGAGTACACCATTCTGAGAGGACAACAGAGACTTAAAAAGTAATAATAGTGTTTTAGCCAAAGCACTTATGAAATGTTATGCTACTAAAGAGAAAAAAAAAAAAAACCTAGAAATGGGAATGGAGTATATTAAAAAGGTTAAGTCAGACTCCAGAAATTTGTTCTCTGAGGTGGGTCATGAAGGATGAATAAGAGTTTTCTAAGTGAGAGAAAAGTGAAAGGGGATTAGCATGTGGAAAGGCATGGCAGTGTCAAAGAATTTTTTGAACACTTGATGAACGTCAAAATATGACTGATATATTGGAAAGTCATTTACATAAGAGTTCTGCCCCTGAAGCCAGAGTGCCAGGTTCAAATTCTTAGTTGGTCATTTATTATGAAACTTTGTGCAAATTATTTAACTATCTTTACTTCCATTCCTTCATCTTTAATATGGTATTAAATAACAACATGTATAAAACACTTAAAATAATGTCTGCCACATTGTAAAACTCCATATATGTTACATGTCACCCTTATCAGTGTGTTAGTTAACTGTAATAACAAACATACTGAAAAGCTCAGCACTTGTTCATGTTACCTGTGGCCTCATATTATTACTGCTGGTGTTTAACTAAGGCCCTGCTCACCTGCCTTTCCATTCTAGAACTCAAGCTAATGAGAAGTCTCCATCTGACACATGCCATTCTTGAGGCAGAGCATAAAATTAATATAGTGGATGGAAAGTCATGTTAGTTCTCCCAGCTATTGCTAAGAAATGGCATGTCATACCCACTCATACTTCATTAACCAAAACACATAATATAGCCAAACCCCAAATCAGTCATTTATTTATCCTATTTTTACTTAATTTATTTATATATATACACACATATGTGTATATATATATATATATATATAATATATGTATTTTTATATATTTATTTATTTTTATGTAGTGCTGAGAATTGAACCCAGTGTCTTACATGGGCTAGGCAAGCACTCTAGCACTGAGCTACAACCTCAGCCTGGGAATATATAATCTCTCCAGGGCAAGGGCAAATAAAGAGATAGTAATAATTGAAAAAAAAATCATAGTCTACCACAGTCATCAAAAATCATTCTGTTCATTTTATTTTATGAAGGGTGCTAGTTGGAACATGGTTGGAAAGAAACAGTGCAGAATATCTGAAAGTTCATCCTGCCTTTCTGGACATATTGGAAGCATTTTTGGCCCACAGCACCTCCCTCCCATCTACATGTCTGGGTTTCTGCACTTCATTCCATGGGCCATTTTCCTGAACTCAAGGCATAATTCTGAAAATCTGGGAACTTTTCACATGTTATAAAAAGTAGTAATTTTTATTTGAATTATAAATAGGAAAAAAAGTTTGTTACCTCTGAATTGATGTCTTGATTTCCTGCTTCAAAGCACTGTAAACATTTGTCAAAGTCTCCTGTAAATTATAATTGTACTTGCTAATTTAGAGTCAGTTGTCATTTTCATTTTATTCCATGACTCTGTAATTAAGTCATTTGAAAGAGATGGAATATGCATTTGTAGTGGGTAAATAATTTCAGGCTTGGTTTTACTTCTGGTAGAGAGATCTGAGGAAGAGTCTTAGAATTTGAAACTTCTTTTAAGGGGAACTATATGGACTCAAATATTATTTACAGCTAATACTTAACACTATGATTGTGTGTGATTTTTATGGAATAAAAAAGACCATTTGAAAAAATTTAAAAAATATTTTATAGAAATGTGGTTGCTAATTTTCTTCACTCAGAAGAAAAGCATTTAAGAATTTAAAGAGTCTTTGTTACTCTGCTTTAAAATTAAAGAACTAAATTCTGGTTGTCAGCAAAGAAAGCCTAAGGTTTCAAAACAGGAGTTCTTTAGTCATAGCCTGGCCACTGGAGACAAAACGTTTGAAAGGTCCTTTGAATTGAGCAAGGGAGGGGAGCAAAACAGGAAGGGTAGAAAACTGCTAAAGTAAAGGAGGTTCTTCATGTGTTGACATGCACTTAAGATCTAGGTATGTGAGCATGGATCTAAGGATGGGAGAACCTCAGGATCCAGGTATAAGGAAGGTACAAACAGGTTCAGGAAGGAAAGGAGTGACAATATAATTTGTCATCAAAGAGTTTATTTTTGATAGTAAAAGGTAAGAGGTAAGAATGCTAGATAATAGATCTAAAGCAGGACAGTCCTGGACAAACAGGACATATAGTAACTTGAAGATGGAAATACCATCCTGTATTCTTGCCCCATTCATTTGTCCTTGTATTCAACAAATATTTTCTGTACTCTGTCTAGTTGGAGAAGCACAGATGTTTAACACATGGTACTGGCCTTCCAGGATGTTCTGCTCATGGATTGTTGGATTAGGTTCCAGTTTAATTGAAATAACCACCAGAGTTTGTTTTTAAAGCCTAGTTCAAATCTCTTATCCAGCTTTGGGTCAGGGAAGGTATCTAAAAGGAGGAGTTGGTGAGTTTTCTTGAAAGAAGTGCTGTCTGAGGTGATCTTCAAAATGGAGAATAAGGTATGGAAAGGGAGAAAGACACACCAACGAAAAGATGCTTTCTAGTTATGAAAAGGGAAAATGATTAAGGTCTTGAAGGTCGTCTTGTTGGCTAGGAAATTGGGAGAAGATATCTTAAAACTGGTACCCTTTTCCTCTCACTGCTTAATCTTAGCTGACTTGCTCAGGGAATGTTCTCAGGTTTAATCCCTAACTAGAAGGATCTGACCAGGACCTCCAAAATTATGCCTTTCTCAGAACTGACTGCTTTTAAAAGGGTATACAGAGAAATTGACTCTAAGGACAAGTTTATCTGACACTAACATCTGAATGAGTGGCATTGGAGGTGAAGAGAATGGCTGAATGGAGCCACTGGTCCCCCAGTTCCATGTCTTCACAGCACATGGATTTCCATATGTGTTTCCTTAGTAAATTAGAAAAAAAATGTGTAAAAAAATTAATGCCTCAAAATACACAGGCTGGGAATGAATTGTGACTCAAAGTGATATGCTCCTTCTCTCTGTAACCTTGATTCATTATGTCTTGTAATTCTTTAAGGGACTTGATTTGAAAAATCTCTGGATTTACATTAAATGATCAATAGATAAACATTTATATTGAACACCTTCAGTGATTAAGGACTATGCTAAGTGCTTCCAAATGGTTTCTACATCCTGGAAATTTAATTAGGGGTACAGCTTTCACTTTCAATCTCTCTCCTTCCCCAACAGTCTCCCCACGGCACACAAATGTGAGCATCTTACAGGGAAGAACATGCCTTGCCTTCTATCCCTGGTGTGCACTTTGAATCACAGTCCACAGTGAATTATTAAGTAGTGATAAATTTATACTTACAAAACACACATATTACCAATTAACATTTTTATGGTACTCTATACTTTTAAGACACATTTCACAAACATAGCATATTTATAATCCCTGGTGAGGTGACTAGTATTATATTTCAATTTTACATGTGAAGAAACATATGCTAAGAGAATGATGAGTCCCCATGATCATATGCAGTTTAAGTCAGAAGTAGAACTCGGGACTCCTGCGTTTGTTCTGGTCCTCTCTCAGCTCAGTTATCGTGCTGCGCTTGTGACTTTGAAACCTGCTCTTTATTCTACAAGGTAAATGCTTTTGATATTATCAGAAGAAAAATATACAACTGTTAATTGTTATTCAAGAGGCTTTAAAAAAAACTCTCAAGTTCAGAAATGATCTCACAATAACTCTGTACCCTTCAGTAAAAAATAAAAATTAAAAATAATTGCAAGGACATAATGACAAAGAGGTATTATGTGTTACTATTGTTTTCTACGTGCAAAAAAAATATAAATAACTTTCTCTGTAGTAAGTTGGTAGGGAATATACCAGTAACAAACTTATAAAATTATTTTATGATCGATCTGCAGATCCTAGGAAATATTTCCGACTAACTTCAAGTAATCATCACTGCTTGAATCAAATTAGGTCCTCCCACTCCCATACTAAACTGTAGTGTATTCTTTTTAAAAATGTACAACTTCAAGTTAATTTGAGTCCTTTAGGTTAGAGAGTTTATTTATAACATGCGGTGAGACATTTTATGGCCCCAGTTTCACTTAAATCATAGATTCAGGAAGTAACAGAAAGAAATGGGCCTACTCAGTCACCTTGCCCTTGTCAGAAGAGTAAGGTCTGCATTTGTGGTATATTTTCCATTGCGTGGGTCAATGCATGTATTTATATAGCTCTTTATTTTCAATACTGCTGATGAATATGGCTTTCATGTGAAAAAGCATCAATCAAAAGGCCAGTGTGGGTTGTAGACTTCCTTTCTCTTACAGCATGTTCCATCATGGTTTAGTTCAAAGTGAAGACTATTTTCTTTAGGAAGCCCTTGCTATCCTGCTTCCTGTCCTAGCATTTCTACTCTGGGTCAGGTTGGTCTGTCCATCATGTTATTGCATTTGTACTTAAGAAAGGTACAAGACTAGGTCTCAGGATATCATCTCAAGATGAGACAGAAATGTATGATGAAAAAGTTGCTGAAAATAGCAGACCATAGCACAGTAGACATTTTACTAGAGCAAGTAGGGTGTGGGCAGTGATGATCAATTAAATTTAGTAGAAAATATTTCCTAGGATCTACAGATGGATCATAAAATAATTTTGTGTCTTTGTTACCAGATATAATGCCTATCAACTTACTATAGGCAGTCACTTAGATTTCTTGTAGATAGAAAACAATAGTAATACACAATGCTGCTTTGAAATTATGTCCTAGCAGGTAGTTTAATTTTATTTTTAATTTTTTACTGAATGACTATGAAATAATGAGGTTGTCAATATCAAATACAGGATACTGAGATCTGAGAGGGATGTTGTACTGTGAAAAGTTTAAACTTGCCCAAAAAAAGTCTGGCTTTTACCCTCAGTTCCTGAGGAGTGATCTCTAGGCTCTTGGAATGCTGTACCTAATTGGAATCCTTTGTTTGCCTGGGCTTTGGTCATGGGACTGTCTAACAATGTGATTTGTGATTGGGGTTTTGGACCCTGAGGCATCAATTCTGGCTTCAGAAAGCTGGAGACTAAATGTCAGTCATGTGGACAATATATGATCAAGTCCCAATTAAATCTCAGGACCAGGGCTTAGGTGAGTTTCCCTGGTTGGCAATACTCCATGTATATTTTCACACATCAGTAACAGGAGAGTAATGTGCCCAGGACTCCATAAGGAGAAGACAATGGAAGCCCCAGGTTTAGTGCCTTTGCTGAAGCTTGCCCATGTACTTCTTTCCTTAGCTGACTTTAGTCTATTCATTTCCTGTAATAAATAAAATTATAATTGTGAACTGAACAGCTCATAACATTGAGTTCTTTGAGTTTTTGTAAAAGTCTTTATCAAAACCAAGGATGGTTTTGGGAACCCTCCAAACTTACATAAGGTGTGAGAAATGAGGGTGGTCTTCTGCAGACCATGTGACCTCTAAAACCCCATAGTTTACTTAAGTACCTTAAAGATGCACTATTAAAAACTCAAGAACCAGAAAGTAGAAAAAGAGTGAAGAATATTCATAAGCTAATTTATTTAAGTTTACATTTTTTAAAAATTCCTAGGATCTGTGAGATCTGTGTGTAAGTTATGTGTTCATTAATCCACATAATCATAACAGAACTGCCCAGCCCCAAAGGGTTGATAGAGCTTTTAGCAATGGTCTTATTTACATATCTAGAAAACATCAAGAGATGTTGTATCTATAAGTTTATTAGTAATGAAGAGGCACTTTGAAAGAATGACAATCTAGTTCAGACAAAGAATCAAGCTGAAAAAAATCTTGGAAAGACATCATGGGAGATCCAACAGCGGTTCAAGGACAGATTACAAATTCCACACCTTAGGGCAGAGTTCAGGAACAGAAAAGAACTTCAAATAAAAAAAGAGCTGAGCAAAGCAAGACAAAAATATACGTTTGGATTGAGGCTATGAACAAATTGAACTTAATATTTATGCCCATTAGAATTAAATATGTCTAATCCAATAAGCAAAGGGGAATGAAGGGAAGGGAGATGGGAACAGAAAAGACAGTAGAATGAATTGGACGTAACTTTCCTAGGTTCATATATGAATACGCAATCAGTGAAACTCCACATCACATACGACCACAGGAATGGGATCCTAATTAGAATAAGTTATACTCCATGTATGTGTTATATATCAAAATACACTCTGCTGTCATGTTTATCTATAAAGAACAAAAAAAGGATTAAATTTGTGTGGGGTTAACAGAAACCTTGAAATTTCTAATTGTTTTAAGAAAATTCAAATTTGTAACAGAATACAGGGTGACTTATAAACAATAGAAATTAATTTCTCACAATTCTGGAGTCCAGGAAATCTAAGAATAAGGCACCAGCAGATTAGGTGTCTGGTGAGGACCTGTGTACTGATTTATAGAGGCTGTCTTCTTGTTGTGACCTTGCATGGTTGAGGAAAGTAGGGAGCCTTCCAGAATTTCTTTTTTCTAAGTGTATGAATCATGTTCTTGAGGACTCTATGCTTATGACTTAATCACCCACAAAAGGCCCTACTTCCTAATATCATTGCACTAAGGGGTAGATTTGAGGGGATATAAACATTTACAGCACTCCTGTAAATTAAACCTAGAAATGAGCAGCCCAATCAAGGACGATAGAGCTGTGATCATCAGGGACTTAGGATCCATCTATGTTGTTACCCAAATGTCAACTCATAACATCCATCTCCCTTACAAGATAGCAATTCAGGTTTCAGCTGTCATGTCTACATTATATCCTATAAGGAGGAGGAAGGAAGTCATAAGGGAGAAGGAAGAAATAGTAAAGAAGTTACCCACTCACTCCACTGGCTCACTTGGGAGTCTGTTTAAATTGATTGTTCAGAATTAAGTCAAACATCTATACCCAGCTTCTAAAGAGGTGATCTTTACATTTAGAAATAGGAAAGGGATCCTCTAAGAAGAAAAGAAATGAGTATCCACTAGAAAATATTAGCCCCTGCTACAATGTTGGAACAGTATTCACCATGGTAAAATTTGTCTATTAACAGTGTTGAGACCACATCCTGCAACTGAGCTCTGCCTGTAGACGTGTAGACCACATAACTGGTTTCACAGGAAGAATGCTGCAAGCAAAGGGAGTCAGCCTGGATACTGCCATGACTGTAGCTATCTGCTTTTTTCTGTGGCTTCCAAAAGCATTTCTGTCAGCAGTCATTCCATCAAAGTCAACTATCTGCCATTGCTTGGTTAACTCACACTTTTTGAGTTAAGTTCAGCAAGATTTCATTCCCTGAAACATCCCTATTGTGATTTTTTTCCCCACCATTAGGTTAAAATATGTTGTTGATGGTGATGATGACGATGACAATGATGAAGTCCCGCTGGGAGAGGGACTACATTTAAGTCAGTAATGCCAACATTTTTGCTTTTATTTTAGCTTTTACTAGCTAAATGATCCTAGGAAGGATTCTTATTTCTTGTGTCCCTGAAGCTTTGTCATATGCAAAATGGCAAAAGTAATATTTACTTACAGAGTACTTCTTGTTTAGCTAGGTTTTCACTACTGTGGCCAAAAGACTTGACAAGAATGATTTTAGAGAAGGAAAAGTGTATTTGGTGCTCAGAATTTCAGAGCTCTCTGGGCCCAAGGTGAGACAGAACATCATGGTACAAGGATGGAGAGGAGGAAAGTATCTCAGAACATGATAATCAGGAAGCAGAGAGAGCTCTGCTCACCAGGAACAAAATATGAACCCCAAAGGCATGTCTCCAGTGACCCACCTCCTCCAGTCATGCCTGCCTGCCTACAGTTACCACCCAGTTAATTCCTATCAGTGAATAACCCACTGATTAGGTCACAACTCTCAATCTAGTCCTTTCACTACTGAACATTGTACCTTGTCTCACACATGAGCTTTTGGGGGATAGCTCATATCTAAGCCATAACATTACATAAGATTAGAGATAGACATTATCTAGCTCATTATAAGCAAAACCATTAGCTTAGACTGATCTTGACACAATAAACAAAGACGTAAGCTCTTGGAGAGCAGGGAATAACTAAAAGTCTTCAACTGCTTACTATGCTGCCTGTAATTGAAATGCATTTTATCCATTTCCTATAACAATCCTTTGAGGAAGACAATACTATTTCCACATAACAGATGGGGATACTTAGGGTCTAATAATTTAGTGATTTTCCCAAGTTGACTACATTAGTTCTCTGAGACTTGAACCAGATCTGGCTAGTTCCATTTTGGTCTAGCTTGCTGAAATTCAACTAAACTATTTTGTAATTTAAAAAGTAGGGTACACCCAAGTCAAAAGACTTTTCAATGATCCTAATCACTAGTTGGAAGAAAATATTCGATTTCTGATATCTAACCTAGAGTTCTTTTCTTGCCTCCAGTAATTTAACTTATGCTCTCCAGCATATTTAACTTATGCAGTATTTCCCTTTTACCACCTTTGGCTATATTCTTACTGTGATGAAATTTAAAGATTTTCTGTTTTTCTGAATTTTTAGTGTTTTAAACTGTTTTGCTGATTCATGTCTTTTAATATACTGATTGGCCTTTTTGGCAAGCAGATCTATGTGGTTTTATGTTGAGTTTTGTTCTCATTGGTTTGAGTGAACTGAATGGATGCCTTTGCAGAAAATGGAACAGATGTTGGATGTATTTCTGAATACTTTAGGAGGATTAGATTGGTTACACACATGGACGAGTTTCTTTGCTACTGATGGATGAATTGGAACTGAATGTATCATGACTCCAACCTGTCAGTGCATGCCATATGGAACAACAATTCTCTTTTTGTAGGAGTGTGTTTCTTTCCATCCAGAGGTTATGTGCCAGAGTGAGCTTTGTTGTTCAAAGTGTCTGTATTGTACCCCTGCCTTTCTTGTGCATGGTGAAAATTGACCTTAGATAACAAGTCTTTTCTTCGTCTGTTACGAAGTCATGAATAAATTAGTTTTGCTTTCTACTCTGAAGTTCAGATCAATATTCTACTGGAATGTTGATTATTTTCATGAATGGAAATGAATTGGCAGAATGCCATGCAGAAGATTTGAACACTGGCTAATGAAACATTTGCACGGTTGGATGAAAAGGCCCCCTGATAGAAATTAAGAGTAACATTTGCATAGTTTCTTGCCAGTTTCAAGCATTTGCACATATATCTAATTCTCAAAATTACCCTATAAAGAAAACAAAGTACATTCTTGTCATCATTTTACAGATGAGAATAAAGATATTTAAGGAGAGTATGACTTGCTCAAGGTCACAGAATGAAGTGGCAAAACCAAGACTTACACTCAGATCTTCTGACATCAAACTTGATGCTTTGTCTTCTGAGCATCTTCATCTTTCCAGACCTGGGCCCCTTTCCTCTAACTATTCTTTTTCAGTATAACTTCATATTTTTTGCTTAAGAAGCAGTATGTGCCCTATGAACTTTGTTTTCTACTCTGTTCTCTAGTAGAACACTCAAAATAGAGCATTTCAACTCTTGTGTCCAAGGAGGTTGAGGATTATTTACACTGTTGGATTAATGGTCTTGTCCCCACAAAGAATTCAGGATGTTTAACTTTTAAAATGTATGAAATGAAAATGTGTCTGCCTTCTCCTGAGACTTTTGCCACTCTTTGTAGGAACTGATCAATTCTGGATCATAGGTCAATGTCCTGCTTGTGTTTCCACTTTTGCAAGATATTGAATGAATGGAGAAGGGTTGGGAAGGACAATAGGTTACTTTGCAAACCTGTTGCAAAGTAACTTTGCAAAAGTTACTCTGCAAACCTGTTGATAATGGGTACAATGTATAAAGAGGATTGGAACCTTTCTTATATCACAAATAGACTGCTGGCCAGCATTTTAGTTGGGAATGGGGAAGAAAAATATGCATTCTTTATCTGTGTATCACAAATGGAACTTCAAATCGGAACAGAGATTCAGAAATGCTCTGAAACTTTAGCTATATTTCTTCCAAAACAATGCTCCTTCCATAAGGAATCAGGACAGTAGAAACTTTGGGCTATTTTGAAATTGCAACCAGAAAGGAGGCAGGTGGTCTACTGAAGACAGGAAGTGAAGAGTGGAGCATGCTTGTGGATCGAATAGCCGCTGCTACCTGGGAGGCCAAGAAAAGAGAGTCAACAAACTGCCCCTCTGGACCTCATGGGAGGAGACACTCCTAATGTAAGGGAACACATGTGATGAAGCCAGGGGTTGAGGTAACGAGATTTTGATCCAGCAAACAGTTCTTCTGTGCTAAGTGTGATCCTAAGATCTCTACTCTGACCTTGAACTCACCAGCCGACTGAAAAGAAAGTAAATAAATATTACAATACAAAATGGCAAGTCCTTTTTTAGAGATATGAATAAGGACTTTGGAAATGGTGACTGTAGACTAGATATATTCTGTTACATTCGTTATTTCACTAGATCCTCTTAATGTATCTTGTGAGGCAGATATTATTTTATTATCAATTACAGATGAAAAATTAGGGATCAGAGAGGTTAAGTGACTTGGCAAAGTGTGTACAACTGGCAAATGAAAATGGACCCCTCGGGAAAGTGATCCATGGTAGGTTCTTCCAACTTTTTCAAGAAAATTGTGTCTATGAATATCCAGTCATACTTTAGATACTGTCAGATATATAAAGATAAGTATTCCACAGTTGCTAACCTCACAGAGTTCATAATAACTGAGGAGAAGTTAGATGGATATGGTAGTCTTTGACTTTCAGTGTGAGGGGAGATGAGGTAAGGGTCACAGGAAACTTTACTTCAAGGGGTCTATTGGTTAAACAATGTTCCATGTCTGAATTACTGGTGAATAAAGTAGTGGGGAAAATTTGGATCTTCAGAAGAGTCACCATGTTCATTTTGTCACTTATGGAGGCTGCATATTGTGTCACTGAAGTGATAAGGCAAGCAATGTTCAGTATTGTACACATATCTCTCTACAAATAAAGGAGCTGAGTTATAACTATCAATGAGTGTGCATGAGGAGCCTAAGCTGGAGATCTTGCCTATAGGAATTTCTCAGTACCCTATAGAATGATTTAGGTACAAAAATGCTTTATCCAGGAAGTGATTTAAGAGACAATAAGCCTACTAATTCCCCCATCCTTCTCTTCACTCTGTCCTGCCCTATTATTGCATCCAAAAGGCAAGAGCATGTCTGGACAGAGGAGCAAGAGATATTTTCCTGAAACCCTAATGGAACCATGCAGTAATACCTAATGAGTTAGAAAGAATGGAAAATATCCTACTTTAATTCTCACTAAGGGGGCAGAGTAGTCTCTCCTGAATTCATGATGTGTTTGCTGCTGACATTGTAATGCAAGAGGAGTATTTGCAAACAGGAGCTGGCCCAAATGAGGGCAGCCAAACTGGTCCTCTAAGAAATTGTATAAGGAAATGAGGATGTTTACTTAAAGGAATGAAGATTTTTAATTGAGATCATTTTGATGGAGTAAAGCTTGATTCCTTGTGTTTGGTAATAAGGCAATCATTGATTGAGGCAGGACTATGGAGACTGATTACTTATGGGTTTCGAATAACTATGTTAGACTTTGGCCTTGGGTATTGATTACAGAAATTTCAAGTGGGAACTAGTTAGAAGTTAGAAGAAGCTTATTTCTATTTGATACAAGGTAGGCCTAGTTTAAAGATCCTTGGAACTGCTCTGGATTTTTTTCCTATGTGTCTCAGGCCTAGATCATATTGGCTGTGATTAGTGAAATCCAAAGTTGTACTACAGTGTAGCCCAAATTTACCCAGTACTGTGTAGTGAAGCACAGTGGCTCTTCATTTAGACTGTCTGCATTTGTATCTAGATTCTTTCAATTGATAACTCTGTGGCATTGGTCGGTTGCTTAATAATTTATGTGTTAGTTTTCTCCTCTGTAACATGGAGCTGATGACAATAGATATCTTATAGGGTATTTAAAAGGTTTACATAAGACCCTACTGATAGAGTTTAGTCTGGTTCATTGTATTTAGCAAGTAATTAAAAGTGACTATTTTTGTTTTTGGATTTTGGCCATATCTATTAAAAAAGAATGATAAAAGTTAAACTGTATTTAAACCGTATTTATTTTGTCCTTGAAAACTTTTACCTTTTCCTCTTATATGGAGTTTATGTATGTCTGAATCTAGGCAGTTAATGGGGAAGGACTCAAGAGATTCCCTTGATGCCAAGATCTTCAGTATAGTTCAGATCAGGAAAAACCTTTCAGGGTTCTATATGTCATTAGAAAAGAGACGTGTCATTAGCCTCTAAAGTCATGCTGAGATGAGGTTGCTCCTCTTCTGTCTCCTAGTAGATCTTTTACTTGAGAGGGCCACAGGTGGTTGGAATCTGGAACCAGATGGACCTACTGGATTAGAACTAAGAGACTATGGCACAAGTTCTTATATTGATATGATGGCAACTGTAACTGATAAGCATTGGGGAATGTTTTAGTTGGGGAGGAATTTGTATACACTATGGGAAACTATAACCTGGGAGCTAAACTAGAGACATCTATAACCTTGACTCATAATACTGGCAGACACCATTGGAAGCTGAAAACCATGAGCCATGTTAGCCTTGAACTTTTTTCAAATATTTTAAGATCCCAAGGAGTCATAAGTATCAATACATAGGCACTAATACCAGGTGCAATGTAGTAGTCAGGATTATAGTAGTTAGAAGGTGGGAAATGAAGAATATCCCTATAAATATATGAGCAGATACTGGATAAATTTATAGCAGTAGAGTTTTAGAAGACAGATAAAAGATGGGTTAGCTTAGAAAACAATTATGGCCAGACAAATGAAATAAGTTATTAAACTTCAGCAAGAAACACAAGAATTGAATAAATAAATAAATGTCCTATGTTCCTGGAAGAGTAAATATGTGGCATATCACTTCTTTCTGAAGTTTGTCATAGGATTAATGCAAATCTGAATTGGACTTTGTGGTCATGTGTGTGCGTTTGTTTGTTTGACTTGATTTTTGTAATGGTCCAATAAGGAGGTTATTTAGATGAATAAGAGATACATGAAAGTTATTTAAGAGATGGATTTAGCAATAACTTTTCATTGATTAGATGGATGCATGAGCTAAGGGATGGAATCTAGAATTTTGCATAGGCTTCTGCCTTGGGAGATTGGTTGGATCATCATGCCATTCATTTTCACAGGCAAAAAGATTTAAAGAAAGTATGAATTAGCTTTTGACTTTTGAATCAGACTTTCTATTGGATGTTGTAAGGGAACTAACTATGAACTTATTAATCTTTCCTATTTCCTAAGGAAAGTTTTTTAGAAGGCTATGGGATAAAAAGATCTGGAGCCCCAAAAGATAAGTCTGGGCTAGGTTTATTGATATAAATATTAGTATGTAGAAGTTATTGTTGAAAAATGGATATTATCAGAGTAAATTTTTTACTCTAATAAATTTGGTTTGGAAACAACCTGTAAATAAAGAGAAAAGGACTAAGACTGGGAGGGATACCCAAATTTAAGAGGAAGGTGAATGAAAAGAAAGCCTTAAAGAAGACTGAGAAGCAACAAAAAGAGAATCAACTGGAAGGTAACTATTATAATGAAAGAATTGAGAAGGAGTAGGTCAACAAAGTATTATAGCTCAGAAAGGTCAAGTAAGAGCATGTTTCCTTTCATGCAAATGTAAGATCTTTTGAGGGCACTTTGATAATATCTATCCCTTTTCAAAAAGCACAAACCCTTGCCTTGGCAATTCCATTTTTATGAATTTATCATGAAACCATACCTCAACAAGTAGAAAATACTAAATCTAGTGAAAGGTTTTATGATAACATTTTTTTTTTTTCCTTTTACAGCCAAAACTAAAAACAACCGATGTGCCCATCAGTATGTGACTAATTAGGTACACTATGGTCTATTCACACAATATGATACTGAGGTCAATATGAATTCATCAGGAGAACATCTGCAGTACTTATTGAAGAAACTAAAAATACAATATAGTATGAATAGCATTGCAGTGAGAAATTACTCAGTCAAGAGCTTGGTATTCTGGCTTCAAAGTCAAGATCTGCTACTTACTAGTTCCAGGATATCGAAAAATTTCTTAACGTTTCTCAGTCACTTCATCAAAATTACTAAATAAGTAAGGTTTGCCCTGCTCTTCTACCATCCTTTTCCTCAATTGGAACACTCCAGTTGGCCCAAGCATATTTGAACTTTTTGCTCTGAATAGTGGTCTCAATTAAATAACTAGATGTCCAATGTCTCAATGATTGTCTCCATTAATTAAAATACCTAGTCTCAGGCAAGAACTCACTCATCACCAGTACCTACAACAAAGGAGAAAGAAGATTCTTTTTCCCTTGGTAATTAGGAGGGCATAGGTGATATCCTCACAGGTAAAGTTGGCACAGTCTCTGAAGGCAAATGAGAAAAGGGAGCTTCCTAGAGTCTTTCCTTGAGATTTCTAAAGGAGCTTTATGAGATGGTATGAGTTTTGGAGATAGGTTTATGCAAGGGCAGGATTGGTATGGCTCCCTAGTTTTCTCTGGAAACCTCAGAAGCAGGGTTGCAGGCCTGGAACCTGCCCTCAGGGTCAGGCTGCAGGCTATTTCAAAGCAGTCCCAACATCAAAAGGGTCAAAGACAAATTTTACTGGTCTCACTGTTAGGCTGCAGGCCAGTTACAGGAGGCAACCCACCCATCAAATAAGTGCTGCCTCCTTGAAAATGCAGCACTTCAATTTCCCTATTTAAAAATACAATAGAAAACACTGAGTAACTCAACCAATCACAACCACTGTGAATGGCTTTGTACATTAGCACCAAATTCATCAGCACACTGAACTCAAACATTTTATTTAATACAAGAAATTCTCACCACCCTATTTATTATACTTCTTTTTCATTCCTAATATCTACCTCATAGGGTTTTATTCTATAGGAGTTGAATTGGCCCATTTATCAAAAATTAGTATTTTCTATTGAGTATCACAATTCATTTTGATAGTCTATTAAAGCCTTATTTTTGAAAGTGGAATATTTGTACATCATGGCATCCTCTGAAGAAACTTTTATCAGGGTATTAACAGAATGTTCCTTTCATTAGAGAATCCTTAATGGCACACCGAAGAGCTCAAAGTTCAATGAAACTTTGGAGTACATGGCAGTCAGTACTCAAGATGCAGGAAGAACACAAAGAACACTCCTGCAAAGTAAAATGGCCCAAATGTACAACTTAGGTGGGGTGAGTGTTTTAGGTCTCCATGCCTGAATCACTGGAAGAAAAATCAAAGAAAGTTCTGTGTCTTTTTGTAAAAATTTAAAATTTATTAACTTTGGTTGCTTTAGATAAAAACAATAATTCCTAGGAAATTGTAATTGCTCAGAAGTGAGGCAGTGTGAGACAATAGAAAAAAGTGAAACAAAATAAAGCTCTAGTCCAGAAGCTAGAGCCTGACCTTTAGACTTTAGTTCTTCAGCCAGATTTCATCTACTGGGGCCTCTGTGTTAGTCTGGGAAGCACTGGCATTTATTCTGAATCTACTCACATAAACAGCCTAGAATACATGTGTCCTTTATACTACTACAAATGGGCTCTGGTATCCAAAGTAGCAAGTTTCTTCCTCAGTGAATGAACAGGGTGAAGAATCTACCCCAAAGGTTCCTTTGAGTCCTAACATGCCACTTGCTCTAAGGGCTGATAAATGAAAGGGCCAAATAGGATGACATAGGCAAAGGAGCAGAGGTTTTGGCTGCAGTAAGATCTCTTTTATAATCTAGTTGATGTGTTACCTTGAGTAAATTACCTTGGCTTTCTGGGTATCATTTGCTTTCTATGTAAAAGAAGCTACCAATTTCTAGTTTATGGAATAATTGTGAGGATGAATAAAATAATGTATGTCAAGCATTAAGTACTGTAACAATTACATTGTAGAGTCCCAATAAATAGTATACATTATTAACATTAATTAACATGCATGCAACTGGAAAGGTAGTAATTACTGCATGGAAAAAGATTTCACTGTCTATTCATATTCGATTTGGATAATAAAATGCTAGCAAGTCATGTGGGGTCCTTTGGTATTGTTCTCATCTCTACAAGAGATGTTGTCATACTAATTGCTTTTATTAGTCCATGTCACAGACTAGCTGTGATCTCTGATCTGCAAGTTATCTAAGAACATTTACTAAGTACATAAAGACCTGATGACTGCTCAACAACCTGCAGGTGTTTAATAAAGACCTTTGAAATGAAAGAATACGAAAAGGCTGACTAGATGAATGAAATTTGTCTTGGAATTTCTATTTACACAGGAAAACATTTTGACTATAAGATTAAGTTTGATAATTTTAAAATATTTCTATCCCACTAATCTATTGCACATATCTAGATAAGAATAATTGTAGTCTGAGGTGCCTAGGATCTACTTGTTGCTTATCTTGTTATTTATTTCATTGACTCAATTGCAGACAAATATGCATTATCACCTGTTACATAAGAAATGCTATTTGGCAATAATTGTAATCTTAGATCTAGAGAGGACTTTATTGCCAGCACTTATTTTTGTATATGTGCTAAGAATTTTTCTGAGAAAACATTCTTTTCCACTAGTTTTTCAATGGGTAAATTGTTCTTACTTCTCTAGGTATAATTAAAATATACCTCCTATGTGAAGCCTTTCTACCTTTCATTCAGGTACCATCAATCCCTTCTTTTCTTTGTGCTTTTGTAGCTCTTTTTATGCCATTAGTACTACATCAGTTAATATATATGTCTTAAATAATAGATTCAGCTTACATATAATTGTTATAAATGTCTGTCACGTTTATAAATTTGTATTATGTCTGTTATAATTATATGTGTCTTGGGGCTGTGGGGTTGTGGCTCAGTGGTAGAGCACTTGCCTAGCATGTGTGAGGCACTGGGTTCGAGTCTCAGCACCACATATAAATAAATGAATAAAATAAAAGTCTATCAACATCTGAGAAATATTTTAAAAATAAGTTTTATCTGTCTTTCTCTCAATACCTACACACACAGAGATCACATACAAAGATGTACACTTGAATGACAGAATGTGCCTGAGTTGTACTGGTGGTGTGTAACGAAAGGAATCTTCTTGTTAGATGTATGCCATATGATGTTTTGCATCTCAGAACCTAGCACTGTGCTTATAATGCATAAGGAAAATGTGTGGTGATTTTAATCAAATCAAGCCCTCAGTAGATATTACTCAGCAGTAATTGACTAAAAGCTTCATTTTTGTATTTCTTTGTTTCCTTATTTTTTGTGTGTGCATTTAAAATCCTATGCTCTAAGATTTTTGTTGTTCTTCTTCTCCCCCTCCCTCTCTCCCCTACCCCCTCCCTGTTTTAATCCAAATTGACCTTCAAGGCCATTAGTTTCCAGAACAGGGATTTATATATTATGAAGCAGTGAATTCTGGTTGTTTCTCTGAAACTTGAAGCATCCAAGTGATTCATGCTGTGCCTGTCTTCTGGGTGATGAGAAATCTGCTGAAGTTATTCTGGCCCCCTGCCTGGCCCTGACAAAGATATCAAATAAACACCAAAGAATTAAGGTTCAAAAAGTTATCCAGAAACAGCTTTCTTCTGCTTACCCACAGACACTTTCTTAATTGACAGCTTCTAGCAACAATTAGCATCCTTTCTTTGTGCCTGATTGAGATACTTTTGAGGAGTCCATTTTCATTGACAGCTTTGGAGGTGGTCAAACCCTTTAGTGGCAGTAATCTATATAGTCATTCACATTGAAAGAGCCTGATTTTTAGGGGGCAGGGGTTATTTTGCAATGTGGGCTTTGTACATAGATTACCTGAAGCCACATAGCTCCTTGCCAACCACTGCAAGTCAGTGTCTTAGCAACAGCCCCTCCCTGGAGGACTTTCAAGGGACCACAGCTTTGTTCTCTTTACAAAACTAAAAACAAATTTTAAAAAAAAATCCTAAAAACGAAGCTTTAGATATTTTCAAGCTGACACTCTTCTCAGAAGTTTTGATGAATATGTCTCACACCATTGTCTACATGAAAGAAGTAGAGCAAATTTTTGGGTTGTACTTTTCTCTGAGTTGACCTGAATGCTGGGAATAAGATTTCCAAGTCCATTCCAGTGGTAGCCATGCCCCACTGGAGATGCGCCCCCACCCCCAGCACAAGCAATTAGTAAAATAGAGCATGGAAGATGTTCACCCATGGCCCTCCCCACTTAATGCTTTGGATAGTCACTTTACAGGGACCCTTCTCACATTGTCAAAGAAGGGAGAAACAATCTGCTCTTGCGGCGTTGGGCAAAAATGACTAGCCTTCATTTAAGCCTCATTCTGTACCAGGTGTGTTGATTTTCATTTGACATGTTTCATTTAATCCCTAGAAAAGGTAGGCGTTATAACCCCATTTTATTGATAATAATTCAGGGTTCAGAGAAATTCAGAAGTTTGCTGGGAATGCAGGGCTGGTAGCTAGAAGAAAAAGGATGTGAACAAAGCCCATCTGCCTTCAAAACAGATTCCCTCTCTTACTCTCGACTGCTGCTGCTTTATCTAATTTAGAAAGTAGAAGTGCCTGGAGGGTAAGGTCATGGTTTTGAATCTCCTGAGTAAACTTTCCATGCTAGGATATTAACTTGCTTAATGCAACTCTGTGGGGGTGCAGATAATCAAGAATGTGCTGCAGTATGATTCTCCTATAAACGAAAGCTGTGTGTTTTCTTAGTAGTGAAAGTTCCAAATTCAAGAGAGGTCATGTGTCTTGAAAAAGGGTGACCTTTGGCTTGGTGATCCAAATCTGCTTTTCCCACACTCTTCCTAGATACCCTTATTACCCTATTGTTTTATACCTATAGTAACTGTTCTCTTTCTACTCTTCCCATAGTCCCTTCGTGGTTAATTGAAACATTACCGCATTTCAAAAAGACATCTTGGATGTGTTTATAGTGCTTTTCACTGTGCATTTTCAAGATACCCTTTAGAAAGAAACTAGTCAGGCAGGGAAGTCAAGGTAAATTCTCAGTGCCAGAAACAGTGAAGGACCTTCTTTCACTCAGGAAATTGCTCACACAGGTATGAGCCTCTCTTTCTTCTGATTCAGGTTGTCAGTCCAGGCAAAGCAGTGGGGTAGTTTTACAATATGCAGAGGGAGCTTCTCTGAGGACCCACTTGGTCCCTAGGAAAACTCATGAATTGTTTCCTGAGTCTTAGTATTACTGCATCAGTACTGACAGTAGGTCAGTTAGCAAACAAGCAAAAACTTAAACTTGAGAAGCAGGTAGATTTAGGTCCAAATTTTAATCTACTACTTGCCAGCTATTTATTTCTGGGTGAGATACTGACTCTTTGAGCCCCTTCATTCACACGCACACATGCGCAAATGATAAAGTAACACTTGTGTGGGTGGTTTTGAGGATTAAAGTAACATATATAAACTACCAGGCACAATACTTCAATGTACTATAGGGCTTTAAAATCTGGTTGTGTTATGGTTATTATTATTGTTATATCAAAAGAACAGTAGAGAGCTGGGGATAAAGCTCAGTTGGTAGAGTGCTTGCCTTGCAAGCACAAGACCCTGGGTTCAATCACCAGCACTGAAAAAAGAACAGTAGACATTGTCTTATAAGAAGCACACTTCTATGACCATTGACTCTAGAAACAATTTATTTTTTTTACTATTGTACCAAGCGTTAGAGGAAAAATTGAGAGCCCCATAACTCTATTCCTCTGAAGTGAAGTCTTGTTCTAAAACAATAAAACACCAGCGACTGGTGGTCTAAACTGATCCTCAAGTCATTGTTAAGATCCCTGCTTTACAAGAGAAGATTCTCCCATATTCAGAGAAAAATTCCTTCCAGTTTTGAGAAAATAATAACTACATGGATCATTTTCCAGTGCATAGTGTGATTCACTAACCTGTATTATGATTTTCTTCAAGGAAAATATCCTCCATCACTTAGTATTAAAGGTGAGGAAATTTAAGGTAGCACCTAGGGAAGGAAGAACTGGCACATCAGAGCCTACCCCTTTTCTCTGAAGCCTCTTGTATAATGATGTTAACTGCTCTGTTTATAAGGGAGAAGTTGCAGAAGCTGCATTGGTTGTTTTTGGTCCACAGAAGTTTCCTTTAGAAAGTTATATCCTCAGCAAATTCACTAACAGGGCCCAATTTCTGTGCAGACCTGCCAGGGAAGACTGCTTTGGTGGTCCAATCACCTCCCAGCCTGACCCTCAAGTAACAAGTGCAGTCTTAGAAGTGCCTACTACAAACCCAGAGATGAACAGAAAATCTACTTCAGAATGTACTAATAGATGTCTATGCATTGATGAAAAAGAAATCAATTTAACTCTCCAGTGCTTGAATAGAGTGAAATTAAGTTTAGAATGCAAGATATTTCACTCTCTTCAACTGCTAGCTTACACTGTCTTCCTGCAGAGGAAAAAAAAATACTGTAGAATTATTTTAAGTACTCTTTTTCATGCAGGTCATTTCTCTTGATTCTTTTAAAATAGCTAAATCAATCTGCAGGTGCTCTCTGAACTTACTCCATAGCACAATAAAAGACATTGTCTTTTCTTTGTATCATTTCCCAGGGCAATTACAAACTTGCACACATGGACTCTTTAACCTTATGTTTGAAAAAGAAAAACACTATAGTCTCTCCCACTCTCTCATTCCACCCAGGAGGTAAAACTGTCCATGTAGAGTAGGAAACGAGTGAAGTCCAGGCCTGGTTTGCATGTGGGACAGTGGGCAGGCCCCTGACCTTTATCCTGCTTCATTTATTGATGTATTCTATCATCACTATGATTTTTTGTTTGTTTCTATTTCTTTGCCTACTTGATTGTAAGCACCAGGAAAATAGGCACTGTCATTTTCCAATGTATACACAGTAGGTACTCAGTAAGAATATTTTTTAATCTATGAATGATTGCATCTCTTTCTATCACTTCAAACATTCTCATTATGTTGAAGCATATTGATTTTGCTTTGGTTTTTATCCAAACTTGGGAAAAGTTTTGTATATACAAGGTTGTAAAAGTTGGGTTTAATTTACTATAGGATTTATTTTTCAGGGCTTTGTGACATTCCTTGGATGAATATGGCTACTATAAATTTGAAGTAACTAAAGGAAGTTTAGTAGCAATTTAGGAGTAAGTTTAAATAGGTCAAGATACACACACACACACACACATACACACACACACACATACACAGGCAATTTCATTCTTTAACAAAAATTGAAATTACCTCCTCTAGTAGGAATTGGTCTTTATTTGACATGCTCATGTAGGATTTATTATGTTTAGGCAATGTTTAAACATTTTACAAAGATGAAACAAATCTGATTTTTATATTATTATTATGCACAGCAAGGTTAAACCCCTGCCTAATGTAACCCAAGGTCATCCAACTTGGAAGACGTAAGAATGGAGCCAGCTTCCAAATAGGCAGCCTGACTTCAGAGTCATTTAAAAATGATACTGCCTCACTAAAGAACCAACTACTAGGGGATAGGTCAAGGTTAGGCTAGTGTTCAGCCTAACCAAGTCTGGAGCATCGCAGAATTACTGACTTTATAAAAACATACAGTTTTATTTCATCATTAGGCTTTGAACTGGTTTAAGGATGGATTCAGGAGGATGAGGAATCTTGAGAAGCACATCTCCTGAGATCAAAGTGAAGGACAACTGAGAAGGACTTCTCAAACAGTCAATAGTAGCTAATAATAACTAATATTTATTGAGTGCATACTATGGTTTAAAGAGTGCTATAAACATTTTATGTCCATTAACTTTTTTTCATCCTCACCCTTTTACAAACATCATTAATCTTCATTTCACATAAGATGAAGCTCAAGCACAAAGAATGTACAACTCTATGGCGGAGACTGGAATTCGAAATTGGGGAGCCCATACTCAACACCTGTCCTTTTTTTTTGGTACCAGGGATTGAAACCAGGAGCACTTAACCACTGAGCCACATCCCTAACCCTTTTTATATTTTATTTAGAGACAGGGTCTTGCTGAGTTGCTCAAGTCTCACTAAGTTGCTGAGGCTGGCTTGGAACTTGTGATCCTCCTGCATCAACCTCCCTAGCCACTGGGATTGTAGGTGTGCACCTCTGCACTGGGCCAAGGTCTGTCCTCTTAACCGCTGCAATTATGGTTTTAAGGAAAGGAGACAAAACACTATGAGTCTAAGACCCTGCTAAGCTCCACCACTTTAGCTTTTTATTTTGGTTGCCCCCTCTTCTTTCTTCATAGGTAAAAGTGATCAGAAAAGTGAAAACTGTAGAATTGAAAAAGCTCATAGATTTATCTGTAAATAAAATGACAGTGGTGGGGTGAGAGGAAGGTCACAAACAGGAGTCATGCTGTGCTCTCTGGGGTGGGAGGCCCATGGAATCCAGGAAGGGATTCAGTGCTTCCATAAGGAAGGGAGCTTATGACATCTTCATCTAATAACAAAAGATCCATGTGTGATTCTCTTTGCTAATTTGGAAAGAACCAATTTAAAATCAGGAATTTAGAAGCAGCAGTGGGCAGTGCACAGACCTTAGCCTACAAGTCCAGGAGCTTTGTGTTTTAGTCTCAGTAATCAGTCCTGTGACCTTACCAGTGCCCTGGAAGTAAATGGTCAACTGTTCCTCCACAATTTATAACCCTTGAGGTCAAACAGACCTTCATAATAAGTATTAAATGTGTCCATGTTATAAGTTAACAACAGCTATTATTTGTTTCTGCTTTATTTATAGAAGCTTTAATGATTCCTTTGTTTTACAAAAGAAATATAATCAGAAGGTCACTTTTTAGCAAAAGTCAGATATATGGAATGTAGTATAATTGTGTTGTCATTTCAAAACGTGAAAAAAATACATTCAGTACAAAAGAAGTCAATGAAACAGAAAATATGGCTAGTTGGACAATTTCAAAAATGCTACTCTTTCTTGGATTAAAACAGACTGAAATATCAATAATGAGCAACTTTTTCCATTTTTACAGTTTGGGATCTTGTTATCACAATATTGGTTTATCAAAGAAGGAAATTCAGTAAGAAGGAATGCATAACATGCTTGATAGAATAACTGACTTTAAAAGTCAAAGAGAGTCAAAGACCTGTAGCTGATTATATTCATGCAAGCATGATCTGAGATCACAAATGTGTTCAGATTTTATCCAGTCCTCAGTTTTGGTATCCCTGTAGTAGTAATGGAGGTTCTTGAGTTATCTTTAATATTTCAATATAAATATGCTGGTGATAATATCCAACCAAGCTGTTAAAGGCAACAAGTGTGACTGAGATTACATTAATGCATGTCAGTGATATATGGATCAGAAACATTAAGTTGTCAGACACCCCCACATGTGCATAAATATTCAAATATGAAACTAAATTCTGATGATAATGAAAGAAGCCCTATGTTGTGATAAGTCATAGAGTCTCTGGAATATTTGATTTCCTTTATCTCACTGTGGTACTATGATTTAATTTTAGCTAAATCGTATTGATCATGTGTGGACATTAAACCCAGATAGTCAAAGGGGTTCATATGCTAGATCCATTGTTTTATTGATTTTCATCTTAACTGATTACTCACCTTAACTTATTTGAGTTTGAGCTTCTTTCCTTGCACAAATGGAGATGATACCTATCTTGTCATGTTTCCATGGGGTAGAAATATCATGGAGTAATGCCCAAACACTAATTGCTGCATCATTTCTCTTTCCCATTCTGTTGTGGGTACTATTAACTATTGAATTTTAGTGAAAGTAAAATTATCTATTTATAATTCCTTTCACTTTCTTTTTTGGGCCAAGAACATATTTGGATCACGTAGGAAGTTAAGCAAGGGTTACTATAGATGTTCTTCATTATATTCTGTCCATTTTTATTACTCTTGAGATTACTTATTTGTAATCTGGCAAAATTTCAAGACAATAGATTGAACAAGCACATCTAATATTGAATCAAAATGAAAATGGTGGAGAAATCTGCTAAATCAGAGATGAAACCAACCAGGCAAAGAAATTTCTATTCCTGGTCTCCAAGGCAAACATAAGGTAGAGAAAACAGACCAAATGAAACATTGTTAAGAAAGTCACTGAGTCATTACCAGACGCTACATATTGACATGTTTTGGATTTTTATGGTTTTGTAAACCTCACATAAATTTGAAATTTTGTTAAGAAATCCTCCAAGAGTGGAATTTGTACCTCTTGTGCCAAGAGTGTACAGTTATGAAGAAACTGCAATGTAAACCAAAAGTCAACACTAAGAATTGTCTTGGGCCATGAACCTCAGACCTAAACCAGAATAAAATTATAGACCACAAAAAGAGGTGAGGTGTCTGGAGGGTAATGTCTGGACCTTTTGCCTCTGGTGTTCCTTTGCTCTGAATCCAAACTTCCCTCAACAAGAACTGATAAAATCATCTTTTTCTGCCTCTTGGCTCCTTTAGATCCCAAGCAGCTGTATTTACTTCTGGCCCTGCAGTTTGGGGGTTTTCATTTGGCATGCTTTTCTATTACCTGCCCTTTCAGAGGTTCATGTGTATTCAGTTCAGTTCTTAAAGGCATTAATCAACCTCTTCTCTATGTTAGGGCATACTGAAAATTCATCTTAGTCAAAGTCATGGCCCCTATACTTAAGTTGCTCACTGTCTAGCAACAGAATCAGGTAATTAAACAGTCATTCAGTTCAACAAGAACTGTGCTATGCTAGAGAGATAAACCACATGGTGGTTTCATAGGAAAGAGTTATCACTTTGCCTGGTTGTATTGGAAGCTTCTCTAAACTTTGTACCTGTGTAAGAGAAATTTCTTGTAACCCCCTTTGCCTTCTCTGACCCCCTTGCTGCCCATCTGTCATCTAGCCTTGGAAGCCAGTGGATCGCTATACTCTTGAGCACTTCTCATACTTCACATAATGATCTGTTAATCTATCAAAGTGGGCATTCTTGAGATCAGAAACTGCTTTTTAATTTTTTTCTCCCTATCTTGCTATAGCAAACAGCATTATTAGGTTCTTAATAAATAATGTGACATTTGAATTAAGACTTACATAATGAGTAGAAGTGTGTCAATTGTGAAAGTTCAGAAAAGACATTCCAGAACAGGAAAATTATACTTTTTCTGCCTGGAATAATAAAAAAAAAAAAAACTGTCTTTTTTGTAGGTCTGTTTTGTTCCCAGAATGACAGTAAGAATTTTACAAATATTATCTTTAAACATCAGAAAAATCCTACAAAGCAGATATAATTCTAAAATTCAAAGAGATGGAAATACTGAATTCCCAGGAATTAAATAACTGAACCAATGAGACACAGACTGTAGACAGAGAATCAGAATTCAAGCCCTCATCTTCTCAGCTCCAGAGTCATGGTCATACTGTCACTCAGCATTTCTTAACCTTGGACAAGTAATGTAAATCCTAGGCATAGAATTTGAGGGTGACTATGGATATTTCTAGGCAAAATGAAGTACTATACATTTTTATAGGAATTTCCAGAGGTTTTATGAATTCTATATCTGAATAATATGAGCATAATTGATATTGATATCAGCCTCAAAGAGAAAGTAGATTTCTAGATGTTTGGGCTTAAGGGCAGGTATGAGTGTGTATGTGTATGTGTGTGTGTGTGTGTGTGTGCATGTGAGCCTAGGATATGATTTGGAATACAGTTTGCTGATCATACCTGTTGTTACCATTTCTGAAGGCTCACAAGGTAAATTTGATCCTGATTTTCCTCTCTCTGTGTCTTTCTCACACACACATACGTACATACTTCTGTGAATGTATAATTGTTTCACCTGTAAGTCTATAAGAAAAAAAAAAAAAAAAAAAAAAAAAAAAAAACCCTGATGTGCCAGATTAGCAAAGGCAGGAAGGGAATTTTACATTTGCAACCTACTTAGTCATTCAACAAATGCCATGAGTTCTACCCATGCCTCTAGCCGAAACAGTATCTCTTAGGTTTTCTCAAACCACAGCAAAGTACACATTTCTTCATTTTGTCTTGGGCTTTTTCACTGTGTCTCATTTTCCCTTTAATTAAAGAGGAAATTATTTATTACTAAATATCATGGTACACATTTTTGTGTGTAAGAAAACATCAACAAAACAATGTTGTGACTAGGAGCACAGAAGTTCAAGACAGATGGATCTCACTTCAAATGCTGGCTCTGCCTCCTTTTCAGTATGTGGCAGGGCAGAAGCAGAGAGGAGAGTCAAACAACCTTCAACTTCAGTTTCTTCATCTGTAAAATGTAGAAGATGACAGAGTTCTGAAAGAAACCAAGTGAAATGCTGCATGTGAAGTCTATGTCTAGTGCCTAGAACACAATAGGAGCTTTGTTTTCAATCTATGCTCCTCTCTCCACAGTTAAGTCCTAAACAAAATAATGAGGCATGTAGTTAGAAAGAAAAAGAAGTATCTTATACATAGATATTTACAATTCAAATCATCTATTTGACTAACAAATATGTACTAGGTATTTATTATAGCAAGGTGCTCAAAATTCTAAACCCTTTAGCTTTCCACACATACTTGTATGTTCTTCATATCCCTCTTGAAGCATTTGTTAGGCAAGAAATTAAGTCTGTACTGGGTATGGGTTTTCAGGTCAAAAGCCAAGGATAGTCAAGAGCATAAGTACTGATTCCGAAGGAAGGCAAGTGTGCAGCTGAGAAAAGCTGGCATGGAGCCCTTGCCAGAAAGCTTGCACTGGGCCCCCTGCCAACCACTACCCAGTGGACTCCATCACAGGGCTCTATCCAGGCTGTGGGTTTTGAGGTTGAGTATGCTGATCTCGAGTCTAATTTCTGCCTGCAAAGAGCTAGAGGAAAATGTGTTATTGTTTTGTCTTTTTCTGAAGAACTTCTTAAGAAAACTAAAGCTTTGTTTTCTTCCAAGGATCACCTGCTTGCTCTTCTCAGAAGCCCCTATTCACATCCCCTATTCCAGTTGGTTGCATTATTGTGCCTTTCTGATGAGCTTCTGGATTTCCTCCATAATCCCCTTCTATTGCATCTCCGTTCCCCTGTTGGCTTTGAGATTTTTCAGCTTTGTTCCACTTTCTGCTCTGACGCCGCTTAATTCAAGGGTTTGATTAAGCAAATTGAGAGAAGAGTGCTGAAGCTCATAATGCTTGTGGAACACACTTTCAAGTGTATTATCATAGTTTGGCTCGGTCTGAAAAATCCCCAAAACAGACAGGGAAGGAGAAAGCTTTTCATTCATTCACTTGATGCATATTTTTTAAACACTTTCTGTGTCCACCAGCTTGGAATGTCAAAATGCTTGAGACTTCTGAGCTTAGAAAGACATCAGATACCATCTGGGAGGAAAAGATTGAGAATGAGGGAGATGAAGTAGCCTGTCCTGGGCTGTATTAATGGTTAGAAACAAAACTAGATCTCAAATAGAGATTTCTGAACTCAAATCTAATGTAATTCTTTTTACTCAATTTATTTCAGTTTCTTTATTGGTATTTAAAGATGCATCCCCTTTTAATGTCCAGTTCTTATTAGGTGAAAATATAAATAACAAAAACTACTATATAAACCACAACTAGTATTTACTTCAGTGACATGTATTTGGTAATAATGTTTTTTTAATTAGGCGTTCAGTCATTAAATTAATAGAGGGTCTACTGCTCAAAACGATTGTCATATGTTTTAATGCTTAAGTTGCAGATGCCTGAAGTATAAGCAGGGCAGCTGTGCCATGCGTTTTGGAGATGTATTTTGGGTTTTTCTTTAGAAAATATGACTACATGTGTCAGTGACAACAGCCTCACCATTACACTGCTTCTGTTATTGAGGTGAGGCAATGAGCTGCCTTGGAGTGACTCACTTTTCACTATTTTATTGTTTTCCCCTTTAGTGTGGTCTTTTTATTCCACTTAGTCCAAATTCACTAGGACCCCAACAATTAAGAGGCCAGTGTGGGTGCTTCACTCAGTTCCTGCATCATAGCAATGGCCCTGAAGTCGTTTGTTTCTGCTAAAAAAGTCTGGTCCATAATCATCCATTATCATCACTCACCAACTCTAAGGAAAATGTGTTGAGCACCAGATATGTAGAAGGCTCTGTGGCAATATACAATGAAGAATGATACATGGAATCTACCTTCAAGGAACTTATTTTACAGAGGTAATGCAGGTGAAAAAAAATGTGATAATAAAGGTACAATGGCGTGTGGGGGACCAGAAGATAGGACCCTTGTATGTCTAGGGAGAGGGAAAGAGGAGGTGGTCAAGGAATGTTTCCTGGAGTAAGTGATGACTGAGTTACTTCTTAATAGGTGAGTGGGAGACCCCAAAATGTATAGCAGGGGATATGGATGGGTGAGGAGAGGAAGACTATCCCATGCAGAGGGAACAGGGCAGGAAAAGACCTAAAGGAGTCATAGTAGTCTGGTAGTTAAGTGTGGCTGAAAAAAGTATCCAGGGAAGGAAGGAAGCATTTCAATGTTGTTGGATCAACAGAATTTTAGATGTGCGCACAAGCAGGAGCTGGATCAAGACAAGCTTTGTACAAGGTGCTGAGGACTGTGGTTTATTCTAAAAATAAAAAGAGCTATTGGAAAGTTACACACAGGGGAGTAATTGCTTGGAGGGAGTCCAGAATGATTATTATTAAATAGCCCTGACTTTCTTTAAATGGCTACACTGTTAATGTACATGGATCCTCATAAACACAGTATACAGATTCTTCTGAGTAGCCAACCCTTCTCTCCAGTGCAGGTGAAGTGTGCTATTTGAGCCTGAGGAAACGATTCAGGAGAGGAAAGCCATGGGATTGCTCAGAATCATTTCATAGTTACTGACTTAGGAAGAAGGTGTTTATTTAGTCTCTTCTTTTGTTTGTGAATTAGAAAGGACCCTTATTACCCAAAGATAGGAAGTTACCTACAGTAAAACTGAAAGAAGTAGAAATTTGGGAGTATTGCTTTCTCTGAGCTAGAAGGAACTTTAAAAAACCATATCGTATTTCCAATAGCAATGCAAATGGCTAAGGACAGCCCATGCTATGAAGCCTGAAGCCTCAGTTATTAAATAATTTCAACATTTACCTTCCAGAATGGCTTATTGTGTTAGAAGAATGGCCTGGAATTTGTTTAGATGATCTGTATTCACTGCTAGACATAATTCACTTAGTAGAAGTTGAAACTTTAAGCTCATATCTGACTGCAGGCTGTCACCTTACTATGGTAAATGTTCCTTTTATCTTCATTTGTAAAATGGGATCACAGTTTCTTGTTCCATTGTGTCTCTTAGCCAGTTTAGTTTCACTCTGGTCTGAAAGGGAGCACTCTTCTTTTTCTAGGTCAGATGACTTCAAAACTAGGGGATTCAATAGAGATTCTCATTTCTAATATTTTTTTTCTTCAAACATGATAAAATAACCTGGTATCATAAAGATATTATTTTGGAAGGTTAGAGCTACCTCTATAGAGTGATTGATGAGGATGGTTTTGTCTTGGGAAAGAAGCAAAACTGACAGGATTCCCTGTCTCTACTGTTCTCATTGACTAGTGCTAAGCTTTTGAGAGACTGAGCTCTGAGTTCCTAGTTTTGAAGTCCAGCATAAAAATTTCAACACAGTTAAGTTCTATTTAGTGGTTTTGAATTAAAGTCTGATAGTAGGCAAGGCCTTACACAGGTTTGTTGAGCATGAATGATATACTCCTCTCCCTGATTCAAGTTGGGTCCAGGGTGGGGGTAGTGAGGAAAATAAGTAAAATAACATTTGTTGGATACCCATTATTATAGTTTACCCTTCCTTTTACTTAATTCTCACAATCGTAGGTAATATGAGCTGTTCTAAGAATTTTACTAATGAGAAAACTGTGTTAGAGTAGTTAAGCTCCTTGTCCAAAATTACACAGCTAAGAAGTGGCAGAACCAAAATATGTACTCATGTCTGTCTGTCTCCCAGGTCTATCATTGTCCTATTGTGTCTGCCTAAAATAGCACTAGCTGTTACCCATTTCCCCCATTTCCCTTGGCACCCTTTTCAAAATTTCCTTTTTGATGAAGTTGTTTATTTCGTTTCACCCTTGTTTTGGTCTTTTTATGGGTACATGTTGGGTGGGGGAGAATTGGCGATGAAGCATGGCCTCTGGTAACTTTGACCTGGAACTGATGAATTGTATCTGGAGACCTGTGACATCTTGAAGGTCTAGGTTTCCTGACTGATTGTATGATCCCTGCATTTGATCACAGTAACAGATCTGTAAGGACACTTTTGTTGTGACTATGTGATAGACAACAAAGAAGGGTCAGTAAAATTGGGTTGCTATTGTATGTCTTAGTGTGGTTTTCTTACTAAACCCTATATTCTTTTCTCTGCAGCATATTGTTCATTCTTCCCAAAATAATAGAACAGGGTCTGAAAATTTTATTCAGTCAATCTTCTTAATGACCTCTTATATTCAGTCTCTTAATTACTCATGTATTAGACAAACACTTATCAATGGATTGATTGTCTCATATGGACTAATTACTAGTCTATGTCTGAAAGAAATAAAAATTTGAAAAGTCTTTACACCAGGAGGTACACACATAACCCAGTGAATTCTCTGCAATGTTCAACCTGCCATTAATTTTGGTAGCATTATTTTCCATTAAAATTCCCCTTTTCCCACCCTGATAATCCATAAAGATGACTCATAGGAGGAACAAAACACATTTTCGTGTGAGAAGGGTATATGAGAACCACCCAAACTGTGGCACCATATTTCCTGAAACAGACAAATCTGTGATCAGATGGTGCTTTTGCCTGGCTGTCACCCTGGACCAGCAAAAGGACAACAATGAGTGTGGGGGCTGAAGAGAGCAGACAGTAAGGCAGGCAGTCCAGGTTCCAGAGTCCTCTGCACTCCCTCATTACTAACAAGGAATTGCAGGAACATGGAAAGTTAAACATCAGAATTATACCGAGGTGAACATTTAATGAAAGAAAAACTTCAAAATGTATCATCAGTGGGAAAAAGACAGGTTAAAAAACATATGCAATATTGTTTTATTCTTAAGACAATAAGTATGTGTCAATGAATATAAAAAGAATAATATATGCAATCAGAAACTGTCTGATAGATAAGATCTTGTGTCTATTTTTAAATATTCTCTACTACCTACAATCAAGAGTTATTGCTTTTGTCACGTAACAAATACAACTTAACTTGTTATGGTTTTAAAATGTTTTGAAGAAACTGAAGGCCCTGCCTGTAGTTAAAAGCACAACAGATTCCAAGACAAAAAGACTCCTGAGCTGAAAATACAATCAAAGAAAGAAGCAGTCATCATAGCGAAAAGACCTACCACAAACCTTACCTCAGGACTCACAGAGGGGATAGAAAAAGCTCTCCCAAACAGCTTTGAAAAGACCCTGCTGCCCCTTCTTGGTTATTTACTCAGACTCTGGCTCTTGAAGTTCTTCCTCCTACCTCCAGGGCTTTTAGGAAACCACTGGATCTGCTAAGACTGAATAGATGACGTGTCCAGTAATGTGTGGCCTGGACAGGGTGTGCATGGAGTGGTGTTCAGGATTTCTTTATGAGTCAGTAAGGGCAGGCGTTGATGGATAGTGTTCACTTCTTGAACCTGGTAACCTTCTCAGGTGGACCAAGCCAAAGGGCAGTTGAAGCTCACCTGACGCATCTTAAATATGTCTCTTTCTCTGTTATCCCAGTGGTCCTAGGAGGTAACCACTCTCTAGAGACGGTGCTTCATTCTCACAGTTAACTATACACATTTTGGGGAGTGTTTTGCTTTTTATTTTAAAATTTTGTCCCTTGTAGGTTTATTAAAAAATGATGTGAGGAATTTATTCTGTTTTTCCTTCCTCTTTTTGCCTCCCTTCTCTTTCCTTCCACTTTTCATTCTTCCTTTGATATCTCTGTCTGTAATTTTCTCTCCCTTTCCATTCCTGGACTTCTGCTCTCTCCCGTTTTCAATCATATCCTCCCTCAAGTGTTTGTGTGGGGTAGGGTGGGGGAACAAACCTTGCCAACCTTGTCAAATTCTTTTAGGCACTGGGGATGAAAATGAATAGGAGGCACTCAGTATCTCTTCTTAAAAAATAGAGAATGACAAGGGGATTGTCAGAACACTTGCTAAATATTAGAACCTGGGGAAGAAGTTGAAATCTTAGAAGTTTGCACACGAAGAGAAACTTTTCCTAGGCATTTCTGCCAAAACGATCAAATTCACTCTCCAGTAGAACCTCTCAGTTGGCCTCTAGGAGCTGTCAGCTTCAAGAACTTGTGATAGCTTCCAGTGTTCCCACAGCTACTGTTTGAAGCAGGTCGGCTTTAACAATTGCATGTGAATGAGGAATAAATGAAAAAAAAGGGGAGTAATTTTTCAGTCTCAAATTATTTTAGAAATAATGTTAGAGACCCTCTTACCTGTGAACTCTGAGCAGAAACTTGTGGTTTTCACAGAAGGATGTGTTTATGTGGGGGTGGGATGAGGGATTTGCATATAAAGGTCAGAAGATTCTAAGAAAATAAAGTGCGTTATACCTAAGGGATTAGGAGATTCAGGGAAAGATAGAGCTAAGGTGACACTATAATTAACCAGCGGGTGCAGGAAAGGAAAGATTCATGCTGTGCAGTACGTAATTTGAAAACCAAATGTTCTTGTTAGAGAGACCTGGCCTTGTACTGAAAGCCATGGGGGCTGTTCTAGACAAATGAACTGACAAAACCTGCTTTGTGTGCTGGAGAATGTTCTCTTTCTCTAGCACATCTGTTCTCTTTCTCTATCTTGCTCACAGTCAGGTAATTCATTATTTCATTCAGTTATTAATTTTAATAATTATTGATCATTGAGTATTCCTCAGGTATTTTATTATGCATAGAAATAACAAGATAACTAAGAAGAACTCCTTGTTCAAGTAGGTATCTATTTTACAGAGCAAACAAACAAGAAAATGGACAGCCTTCCCCACCCACCAATGACTTCTGGGACAGAAATTTATGTAGGTTGCCACAAAAACAGAGAGGTAGGGTTCTTCAAATTGCCTGGGAGTTTTGGAGAAAGTTTCTGAGGAAGATTTGAAATACAGTCAGGTAGAACTGGAAAGGGGACTTAGAAGACGTATTTGTACAAAGGAACAAAGATTAGTAACAAAGCATCAAATTTGAGGAACTTAACAACTTCTTAAATGAGAGTGCTTGATAGGGTCAAGACTGGTAGATGATGAATATCCAGAGATATTCTAGTTCACATTGGTATACAGCTAAATTACTGACTTCCTTCTAAAAGAATTCTGAATCAATAATTTGTTTACGGGTTATTTTTGTTAAGGAGTGCGCAATTTACAATGATGTCTAAATCACACAAGGGCAGAGATTATGACACATTTTCTTTGCATTGCCAGCATGTGATATACTGCTTGACTTATAGTAGGTACTCAATAAATGCAGAGCTTGGAATAACAAGAGAATAACACCTTGACAATGTTGAATCTTTGTGAAGGAGGAAGGTGTAAAGAAAGAAGGAATATTGAATTCCTGCTCTATGCCAGACTCTGCTTTAGGAGTTTTACATATATTATGCTAATTAGCATTCACAGTATCCCTTTGGACACATTTCCTCACTTTTTAAATGAGGCATTTGAACTTTGGGAAGTCGAGTAATTTATGGTCACCACATAGTTAATATATGGCTAGAGGTGGAATTCAAACTCAGGTCTTTCTCTCCAGCCAATGAAAACCTAGTTCAAATTTCTAAATTGTCCCCTGTGGAGAATGCTACAAAATGTGCTCACTTACAATAATGGGTATGGAGTTACACAATCAGGTAGTAATTTAATTTCATTTGTAAATCCTACACATCCTGTTAAAGCTCAGAAATGGAGTTAGAAATTATTTTTCCTGTATTTTGTAGGTTCAAGAAATCTTGCATTCAACTTTCTGCTGATAAATGATACATGAAACAAAATAAATGAATAACAAATGAGACTGTTGAAAAAATGATTATGCACAGTGTTGGATTTAAAGCAAATGTGCCTGAAATTGCCAGTGTTAGGCTACTGATATACTATGTTCTGGATATTTTAAATGTGTAGTTGATGACTCACATGGCCTCCAAAGACAGCATATAAATATAACGTGTGTGGAGAAAAAGGTGCTTGTAGAGCATTGCTTAGAAAACCCTTGGTAGTAGTTGGGACTGTGGCTCCTTTGCCCGAAGTTCCACCCTGCTAGAACAGAACTGGCCACCTCCAGTTTCTACACCCTGAGCCTTGTTACTTGTTTTCTAAGCAAGATCTATTTCATTCTTTCAGGTTCTATAGGAATGTTATCTTTCCTTTTTTTCTGTTTTGGCTCAAAATATATTTTAGCCACACATATCAAGAAGTTCTGCTGCCTTCAGACCTCTGAGTCATGGGCAGTGACTGGTTCCCCCAGCTTCCCACCCCAGGTCCCACATGCTTCCAAATGTGCATATTGCTGGATGAATCAATGATGTGGAGGAGGATTCCAGATACGGTGGTCCTTCCCACTGCCTGCACCGGCTACCCATGGATTCCTCCCACCCTGTCCTTCAAGGGTCAGAAGTGTTGGGTCCTGTAGTGATGAGGAATTCAGCCTAGGACCTTGTTTCCAGGGTTACCAGGGTAAGAACTCCCCACAGAAAATGATCTGCCTTGTCTTCCACACAATGTAAATTTGGAAACCTCTGATGAGTTGAATATATGTTCTGTTTTCCTGTAGTGGGGGGGGCATGGGGATTGAACTCGGGGACTCTGATCCAATCCCCAACCTTTTTGTATTGAGACAGGGTCTCACTAAGTTGCTGTGACTGGCTTTGAACTTGCGATTTTCTTTCCTTACCATCTTGAGTAGCTGGGATTAAGAGCATGCACTACCTTGCCTCACTTAAATATATGTTTTTTTTAAGATTTCCTACTGAACTTGAAAAAGGGCCACCTTATTTAATGGAGGGGCAGTATGCCTGCCTCATATGTAGTCAATAATAAAACATCATTATCTAAATAACCCAAGGCCTCAAAGTAGTCAGTTCTCTATAGGGAGTATCAGGTACTACTGTAATTATTATGATAAAATGAGCATGACAATGGTGTTGAAGGCAAAGAAGAATATGTTTCATGCCTAACATGGAATTCTTTTCCTTAACCCAAAGATTTCACTGAATTCCACATTGAAATGTAAGGGGAAGGGTCACTATTCATATTTTAGTAGAATGTTCTGTGGTTGGTTATTCTCTTTCAGTTATCTAAATGACTTTCTAGCCTTTCCAAATTATGTGATTTTCTTCCACATGTCAGATAGCACTCTAGCCCATTGTGGGAAAGGTGCAAGATTTAGTAAACCAAGAAAATAGTCAAAACTTTGGATAACTTCAGACTCCAAATTTTCTGCATACTGATATTTTTAGGAAAGTGTCTGCCACTTGGGTCTTGAGTGATGGTAATCTAGGCCAAATGTGTTTCTATCTGAAGTTTCAGTATTTTTATCATTTTCCTCCAATTGAAATGAGGTCTGGCTTTTCATTAGGAGATCTATTTTATGGATCATAAGATCATATTCTCAAAGTACCTATAAGTGATAAGCAGATGCTCTCAGAAAAAAACCCAGAGTTGGTTTAGTTTCTAGGTGACACTTGCAGAGTAACCTGAGTAGAGAAACTATATAATTAGCCCAGTCTTGACAGGAACCAGTCATAAGTAATGCAGAAGCAGCTTGCACTGAAAAATTGGAGCAGACAGTTTTGTAATCCAGCCTAGTTGCTGATTCCAATTTCCAGTGCAATTTATCAGGAATGCAGAGAGCAGTCCCTGGTAAAGAGTGATCTGTGATGAATGGTGTCTTAAGGACATGCCCTGGCTTTAGGGAGAGTGATATTAAACTCTAGACTTCTCATTCTCCAAATTTGTAAGGGCTTTTGATTTGAATGAAAGATTGGGTTCTTTCTAGTGGATAACTGTATTGTTTGAGAGTTTTATCATGACATTCTTAAAATGGGAGAATGGTGTGAGTCAGAGGAGGCACATGTACTGTTTGACCTGTGATGGTCATTGAAAATGCTAATGATCAGTAAAATGTGGGAGATCATGGGGAAGAGTTCCATGAATAAATCTTTAGTCTTCAGTAAAGTGAGAATGACAGTGGATACTGGTGGTATTGTTGTGAGGATTAACAATAATGTATCTGATAGACCTCAAATATACCTGAGCATAATATGCCCAGTTTGGGGGAACTTTTGTAGCAGTTACAGCCACAGTGGGTATTCCAACAGCTTTTGTAATAGTGGTAATAATAGGAATGATATGCAATTAGTAGTTAGATGTTCTGTAAGTTCTAAGCAGTGCATTAAAACTTTATATGAATCATTTTCATTATTGGAAAGATTACTTGAATCTTTGATAATAATATTTTAATCCCATTTTAGAATTAGTTATGGATGTACTGGAGGTAGGCTCAACAGTGGTAGTAATGCTAGTAAAATATAGTGATGACCTTGCTAATGATCAGAGGCTCTGTTCGTATAGGTACAGTATATGTAATAGGAATTTACACATACTGAACATCCCCAAGATATTTGACAAAACTAGAAGGTTCTTAGAACCTTGATACTGTCTCTTGATTCTTTCATGAATCATTGACCCAAGTGGAAGAACCCAATACATACATAGCCTACATTTTCAAAGATTATCACTGTTCACTATTCTAGTAAACTTCTTGACAAATACTCCCTAGGTGCCTACTATGTAAGAACACTTAGCTAGGCACTGAGGATAAGGGATGAATGTGTTGTAGTCACTGGATATTTTAGGACCCAGCAAAGGAGAATGACAGGTAACTAAATGAGTCACAATATAATACAGTATGAACTACACTACTGAGATAATTGAGTAACCCATGGAGAGAAAAAACAAGTTCCCATTAGGGAATTGAAAGAGTCTATTTCAAATTTGTTTAATATTTTGAATTAGGTACATTGTCACTGAATTTGTATAATAAATACTGTGTGTGTTGTATTAAAAATGTGATTCTATAACATGTACAACCAGAAGAATGAGAAATTATACTCCATTTATGTATGATGTGTCAAAGTGCTTTCTACTGTCATGTGTAACTAATTAGAACAATTAGAACAAATAAAAAAAGAATAAAGGGAAAATAATTAATTGAGATAATTATATAAAACATATTTAGTTAATATTCCTTAATTAAAATGGAGAAAAGTATAAGGAATTTAGAATATGAGAATTTGGAATCAGAAGTTCTATGATTAACACTAATTCGTTAAACTTTTCTGATCATTTCCTCATCTGTAAAAATGTGATGATGATATTCTTGCTCTCCTGCCATCCTTTCACAGATTTGCATGCCATGTAAGTTATAGGATGTTATGTAAGCTAGAAAGTGTCAGAGATGCACTGGATATTATCACATGTAGCTGGAAATATCAGGGGAGATTTTCTGGAAAGAATTTTCCTTAAATTGAGGTTTTATGAGTGAGAGTTGGATAGGGAGAGGAAGAATTTGTGTTTGGGAGGTTAGAAAGCCTACAGGTTTCCTGTTGTAAGAAGTAGGGTTATCACATTGATCATCCTCCACATGGTAGGGGGAATGGTGTAAGCAAATACACTTAGGAAAAATTCAGGAATAGTTAGAGATATATTCCTTTTATCAGTAGGGATCCATTCAGTGATGAGTAGAAATGCAGCATAAGCAAAAGAGTTGTGTTTGGAAGAATATTCTGCATAAAATTGATAGGGTGCATAATAAAGCAGAGAGGATGAATGTAAAGTTGAGTTAGGGGGCTAAAGTTGATGAGGGCCTGAACTAGGTAGGCCAGGGGATTAGAAAAGAGGAAGTGGATATAAGAGATAGTATGGTAATAGAATATCAGAAATTGGTTTGCTTTTCAAGTTCCTCTGATGCCACCACAGCCAAAAAGGAATGAAAGAGTTTTTTTTGGGTCACCCTAGTGGCCTACATCCTTCATTTGCTGCAAAATAGAGCTGGGGCATGGTTTTCAAAGCTTTCTATGTTCAGATCTTGATCTAACATTTTTATCCTTCAGTAAATTTTCTGTAATAGTCATAGAAAATGATTCTTCATTCTCTGACCAAATCTAATGTTTTCCTTATGTCATTTCCTCTGCCTGGCATATCAGTTCCAATCCACATAGAATGTGTTCACTCTTTACCTGCAAGCTGAATAGTAACCTTTGCTGTAAAGCCTACCCTCATGATGCTCTCCCCCCTACTCCCTTGAAGCATCCAACATATGTTGCTGGTACATACAAATTTGAGTACTCAGTAATCAGGACTAATGCGTGAAGTTTTCAGTCCACAATGAAATCAGATTCTTTTGAAGGAATCTGGGAGCTTTTGGATTTCTTGTCCAAGGTTCCTTGTGATCAGGCTGGTTCCACACACAATACCCTTATCAGTAAACGTGTGCTCTTGTCAGGTTGCGCTGTGCAGTCATACACTCTTGTCAGAAGAAACTATTTCTGGTGACAAACTGGAAATTATACCAATTTATCTATCAAAGTTGTTAGAAAAAAAAGTCATTCAGGATAAAGTACTTCCAAATATAAATGTTTTTCTCTGTTACAAAGGAAGACTCTTCTCTACCCTCAATCATGCTGGCTTTTGTAAAGGTTGCTTTTGTAGTAGAATCCCTAAATACAAAGCAGCCCATTTTCTGTGGACAAACAATTAAGTGACAAGTTACATCAGATAATGCTCTTGAATGATGGAATGTGGGAAAGAGGGGTTCATACCTTTCCACTTCCTTATTGGCTTTTAAAAAGTCTAACAAAGCTTAAAATCTGTTCTGTTAACATGCAGTTTCAACAGTAGGTTTCTTATTTAGAGGTTAGCCAAGCTTCTTCTTGGGTAGGTAGAATTGTTTTCCAGAACTATGTGTTCATAATTTTCAGCTTGGCAGTATCCTCTGCTAACAAAACCTCTTTCTGCCTAAGCATTCCACATACACACACACTCACCCCAATCTGTTCCTAGGACACAGTTAATATCAACACTGGTCAGTTTTAGATCACCAACTGCCCAACTGACTTGACCTGTACTTTGCCCAGCTAATTACAAGGGCCCATTAGTGGGAACCAACCAACCAGTCAGTGAATCACCAGAAGCTTCTACTCTTAGTGATCTTCCAAATTGCTTGTGTATTTATTTCTCTCTGAATACTTTTTGGTGACCACTTAACACTTGCTCTACATGCTTAATTTAATTTTGACTCCCCCTAAATATTTGGCTCAGAGAGTGAATGAACAAATGAGGTTTAGATGGAAGACTCACTTACTTTTCAGGAAAAAAAAGAAAACATGTCTCTACAATACAAGGATATCCCTCTTATTGGGGGAAATCCATCCACCCCCCTTCTGGATACTCTCAGCCACTGCTTAGCTAAACTCACCATCTTCAACATGAAAGTAACCTCCTCATTTAGCTACTTCTTCCAGTATTCCTCTATTCCAGTTCATTCTTCTCACAGCAGGAAGATTGGTTTTTCTGTGCTGATTTTTTCAAAAGGAGAATTTCATACTTTTTGTATATAATATTTGATAAATTAAATATCATAGACCTGGAAATAATAAAATATAATAATAAAAAAACCATGAATTTCCTTTTTCAGGTTAAGAATTAGAAAAACATGAATACCTTTTAGGGTACACGTATGCTATTCCCAAATTCTATCTCCATGCCTTGTTTTGCAATTTGCTTTTCTCATTCAGAAATGTTTTTAAGAGTCATCCATGTTCTTGAATGTAGTAGTAGTTTATTCTTTTTTTCCTGCCATTTAATAGTTCATTATGTGGAATATTGTTAATGTAGTCATTCTGCTAATGGGTATGAAGACTACTTTCAGTTTTTGCTATCCTATATAATGTAACAGCAGGCATTCTTACATATATTTCTTTGTATATATTCAAGAGTTTTCCTAGGATTAGAGTAACTAGGTCATATGCTTTTCACCTGTTCACCTTTACAAGCTTATGTCAGATTGTTTTCCAAAGTGTTTGGACAATTCATGTACCTACCCAAATTATTTAGAATTTGCATTGTTCACGTCCTCATCCACACAGTTTTTATCAGACTTAAATTAATTTCTGCCTGTTTATCAGGTGAAAAAATAAGACTGAACTCTTCTTTTGCATTTTCTGGATAAGGATTTTTAAAATGTTATTCAACCCTCATGTTCCTACTTCTGTGAAATGGTGTAGTACTGTTTGCCTACAATGCAATATAACATTCCCTTTTCTTATTGATTCATATTTCTTTATATCTTATGATACTAGTCACATTGATTATAAGTATTGCAGTTATATTCTCCCACTTTGAAGATTAAGCTATTGGTTTTAATATAGTCCAAAGTATCAATTCTTATTATTATTACTTTTTCTGTCTCATTTAGCAATATTTTTTTACTATACGATCATCAAGATATAAAATTGTAACATTTCTCTTTATATTTAAGTATTTAGTCAATCTGGTGTTGATTCTTGTATATTCTTTTTTTCAGATAAGCAAATATATGCCGTAGCCTATTTATTAAACTGCATTCTTTTCTTCTCTACTTATCTGAAGTGTTATTCTCTCCTATAACTTATTTATGTACTAGGCAGGGTTATTCCATTTCATTGATTTTCCTGTTTATCCCTGTGTCAAATCCACAATGTACTAATTAAAAATTCTTCAGAGTAAATCATGATGTCCAGTAGATCAAATTTTACCTTTCTATTTCTCTTCAAAAATGTCTTTGCCTCTGTTTAAGTTCCATCTTTATGTACAAACATTTCTCCTTAGGATTATAATTGAAATTGCTTTGAACCTATAAGTTAATTTATGAAGATTCATTTCTCAAGATATTGCATCTTCTCTTATAAAAATGCAGTCTTTTGCATTTCTTTGCATCTTTAATATGTTTCAATGAAATTTCATGATTTTTTTCCATAAATATTTCACATTTTTGAATATTGTTAATTTTGAAAACTTTTGTGTACTTTTTCATCAAGTCCACAAAAGACATTGATAATGAATAGTATTCCCCCTTTCATATCTACTGAAAGTATCATATTATTTTTCCCCTTTATTCCATTAATGTGTTTGATTGAGCTGTGAGAGTTAAACTATAACTTTGTGTGCCTGGGGTTCATTCTTTCTCCCTCCCATTATTCTCCCTTTCTTTCCCCCTTCATTCTCCCCTTCTTCCTATCTTCCTTGCTTTCTTGTATTCTATTATTTTTCTTTTAATTTCATTCTTCTGTTATTACTATTTTCTTCTAATTTTTTGGTTTAATCCCATTTTGTTTTGTTTTATAAATGTGTAGATGAATGTAACTTATTGAATTCAATCTGCTGATTTTAATATTAAGTACATCTCTTTCAAAAATATTTTAGGCTTTTCGTTGTTATGTAACATTTGATATGTAGCATTTTGAATTATTTATCAAATCTAACTTTTTGCAAAGACTTATTTAAGATTCCCTTTAGCCAAAGGGTATCTAGGACTATATTTTTAAAAGATTTCCAAAAAATTTTCAGTTACTGATTTTTAATTTATTATGATAATTCTTTGATATTTATTTTAATTTAGAAAATGGTCAATATTTTGTCAGTGTTCTTTGACTGTCAGATTAAAAAAAGATGTGTTCTTTAATTATCAATTGCAAGTTTCTTACTTTATTAATCATGTTAATTTTTTCGATTATGATTTTTTTAATCTTCTATAACATTACTAAAATTTTACCTGCCCAGTTAACAAGTCAAAGAGATCCATTTAATAATATCCCTCCTGAAGAATTGATTATGCTGATATTTGTTAAGATCTTGCTTCCAATATTATTTACTGAACCATTTCAAGTTATGGGTCTGATAATTTCTAAAGTCCTTGTAAATCTAAATCTGTTGTTGCTTCTGCACTATTTTAGTCCAGGGAGTCTGTTTCATTATATCTCTTTATTGGTTCCCTCATGTTTTTGCTGAACTTCAATAATGAGAACTCTGAGGACCAACATGAAGATGTTGTCTTCCAGAGAAGATTAGACTCGACTACATTGATTCAGGACAAAGGATTCTCCCCAAATGGGACCACTTGGTCCCTTTTAGATTCTCATGTTCTCTGATCTCATACCTGTGAAAATTTTATTCAGGTCACTCTGACTTTCATTATCCTATAGCTTACTTTTCTGGTTTTGTTCAGCAGGATTTTGTTTGTTTATTATTTGCCCTGCTGATTTTTCTCATATTTTTTACATTAGTGTGATACATTAATATTGAGTTGGTTAGAATTTATTAAAGATATTGGCATATTACAGCAGGAGAGCCCACTGGAGTGCTGGCCATGTGTGGTACACTGATAAAAGTGGGAAAACTACAATACAGATTTTGATCATGTAACTTCCTTGCTCTAAAGTCCTCCAGTAACCCTCAGGATTAACTAGGACCTCTTTAGCAAAATCAAGGCCCCAAGATCAATCTCTTCCCACCTCTGCAAGCTCTGTTGTCTCTACTCACCCATAGGAACCTATTCTCTATTCATCCCAAAACACTCCCAATTTCCTGTACACTTCAGTCTTTAAGTTTCAGTGCACAGATCATTTTTCCTGTTTTCTAAACCTCTAGGGCTACTTTACCCTTCTTTCAAATTCTTATAACAACCTTCATATACCTATTTTGACTTTTACAACACTGTATTATGTTCATGGCTTATTTTTGCCTCTTTTTTTCCATCAGGCCCTGAGGACAAAGGCTTTTTGTTTATTCCTCAATTTCCAGTGCATAGTCCTGACGGTAACCATATATGTCATGGCACCAGGAGAGTCCTGGCTTTTACAGTCTGTCTCCCCAGAGTAATTATTACTTGTGCTCACTTTCAAAAGTGCCCCTTTTGGATGATTATTGTATGATCATCATACTATTTGAGTGTGTGAATGAATGAAAATATGAAGGGAGGAAAAGGAGATTTGCAATTTGACAATGAAATCAGACTCACGTTTCTAGTATACGTCTTTGAAAAAGTATTTAACTGTTCTAAGATTTAGTTTATTCATTGGGGAAAAAAATGAGGAAAACACTCCCTGTCCACTTCAAAATGAAGCTAAAATCAAAAATAATAACTCGAATATTGTGAAGTCATATTATATTTTGTGATTTACTGAAGACCTTCATAAATGTGGTTTCATGTGTCTTCATAATGGCAGTGCTAAGCGGGCAATTTAAGGGTTATTGTCATCATTTTTCTTTAGATCAGACACTGATTCTCAGAGCTTAAATAGTATACTGAAGACTACATAGCCACAAAGAGTAGTCAACTGTATTGTGGGTTTTCTGGCTTCAAATCTAGGACTCTTCCCACATTAGCACATCTTTACTATGAGGCTTTCTGAGAGGCTGTAGTAAGTTAACTTACTGGAAAGTGCTTTGCAAATGATTGAAAGCCTCCCAGTTCTATGGTAATGGTGCTAAAATCCCCCTCATCATCAGTGTTATCATCATCATGATGACAATACTCTGGAGATTTAGAGTTTATGCAGTCTATAAAATTATTTTAATGATAATTATTGAAATAATCTCTTTGCTTGCACATAAATCCAGCACCAAATTTCAACACTCCCAGACTTGACAGTTTATAAAATTAGAAAGTAAATGGTCAAACTCATTAGGTTATCTATAGCTACTGAATCCATAACTAAAAATTGAGCCGCAAACTCTTCCTGCAGCTGTTTCCCTCCTTGCCTTGCCAATTCTTGTGCTTCACAATTCAGTTCAGTGTCACTTTCTTAGATTGGCCTTCTCTGACTCCTTATTGCCACTCCAGTCTGCGGTAGAACAACGTGTTCTTTCTCTTCACAAAACTTTTTAAAAAATCATTGATAATCATATATTCATTTATTTACCTTTGTCTGTATCACTGAGATGCAAGTTGCTTAAGAGCATGAACCCTGTAACCACATATTTTCTTCATTTTATAGCCAGAGTCAAGGCTGGTGTACTTCAAATGAATATTGTTTAATGAATAAATGACTGAATCGAAGTATTACATAGAGCAATGGAATGGATCTTTTGAAATGGACAGCATCCTGAGTTTTCTCTTTGACTAATGATGGAGGGTGGAATTACTATTCGAAGATAATATGAAGATAAAGTATTTAAGGCACCTTATAATCTAGGCCCCTAGTCTTTATTTTTATGGAAAACAGTATCATTGATAGGAATAGAGGGCAGCTCTGAATTTCAACTTTCCCTTCATGCTTCCCCAAACAAACAAACAAACAAACAAGAAAACAGCAACTAGGATCTTCACCTTAATCATAGTCTGGCTGTAATATCTGGGTAGCTAAGGATTAAATCCAATGAAAGATAATTGTTAGCATACATTTTAAATGACAAATTCAGTTATCAAATGTCTTATCGAAAGAATATGTTGTTCTCTTAAAATTGAGAAGAATTAGTAACTACCTAGAGAAATAAAATCCTTTTTGGCAAAATTTTCACACCATTTTGAGCCATCATTTCAGGAAAGAAGAGCAGTAATCAGTGGGTATTAGATGGTTCTGGTGACTTTTCCTTCCATGCGTGTATTTATTATGGACATACTCTGTGTACGAAGCCTGTGGTAGCTATTAATCAATGTCACTCTATTAAAATCACATTTATATTTTATTTAATGTGGCTATTGAGCTCATCCAATAAAACTAAAGCTACCCTTATTTTTCTCCACTCCAGTATTATAATCATGACTCCTAACACTTGTCAGAGACCTCATTCAGTTCTCACCCACGCCATTAGAAGTGACAAACAAATCAAGGGGTAAATATTCCATTGAATCCACATCATTCTTATGAATTAGGTACTTGCTTGAGTGCTTGGCAGAGTAATTAAGTGTGACTTTCACTTAAGAGTCCTATCAGTTATGTTTATTTCCTTCCTGTTGGATTAACTCATAAAAAATGAAGATCCACTGCAGGACTCCTATGGCTACTTTGACAGTCCTGTAACAGCAGATGTAGATGATAGATTATGGCACAATTGACTTAACTCCTGCAGCTGAATTGATTGTACAAATGGTCAAAAGGGCAGAACATTGTAGCAACGCATATTGTATTATATAGTGCTCTTTTTCTTAAAACTCCTCCACTCACACAACTTCAAGATGATTTTGTTTATCATAACTATCTTGTTAAGTAGACAGGAAGGCATTTTAAAGTTAAGTTAGCACCGAGTTGTAGGACTCCAAGCCAATTCATCTTACTGACAGAGAGATTTTTCTGGATGCATTTTTAACCTGCTTTCTATATGCCATAAAACTGATTTCTCTTCATTGGTGAGAGTTAAAAATCGAATATTACCATGTTTCTGCAGTTGAATCATGCTCCAGCTTCCTGTTGCTTCTTTGATCTTTGTTTTAGTCATTCTCCTTCACTCCTTCCACAAGTGTGCCAGGCGTTCACACCTCTTTTGCCTAGTGTTTCTTCTGCTGCTTACACTGCAGAATCAGCTCAAATATTACCTCCTTCATAAAGTCATTACTGACTTTCTTAAACTTCTTCCAAAAGAGCTTCATTCCGTCACCTTCCCAGCCTCTATAATTCTCTATCAAAACAACACTCACTTGTTTATAAGACTGCTTCTCTTCACTGGACTAGGTGCCCATTCATTTCTATTCTTTTGAGCATCTAGCAGAGTTCTAGACATGTAATAAGCACTCATATTAGTTGCAAATTTAATAAACAAGTGGATAATATACAGTGCTATTTCTCCTGCATCACTCTATCTGAACCATTGATGCATGTTTACAGTTTTTCACAGCTTCTCAGAAGTGCTTGTATTTCTCATCCTATGTGACATAGAACTACACTGAGAGGCACAGACAAGCGAGGGTTCATTTTACAAATGAGGAAAAAGAGGCTCATTAAAAATTAGTTACTGCCTCTAACTTGGTGGCTATATGATGCCACTTGAACCTGAAAATGTGTATTCCTCCGTGAGTGTTCTATGTGTGATCATTAGCTCCTTTGGAACGGTGAATTTCCATCATTGGTTGAAGTCACTTGAGCTAGCAAATCTTAGAGTAGCAGGTTCTGAAAGAGCTTGAAGAATTCCAAGAAGGATTAAGTCCTCTTATTCTTTATGCTTCTCAACTCACCATTTCATCTTGGCAATTATGGTATTGAGTCTGTGGAATTTATTTAGTAAAAGCAACAAAATCAACTCCAGCAATAATAAGAGCAGTTAATATTTAGGGAGGGCTTATTTTATATAGGACACCATGATAACTCAATGAATTATCAGGGTGCCTTGCACAACTCAGTTAATTCTCAAAACCAGTTCTCTTAATAGGTACTATTTTCTTCATTTTACAGTTGAAGAAATCACTTCTCAGAGGGATGCTCAATGCCTTGCCAAGCTGAGTGGTTAGTACGTGCCAGAACTAGTGATTCTTCCCTTGAAGGGAGCTGCCTAGAGCTATGAGTTGGGACTGAAAATTTAGGATAGACTTGATTAGAACTGAGCTTCTCTTTGATGACTTAGATCACAGAAGCTTTCTTCCTAGCATGGTTTTGATAAACTGTTATCTAGTATTTTCAAACTGCCTAATAGCATATACTGGGTTTCAAATACCCATATTTCTTTCCTGATTTGTTTATCTTGAACATTGTGTGAAGTTTTGGTTCTTCAGGAGAGAGCAGTGGTTCCGATAGTGTTGGCTAGGAGGAATTCAAATTAGATCAAGCCAGTCCCTAGTGTGTTGTAATGTTCTCCATCAGCCCAACTGTCTCATGGAGCACTGCAGTGCTCACTTGTTCAGTAGAATCTTGATCATCTTCTACTAGCACTCAGGAATTCATAATGTTCTATCCATGCACTCCATTTCGTAAATATATGCAAGCTGCTATCCATGATTAAGAATTCACAAAATACATTGAAAACCTCTGTTACTAGATGAACTTGGATTCAAACCATACTTCTTACCACTTATGGGGTATTGTCAAATGGGTTTATCTCTCTGAACCTAGGTTGAATCATCTGCATGTATGTCTGTGTATATACATACACATACATATGCACATACATATATATGTAAACTTTTATTCAGGTTCTCCTGGATAAAGAAAATTTGATGTACCTACAAATTGAAATACTATTCAGCAAGAGAAAGGAACAAAGTACTAACACATGCAACAGCATTTATAAATGTCAAAACATGCAAGACAAAAGAATAAATCCAGACTAAAAAACAGAGAGACTATATAATTCCACCTATGTGAAACTGAAATTCTAACACAAAAAAGGGGCAAATTAACTTATATTGACCAAAAGGTTACTTAAGGATGAGAAGAGGGGGAAAGGAAAGATTACAGATGCTCCTGAGGAAAATTCTGGTAGTAATGGGAATGCTCATTGTTTTGATTAAACTGATTGTTTCCCAGTTTATATAGATATAAAATCATTAGCTTGTATACTTTATGCATAGTTTGATAAAGCTGTAAAAAAATAAAAATGCATCTCATTTAAAAATCTTTCATTATAGTGATTACATTATACCATTATTTACTTATTTAACTCTTTCCATTGGTATGTGTTCACATGCTTTCAATATTTTGCTATTATGAACAACATTTCAATGAACATCTTTGGCATATTATTATATATTATTTTTCTTTGTATATTTTAATGGTGAAATCATCTTTCCTAGACAAGAATGGCACAGAAAAACCTTTATAGTTCACTCCTTTTTTGTGTAAGTTTCTTAAAAAGTGGACTTATGTGTACAGCAAATCTACTGGCTATTTAAAAAAAAAAAAATGAAGTGATAATGGTTTCCAGGATCAGCATTTGGGCCACTGATAAGAATAAAAGCATAACGGCACATGGATAACAATTAGTCATGAAACCGAGAGTCTTGGGTAAGAGAGAAATAATGATGAAATTTTTCCGATCGTCTGGCCCCATAGGGATATTAGGAGCTCCTAATGTTGAAAGCTCCTTTGTTGATCTGTATATACTATCAGCGACACTATTCAACGGCCAGCTATTTTGGTTACGCAGTCACTTCTAAGTGTTTTGTTCCCGTCTTAGTCAATGGTGTTTTTCTATTGAGAATGTGGAGTACACAACATGGACCTTTTCCTGCTGCTTTCAACGCTTGCCATTCATTTATTCATACAATAGAAGGAACATTTGCTGAGCTTGAACTATATACCAAACATTGGACTGGTACCAAGGATGAAGCTATGAATAATACATAGTCTCTGGCCTCAAAAATCTTACAGTATTTCTTTAAAAAACCAGCAAATAAATAGTAAATTTGAATAGCTGGTGATTACTGCAATTAGAGACATAAACCACTGGGGAATACACAGCACATATATATCAGTTGACAGAAAATAGAAACATATATTTCAGCCTAAAGGGTCAGGGTAGATTTTCTAGATGAAGGGGAGACATTCTGGTAACTGGAGAAGGAAGAACAGGTGAAGAAACTTGGAGGAAGATGGAGGGGAATGTTTCAGGCATAGTAAACAGCACACGTGAATACAAGAAGGAAGGACAGTGATACTCGGTAGCTACACGTGATGATACCTTTCCTCTTAGAATGAATGGCTGGGCCTCCATGCACAAACTGCTCTTTCCAGGATAGGTGGACAGGCTGAAACTGTAAAGGAAGGATTGGCAAGGCTGGGGAAGTAAAGGTGAGGGTAGCAAGGTCACTGTCAGTGGGCCCAGGGGAGGGGATTACCACTGACCTGTGGCTCAGGACTTCCACCTACGGCATGCCCCTCGCTCCCCTTCACCAGCAGTGGAGTGAATGGCTTATCTTTTAGAGTAGAGCCTAGGAAGCCACCTGGCTTCTCTTCCAAGATATTTCTGGTTTATACCATTCTTGTGGAACTTTTATGACCCAATGATGACCATATTGATGATGCTTATTTTTTGTTTTGTTTTTTGAGTGTTTTATATGAAAGATTCCTAAATACCAGGGATTTAAAAAAAGTACTACTAAAGCCAATCTTTAAAATATTTTTTTCGGGTTGCAAATATAGACTGATAGGATAGTTATTATTTATTATTACCAATAACTTTATTATAGAAAAATTAGAAAATACAAAAACAAAGAAAATAAACATTGTAATATTCAAAGGTGACAATATCATCTCCTTATGTTTTTGTATCTAAACCTTTATGTGTGTAATCAGTGTCCACCGTTAGGTATTGGGTGACTTCTACCTGTTTCCTTTTACAAATATTACTATAATAATTATCTTTACATATATATCTCAAGATGCAAATATTAGTATGTCATAAGAAATTTATAAAAAATGGAATTGTTGCATTAACGGGGAAAAAATCACAATTCTAGAAGACTGTATAAAATAAACTGTTTTTCAGTATTTATTTAAATGCCCTGCCTATTTTATTGGTCATTAATGGTTTCCAAATTTTACTCCTATAAATAACTTTAAAATATTATTCTTTTGTTAACTAAAATGTTGAAATTATATTTTAACAACTTTGAAATACAGGATGCATACAGTTTGCTGTTGTGTTAAGACTAATATGTTTAAATATTGATTTAAAGATGTTATTAAGCCCTGAGACTTGGGTCTGTCAATTAAATACTGCCAGTACGTGGATCACTTCAGGTTGGAAAAGAAGCTAGAGTCTGGCAAAATCATTCAAATCCTTTAATGATGTAGCCTCATTATACAAAATGGAAAGCAGGGAATCTGGTAATCTTTGATTATCAGATTCTTGGACTAGGTTCCAATTTCCATATTCTTTATATGTATTAGCTCATTTAATTCTCAGCATCACTTTAGGCAAAGGAGTGTTAAATCATCTATAGTTGAAGAAGCTGAGGCTCTGGGTGATGGAGTCACTTTCCCAAGGTCTCAGATATCCAGAATCCATCAAGTAGCAAAATTCACAATTTTTCCAGCTATACAGGTCTTATTAACAAAAATCAGTGAGTTTTGATATTTCTCTTATAACCATAAGGCAAGATTATATCTATTTTTTCATTAAATATTAAACAATTTTGACCACTACTGTTTGTCAAATAACATTCCGAGTGTTTCAAAGGCTTCAAACTCATTTAGTTCTTTAAACTGAATGATAGGGTATGTTATCATACCCAACACACAGATGAGAAAACTGAAGAGGTTAAATTGCCCATCTACATTTAGCTCATGTGAGAATGCAGGATTCAAGCCAAGAAGCTTGCTCTGGAGCCAGTGCTCTAAACCACTCCAAGGCATTGCCTCTTAGAGATGATTATAAGTCAGTGCCAGAAAACAAGTGGTATGTGTTGTCTTACTATATGTAATAACATTGCATAACATTAAGAAGCAGTGTTGGGATCAAGAACACAGATTCTGGAGCCAAACTGCCTGTTCCCATTCAGGTTTTGCCATGTGCCCTGTGGCAAGATACGTAGGCTTTATATGTCTGAGTTTCTTCCTCTGTAAAATGGAGATGATAATAATAGTAAGTACCTCGTGGGGTTCTTATGGGATAAACAAATGTATAAAGTTTAAAACAGTGTATGGAGTATATTTACCCTATTTAAATTTTTGCTAAATCATTTGTTTGAGTTTGAGTTCTTCTCTGATTCTTCCCTCAAAAACCACACTCTAGGAAAGAGTGATCTCAGTGGCAACCTGAGGTGACCAGACACATCCATAATATCTGGCTTTTCCAAGTGGCCCTGCCCACTACTGATGCCCCAGCTAAGTTCTGGGCCCCAAGGCTTCATAGTATCTTATATTTCTGTGAGATCTGTTTTAAAGGGAAGAGTCTGCCTTGCCAACTTTCCAAATTTAGCCATAAGTGGGTCACCTAAAAAAGTAGCACACTGTTCCCTCAAGTAACCTTTCGCTTATGTTAATTTTATATGAAACGATCCTCACCGAGGCTTAGCACGTTGTGAATCTCATGAGTCACAGCTCCAGCAGATAAGCGTGAGAAGAGTGCCTTTTCAGAACTATCACTGGAGGTGTGCAGCTCGTTCCTGCCCTTGGTCAAGTTTGTCTCTCTCTAGGGACTGGTACCAAAAGTAAAATAAACCCGCAAAGAAAAAAACAAGATTGGGTGTGGGTATGCTTGTTTTGGTCTTTTCATATTGTAAAATCTTTAAGGAGGAATGTTGCCTTGAAGGAGCTGGACCATGTCTCAAGAGGACTCACAAGCTGTGGCCAGGTTCTTTGCTCTGAGTGTGAACAGGAATAAGATCCTAGTCCTACTTTTAAAGCCAGCACAGTCTCACGTGGATCACAGCTGCTAGAAAAATGCTTCTGAAGCATTGTCTTCAGTTTGGGGTCAGAGGTCGATTTCATCCAGTATACCTTGAACCATGAATCATTGTCTGACAGATCACCCCTCTTCTTATACCTACAAACTGAAGAGAAGTTGTTCAGAAAGCCTCTTGGGATTATGTGTTATCTCTGCAGTGAAGAAATAGCCTCATCCCAGAGGACAAAGGATATGGGGTCTCTGTGAGGTGAAGGTCAAAAGGCTTACCAGAGGCCAGGCCAAATCAGAGATTAGCTTATCTTACTTTAATGTCACATCTATCTCCTGGGGTTATTGTCTGTTTCCTTAGATGTTCAAAATGATGCTAGATAATCTTATGTGAGAGTAACTTAATTGATTAAGGACAAAACTAGGAAAAGGTGGAGCCCAGAATACAAACTTGGTTCTGTCTGACTCTGGAATTCACACATTTTCTAATTGTAGGAATTAATTCCACTTTAAAGAGAGAATATATTGAATTTATAATGTTAGAAATCCTTACCAGAGTCTTTATTTAATAATTCTGGGAACCAGGGTGAGGGAATTTTAAAGTTCCCTGGTATTATTTTGCTAGATAAATGGCATTTACATTTACTATTCTGTCATCAAATAATTTTGTACTTTCTTATGAGGACATCATTATACCCCATTTTAGTATAGCTTAAGCAGGGTTATGCTTCAGGAAACAGAAAGTCAACATTTCCATCTCTTTAACCTGATTTTATCATTATACCCTGTATACAGTATTGAATTATCACACCATGGCCCATAAATTTATGTAATTAAAATAGTAATTTTTAAAAAGGAATTGAGAATTTCATTGGGTTTCCCCAACTTTATAGGGTGAAAGAAACACAGGAGCTTGTAGGTTCATGGAACTGAGCTCTCTCTGTACACCTGCCCTGAACTCTCGAATGGAAGTACTAGTACCTTGTTTGTAGAGTTGGCATAAATATCTGACTTATTATTAATCACTGGACTGCAATTGTGGCTCAATAAATTTTGGTCCTTTCCCCTTTGTACTAAGATATCTAGATGACTTAGTAAAGAACTCAACTGAAAATATTTACTAAACACACACTGTATCAGACTGTTTTAGATGCTTGAAGAACATTAAAGACTTAAAGGTCCACGTGCCCTGGCCTCAGATGCTGTTAGATTTTGGATATGTAGAAAGAATTAAAATGTAGAAATAATTTAGAGACATATTCAGGGCCTTCAGACATGGCAACTAAGGTGAGTAGAGTAAAATTTAGAGAACACAGAGAATCTAAGACTGGTATTCATGAGGACCCAGGGAAAACCTTCTAGGGTGGAGGTCTTAAGCAAGTCTTAGGGCAAAAGAAGAACTTAAGCCATCAATTTCTCCAATTCCCCTCCCCAACACCCACTTTTATTTCCTTGTTTCTACAGCAACATATATATAGCATATATATAGCATAAAGATCATTTCTTCTTTTCTCCCCACATTCCTTCCAGTATAACTATTTTACTCACTTATAGAAACAGAAGTCTTCTTCTGAAGTTTGTAAAAGCATTTTAGTTTCACTGTCATATTACCATTTAATTCATCAGTTAATTTAAAATTATTTCTTGAAATCTCTTTAAAAATTTCTTAAAATTTTCTTGCAATTGTTATTTTAAAAGGAATGACTGGATAGCGCACCTGTAATCTCAGGGACTTTGGAGGTTGAGAATGGAGCACAAGTTCAAGGCCAGCCTCAGCAACTTAGTGAGACCCTAAGCAACTTAGCAAAAACCTGTCTGAAAATTTAAAAAAAGGGTTGGGGGTGTAGCTTTGTGGTAAATCACCCCTGAATTAAATTTCTAGTACCAAAAACATAAAAATAAAAGGAACATAGAATTTAAAATAATATCTTGCATGCTTAATATAGAAAATTGGAAAGCATATAATATATAGAAAAATATTTAGCATAGGCCCACCATATAAAGAAAAGTATGATTTATATTTGGGATATCTCCAACTAAGCTTTTAGTTTTTTTTTTATTAATTTCATCTTTCTTTGCACACAATTATAGCCACACATTATACATATTTCTATATTTTCAAAAAATCATTTTCATATAAGCATAAAATACATTAATGTTCTATGGTTTATTTATTTCCCTAATGTTGTACATTTACATTATGTATAGTTTTCAGTATTACATGTAAAGTCCTGCTAAAAGTGTTCAATATTTTAATTTTTTCAATTTTTGTTGGAGGATTATTTCCTTAAAATACATTCTGATAATCAGAATATATAGATTTAATATTTTGCAGAATTAATTATTTTATTTAGCAGTATTTGAGTAACTTTCTGTCTTCCAGTTACCATACAAAATGTGGCTTTTGGTAGCTAATGATTTAGTAGGAAAATAGAAAATCATCATTGCTTTAAGAGGAGAGTAGGAAAAGTTCAGAAAAAAGGTCACTAATGATGAGAATAATGGGCTGGGTCCTTGGAGAGAGGCCAAAAACTTGAGCTAGTTTAAATGATGGAGTTAGTAATTCCATAGTATGATCACAAGTGCAGAGATTGGAAAGAAAATTGAAAAAAAAAATCAGTGAGTGGCCAAGTGCACTGGCGCAGGCTTGTATTCCCAGCAACTCAGGAGACTAAGGCATGAGAATCCTAAATTCAAAGCTAGCCACAGTGATGTAGTGAAGGTCTGTCTCAAAATTCAAAATAAAAAGGCTTGGGAATAGCTAAATCTTTAAGCTCTTCTGGGTTCAATTCACAGTAGCAATAAAACCAGAAATCAGTGAGCAGACCTATTTACAGGGACTGAGAGATCATGGAAGGAAATCATGACTAGAAGCCTATAAAGGTAAATTGTAATCAACAGTCCATAAATAGCACATAAGAATATCAGATACCATTTTTAATAGAGTTCTGGGATGTTTTACAGATGGTTACTAAGTGTTACAGATAATACTCATGAAGAGGTGCTCATGGGAAAAGATTCTCAGTATCTCTAACAACAAAGCAATGTGAATTAAAATATAATTTTCATCTATTAAATAAAGATTTTTTAAAGATTAGTGGTGATCAGTACTGACACAGGTATAGAAAAACAGTTGCTATTATATCTGATGCAAATTGTGAATAATTTTAAGACTGTGTAAGACTGACATAAACTTTCTGGCAAACAAGATGGAAGAAAGTATCAGTATTTAACTTGTGTACACCCTTACACTTGAAATTCTGCTTCTAAACAAATACGTCCTAAAGTTATAATTGAGCTCTGCTCAAAAATTATCATACATGATAGCTATAGAAGTATTTTTGTCTAGTACTATAATATTAGCATCAACTGAAATGTTCATTGATTGGAGTATCTTAAATAATTTATGGGATAACTCTTGAACAAAATGCTTATAGTTGTGGTTTTCCAAAAGGATCAATCATATATATATATATATATATATATATATATATATATATATATATATACACACATACACACACTCACACACATACACACACATACATATATATGGATACACACACACACACACACATATACATGCATATATAAATATATTAATCTTGAATAATGTTTGTTATATGTTGGAAATCCAAACAGATACAAATTGGTAACTTTGATTTTATTTACCTGAAAACAAATATTTATATGAACAAAAATCACCAAAAGCTCATGTACCAAATAGTTAATGATTATTGATTTGGAACAGAAATAAGGAATTTTCCTTTTACTTTAAACCTATCTACATTTCTTAAATGAACATTTATAAATATGATTTTTGTAGTACTTTTTAAACAATTATTCAGAAAAGATTATTGGAAACATTATTTTGTTTCCAGGTTTGAGTGTAAAGCAGAATGAATTAAAGACAAAGATGAAAGCCAATATTCTCTGAGAGTTTTTCCTATTTCTGACATTGACCTTGTCATTTTCCATCATATCCTATTTTCAGTTCAGTTTTGCACTTAGTAATACATTGACCTTGTGGATTTTTTAAAAATTGCCTTGCTGAGATTAAGGACTGCTTGCTTTATGCTATATGTCTAACACTGAACATTACATGAATGATAGTGACTTCATATAACTTGGCTGAATGAAAAAAACTACAGTTGGACACTGATTGCAATAGATAGACTTTTAAAATAAAGTCTAATAGCTTAATTTGACTTATAAAGTTTTACATAATTTAGTTCCTAACTTCTCTGGCTTTGCTCTCTTATCATTAACTGTCCCATCTTCCTATCCCTGTCACAGGATCTGGGAACACTGAACTTTCTTCAGTTACCTGAATGTATTCATATATTCTCTTTCATCTCCAGAATCTTGTACATATTATTTTCACTTTTTGTGCAATTGACTGAGTTCTGTATCACTCTATACTCTGGTATCACAATATAAGCATTATTATTATTTTAGGACCCAGGCTCTGGAATTAAGAGTTAATGAGTTGTATAACCTTATTTTTGCTTAAATAGTGGATCTTTTTTTTTTTAGACTGGAGATTGAACTCAGGGGCACTTGCCTTACTGAGCCATATCCCCGGTCCTATTTTGTATTTTATTTGGAGACAGGGTCTCACTGAGTTGCTTAGCACCTCACTTCTGCTGAGACTGACTTTGAACTCAAAATCCTCCTGCCTCAGCCTCTTGAGCCACTGGGATTACAAGTATCTGTAAAGTGGGGCAAACTTTACCTATTTCATAAGTTTGTTGTAAGCATAAAGAGTCAATATGTGAAAGAACACTAAGGATAATTCCTGGAGCTTCTTAGTAGTTTATCTCCTGCTAGGATGATGATGATGATCACACTTGTGGTCAATGAAATAGTAATGTCATTTTTTGGGGAAACCTTCTTTATCACAGGCTAAGTTAGGTCCCATTCATCCATGTCACAAATGAATTCTTGTACATTATTGCCCATTTGTCCTTGGATCCCACTAGAACACAATTTCCATGGGAGTAAAAACGGAGGTCATCGAATTTACCAGGGTAGCCACAACATCTAGCTCAGCATCTGGCAGGTAGCAGGTGCTCAGTAAATGTGTATAAAATTAATGAATTAGATAATCTTGCCATAGAGCAATAGCAGAGCTAAGATATATTTTAAGAAGTGAGAAGATAGATCTTGGCATTGGAGAAAAGTGAGAAAGAGTGGGAGTCAAATATGACTCAGGTTTAGGCATTGGGGACTAGGAAAATGATGAAGCCATCAAAAGAGAGGAATAAAGATGAGCATCCTGCCTTTCTTGTTGACTACTAAGGATTGTTATTTATCTGTGTATTTTCATAATAGAGTGCCCATAGATTCATTGAATCCCTTCACATTCAAAACTTCATGTGTTAGGCAAATCAGATATGTATTTACTTCTATACATAAGCAAATTGAAATTCAGAGGTAAATACCCTACTCTAGGTTTTATTTAAGGAGAAGTCATTTTCCAAGTAGAAAAACATGTAATTTTATTTGAATTGTTCATTCGTTTTTTTAGAATTTTATATTGAAGTTCCTCTATGTACAGAGCATCATGATCTGGGCACATAGAGATGTAAATGACCTGGCCACTACCCTTTAGCTGGTCAGTATAGTTGATAGAGGGAATTACAAAAACAAGTTCAAGTCTGAAAGCCTGAAGAATTCAGATACTGTCCTTTGGGTTCAATGAACAGAGAAACTGATTCTCAGTGGAAGACTTAAAGAAGGTGCTAAAATGATGTTACATTTGACCTAGGTTTTTATGCTACTTGCTTCTCATTATTTCATTAATTCTTTTCCAAGATAGCTGGACTTGGATTTTAAGTTAGAATTCTAATTTTACCAATGTTTTCATAAAAGAGCCTTACCTAATGTAGCCTATTATTTAGCTTTGGATTTTGCTTTCCTGTAAATTATTTGTACCTTTTTTTTTGTTTTAAATCAGAAACAGTAATTCTCTTTGTGAAAAACACTGAATGAATTAATGTTTGAGGTGACAATTGTCAGCAGACTTTTAAGATCTTCTGCAAAGTTGATAATGTATTGAGGAAACTGACTTTTTTAAAAAGCAAAATAAAGAGTAAAATCCAAATGAGAATATTCTAGAGCCCCAAGTTGATTACTCTATTTCCCCATTGCATAAAATACAGAACATGAAAACACAATCAAATTATACCTGAATCTTGGTGATAATAGGAAAATAGATCATTTTGATATATGAAGAAGGTTGATAATGGCATATGATATATAAGGAACTAAATTTAGATTAAAAATTGAATCATAAGATTTATGAATTGATAGGAAAACTTAATGGCAAACTAGTGCCTTTTTTTGCTTCTTTCTTTCCTACTTAGAAATAGAAAAATAAAGGTCGAGTAAATTATGTAGTGTAATAAAGTTTCTATTATTTAATATCATTACTTAATACCTTTCTTTTTCTAACACCTTTATGAGATTGGGCAAGTCATTTAAAAATCACTATCTTTTCTTTTTTTTTTTTCCTTTTGCACTAAAATGGGGAAATGAAATAGGTATCTCATAAGTTTATTGAGAGAATGAAATGAGATAATGCAGGCAAACTACTGTTCTGCCAATTGTACTATTTCACTATTTATTTCTCTACCTCTAGGAAAGCATCAAAATTGGATTGGTGACACTAAAAGCAGCTGGTCACATCTGTTCTCCCATCACTGTATTTACCAGTGGCAAGCATAATACCTGATATCTAATAGGCACTCAATAATTATTTCCAAGTAAATGTCTGAACATGGTTTTCTTGATACCTTTTATCTGATGGACCTCTGAAGGTGTGTGAGTTCTAGCTCTATGGAATCTGTGTCAGACTTTTAACAAAAGGGTAAATTGAGTCCCTAGTTGTTAAAATATTGACCTGTGATCACAAAGATCTATTAACATGGCAAGTCCATTTTGGATGGTGTTCCTTATTGTTAGTCCAGTTCATTTTCTACCACAGACCTATAAAGGTATTAATAAATAATGTATTTTCCCAAGATTCTAACCATAGTGAAATATGCTCATTCAAGAAAATTTATAAAGTACAATTGCATAGAGGATAAAATGTACTTTTAAAATTTATTTTTAAGAACATTGCCAAAATTTAGGAATCTTTTCTTTCATTAAATATCACCAAGAGAAATTATTTTGTCACTAGTTTTTTAAAAACTTCTTAATTGATGATTAGAATTCAATTCCACACAGATACCTGAACTTATCATTTCTCATATTGTTTATTTTAAGTAATGTTCAGGTTTGCACTCCCATAAACACTGCTCTCTGAAGTACATTTATGCAGAATTATCTGTCCTGTGTTTTGATTATTTAGTTAGAATAAACTATTGGATATGAAATGATAGCTGAGTCAAAGGTTGGGTCAATTTTTAAAAGCTCTTAAATGATAATTAGTAGCACTGTTTTTCTTTCCAGAAGACTTTTACTCAATTTTCTCCCAAAAGCAGTGTTTCTCAATCCTCCTTTATTCTACAATGAGGCGTATCTTTCCTACTAAAGCATGTGCCAATGTTGAAGGAAAGTTTCCTCTTCTTTCCCTTTCCTTTTCAAAGAATTATCTTAAAGACAAATGTATCACTACAGCTTCCAGAATAACCTGTCAACACCAAACAGCATTCCTCTTTATCCTTGCTTCATAATACATGCTGATTACCTGTGTACAAATCTCCATAAAAATAATGGCAGAGAGGCCTCAGCATAACTGAGCTACTACCTTCATATACATCATTCAGGTATAATGAAGTGAGCAAAGTTGATCATTTAATTATTCCAATATAAAACTCTGTACTATAAGAATTGTTACCTTCTGTTAAGCCAAAAATCCTTTGGGCATTTGAGCTTTGGTAGCTATCATCTAAGCATTTCTTGACACCTACATATATAGAATTTTGTGATAAATGATTAAACAATGTTCTCCCTGCCATCTCATCCTTTAATGAATCATGTTGAGCCCTGTTTCATTTGTATAGATTTCTTCAGTACATGAAAAGTTTCCTGTTGTTATTTGAGAAATACTCAAGAATGCTAGACTTAGCTAGAAATAAGGGCATTTAAAGTTCTGGTTTACTTTTGCTAAATGTAAGGCTTGACACTAAGCACTTGCTAACATATTTACACACTAACCCTTTTTACATTCCTAAAAAATTAGTTTGACAAAATAACAAGTTGTATGGAAGGAATGTTATATTTGTAAACAGATATGTTCTATTTGTGGCCTTGCCACCAACTTGTGCCTTAGAATAAGTTTCTTAACTGCAATAATCCTGAACTTCCTAACTGTAAAAAACAACAATTCTGCTCTCTCCACAGGATTGTTGGGAGATTAAGGGGGAGGGGAGCTCATCATTTGAATGTTTAAAACACTATAAATGTGAGTTAATAATAAATTCTTGGGGTTTAAGTTGAAAAATAATTTTTCACTAAGGATAATATGATGGACAGGGACTCAAAAATGCCTTACCTCAGCCCTACAATGAACTCATTTCCCCTTGGGGTTTCTAAATAAGGAAACCATACACAAGAAAGAAACTAAACTGGTCTCAAATATGCACTTTATAGCAGAAGACTATATGTGCCCAAAATGGAGGAGACCACTGTGACTTCAGTGTGGAGGGGTAAATTAGGTGTCTTCTCTCCTTCATAAAACCAGGATGTCTGAACATACTAGTCAAATTCAGGTACAGAGCATCTAAGGCAGAAGGATGGAGACTTAAGATGAGTCTATGCAGAGAGGCATTACCTGCACAGTTATGCACAGAAAGAAAGCACAGAGCAAGAAAGAAGAGTGGCCCAATATGCCTGGAAAAAGTTGATTCTACCTACATGGGCCTACAACCCAGAAGCAGAAGTAGAAGAGGGAGCATCATCTATGAATGCTGAGCTTTGAGGCAGTTTTCATAGTCCCTACAAAATATGACTGAGAGAGCTCTGACCTATATGGTTATTAAAGAGGGGGAAAAAAAGAGAGAGAAGGATTAACCAAATATGGCAGAGCAGGTAGAATTGCTTCCATATGCTGGTATTTTTAACATAGTTGGATAGGGCAGATACCTGGGAAGAGATTCTCAGAATTCAGTGATGAATAAGATGAGATGAAGTGGGAACAGTTGAATGGGATGAGGTAAATTATTCTCATAGCACCCACATCTCAACTTTGGTTTCAAAAGATAAGCAAAGTTTTGGGGAAAATTGGGGATTTTAGAAAATAATTATTTCCAAAACACACTCTCAAAGACTCTGATTTAATTGATCTACATTGTAACTTGGACATTAGGGTTTGGTTTTGTTTTAAACTCTCCAGTTATTTTAACATGAAAGTAAATTGAGGGAAATTGACTTAGAAGATGCTTAAATACTTTTCACTTGTAAAATAATTTGAGTTAGCAAGTGATAAATTAGGATCTTTGCATTATAGGATTATCTTTTGTCTTTAAACTCCTTTCAATCTCTATGTTCACTGACTCATTTGGAGCAAATACACATTTATCCCAATTATTCAGAGATTTATCTACAAGCTTGGAGTAGAAACAAAAAAAAATTAAATTCTAGGAATGTAGGAGCACTGAATTTGGAGATAAGGACCCTATTAAGTACTAGTTTGTCATTTCTAAGCAAGGGACATGGACCTGTGTTGAAAAAAATATGTTACTTCAAACTCTTACATCTTCTCCCATCAATCTCGGTTCCCTTGCTTCCTTCCTGGTTTCTGCTGCTTTTCTATTACATTTAAAAAGATTTCTTTCCTCTTCTCATGGTCCTATTTGGTCCTAGTGCTTGAGTACCAGCTCATCTTGCCCTCTAAAGAATTTTGTCATTCTTTTAAATGTTTAATTTTATAATTTTGGCTATGCTTGAACTAATTTTAAAAATCAAAGTAAAATGTATCAAAATATGAAAGGTCTTTTACTCTGAGTCATGCATACCAACATTAGATTTTCTATCTCACTTCTCTCTTCATATCTTGCAAGGGTTGCTACACCTTAATATAAACACCCCATCAGATCAAGTCTCTAGGACCTCATGTTGGTTTTTATTTTATCACTTTCTGGAAGTGGTCTTGTGTTTCATGTACCAAGTTTGTTCTTTAATCTCCCAGCTCTTGGAAATTATGAAGAGTCTTCTTGTATACAACCAAAGAGCTTCTTTGGTCTCTTGGAGATATGCACGGAAGTAATGAGGAAGACCTCATCACCAGGGGAAAGTGTTTTGTAAAGAAACTTTGATTACAGAAATTTTCAAACATAGCCCAAAACAGAGGGAACAGAAAAATCATCCTCCATTTCCACATCCTTATCTCATCTCCCCACCCCTTCCCACTTGCTTAAATGTTTGTTTGATAGAATAATTTAAGTCATATCATGTTATCCAAAAATAGTTCAGTATGTTTTTCTAAAAGATTATTATTTTTAAATAAGCAAAATATAATTATCTGAGAAAAATTAATGATTCAAGTATATATTCATGTATATATTTATGTATATATTTAATTCTTGTTCAGTATTTCACAAATTTTTTAAAATATCTTTTCCACAGTTTATTTATTCTAATTAGGGTCCAACCAAGATTCACAAATTGTATAAGGTTGATATAACCTTAAAACATTTCTGTCAGTTTCTCCCCCATCTCTAATCTTATGCATGTTAAAAAAGCTAGACACATTTACTGGAGAATTTCTCCACACTTTGGATTTGGCTAGCACTCTTCTTGTGATATCATCTAATTTGTTCCCTTTCTCTTTCCCATTCCCTCCCTATCATTCAATTAATAAGGGACTGAGGCCTGATTTTATTGGAGGTTTTTATTTTCTTTTTTTTAAATGATGGGACTATTTCATTTGTGGTACTAGATAGTTCCTAGTGGAGGCACATGATATCTTGTCCCATTTTTAGAATGCTGTAATCAATAAACAGATTCAGATAATGTCAACATAAGCCATCCATTATGAAGTTCAAAAGCAAAATTTTTCATTTCCACCAAACAACTCTGACTGCTGCTCTAATGGTTGATGACTGCCACAGCCATATCATGTAGCCTGCCTCTTGAAAAACATCTGCACTTTACAAATAACTCCAAAACCAGAGTGGAAGAATGTGTACATCCTTTCATCTCTTTTACTTGTTATCATTCCATTACCACTGTCCTCATTCTCATCTAAAAAAGCCGTAAAACATAAAATTTTTGAATTCTGGCATTTGTGGAACCCAGTTGGATACAAATTGAATGCTTTTCAAAGCAGTACCATTTTTTAGAGGAGAAAAAGAAAGGTGTTTGTCTAATAAGAATTTTGGTCATAAGGAAGAGAAATACAAATACTTCCCCTATCATCATCATCTTTCCTTGTAATTAATACCCACTTGTCTTCCTTCTCAGACTCTAAAGCTCCACAAGCACAAGAGATCCAGTCTGTCATTGGTGCCTGATACATAGAAAACCTTCCAGAAATAGCATTTCAAGTTAATGATTAGGAAAGTGATGGATTTCATATAATGAAGTTGAGAGTTCAGTCCTCATCTCAGTTCTCATGGAGAATACATAATCTCAAAATCAAAAAGTAATTCAGAGATCATCTGGTTTGTACATAATGACATTGTACATTGACAAACACACAATTGTCCCTTAGCTTCTGCCAGAGTTCCTCCCATGAAGGACAGCATAAACCTCTCAATTACGTACTACATCTACTCCTAGTGTTAGAAACAATTAGTATTTTCTTAAGTTGAACTGATATTTTTTACTCAAATTCCAATACTGCTGTTAGTAATTTCAAAAGAATACTTTTTCTAGTGTGAGATATTTATATTTTGCCTAATAATTTTTTCTTCCCCTCAAATTAACCAATGCTAGGTGTTAAGTAGGAGAAAACAAAAACAGCAAAACAAATCAAAATGGTCCTTTTTCCTATAAGATCTAAGTCAAATTTTTCAGGAAGTTCATAGTTTTCTTTTAACTCCTACCTTTAGGATGCCATAATTTTGTTAGGTTTGTTTTTATTTATTTCTCTGCACTGTAGAGTCTGATTATTCAGAAACTTCAAAAATTAAGCATAAAAAAATCAAACCAGAATAAGGTCACACTTCCCTGCTTCAAACCCAACCTTTAATATGTATTTTAAAGCCAAGAAAGCATCTGAAGTAGTGGATGTTCTTTTGCCATTGTTTCTATTGTGCTTTCACTTATGGATAAATAAACCACATTAAGCTTCCATTGACCAATCTGAATACATCTTGAAATAACTTCAGGAATAATGGAAATAGAGATGACCTGTGAAGTCATCGCTAACTTAGGTTAAGAGCAAAATAATTTTTCCTCTTTGTAAAAGCTTATTTGCAGAGTGGGGGAACCCCTAGTGTCTGTGTGGCTTCCCTGGGGGGACACAACAAGGTTCAGCTGCTACCTGTTGGCTTCATTCCAATAAGCAGGAAAGAATTCTATTTTTATAAAGAGGCTTTACTTCCTCATGAGGTGGTTCTGATAACGACTAAGCCTGTCATTAACATACTATTAGGAGCATCTCAAAATAAAACGCAGAAATAATTTTTTCTAGTCATCACTGTATGTTTAAGACAGGTATGACATCCCCCAAGTAAATATAAAATGAGTATTATTTTGCATCTCCATTTACAAAGTAATGCTGGTTTTTTTTTTTAATGACCTACATTTTGTGATCTACTTTTGTATGAAGTGTCATCTACTGATCTCAAAGAACTTTCTTAGCAGCACTTGATTTAAATGCTGAGTTTAAATTTTGGAAGTGTGCCCAGGAGTCTTGAGGTAGGTGGATTGCTTTAAGCAAATAATAATCACGTGATGTTCCAAGCTCTGTTACTAAATCATTCCCTATTCCAGTTGTATCCTTGGAAACCCACAGTGGTCCTATAATTGCAATAGACTCCAAACTGATCTCTCTGTCACAGGTCTCTCCACCTCCAGTTTCTCACTCCCAGGGCTGTCAAAGTGACTTTCTATAAGACAAATATAGCATGTCATTCTTTATTTTATGCCTCATAAATCCCAAACTCTGCTGTGTATGTCATGCAAAGCTCGTATACATGTGACCTAGTCTAATTTTTCAGTCCTATGTCTTCTCCATCCTGTTCATTTCCTAGGCACAATTTTCTTTGTGCTGCTATCTTGCTCTTTCATGCTCTTTCTCATGCTTTCTTCTATTGCCTTCTTTTTTTTCTTCCTTCTAAATTCTCTACTCCTTTTTCAAACAAAAAATTCAATACTTGGTTGAGGTCTTGGCTGGCATCTCAAATGGAGTAGTCACCCTTTTTTCTGTGTCTCCTTATTATAGAAACCAGACACATAGAAGATGCTCAATAAGTGCTGAGGTATGAGTGAATGTTGCTTTACAATGCCAGTGGACGCTTTCTTATCCATAGAGAAAAAAATACTCCGAGAAAAGACAGAGCACCCATAGATTAACTGTTCAGTTCTTGCTGTGGCTGAAGAAATGGGATCATTGCTTTTTATGGCACCTTCATTTTTTCCTTCCCCCGTGTCTATTTCTTTCATCTTGCACATATGACTAAATTCTTCCTACTTTAATTAAATAAAATGTTCTCTCAACCATTCTTTTCCTCCTCTAAGCTGTTTGTACTCCCATTATCACTTAATTTCTTAAAAGAAAGAGTCTGTATAGGCATCTTTCTAGAAAATTAATAGGTGTTAGATAGGGCAAAGTCATATTCTAATGTCAAAGAAGTTTAAAAATTATTGGATTAAACAATATTAAACACATTTCTTTGTTGAATGATTGCTCAGTCTTTAATATGCTAATGCTACCAAAAGGGAAGCATAGTATGCTTCCTAACTTAATTAGCTGTAGGGAGAACCTTAAGAAATTCACCTTCTTTTGGTCTGTGCTCCTTTCTGTTCCCTTTCTCATTGTTCATACTTCAACTCAGTGAGTTCTGGCTATGCCCACATCATAGACCTGAAACCATGCTGACAAAAGTCACTGTGATTCACTGAGCCTTTAAATCAGTAAGTCTCAATCTTGATTACAATATTCAGTTACCTGAGAAGCTTTAAAATTAATACTGAGTTCTACCCCTTCTCCTACACACACAAGATTCTGACTTTATTGATTGTGGGTACAACCTGGGTGTTGGGATTTGTAAATCTTTCCCAGGTAATTCTAAGTGCAACTGAAGTTAAGAACCACTATCCAGTCTTTCAAGCTGTTAGTTCCTTCTTTCATTCATCCTAAGTACTACATGTTGAGGATAAAGACATAAACAAGGCACATTATTTGCCTTAATGCATCTTATAGTAAAACAAACATGTATATGGTAAAGTATAAATTAGGGCTGTGCTTGCAACAAAAATCTTGTGTGTACATGTAAACACAAATAAAACCATACTTTCACCAAGGTAACTGGGGTGGATAAGAATGGTTTGTGGAGACAGTCCTTCATAAGAGGTGTTTGTCAATCAGAATACACTCAATATTTGAGAAAGGACATTTTAGGTGGACAGGTCCATATAATAAAGATATAGAGTATGATATATGGTTCTTTGAGTAATTGCAGCCAGTATATCAGAATCATAATAAGATGGAGAGAGAGGAGATGAAAGACAACATTAAAGATATAGGTGGGACCATCACACTGGAGATATGGCTATGATTCTAATTGACAGAAGATTCTCTCATGAGAGAAATAAGGTGGTATTGCAGTGTTTGAATCAGAAAGCTTCATGATACAATTTATATCTTTGAGTTGTCACACCACTTCTCAGGTGAATTCTCCTCAGGTGAATGCCTAGGTCTTACTTATTTCTGTGTCCCCATCACCTGTAAGTTTTAAATTTCAGTTATTTGGTTAAACAATGTATGGCATCAATGTTCTCCTCCAAAAGATTATGTGGTCCCTTAAGTGGGGCTCCTGCATTATTCACAGGTACATTTCCAGGTCTGTGTTGGGTAGAGATGCCTTCTATGTTGAGTCAGGGCAACAGCAGTGTGGAGGCACTGAAGACTTTTATCAGTTAGAGAACAGCACTTTGCCAGTGGTTTCAATCACAGAGTTTGAAATTAGATCTTTATTTCCCATCTTTCTCCTACACACCATCACCTCCCAGCGCCAAAAAATAGAAAGCAAATATTTATAAGACATTGTTTAAATTTTTGTTACTATGGATACAGACAGACTAGTCAATCAATGTGTGCTTACTGAGTATCTGTCTATTCTATTGCAAAGCATGAAGATCTGTGCTGTCAGGAATTTAAAAGTTCAAGATACGTCTCCTAACCTCAGAGTATCTGATTGGGAGTAAAGAGGTATCAAGCATCCAAGGCAGCTTAAGAACACAGATAGAAATGTGCTAAGTATCTTAAAGTTTGGGAGAAGAATGAAATTTCTTGGGGCATGCTGGGCAGCAATAATCATGGCAAATTTTCTGCTGTCACCACATTTACATGGTAATTCAGAAGCTGATCCCAATTGGACACTGTTTATTACACACTAATTACTGTTTGCCCTGAAGTGATTATTATGTGCAACTGCATGTGCAAATGAAACTTAGAAGATGCTTACCATTGCCCTTCCAACCAGGAGGAAAATGTTGGATTTTACAAGTTGATGTGTTGTATTCTTTCCCAGTCTCCCAGGGGCCGTTTAAAGATGCCTGCCAGTGCGTGGTGAAACTTTGACTCTATACACATATTAAAGATAGGTGGAAAATTATACACTCCAGCAAGATATTTGGCACATAAGGCAGTTTTATAATATACACTGTGAGCTCTGGTAGTATGCAGAAATATGGGCTGACATGACAGAGATGATTAAGTTTATGATTGCTATCCTCAAATTTTCAGCATTCAGAGAAGCAGGTAAATATATAATTCTAGAATAAATTGATATATGTTATAATGGAATAATGTGGATTTGCCAAAAATCTCAACATAGAAAATCAGGTATACATTAAGTTCCATAGTGCTTTATTTTCATTTCTGACTTTTAGTCCTCAGTAGTTTCTAGGAGAGTTTTAGGTATTTCTCCCTTCTAGGAAATTTGTTATCTCTCTCCCACACCAATCACTGTGCAAATTTTTGAGGATTTTTACAGTACTGACTTCATAGGACTTAGCCTCTGGAGATTAGTTAATACTATACATTGATTTCCATGAAGACAGGAGGGCTTGAACCTCCAGGCCTCTTTTGATCTCCTGCCTTCCAGTTTCTCTGATACACATGGGGCTTAGAAATCATTAGTGAATTCCGGAATTCAACTCTCTAGGACATGACTTCTCTACAAGAACCTCCTAAATATTTCTGTAGATTTGCCATCTCCTCATTGTACTCATAGATCTCTATTTCCTTCTGAAGTTCCTGATCTCCCCAGCCCACTTTCCAGGAATCAGAAATACTTTCCCTTCCTCTCTGCAGTCTGTCCATATCCCACAACCTCTGCATTCCCTCTCCAAAACCAGGGATCTGGAATAGTCCTGTCAAGGGGGTATCAGAACCTGTAACTTCAATTTAATTCTGCTCTCATCCTTCTCAAAATCCAGAGGCAAGGCCTACACTATGGCTAGCATTTGAAATTAGGGAGAAGGGAAACTTTTAGTAATGCAAGTACAATATTCTAATTATCCTGCTACTGTCGTAGAAACACTAGGAATACAAAAGAATGAGTGATTCATTCTGCAAATGAGGTAGTTAGGGAGGACTACAAATAGATGACGTTTAGGTGTCTTTTGGAGAATTTTTAGAAGTTTCAAGAAGGTTATTCTAGATACAGGAAATGGCATAGATTGGGGGAGAAGTTTTATCTTCTTAATCACTATATCCCCAGTGTTTGGCATATAATAGGATACTTAATATTAGTTGAATGGAGAGGAGGGGTAGAATTATGAGGCATATTCATGGAATGTCAGTAGGTTTGGTGAGTCTGGAACAGTGCATTGGGGAGGAATGATGGGGAGGTGAAGCTGGGGTCAGGGACTCACATAGCAGTATAGCATCTTAAGTCATCCTAAAATGTTGGGATTTTCTTTTGGAGGCAATGGGAGACACATAAACTTGTTAAAGAGAGAAGTGATGTTATCAGAATAGAAAGTATCCTGAAGTTGGGAGTGACTGAAAGCCAAATTCAATTATGAATACCACTGTTCAGGTGAGCTGTAGGAAGGGCATGAAGTAGCAGGGCTCCTGAGGAAAATTATTCCAATTTCTTTACAAAAAAAAAAAAAAACAATTGATTTTTCTTCTACCAGTGAGAACAGATATTAGTAGCAAAAATTGCATAATACAGTGGAGCTAGGTTTTCATGAAATTCCTTAGAATCATAGAAGGGGAAGCCAGAACCTAGGAGTATTCTTTCAAACACTATAGGAGTGAATTTGACCCAGGAATGAACCTACCTACTCAGTGAAGTTGGGAGTTTAAAATAAGTCATCTATCAGATGCAGTAGGAGCATTTAAATGTCAGAAATACATTTTGAAGGTCCAGAGAAACACATCTATAGTCTTTCTGGAATAAATATATTATTTTGTTTGTGAAAATGAACCTATAAGAGAAAAAACTAAAAGTCATGAAACAAAAGTATCTATATAGTAATTTATGAATGCCAGGAGGTTTGGTTTACTGTCACAATAGTAAATAAATAATAAGTAAATAGCAAATTTAATACAACTTACCCACTTGTCATTTTTTAGCTTCATGATTTAAACATAGTTAAATGTCTTATACAAAATGACTTCTACAGAATATGTGAAGTGGTATGTTCATATCAATGTTGGCTCAGGGAGCATGGTAATGTGTAGCCAAGGCATCAGGATGTAGTGATGGAATGTGAGAAGACTTGGGCAGCCTTTCTCACCAGAGATTATCCCATGAAACACCTAGAAGGGAGAGAAAAGGGACTCAGCTTCTTTGTCAGTGAAGATCAGCACTCATAAAACAAAATAAATTAATAAATAAACAAAGAAACAAACAAACTCAGTATTTTCTGGCATTGTAACTCAACTTTGTTTGCTATATTCTAATCACAAGAGCTAAAAGGATTTTCCTTCTTAAATTGAACAGATAAAAATCTATCACCTGTGATGTGCTTCAAGCAATGTAGTCTAATAACTGACCTGAACTGGACCAGAGAGTGGTGAACAATAAGATTCTGGAAGGTCAAAGTTACCCTGAGAAAAATGATTCAAGTGTCTTTGCAAATAGATATTGGTTTTTCTGATACCACTTATGTCTTAAAACTTCCTTTGGAAGACACCAAATTGGAGATTCCTGTATTAAGTTGAGAATTATCAGAGTTCAAGTCTTTATAGTTTTTGGAGGGGAGAGGTTACTAAGAGATTAATAAACTTCACATTTTATCTTATTTGTTTATTTTTCATACTGAAATTGAACCCAAGGGTTCTTTACCACTGAGCTACATTCCCCAGACCTTTTAAATTGAAAAAAAAAAAAAAAAATTGGAACTGGGTTTCACTAAGTTGCCCAGGCAGACCTTGAATTTTATATTCTCCTACTTTAACCTACTGAGTTGGTAGAATTGTAGGCATGCACCTCTGTGCCTCACTAAACTTTGTTTTATTAAGTTGTGAATACATAACCAAAAATTTAAATTAACCATTAAAAAATTAGAAATAATATATGAAGGTACTGGGGATGTAGCTCAGTGGTACAGCACATGCGTAGTATATATGAGACCCTAGGTTTGATTCACAGCATCACAGAAGAAGAACAACAAAATGTATGAATGGAAAACTAATAGATAAATTTTGAATAGAAATAAAAGATGCTGGGGCGGGCCAAGATGGCGGACTAGAGGGTGGCTGCATTTCACGCTGCTCCAGGACGCAAGATTCAAAAGAGGAGATAGTGAGAGACTTGGGACCAACTCAAAGCTGCCGGGTGAGTCTCTCCCGTTGGGGAGGCTTCCCGGATGGGGCGGTAGCCCCGGAACGCAGGGAATTTGTGAGGTGGAGTTGCTCGGCGAGACGCACCCCCCCCCCCCCCCCCCCCGCTGGAGCGGTAAACACGGACAACTGGGATCATCGTAGAGGAGGCGGCTCAGCATAGCGCTTGGACTCGAGCAGCTGCTGGGGCTCCGGGTGGCTGCCTGGGGAGGAGCTGCGTGGCGAGCTGTTTGGACCCAGAGTGACCGCTTCCGAACACCGGGGGGGTTGCCCGGAGGAGGAGGAGAGGCCCGGCGGGTCGCTTGGGTCTAGGAGTGACTGCATCAGAGCCACGGGCGGTTGCCAGAGGAGGAGCTGCGTGGTGAGCTGTTTGAACTCAGAGTGGGCACTCCTGAGCGCCGGGGGACTGCCCGGAGGAAGATGAGGAGCGCGGCGGGACGCTTGGTCTGGGAGTGACTGCATCAGAACCACAGGCGGTTGCCAGAAGAGGAGCTGTGTGGTAAACTGTTTGAACCCAGAGCGAGCGCTCCTGAGTGCCGGGAGGTTGCCCGGAGGAGGAGGAGGAGCGCGGCGTGTTGCTTGACCTGGGAGTGACTGCATCAGAGCTGCGGGCAGTTGCCAAAGGAGGAGCTGCGTGACGAGCTGTTTGAACTCGGAGCAGCTGCTCCAGAACACTGGTGGCCTGCCTGGAGGAGGAGAGCGGTGGGACGCTTAGCCTGGGAGTGACTGCATCAGAACCACAGGCGGTTGCCAGAGGAGGAGGCGAGTGGTGAGCTGATTGGACTAAAAGCAACTGCTCCTGAACACCGGTGGCCTGCCTGGAGGAGGAGCTTGGTGAGTCACCTGGTCTCGGAGCCACCGTTCCTGAACACCTGGGGGGCTACCCCAAGGAGGAGGAGGAGGAACAGGGCGGGTCACTTGGACTTGGAGTGACTGCCTAGGGCTACGGGTGGTTGGCGGGAGGAGGAGACCCGAAGTGAGTTGCTTGGACTCCTAGTGACTGCGTCGGAAACCGGGCGGCTGTCCGGAGGAGGAGGTGTGTGGCGGGTCTCTGTGTCTCGGAGCTATTGTACGGGGCTCCAGGTGGTGGCTCAGGGGAGGGGCTGCATAGCCAGGCGATTGGTGCAGAGCAGGGTCCCAGGAGCTAGGTGGCTTCTTGCTGGAAGAGCCGCACAGAGACACGCCTAGGGGCGGAGCGAAGTTTCCAGGGCGGCAGGCAGATTCTCTGGGAGAGGCAGCCTAAGGAGACTCGCCTGCGAAGGGTGAGGCTCCCAGGCCCAGGACGTAGGTCTGGGCCCCTGGGATCGTTGCAGAAGAAGACAGCCCAGCCCAGGAGGTAGTTGTAGATTGAGGGGAACCTCTAGGTGGGCAACTGACTAGCGAGACATCCCCACCAAGTGACTCTTCACGGCCAGGGGAGGTTTTCCCACAGGGACGGTAAAGCCAGAGACATAGGCACAAACAGGCCTTGCCTCAGCCCACAGTCTACTTCCCCATTGGATGACCATTGGTCAACAAGTGGAGGCACCTCCGCCCACTAGCAGGGAATATACGCCACCTGAGGGTCACCACACCTAGAGAGGCAGCTTCTTCGTGGACCTCTGCATTATCAACCTCCTCCAAGACTTCAGGCTACTGAAGGATAAGAGGGGATATACTAGCAATCTTCAGGGACATTATAAGTTGATAGAGGAAATCTGCAATATCTTAATGACCCACTGATCCCTGAACAATATGAGAAAACAAGGGAAGAAAATGCCCCAAACAAATCTAGATGTTACATCAATAAAATCCAACGACAGCATGGCAGAAGAAATGACAGAAAGGGAGTTCAGAATGTACATAATTAAAATGATTAGGGAAGCAAACGATGAGATGAAAGAGCAAATGCAGGCATTGAACGATCGCACCAATCGACAGTTAACAGAGCAAATTCAGGAAGCAAAAGATCATTTCAATAAAGAGTTAGAGATATTGAAAAAAAACCAAACAGAAATCCTTGAAATGAAGGAAACAATAAACCAAATTAAGAACTCCATAGAAAGCATAACCAATAGGATAGAACAGCTGGAAGACAGAACTTCAGATATTGAAGACGAAATATTTAACCTCAAAAACAAAGTTGAACAAACAGAGAAGATGGTGAGAAATCATGAACAGAATCTCCAAGAACTATGGGATATCATGAAAAGGCCAAATTTGAGAATTATTGGGATTGAGGAAGGCTTAGAGAAACAAACCAAAGGAATGAACAATCTATTTGAAGAAATAATATCAGAAAATTTCCCAAATCTGAAGAATGAAATGGAAAATCAAGTCCAAGAGGCTTATAGGACTCCAAATACACAAAATTACAACAGACCCACACCAAGGCACATTAGAATGAAAATACCTAACATACAAAATAAAGACAGAATTTTAAAGGCTGTGAGAGAAAAGAACCAAATTACATTCAGGGGGAAGCCAATACGGATATCAGCAGATTTTTCAATCCAGACCCTAAAAGCTAGAAGGGCCTGGAACAAAATTTTTCAAGCTCTGAAAGAAAATGGATGCCAACCAAGAATCTTATACCCAGCAAAACTTACCTTCAAATTTGACGATGAAATAAGATCATTCCACGATAAACAAAAGCTAAAAGAATTTACAAAAAGAAAGCCAGCATTACAGAACATTCTCAGCAAAATATTCATGAGGAAGAGATAAAAAACAAAGAAGCAAATCAGCAAAGGGAGGAATTATCCTAAAGGAACTGTCAAATAAAGGAGGAACCAAGATGTGTCAAAAATTTTAAATATGAACCAAATGACCGGGAATATAAATCATATCTCAATAATAACCCTGAATGTTAATGGCCTGAATTCATCAATCAAAAGACATAGACTGGCAGATTGGATTAAAAAGAAAGATCCAACAATATGTTGCCTGCAAGAGACTCACCTCATAGAAAGAGATACCCGTAGACTAAAGGTGAAAGGATGGGGAAAAACATACCATGCACATGGGCTCAGCAAAAAAGCTGGAGTATCCATCCTCATTTCAGATAATGTGGACTTCAAGCCAATGTTAGTTAGAAGGGATAAAGAAGGACATTTCATACTGCTTAAGGGAAGCATAAATCAGCAAGATATAACAATCATAAACATCTATGCCCCAAACAGTGGCTCATCCATGTATGTTAAACAAATCCTTCTCAATTTTAGAAACCAAATAGACCATAACACAATAATACTAGGTGATTTTAACACGCCTCTTTCACCACTGGACAGATCTTCCAAACAAAAATTGAACAAAGAAACCATAGATCTCAATAACACAATCAATAATTTAGACTTAACAGACATTTATAGAATATACCATCCAACCAAGAGCGAATACACTTTCTTCTCAGCAGCACATGGATCCTTCTCTAAAATAGACCATATATTATGCCACAAAGCTAATGTCAGCAAATACAAGAAGATAGAGACACTACCTTGTATTCTATCAGATCATAATGGATTGAAGTTACAAATTAATGAAAGAGTAAAAAACAGAAACTACTCCAACACCTGGAGATTAAACAATATGCTACTATATGATGAATGGATAACAGAAGATATTAGGAAGGAAATTAAAAAATTCTTAGAGGTAAACGAGAAAAAAGAAACAACATATCAAAATCTCTGGGACACTATGAAAGCGGTACTTAGAGGAAGATTTATTTCATGGAGCGCATTTAATAAAAGAAGTAAAACTCAAAAAATAAATGACCTAACACTACAGCTCAAAGCCCTAGAAAAAGAAGAACAGACCAACACCAAAAGTAGTAGAAGACAGGAAATAGTTAAACTGAGAGCTGAAATCAACGAAATTGAAACGAAAGAAACAATACAAAAAATTGACAAAATAAATAGTTGGTTCTTCGAAAAAATAAACAAAATTGATAAACCTTTAGCCACACTAACAAAGAGAAGACGAGAGAAAACCCAAATCACTAAAATTCGGAATGAACAAGGAAATATCACAACAGACACGACCGAAATACAAAACATAATTAGAAGCTATTTTGAAAATCTATACTCCAACAAAATAGAAAATTTCGAAGACATCAACAGGTTTCTAGAGACATATGAATTGCCTAAACTGAACGAGGAGGACATACACAATTTTTAAATAGACCAATTTCAAGTAATGAAATAGAAGAAGTCATCAAAAGCCTACCAACAAAGAAAAGTCCAGGACCAGATGGGTTCTCAGCCGAGTTCTACAAAACTTTCAAAGAAGAACTCATTCCAATACTTCTCAAAGTATTCCAGAAAATAGAAGAGGAGGGAACTCTCCCAAACTCATTCTATGAAGCCAATATTACCCTGATTCCTAAACCAGACAGAGACACATCGAGGAAAGAAAATTTCAGACCAATATCCTTAATGAACATCGACGCAAAAATTCTAAACAAAATTTTAGCAAATCGCATACAAAAACATATTAAAAAGATAGTGCACCATGATCAAGTGGGTTTCATCCTAGGGATGCAAGGTTGGTTCAACATCAGAAAATCAATAAATGTCATTAACCATATCAATAGACTTAAAGTCAAGAATCACATGATTATTTCGATAGATGCAGAAAAAGCATTTGATAAAATACAGCACCCCTTCATGCTTAAAACACTAGAAAAAATAGGGATAGTGGGAACATTCCTTAACATTGTAAAGGCCATCTACGCTAAACCCATTGCTAATATCATTCTAAATGGTGAAAAACTGAAAGCATTCCCTCTAATAACTGGAACAAGGCAGGGATGCCCTCTTTCACCACTTCTATTCAATATCGTCCTTGAAACTCTAGCCAGAGCAATTAGACAGACCAAAGAAATTAAAGGGATACGAATAGGAAAAGAAGAACTCAAACTATCCCTATTTGCTGATGATATGATGGTATACTTAGAGGAACCAGGAAATTCCACCAGAAAACTTTTAGATCTCATAAGTGAATTCAGTAAAATAGCGGGATATAAGATCAATGCACATAAATCGAAGGCATTTTTATATATAAGCGATGAATCTTCAGAAAGAGAAATTAGGAAAACTACCCCATTCACAATAGCTTCGAAAAAAATAAAGTATTTGGGAATCAATCTCACAAAAGAGGTGGAAGACCTCTACAATGAGAACTACAGAACACTAAAGAAAGAAATTCAAGAAAACCTTAGAAGATGGAAAGATCTCCCATGTTCTTGGATAGGAAGAATTAATATTGTCAAAATGGCCATACTACCAAAAGTGCTATACAGATTCAATGCAATTCCAATGAAAATCCCAATGATGTACCTTACAGAAATAGAGCAAGCAATTTTGAAATTCATCTGGAAGAATAAAAAACCCAGAATAGCTAAAGCAATCCTTGGCAGAAAGAGTGAAGCAGGGGGTATCGCAATACCAGATCTTCAACTCTACTACAAAGCAATAGTAACAAAAACGGCATGGTATTGGTACCAAAATAGAAAGGTGGATCAATGGTACAGAATAGAGGACACGGACACAAACCCAAATAAATACAATTTTCTCATACTAGACAAAGGTTCCAACAATATGCAATGGAGAAAAGATAGCCTCTTCAACAAATGGTGCTGGGAGAATTGGAAATCCATATGCAACAGAATGAAATTAACCCATATCTCTCACCATGCACGAAACTAAACTCAAAATGGATTAAGGACCTCGGAATCAGACCAGAGACCTTGCATCTTATAGAAGAAAAAGTAGGTCCAGAGCTTCAACATGTCGGCTTAGGACCAGACTTCCTCAACAGGACTCCCATAGCACAAGAAATAAAAGCAAGAATTAATAACTGGGATAGATTCAAACTAAAAAGCTTTCTCTCAGCAAAGGAAACTATCAGCAACGCAAAGAAAGAGCCTACAGAGTGGGAGAAAATCTTTGCCAATCATACTTCAGATACAGCACTAATTTCCAGAATCTATAAAGAACTCAAAAAACTCTACACCAAGAAGACAAATAATCCAATCAACAAATGGGCTAAGGAAATGAACAGACACTTCACAGAAGAAGATGTACAAGTAATCAACAGATATATGAAAAAATGTTCAACATCCCTAGTAATAAGGGAAATGCAAATCAAAACTACCCTAAGATTTCATCTCACCCCAATTAGAATGGCGATTATCAAGAATACAAGCAACAATAGGTGTTGGCGAGGATGTGGTGAAAAAGGAACACTCATACATTGCTGGTGGGGTTGCAAATTAGTGCAGCCACTCTGGAAAGCAGTGTGGAGATTCCTCAGAAAGCTTGGAATGGAAACACCATTTGACCCAGCTATCGCACTCCTTGGCCTATACCCAAAGGACTTAAAATCAGCATACTACAGAGATACAGCCACATCAATGTTCATTGCTGCTCAATTCACCATAGCCAGATTGTGGAACCAAGCTAGATGTCCTTCAGTTGATGAATGGATAAAGAAACTGTGGTATATATATACAATGGAATATTACTCAGCCATAAAGAACGATAAAATTATGGCATTTGCAGGCAAATGGATGAAACTGGAGAATATCATGCTAAGTGAGATAAGCCAATCTCAAAAAACCAAAGGAAGAATGATATCGCTAATAAGCGGATGATGACACATAATGGGGGATGGGAAGGGTTAGTGTTGGGGTTGGAGTTGGGTTTAGGGAGGGGGGCAGGAATGGAGGAAGGAAGGACTGTATAGATGGAGGGGAAGGGTGGGAGGGGAGGGGGGAAGGGAAAAAATGGCAGAATGAATCAAACAACATTACCCTATGTAGATTTATGATTACACAAATGGTATGCCTTTACGCCATGTACAGACAGAGAAACAACATGTATCCCATTTGTTTACAATTTTATAATAAAAAAAAAGAAAGTAAAAAAAAAAAAAAAGAAATAAAAGATGCTAATCTATCAAAAACTCAATAAAAATATAAAGCAAAGGAATGTGAAAAGTACAAGGTAATATAGAAAAACAATTTCAAATATAACATTATTCACATAAAAATAAATAAAAATTTTAATATAAAAGACAAAAATTGATATTTAAATAATTGTTACAACCTACCTAGTATGCCATTTGATGGAGTACCTAAAATATATGGACACAGAAAGTTTGAAAACAAGCAAATAGACAAATATATAGGAAAATGCTAAATAATAGAAGCTACTGTAGCTTATAAATATCAGAAAACACTGACTTTAAGACAAAGTAAACTGTTTAAGAAAATCACTGTATGACTATAAAATGTTTATTTCATGAAAAATATTCTAAATTTTATGTACTTAATAAAATGTATAAAATTTAAAGCAAATTCATAATTTAAAGTAAAACATGTAGAGTTAAATTAATAAATTTAGCATCTTAATAAAAAGTTATATTGCTCAATTACATCAAGAGGTCAAAAATTAGTAAAATTATAGAGGATGTAAATAATACATTATTTCTAGTACTATGGTAGAGTGCCTGCAAGTAAAATACAAATAAAACAATAACAACAAAATACGGTATGTTAGGATTAAACAAAATATATGCCAAACTTTTATAGTTAAAAAAACCATGTATGACCTGCTGACTACAGAAGACTTTAAATGCAATAGCATGCCATGGTCATGGATGTAAGGATTCAATATAATAATTTAATTCCTTACAAACTGATGTATAAATTCAGTGCATTGCTTATGCAAATCCCAACAAGATTTTTCTGAGGAACTTGACAGACTGATTAAAGGTATGTGAGGAGTGTAAGGCTAAGGAATAGGCAAGGTACTCCAGAAGAAGAGCTGGACAGGTGGTCATTCCGCCAGACCATTATTCTTATTACTAACCCAATTCTAATGGAGACAATGTGGTTTTAGAAGTAGATATGCATGTTGAGTAATTAAATCAAAAATTCAATTTTAGTTTCAGAGGACCTTGAAATTAAAACAAGAGCACTAGTTATAGATCCTAGTTACTAACTTATTCATGTCTTATTTGTATTATTAAAAGGAATGATACTAAGTATTACTCTCTACAAGTAACTGCCCCCTTGTTTTAAAAAGAAGAAATGCAGATTGAAGTATTTCATGATTTGTTTGGCATTATAGGAAGCAAATTGGTGCTAGGTATTTTTAAATGGTTATGTAAGCAAAGCTGAACTATAAATCTTCATTCAGGAATATGTATTAAGATTATGGAATGGGTGTAAGACTTGGTAGGGAGAGAAAATGGGTTTGGTTAGTGAATCTTTTATGGCCCTATAATCCTTTCCTTGAAAGTTTTTGAAAAAAGTGGAAAGATCATTTTACTGCATTTCCCCTATTCTTGTTTTTTTAAAAAAACAAATCCCAAGTCCTACAAATGGCTTGTTTTGAACTTTTACATTTGAATTAAAGATTGTTAAACATGAAAAAAAGGAATGATAATATTATCTACCTCATAAAGTTATTATGAGGCTTTAATGAGTTATTTACTAAGTACCTAAAAGAATACCTTAAATATTTTTAAGCTTTATGGAAATTTGATATATGACAAATGGCACAGCAGAATTTGAAAAAATGAAGTCCAATTTATTAACAAATTATATATTATATGAAAAAAATTAAATTGATTTCTATCTCACGTCATACATGAAAACTAACGAATTTTTGGTTAAACACACAAAGGAAACAAACAAAATTGTAGACATTTCAGAAAAAAAAATAAAGAATAATACCTTCATAACACTGTCGTTAGGGAATGTTTCTTTAACAACACATAGACCTATAAATGAAAACACTATTGAACTCAAGTATATGCAAAAATTTCTATTAAAATTAGCCACAAAGAAAAAGAAAAGACACATTCCCAAATGAGAAAAAAGTATTTGCAACATAAATAATCAACCAAGGACCTTGCCAAAGATATATGAATGTTAATCACACTTTTAAGTCAATAAACTAAAAACAACCAATACCACAGAAAAATGGTCAACAGATCATTGAATATTTCAGAAAGAAAGGAAAACAGTGATGTAGACATAAGATACCAAGTCTCATGAGTAATAAAGAATCCAAATTAAGCTAAATACCATCTTATACACAAATATATAAGCAAATTTAGGAGAACTGACCCTGTCAAATGATATTGATCTTATTTCTTTTATACTACTGTGACTACAACCATTTTGAAAAACAAACTGACATTATTTTATAAAGCTGAACACTGTGACTTAGCAGTTTCTTATTCTTTGCAGTACCCATAATAGTCTTGTTTTTAAAAGGAAAAATACAAAACCAAACCTGGAAACACCACAAAAATACCCATCAGTAGGAGAATAAAAATAAAATTTATGGCATATTCACACAATGGAACAATATACACCATTAAAAATGGGTGTACATGGACAAATCTTTGAAACATAAATATGAATAGAAAAAGCAAGTCAAAGAAAACTGCTTGTAGTATAACACCTGTATAAAGCTCAAAGTAAGCAAATTTGATCAGTGTGCTTCAGGGGTGTGAGATTCATCTGTAAGTGCTAAAAGCATAAAATGAAAAAAAAAAGTGCTATAAAATTTCAGAGATTTTTTACAGCATAACAGAGATATAGGATCAGGGCAATGACCACAAAAGATTTATTATTCCAGTTCTTGATTTGGTGTTAATTTTATTGCTATACTTTAAAACTTCTGTTTACATTACTTATATCCTTTTGCATACACCAAATATTACATAGTCAAAATATTAAGCTATATAACCCTAGGTTATGGTAAGGTAAAACATTTTTTTTATCCTTACCACAAAAAAAGGACCTGAAGGATTTCTCTATCCATTGTACCATTGTTGTCAATAGACTTGAGTTTTACTTTGAATAGAAAACAGACATGAAATGTAGCTCTTCCAAACAAAGCAGTTGTTCATAGTGACATATCTTTTGCATCTGTGATAGCAGATGCTTTTAAAAGCAACTGGGAGAGGGAGCAGTAGTGGGTGGAATTAGAAGCAAATGCTTATTCATATGCTGCCTTGTGAAGCGGATCGACCAAGCTCCTTTCAGATACACTTAAGAACAATCTAATCTTAGTTGAAATTGAAATATCTGGGACCAGTGAATTGTCATTGATAGGAGCTGCCATCACGACTGTTTTGTAAGTATTTTAATGATGAAATGAAGCATAAATCCACAAGATCATCAGGCTAGAATAAGCCTTAAAAAGAAGCTTGGACTCCTATTCTTTTCTTTTATTGGGTTAAACATAAGCAAAACCATGAAATTGACATTCTTTACTTTTGATAACATCTAATATGACAGGCATCTCCTTTAGGAGGAATGAAATAGAATCAAGAGGACATGAGGCTCTTAGCTGAGCTGCTTCTGCAAATGCACATGCATGCCTGTGCTAACTCACAAAGACAAACCTTGTGTCTAGTCCAAATCCCATTATCTGCCATTCAGGACTCTTTTATACAGAGGAAAGTATCAAGTCCTATAATTTATGAATCAGTCTTTCCTGTAGTTGTACTAATGTAAATATACTTTAAAATTAATGTTTATTACATTTTCTTTTTACTCAAAAACTTACTCTGGTTTTTGTGTATTAATTCAGTCAAATTCATCTTAACAGACTGGAATATAAAACTGTATTTCATCTCACTTAACTTTATCTTGTCAGTTTTTCTTTTTGACAGACCTGAGTTTGAGTAACAGTCATGCCACTTCCTAATGGGGGCCAGGTACTTCAACTCAGAGCTTCATTATATTTTTTTAATGTGTGAACATAAGCACTAAATAAAAGTTGATTTTTTCTCTTTAACAAAAAAGAAGCTGTCTTCACTTGAAAAGATGACTCAATTATATTTAAACTAATTGATAGATTTCTTGTGCAATTCAATATAGATTTGGCATGAACTGGAATAGTAATGCCTATCATGTTTTAAAAGTTAAATTAGATTTGAGAAAAAGCAGGGTTGTCCTATAGTCAGTACACAGTAATTTTTTTAAGTGCTTATCTTCTTTCCATCTCCCTTTAGGGGAAAAAAATATGGCTTAATGCTGGAGGAATAGTCATGATAAGAATGATTCATCGAGGAAATAAATATAGTACATGGTGATGAGATTTTCCTTTACTAAGAAATGCCTGGCTGGATTGAGGAAAATGAGAAGGAGGAAAAATCTACTCTTCCAGACTTCCAAAGGTGGAATGTCCTTTGCATTTGTGTCACAATTTACATCATGGGTCTCATGGGTCAAGAAAAGGAAGGTTTTTAATTGGAAAAAAAAAAAAAAAAAAAAACAGTTTCAGAACTTCTCAGATGCTTCTTTGCTAAAGCGGTATTTCTGTCCACTAAATGTTTATAAAAGGAAATGAAATGATGAGATCCAGCACAAGAAAGGGGTCCAAAGCTGTTTCTACTACAGTCACCTCATGTGAAGTCAGAGGATGACCCTCCCATGCTTTTAATGCTCTTGTAACAGGTCCTCTTCACATAGTTTTAGTACTTTTGAAAATAACTTTTCTTTTATTGAAACTCTACTAGATGAATAAAGAGTATGCTGAATATTTTCACATTGTGGCTACCTGATGGTCAAGGGAATTTTTTTCACACCTTATAATATGCATTTTATAGGCAGCAGGTAACAACTAAATACAAAACAAGCATCTGACCTCTTAGCAGGTAACTCCTGAAGTGAATTAGAGATCTGTGAATGACTCCTCTTGCATAGAGTAAGGATAAAATTGCAACCTAACTATTTTATTCACTCCAAAGGAACTAAAACGTTCAAATAGCTTGCTGCTTCCTTTCACATGGCATTGTTTAAACAGGGATTCTTTTAGTCTTTTCAAAACACTAGGAGACAGAGCTGAGTGAGCACAGCAGCAACTTGCTGTCTTTTACTTGGAGCTTGAAAGTGTGTCCACTTCTAGGTTGGCCTCTTGAATGGGCTGCTCACTGACACCCAGTTCAAACAGAGCCTGTGAACAGCTGTAGTGCAGTCTCATTTAAATGTTTCTCCCAAAGGACCAGAGGCAGAAAAGAATGAACGTGTGTCTTAAGGGGTTTGTGAAGGGTCCTGTAGTGATACCCAGATTACAAGTCCAAGTTGAAGAGCCAGCAGTTTGTTTAGAGACTAGTTTCATCATAAAAATACATGCAAATTTTACAGTCTAAGTGTTTGGTACTCATATTTGTTTTAATATACATTTCTCCCCAATCTTTAAGTATATTTATGATTTAGGAAAATGCCTGTAACTAGGTGAGGACCCCCCCCACACACATATTACACAAACCCTTAGTGTACTGCAGAAGGAAATACACAGTTTAATGAATTACTGAGCATCTCTGATGTTCCTACTATCTCTTCAACTATATTTCTAGCTCAGTTCCTTCCCTGAATTCTAGAAGTCTGCCAACAAGACAACTTTGACCTCAAACTTCACATGCACAAAATTTGCTTATCATCCTTTCCTCCTTCTCTTACTCTCTCCTGAAGAGTGACACCTTCCAGGCACTCAGCTGCTCTCCAGAAACTTGGGAGTCATCCCAGACATCTCACTCTCTATCAGCCCCCACGTTCCATCAGCCACCAAGTCCTGTCACATATGCCTCCATCTGTTATTCTCTCTTCTAACTGATGCGTCTTTAATTTAGCCATTTATCATCCCTTGCCTGAATTACATTATAGGAATCACTTAACTGGTCTCTCTGCTCCCCTACCCTGACTCCCCCAATACATCCATAGTTATGACTGACCATTCCTTTTTAGTATAGTCTGAGTCCTTGACATATCAAAAGCTTTATGGTTTGGCCTGTTACTCCATCTTCAACATTACATCCATCTCTCACTAATTCACCTGTCAATGTCCCCACATTCCTGCCACACTATAGCAATGCATTCTTAAAGCTCCATACTGGTCACTCTTCATCATGCTTTTGGACCTTGCACATATATTCTATTCTTGGCATGCCTTCCCTCTCTTCTCTCTGCGGTTAATTACTATTAATCTTTGATTATAGTTTAATAAAGAAGTGCTGATAAATTTCCCCTTCAAGAAAAATTTCAATTGTTTTTCTGCAGTTTCTCATATAAACATTTTGCCACCGTATATTATTGAGTTTTGATTGAAAGTGTAGTTGGCTGCATTTCTCATTTAATATGAGATTTGAGTATGTTTGTGTTATTTTAGTGGTATAATTATACTGTGAAAAAGTACCTTTAAAATATAATTTAAATCTGCATAAAATGTCTAATATGTACATGTTTTCAGGAAAAAATTGCCAAGAGTAACATTGTACAGAAAAGTCCCCCTAGATCTTATTTCCATCTTTTAATATTAGATGTGCCTCCTCTGTGCTGTTAATACACTCCAGGGTGACCTACATTGTGGAACTTACTCTCCAAATTGCCATTGTTCCCATTTCATCTCTCTCCTGGACTCGGTAGCAGGGTCTGAGTTCCATGTTTGTGTGTCTATTCCTGAACACAGTGTTTGGCACATAGTAGATATTTAAGTAAAATAAACCTTTCCTGTGAGTGAATTAATAGATGAACGAGTTTATAGCAGAGACATTTGTTAGTAGTCTTTATGGGTAATTACTGCTATTATGAGTACAAAAGAAAGTATGGGATCCTAATTTTACATACTGAAGTTTAGGCCTAAGTGGATAGAAAATACACACACATATGCATGCATAAAAGTGAATAAGAATGCAAGGCATATGTGAAAACTAACAAAAATCTGGGCAACAAGTATATTAAAGACACTAAGCAACAGATTTTAATACTGTGTGCACACAAGAATAAGAATACTAAAGTCCATGTTGATTCTTTTTAACATTTGCAGAAATTATCTAACAAGCAAGTTACTTCACACATAAATTCAACATTTTCACTCATTACTTGCATAATTTGCCCATCCCTGATAGTCTGTGCTCTCTCATCCTTGTGCTCTTGTCGTTCCTTCTCCCTGAATTGTCTTGGTGTTGACAGGCCTTGCTGACTAACTGCAGAGTACAGAACTGTGAACTTGGTGCTTATCTCAACACTTTATTTCAATAGCTTACTTTCTTTCTCTACCTGGAAAATCCTTCACCTTCTCCAGGAAGGATTGCCAGATATCCTAGAAGCAGAATTAACCAGTTCCATGTCTTCAGACTTTCAGGATTTTATAAATATCTCTTTCCACCAAGACAGAGATGGGAAATAAAATTCCTTCATTCTTCTAAGAAAAGAAATAAACACCTATTATATGCACTTGGGGAACTAGTTAATAAACAATAATCATAATTAAAAAGTTAATTGTATAATATGGAAAAATGATATGTGCTATTAATAATAAATATGGGAAAGTGTGGGGGAAAGTTTCTAATAAGTTGAAGTACAGTGATTGGAGTAGGAGTCATTGAGAAAGTGACACCACGGACTTGAAGAAGAAGGGAAAATAAACCCTGTGAGAAGGGCTTTCCCAGTGGAGGGAATAGTCAGCATTAAAGGTCCTAGGCAAGGTGTGTGTTTTACTCTACTCCTGAGGTTCTAAGTGGTCCAGAATGGGGCCTAGTGTCGGTAACTAAAGTTTTCCAGGGTACTCTAATGTTTAGCCAGAGTTGAGGAGCACTATGTTGACTATGTGGTAGCAATAATGATCTCAACTCTCAAGAAACTTATAATTTGTGGGAGAAAGACACATAAACACTGATGCTTGCTATTTACCGTGAAAAGTGCTGCAAGGGACTGGTACACTGAATATTGATAGAGGAATTATTCTCATTTTCTGAGCCTGAGAATGGGGGGATAGTATAAGGCTTCCTGTAGGATTCATTTCCAAACTAAGTTTGAGGAATAGGAGGTAACTAAGAAAAGAGTGATTGGAGAAGTGTGGCGAGTGTGTGAGCACTCCATGGGAGGTGGGAAGGGGGGTACTGTGCATAATTCAATGGTAACAAAATAGAGTTACAGGAGATGAGATTAGAAGTGTGGAGGAGGAAGACAGCACAGAGAAGTTTGTATGAACTGCTGAGAATCTCAGCAAGGAGCTCAGATTGCCCTGAGAGTATGAAATGTTGAAATGTTTAAGAAGTTTGTGGTAGAATCTGGTTAGTTCAAGTGCCTAGCTTTAGAGTAATGATAGCAAATGGATCTGAAAGGAATTCAACTTAGAAGAAGGTGGCCAATCATGACAGTACAGGAGTTTTCCAGCAGAGATCCAACGATCATCCTAGCCAGGAAAGTTTTGTAGAGATGGAGTCAGGGTGGGGAGGAGAAATTTCAGACATATATTGGCAAGGTGTATTTAGACAACATTGTGATCAGTGGATTGAGCCACAAACGAAGGGTAAAGTCCAGCAATGCTCACATTTCTGACTTGGGCAAGTGTGGAGATGGTAGCTCCAGTCACTGCAATGGTGAACAAACTAGCAAGAGCACATTTCAAGGAAGGATGTTGGGAACGTGTCATAATTGAGGTGCCAATGGAACCCTGAGTTGGTGACCTGCAGGCAGGGAGTATATAAATGTATGAATTTCTGTATCTTTCTCTTGATACCAAGTACAGGAAAAAATAATTGTTTATATAAATTCATGAATGTTAACATGTTGCTCAGATTCTTATAGATTATGTTCAAAGCTCAGGCCAACATTTTAAAAAGCTTTGGGTTGGCTCTTCAATTTTGTGTGACATACAAAGTCTAATCAATATCATGTTTCTACATGATAAAATCTAGAATGTTTATAGATCAAACTTGTTCCCAAAATGAAGAGATTTTACAGGTAAACACTGACTTGGTTTATTTAGCATTACTCTTTAAAAAGTTGGGCTTTTCTTTCCCTGATTATAAGCATTATTCACTTAGGGAAATAATGTGTGCCCTATAACATTAAAGATGGAAATTCTGCAGTGGTAAAGATGCTTTTCTCTTCTCCTTGCTGAGGACAGGCAGTTTTGGGAATGATACCTGCTTTTTCTAAATCCCAGTTTCTTTGTAAAGTCTGTCAGATACTCAGCTTTACCCTGTGAACCACACACAGAGAGTGGGAGCAATGAGTCATGGAAGAAAGCTGAATGGAGAGAGAGAGTTCTCTAGGACATCTGAAGTCTTAGTACTGTCACTATTGACTTGCTGTGTGACTCTGAACAAGTTGCAGCATTTCCTGGTCCTCACTTTCTTTCCGTGAATTAAATAATTTGGTTGAATAGTTGGTTAAGTGCCTACCAGGCTATCACATGCTAGGCTTCTCTGAATGCAGCTGCCTTTAAGACAGCTTCATAATTCTCAGTGGTTCATAAGGAACTTGTGAGTGACTCAGCGTTGGCCAGCCTGAGCATGGGGATGAACTATTATTGTAGGCTTACATTTTCACTAAGTACAAGTGCTAGAAGAAATGGGCAGTGCCATCATCACACCCAGATTCATGGGCAGCTTTTCCTCCTTGCAGCATTTGGTTTTCTTCGATGCAATAGAAACAGAACATTTTTGTGTATGTTAAGGATTCTCCTCCTGTTTCAAAAGAATGTTTGTAGTTCCAGTGGCATTTGGCATTTTTTCTGAATGGCTATATGGGGGGAAGGATAGCTTAAAGACATGTGGTTAAGATAGGGTAACTTTTCTCTTTGTCAGTATTTGAAGTACAAACTCATTCAGAATCTGCTGACCCACCTTAATGTAAGAGATACATCCTTCTGTGGAATTCCATGTCTTTCATTAAGAAGCAGTAAGGTTTATATAGTAAAAACTTCTGTAAGAAGCAATCAGGTTTTGATACCTAATCAAATAAATGACCTAGTCAGTCATTTATGTTCTGTCATCATAGTCTTGGCTATATTCAATTGCCACCGTGAATTAAGTGCCATAAATGAAAAACCAGTATCACGTACTATTTGGTAACTAAAAACAGTTAACATTTTAATACTAATTAAAATTAGAATAAAAAATGTAACTCTTAAAATTATTTCACATATCTGTTTAGTTCATCACATGTTGGATAAAACTGACAGGGAGTTTAACTACAGATATTTTCATCAGTTAATCATTGCTATCCACTGAAACTGTTGTGGCTTAAAACAACAACCAAAAACAAGACAAAAAGACACCCATTTTATTTTTACATTTTTAAAAACTAGAACATTATTTGGTGGTTAATTGTTGAAACTCTCAAGATGAACTGGATGCTGCATCAGTTGCCCTCTTGGTTTTAGGAGTTGTTCCTTCATGGAATCCATGACTGAATCTGCAGTATACAATTTTTAGGTGCCTCATTTGACCAGTCCCAATGGTATTCCAGCTTTTATTTAGCTCAGACATAATTGTCCCACTCTGAAATACTATTCTACTTTCTGACTAATAAATTAGTGTATACTGTTTCTCAGATGTTGATAGAAGACACATACTCCTGGGTAAAAAACAAATTCATTACTATGGCAGTGTGAACATTAGTTAACATGTTAATGTTGGTTTCTCTTGGTCCCCAAGTCCCATGGGGGAAAAACAGATGGGCTTAGGGATATTGTTCACATAGATTTTCATGACAACCATGGAACACAGATTGAGAAATTAATTTTTTTTAAAAATTCATTTTGTTTTATAGTAAGCCTGCTCCTTGTCCTAAATGGAAATAATATCTCATTCTTAAGATTGCTCACTACAAATACATCCTTAAAAATGACCCACCAGACAGTGATCAGGGTGTGGCACTCTGCACACTCCACAGTGCAAGAACTCTCATGACTCCTGGGGAAAATTTTCTCCCAACATGGTAAAGATTGGGGTTTGGCCTGGGCTTAGATGGATGGGTTCTGCTGACCAATGCCAGACTTAACTAATCTCAGCTGGGGGCTGATAGTCCTAAAGGGTCTCAGTTAAGATAGTGCATCTCTGCTCCACATAGTCTCTTTCCTCCAGGAGGCTAGTCAAGCTTGTTCACATGTTGGTAGAAGAAATAAGGCCCATGGGCAGCCTTATTTCTATCCCTGGTCAGATATCAAACTGTCACACATCACTTTTGCTTCATTCCATTGGTCAAAACAAGTCATTAGCCTGCACAGTTTCAAGGGATATATAGTAGAACCCTCCTTTTAACAGAAGGTACTACAAATAATTGTGACCATTTTTCTAGTCTATCACATTGGAGTAAAAAAGACATGGACTTAAATCTAGACACTACATAACCTCTCAGAGCCTTTATTTTTTTGCTGCCTAAAGTGAGAATGGAACCATTTGCCCCAAAGAGTTATAAGTTGAAACAAGAAGCAAAGGAAATACAAGACTGATACATAAGTGTACAATAAACAAAAGAAGTCATGATTGAACCCAAAATGTTCACATTTTCATTTAGCCAGCTATTTTTTGTCATGATTTCCATGCTTGATTTCCATCTGTTCCCTAAAGTTAAAAGCATGTTTGAAAACCCAGGCTTTTTATCCACCCCACACCTCCACCACTCACTCAGTTGTTCTAGATCTGTTCTTTTAACTCTAACCAGAATTGGAAGGTCTTTTTAACATTTACATATTGCCTCTCCTGACACCACATAGGAGAAAGTGTGATGCTGGTCCATGAATAGGAAAAAGACATCAAAGATATCCAAAAATGAGAAATGCACACATGGGCACCCAACATTCAATGAATAGGAAAAGTGAGGAGACATGTTGAGCCACCAAAAAGGAAACATGGTGGAGAACAGTCCTGGTCTGGGTCTCCTCACAAGTAGAAGTTCTTTGTAAGAGTTCTATTGGGAGGCTGCCATGAGAAATGAGTGCAAAATAATCCTAGTCTTAGTTTTTTTTTTTTTTTTTTCTGAATATAAGAAAAGGGTAAAGAAAGAGGAGGATGAGACTGTGAAGGAGAAGGGAAGGAGATAGAGATGTAGACAAAGTTGGAAATAAAGACAAAGGAGAAGATGGTGAAGATGAGGACTAACATGAAGAAGAAAAAGAAGGCAATGATGAAAACACCTACCCAAAGTATGAAAGTGAATACCTATATGCACAAACCTTGCATTTATGATAAAACATTTTGTCTCCTTTTTTGCCATGTACTTGCCTTTATAGGATAGGCCAGTATGACCAATAGGAATGCAGAGCTATGCTATTTCATGTTCATAAATGTTCATGGCTTCCTCTCACTATTAAACAGAAGTGCTAACTACTCTCTAATTTTAGCACATATCTTTTAAATGTCAAAAGACAGATTTTCCTCCAACCCCCTTGCCTAGTCCTCAAGCTTTGAGTCACGAGGATAACTTTACTCTATGAAGAAATTGGCAGAAAAGAATAGAATAAAGTGCAAAGAAACAATTTTTGACAAGTTAATTTTAAGACACTTTTCTAGTCCAGTATCTATCTAGCCAAGTAGGCAGTAAAACATACTTTCTAAAATTGAGATTATCAGGGAAAGAGAAAAGGAAAAAAGAAAATGTCCTCAGAAGCAAGAGTAATGGAAATCAAGGTGTTGTCTGTGATAGGGTCCAGGGATGATCTACAAGTTGACCAGGGGTAGATTATTGAATTTTCATGGAATGAAAGGCAAAACCAGCAACAAGATGTGGTACCTACTGTGTGGTCCTATGCAGTACTTACTCTGTGCCAGTTGTTACTTTCAATGCCATACCTACCTTATGTCAGGCACTGAGAAATATAGTTAAAACACAGTGTTATCCTGTCTTTCAACAATCTTACAATTTGGAGAGGAGAGAGACACAAGAAAAAATGAGTATGATTAATTGAAATCAGATCTAAGTCAAGATTGTGCACTGGGTGCTATAGATGAACACAGGTGAGGTACCTAACCTCTGAAAGGAAGACAGGGGAGCCATCCCGGAGAAGCTAACACATGAGTTAAATCTTGAACAAGCAAGAGTAAACCAGACAAAGAAGTGGGCAAGCAGCAACATAGTCAATGACAAAAACTTGCAAAATGACTGGGGTGGAGGGTTGTAAGTAATTGGGTTTATTTGGAGGTTGGAAAGGTAGGTAGGAGCTAGATGTAAAAGATCCTATGTGCCATGACTTAGAACTATCTTTATTCTATGTATGTAGATTGAAAACATGCAATAAATTATTTGAAGCTTCATTCTCACAAACATTCAGACATCCAACTGTCCATTACCCTACCTCACCTATAAGGGAGTTAGGAACACAAATGTCATCACAGGTGTTTTATAGAATTAGGTACTGCTGCCAGTTAAGAGGAAATCAAAATACCATTAGCTGAATCAAAGTGGAAGTTCATTTCTCATAGCAATGCCCACCTGTTCAAGACAAGACTATGATTTCTCACAGTTCCAGTGACCCAGTCTTCTTCCCTCCTGCTGTTTCACCATAGATGGCCTCAATCTTTAATCAAAATGGCAGGACATAAAAGAATTGAACAAATAGCACACAAACACTGTACCTTAATATCTGGTCCAAGAAACTGCCAGGAAGCATGTCTGCTCACATTCTATTGATCAAAACTTATGTGGACACATTCAGCACAAAGGGGGCTGTGTAATATAGCTTTATTCTGTAACTGTAATGAGTAATAAACTTTATTATATAGATAAAAGGAATTAATGAAAGTGTCATCAGATATCTGAGCAACTTTTTTATGCTATCCTACACTTAAGACTTGTTTTCAATTCTAATTAAATAATCGGGCCTCTCTTCTCACGAAACACATATAAGGAATAAGACTCTATTATAGAAAAAAATTCTCATTGTATCATTATATACACTAATTTTGGGAGTCCTATTAGAATAAAAAAATGAAAATATATTATGGCCAAGGTCAGGCCTTTTAGTACATTTTGTACAATATAATGCTTGGGTTGCCATTGATAGCTATGTTAGACTAACACTTGGGGCTTCAAAAACCTGCAGCAATCTCCAACAGTATTTAATTCCAACCTTGCGATTTGAGAACTATTCTTTGTCCTTAACACTACCAAGCACAGCACCTGTGCTTGTAGGTACACAAGAAAATTAAGATAGGTTGAACTAAATTTATTTGCGCTCCCTAGCAATGAAGTTAAACACGGTAAGATACGTATTTCATTCAACCATTTTTTATTCACAGTGATTAATTAATTCAATTAATACTTATTATGGTTTTCTTAAGAACTTACATGATGCTAATTGCTGAGATGTTACAAAATTGATTAAATAATAGTTTCTACTTTCAAAGAGCTCATACTCTAGTAGGGAGGTAGTTATATATTCAAGTAACTTTGGTAGTTTGGTAAGTGCTAACAAACACTGAGAAAGAACAAAGAAGATGAATTATTTCAATCTATTGAGGCATTAAAGAAGGGTGGTACATGAACTCAGTCTTGCAAGATGAATAACGATCCACTAAGGAGTCATCAAATACATAAGCAGTTTGTCTAAAGTCACACAGTACTAAATACTTTGTCCCAAATCTGGTTTAAGCAACATAGCCTCTCTTTACCCAGACCTCATCCCATACCATACTTGACAACTGACTTGTGTCCCGTTAACACACTTTGCTGTTTGTCTCACTGCCTAGGGTAGTTTCAGTTTTCATATATACAGAAGAAATCCCTTCTAGGCATCATAATCACAGTTATCCATTAGCCAGTTATTCTGTATCTTCTCCTCATGCCTTTCTTTCATCCTTCCTTTTCTTATTTTCACTATCAAGTGTCTAACTCACTTCACTATAAAGTGTCATTTATATCCTGCAGCAAGACTTTCACCTTGTCTTATTTTCGGAGAAGAAACCGATTTTTCAGCTGTAGTAAGCATGCCACTGGAAATGTATCACTGCTCTCCCCTCCCCAGCAAGTATTTTCTATGTTTTTCATCACAAAGTAGTTATGTGTTTCAGCCTTTGAGCAACATCTGAGTTTCCACCAGCTGTGTTTTGCATTGTCCTCATTTTGTATAATTAAGAAAAACAGGAAGCCAATCACTTAAGTAAAGCTGACCCTCTTCATTCTGCACACCCGAGAAAGGACTGCATCAAGGTTTTTTATAGTACAGATTTTACAAAATTTATCCGGCAATCCACTTGAAAGTGGAACAAGGTTAGAGGAACTGTGACGACATGGTGGCCTTCCTCTTGACTACAAACAGCTGTGCTTTTCTGAAACTACACGGTCTGGTTTAAACATACTTCTCTTATATAATCAGTTTTCAATTTGGTTTGTCACTTTGTGACAGAGGATTTCCTCTGACATTTTTTATGCCAGCTCAAATCTTGGGAGGGGGAGACTTTTGACCTTAGCACTTTAGTCTGCTCTGCATCCAGTTTTACACCAATAGGTCCTGCCCACATAGTTAGACAAACACAGCTGTGTTGCAAGTTGCCTGGTGGGTGGAGAGAGAGAGGGAGGGAAAAAGGGAGTGAGGGGAGAGAGAGAGAGAGAGAATGAATATGAGACTAAATTACTCTTCTGAGGAAAAGCCAAAAGATTTTGACCCCAACTTATTTAGATTCTTGGGAATGAGTTTCTAAGAAAGCTCTAGGCTACTGTTTGATTTTTCTAAAGATTAAAACCAATGGTATATATCTGAGAAAGAAGCTTCTGTTTCTACTTCATTGGAGTTTCATTTTCTTAGATGTAAGAAGAAAAGAATGATTTCATCATGCATAATTTCACATAAAATAGTGATTATGTTATAGGTCAGCAGTATTCAATTCAATTAAATATTTATTCAGTAGGTCATATTTCCTGATCATTATGGTTGCTATGGGGAATGTGCAGATTTAAAAAAATATATATAGCTCTTACCTTCAAGGAGTTCGTACGCTACTAGGGAAGCTGACATGATTACCACTGAAGATAATCTACAGCAATGTGTGAATGATCTGAGCACCTATTCTTTTAAGCACCTGTTGTGATCAGACCTGTCTCCTACATAAGTATTAGCTAGACCATCAATACCAGACTATCATTTGTGAATACTAATCATGCATCCATTTAACACACTGAGTACCTACTATGTTTTAGACATTGTGCTGTTTTCCTAGGGCTTGGAAACCTTTCTTCAGGGACGTCCATAGTGCTGTATGTACCTCACAGAACTCGCTGAGATTTATTAGATACCCTTGTGGCTCCAGTAACTTTTTTCCTCAAAGCTCCATGAGGTGGAGATTTTTATCCCTCTGTACAAATGAAAACTGACTCTGAAATAATTTCTTTGGTTTTATACAGCAAATAACCAATATATTTAAACACAGGCCCAGACAGTCATGCTTACTCCCTATTCTGCTACTTTTGACAGCCCATGCTTCAGCAAATTGAGACATTTTATGGGTATTTTGAATTCACAGTACCAGTTAAGAACTATTTTATGCATTAGAGGCCTCTGTTATCACCCATTTATATGGACAGCCTGACCACTCATGTTCTTTAATTCCATCTCATGAAAGTGAAAATACTTTAGTTTTGTTTCAGAGTTCGAAGATTAAAAGGAGATGTTTTAAAATACAGTGAGAAGTATATCTGGAAGGATTAATATCAGCAAGAGTGTCAGATGTGGTTAACCATACACATGGTGACAAAAGAAGTTGGAGAATCTATCTTAGAGGTCTTTAAAATAGAATAAAATTTTTATGTTTCACAAAAGTCACCACATTTCACTGTGATGTTATCACTAAATTGGAAACTGCCAGCTCACTCAGGAAAAAGTGAATGTCCTTTTGGTTTGGAACTATAGTTCCAGTGGCTGCCACCAGGTGGCAATAGCCAGGAAATCATGTCAGCTATTTGAGAAAATCACTGAAACATAGTAAGAGAGAGGAAAGGTAATATATATAGTTCAAACTGTTTCACAATTACCAACATTTGAGACCCACAAACACAATTCAATATAGTTCCATGAGGAAAACATGTATAAATATTAATTAAATCACATTATATGCAGAATAAAAAAAAAAAGAAATGGCGGTGCCATTTGAGGTGATATTTAAAGCAAGATGTATTTTAAGTTTATTAAAGAGTTTAATTTCTTACTATTCATTGCCAACCAACCCACCCTCTTCCAGTCTCACCAGATAAAGGAAAAGTATGCCCTTGGGTAGGGCATTTTTAGAGCTTAGAAGTCTTTTCTTCAGAGATACTGCAGTGTTCTCAGGGACTTGCAAAGGAGACCTCTGAGATGAACTGTGATCCAATTCCTTAAAGGTCAGTGGTAACAGGGACTTTAGCTAACCTCTTGCCCACTGTTCTCAGCATTTTCCCCAAACATGGGGAAGGGGAGTATAACTCGTTCCCATAAGTATATACAAGCTTTTATAAAACTCCCCAAAAATATTGCAGAGAAGAAGAGCATGGAAATAACCCATTATCATCAGAACATCAGTTTGGGTTCCTTACTATAGTTCTAACCCAGATGGAATACACTGTCCTTTGATGTAGTTGCTTTAAATATAGTCTGATTTCTTTCTCTTCCTCTAGCACAAACACAACAGAATGCAAGTGAGATTGATGTAATGTCCTCTTAAATATATTCTCCTTTTTTAAAAAATAGAGTATTTATGGTCACTATAGGGTTCATATTGATACCTGTGATACTTCCCACAAGTGAGAATGACACATCAGTGCAACTCCCCAGCACAACAGCCTAGTTTCCTAAACATTTTTGGATGAGGAATCTGTCCACCAGAGAAGGAAAAGTTCCTTTGCTAATGTCACAGCTACTTAGAGGTAGATCTGGGACCAAGAGACAAGTGCCACTTGTCCAAGGCACAAGTGATTCTGGTGATCATTTGAGTGTTTAATTTAGATGTTCTGGAAGTAGGCACCAGCTATACAGGAGTTATTAAAAAACAAGGATGATTTTAAGGTCTGTCTAGTAACTGCTTTAACCTAAAACAGAGCATCTGAAGCCTACCATGCCACTTTGTTTGTGCTAGGACACATTTTAACCATTTCAGCATTTCCTAGCACTGCTGCTTTTACCAGAATGCCAGGTTCTGAAGAACTCAGGGGATTGTTGTTTAAAGGTCAGTCTTTGTCTCTCACTAATTATGTTAGAAAGAAGCCCCCCCCAAAATGTCAGGACTTTTGAAAAATAAACATTTATGGTAAACCTAAAAACTAGAATTCATAATTGCTCCTAATGTTCCCTGAAAATGTGAACATGTTGGCTGTGGACGTGGGGGTCATTCATTTGTTTTCTTTTCATGGTATTTTGAAATAGTTTAGTATCAGCTCTGGCTGAACAGGTAGCAGCTGAATGCCTCCTTCATTTGCTCATTTAACATGTTTACTGAGAGCCTGTCACATACTATTCACTGTGCTAGGCACAAGGAATGCAGCCAGACACTGAATGATTTTCACAGGAATATTATCCAAGACAAGCTTATCTAAATGGAGTTGGATGAACTTTTTTTTTTAAAAGTTGTTTATTTATTCTAATGAACACATTTAAATTTTTTTCATCCTTATTGTACTATGTACAAAGTGTATCTACTGTGCTAGTTACTTTAAGGATAGTTTAGTCAGCTTTTTCACAGCTGTGACTAGAAGACCTGACCAGAACAATTATAGAGGAGGAAAAGTTTATTTGGGCGTCTCCTGGTTTCAAAGGTCTCCATCTATAGACAGTTGGCTCCATTTCTAGGGGCTCGAGGTGAGGCAGAACATCATGACAGAAGAGTGTGGTAAAAAAAAGTGGCTCATATGATGAACAGGAAGCAGAGAAAGAGACCTCCACTTGCCAAATACAAATATATACCCCAAAGATACAACCCCAGTGCCCACCTCCTCCAGCCATACCCTACCTGCCTTCAGTTACCACTGAGTTAATCTCATCAGGGGACTAATTCGTTGATTGGGTTATGGTTCTTATAACCCAATCATTTCTCCTCCAGACCTTCTTGCATGGTCTCGCACATGATCTTTGGGGGACATTTCACACCCAAACCATAACAGAGGAATATCAATAAATATCAGACAGTACTACTTTTAAACAATTAATTGTAAGCAGGACATAATTCACAGATTATTTAAATGAATGACATTAGCAATTTCAAAATTCATGGCATAATTTTCAAGCTACTAACATAAGCATAGAGTGATAAAATGTAAAGGGAGAAAGCACTTTCAGATGAAGTAAACTAGAAAAATCTATGTCAGTATTAGGAGTTTTGAGCTGGACTCTCCCTCTGAAAACAAGTAAGTTGTCCAAATTCAAAGAAGGAAGTAAGTGCACCCAATGTTTTATTTCTTTTTATGTTACTCTTTTTGGTGTTTTAGATGATAGTATTGGGCAGATGCAGGAAGAGCTGGCATTGGTTTAGGAGTTTAGGAGATGCAGTAGTGCTCATTGTTCAGCCTAGCAGAGCCTTCAGCCTTGAGCACATCTTCCTGTAGTCAGGGGATTAAATTAAAGGATCTCTTGGCATTCCTTTCTGCTCCAGGGTCACTGATTCTGTTAAATGTTGCTTTATATTGTAAGCATGTATTTTTTTAAAAGTACATTTTGTCCCATTAGGATTAGCACAAGTCAAGATGGAGAAAAAAGTACAAGGCCAAATTATCCAAGAGGATTCTATTTGGTTGAAACCAGTGTTCTTTTATTTGACATTTATAGTGTTTATCAATGCTTAGGAAAAATTTTTAAGTCTATTTAAATTTTTTGATTTAATGTATTGTATACAGGTGCATGATCTAATCTAGATGCTTATTAATGAACAATCTGTCTTTCAAACATTTTCTCTGCATTTCAAAATGAAATGCTATCTGTATTTTTCAAACTGTGTTGTATTCTTGCTGTAGACCATAAGAACAATTCTGTTTCACTAAATGATGATTCAATAAATATTCATTGAGGGCCCATAAATGTCAAGCACTGAGCTTGTAGATGCAGTCGCAATAAAAAAAAAATAGAACAGTTAAAACATAATCTCCTTCTTTAGGAAGATTGCAGTCCAGTGGGGGAGTCACACTTATAAGTAGATCAATTACATTTCAAAATATTAGAATTTAAACCAAGAGATTTGAAAAGAACCAGGAGAGAACATTGGCTTCCAGAAGGAGGATTTCATAGATGAATGACATTTAACCTAAGTTTATAAGAGAAATTACAAAATCACATCCCTCAGGCTATAACAAACCCATTGGTGAGATATGTTCAGTCACATCTGCCATTATGAAATTCATAGGATCAGGCATCCTCATTGTGACAGAGGTCTATATAACTCTTTAGGGTAATCGTAAAAATAAGAAATAATGCAAAATAGCATAGTGATCAGACAATAGATGGTATATGAAGAAAATGTCATATGTAGTAACACCTAGACCTACTGAACTGTATGTCTTACTATTTATTGTACACCAAATGCCTGTGTACTTTTTCTTCATAGCTTTTGATTGCAATTAAGTAGTCATTTATGCATTTAATATTCGCTTTCCACACCAGACTGAAAACTCCATGAATGAAGAGAATGGTATTATTGTGTTGACTGTTTTATCCCTAACAGAGTACTAGTTCATTATAGAGACCCAAAAAATATTTTTGAGGGAATATGTAATGATAGGGAGACACTAGTAAGCTATGGTCTTTCATTAGGAAAATACAACATCATTTTTAAAATGTGAGCCCTCTAGTTCCAGAATACCAATTTATTATTTTTCCTTCACAGCAAAGGTAGACACCCAGACTTCTTAAAGTATTACCATCTGGAACTGAGTCCAGCATGCCTCCCATTTTCCCATCACCCTCATTCATAAACTAGCTTCAAAGTAGGTACTCCATGGATGACCAGATAAAGTCATTTTGTGATTTTCTTTCTGGTGCTTTTGACCCAAAACTATAGAGTTTATTCACGTTATTTTATCTTTCTCCAGCATGGAAAATATTGTAAGACCCCTCACTTTCTTCAATGAGTCTGCCATGTCTCATGGAAAATTTATTAGAGGAGCCCAGTCAGATCCCCTGAGACTTCATTACTTTCTAAAGCCATGATGAAGCATTATTCTGAATAAAATTAAGTTCTACTTCTTGCAATTAACAGCAGATGATGAAAGTGCCTGCCAATTCTGTTGCCTTTCAGCTGGGTGATTTTCTCTTGCTTGGTCGTTTGTAAAATGTGAGCCCTCCTAATGGGGACCTAGTTATTCACTTGAATTAATGAGTTTCAGCTGAATTAATAGTGCCTGGCACACTGTGGACATTCAATAATAGTCAACAGCAATTTATATGCTGACTTAAGTTGCTCCATTTGAGAATGTTGACTAAGATCAATATAATGTGACTTTCCTACTAGATTTGACTTTAAGAAAAAGATCAAGTTTCTAAATCTAAACCCAAACTATATATACATCTATGTAGCTGATATTCTCTGAAAGAAGATTACAGATTCTGAAAAAACTGTTGAACTGCATTTTGTTCCTGTGAATTCCCAAAAGGTGCTTTGGAATACCAAGGTAAATCTTTTGAGCCTTTGGTTCTTCCTTCTGTAAGAGAATCTGGCACAGAGTAGGTATTTATCAACATGATAACTAAAAATAGAGGGAGTGTGTCAGAAACCACACATGAGAACTTAGCCTGTTTCCTTGCACCTGGGAGGCACTCAATAACTACTTATTTAATTAATTTTAAATTAAAATATAGTTCAACATCCGGCACAAGTTAAACTACAGAGAAAATCTTCTTGGTCTAAAACCCAGAAGATAAAATACCAAAAATTACTGATCAGGAAAGAGTTATATACACAGCGCTTTAGAGGTGAAGTTAGCAGGTTGAGATTATAGTGTAGCATATGGTGCCTAAAGCCTGATGGCAGGTATTTGCATGTTGAAACTTTTAATTAGAAGAAATTACAATTCCTCTGAGATCCTCATAGCTTTGGAGTGGGAGTTTTAAAAACAGATCAATATTATGTGTTGGTTAAATTATAACTTTTGTGGATAATCAATAATATGTTTGCTGAGAAAAATATTTGATGTGTTAACTGAATTATAGAAACTTCTCATGCCAAAGGCTAAGCTGGATGACTTATTTAAGCACATTCATTAAGTGAACTATTTTATTATGTCAGTATATTAGACAGACTTACATATGCACACAGTCCCTCCATTTTTAATTGTTTCCTGAGCTTTACCATCTCCCCAGTTCCCCTTTGCTTTCTTCCTTAGGGGCAGAAGTAGTTTCTATTTCTTATTAACAACAAACTTGGCATTTATTTACTTTTTAATGATTTTGGTTATAATAATGGTAAAAGTTCTAACAATATAAGTACTAGTTAGTACTGTACCTACCAATGGAAAACATACCACTTAAAATATTCACCTTCCTATGGTATTTGTTAGTTCACTGAGCAACTCCTTAACATTCACTGAGCTGCCAGGCATAGTGCAGGCACTAGGACAGAGTCCAGGAAAAATCTGTCATGATTCCCTCATGGTGAGTAATGAAGATGTGGGGAGGGAGTGACAAAAAAGTGTGTCATTAAAATGGTGATATAAAAATTATTTAGAAGAGTCATTGCTAACTGCTGAGGATGATGAAGTCTTTGGAATTATTGTGTTGAAGCTGAGATTCCAATTTGTGTTTCAATTGAATAGGTGAAAAAGAAGATTCAGTCAATCATGGCTTTTGTCAAATCATGAAAGTATGAACATTGAAGTAACACAAATCTGGGAGGAATTTGGTGTAATTGAACTTTGCCCTGAGTGCTGCAAAGTGCAGAGAGGGAGAGAAAGAGGTGTGTGTCCACGTGCATGTGTGTGTGTGTGCGTGTGTGCGCGCATGTGTGTGTGTGTGTGTGTGTGTGTGTGTGTGTGTGTGTGTATGTGTGGAATAGAGCAAGTAAGAAGAACTGAAACTAGAAATGCAGGATCAAGGCAGTTTGAAGAAGGTCTTGTATGTCAGAATAAGGAGTCTAGAATGTATGCTATAATTAAAGGAAGCCAAATAAGGATGCTAGCAGAGCATTGACAAATTGAGTTTTATTTAAGAAAAAAAGAAAAAAGGGGCCTTTAATTATTCCCTTATAGAAGAAAGAACGTGGTGGATATGAATATATTACAATTTGTAAGAAAGAAGCATATGTGTTGGATCCAAAAAGAACCTACAGAGGAATGAATTCTTGTTTTATCAACTTTCTAAGAATAGTCAAGTTCACTCAGTCCTCTGCTTTGAAGCTTGCATTTACAAATGCTTAGCTTGCCACCTCGTGGCCACAGGCAGATCCTGCATATAAGAGATGTTCACTCTGGGAAATAAACCAACCCCAAACAGTAAGAAAACTGAACAAAGTATTTATTCAAGTTTATCACAACTATTTGAAAAAAATAAGTATTAATATTACACTTAAAATAAGTATTAATGATTACTGAAGCAAAATCTTAGAATTATACTCGATTCTGTTTTTTTCTCCCTCACTTCTCATATAAATGGATCTATTAGCCCAGTTGATTCAATTTACTAAATCTGGTATTTAGTCAGGTTAAAAAATTTCCCTTGATAATTCATCATTTATTGAGAATATGGAGTAGCCAAGGCTCTCATATATTTCTGACTATGTAAATTAATATATTTCTGATGGCACACAACTACTTTGAAACAATTTGTTTATATAGTAAAATTGAAAAGGACTATTTTCTATGAAATTCCTCTCCTGGGCATATGCTATAAAGAAATGTATACAAAATGTTATAACAACATTGTTATGGTTTGTTGTTCCAGAAGGGAAAACAATACAAATAACCAAATGTACTTCAGGGAAAAAAATTAAAAGTACATTGTGATGTGCTATATAATGATATACTATACAAACTTTAAAAGAAATGAACCAGCCCTGAACAAATCATAATGAAGGAATTCCACAATGTAATGTAGAAAAATAACCACAATATGATACTGCTTGTATAAAGTTATAAAGCAGACAAAACCTAAACATTTATTTTTAGGGTTATCAGTCAAGATCCTACCAGAGAAACAGAACCATTATATTTGAATGTATGTGTGTGTGTGTGTGTGTGTGTGTGTAGGTGTAGGTGGGGCAGAAAGAGAGAAAGAGAAAGGAGTTGTGGTTATGGGTCTGGCAAATCTGAAATCCATAGGGAAGGTCAGAAGACTTGAATCTCTTGCTAAAGCAGCAACTGAGAGGTGGAATGGATTCTTCCTCAAAGAAACTTCAGTTTTCCTCTTAACACCTTTAATGGTTGAATGAGGCCCACCTAGATTTTCTATGGTAGACTCCTTAAAGTCAATGAATTGCATATGTCAACCACACAAAATTCCTTTACAGCAGCACCTAAATATTTGAGTACTGTGATTTAGCCAAGGTGACACATGAAAGTGTATGTTCACACATAAAGGTATCAGTCAGAGATACATATCTACATAGTAAAACCTTTGAATAAAGTAGAGAGGGGCTGGAGTTGTGGCTCAGTGGTGGAGTGCTTGCCTAGCATGTATGAGGCACTGGTTTCGATTCTCAGCACCACATATAAATAAATGAATAAAATAAAGGTCCATCAACATCTAAAACACATACCTGTAATTTCAGGAATTTGGGATGCTGAGAGAGGATGATGGAAAACTTGAGACCAACTTCAGCAAGTTAGTGAGACCCTGTCTCAAATTTTAAAATAAAAAAGGGTTGAAAATATATCTCAGAGGCAAAGTGCCCCTGGGTTCAATCCCCAGTACTGGGGAGAAGTGGACAGATAGGAAGATAGGACTAGGAACCTCCATTTTGTTGATAATATTTATTTCTTTAAAAAAGTGACAGTTATAAGAGGATTTGTTACATTATTTTTATGGCTTGTATGGCTAATATAAATTATTTATATGCATGAAATATTTCATAGTGAATATTATGTATAATTTTTATCACACTGCCAAGTAATTATTATCTAAAAGTGTAGTAATCCACCCAGTATAATGTAGGGAATTGGGTCTCTTCCATCCTCCCTCATCTGCTTTAGCCACTTAGAATTGCTTCTGGAAACAGAAATATAAGTCAGAAATAAAGAATTCTTACTCCTTGTTAGGCCAAATGCTCATGTTTATTAAAAGTGACTGGGGGACTATTTGCAATGAGTGACTAACAAAGAGTATCCCATATCCAGTGTTCACAGGGCATCAGTCCTGAGGCTGGATATAGTTGTTTAAAGTCCACCTGTTACCTGAGCTCTTCCTCTTTCCTCATAGACAAAAAATGTGCCCAGTTGGAGCTCATTAGTAATCAACTGTTATAAATTTGATTTTTTATTATTTTTCTCTTCTGAGACAATTTGAAGGAATGAGATCCGTGGGCATTTGGAATGATTTTGTAGGTGATCAAGAGAGTCCCTAAAGTTCATGGGCCTTTGATGCTTCCTTTTTCTACAGGTAGTACAGGTAGGCAGTGGCCAAGCTCACTGTCCTGCAGATTCTGCCACCTGCCTCCCAGACACCAGCATGGGTCCTCTAAGAGTCTTTGGGTGTTCTCCCCACTTTTCCCTCTCCCTCATGATTAGTTCTCCATCAGCAGCCAGAGTGAGCTTTTTAAAAAATTGTGATAGAAACCACATAGCATAAAATGCTACCCACCTATACCATTTTAAATGGTAGTAGTATTAATCGTATTCAGTTTGTTGGTTAATACATCTTCGGAGCTGTATACTAATAAAACAGCTGTATACTAATAAAACTGTATACTAATTAAACAGCTCTGTTTCTCCCACTTGACAGGCACTGGTCACCAAACAATCTACTTTGTCTTTCTATGAATTTTACTATTTTACATGTCTCATATAACTGGAATCATACAGCATTTGTCTTTTTGTTACTGGGTTTAGTTCACTTGCTAAAGTCCCCAAAGTTTGTCTGTGTTGTCTTAACATTACTTTCCTTTATAAGGCTGAATGATATTTTCTTGTATCTATGTATGGATATAATTTGATTTATACAGTCATTTGAGTTGTTTCTACCTTTTGGTCATTATGAATAATGCTACTATGAACACAAGGGTGCAAACATCTTTCTTCAAGATAAATATCCAAAGTAGGGGTTTTCAATAACATTGTAGTTCTAGTTTTAATATTTTTAGGAAACCTGATACTGTTTATCATGGTGATTATATTACAATCCCATTAACAGCACATGAGTGTGGTTTTGAAAATATAAACCAGACCATATCATTTTCCTATTAAAATTCCTAGTTGGCTTCCCATGTTTTCAGACCAACAAGACACTGTATAACCTGGTTGTATTATTCAGTTTTCATTGCTATATAAAATATCTGAGGAAGGAAATATTTATTTTAGCTCATGGTTTCAGTCCATTGTTTGCTGGTTCCATAGTTTCTGGGTCTGCACATCATGGCAAAAGGTCATAGTGGAACAAAGCTGCCTACCTCATGGTGACTGGATGGGGGTGAAGAGAAGAGAAAGGAAAAGTCAGAGACAAAACATATATGCCTTTTCAGGGCACATATCCAGTGACCTACTTAGACCCCTCCTCCTACACTTAATACCACCTCCCAATCATCTTTCAATGGATCAATGAATCCATAAAGCCAGAACCTTCATGATCCAGTCATTTCCCCAAAGCTCCACCTCTCAATATTGCTGTATTTGTGGGACAAGCCCTTGGGGGACAGTTCATATCCAGACCCTAACTCTGATTCCAGGTTACCTCTCCTACCTCACATTCACTTCACTCACTCCTATTCAGAAAACTGATGTGCCTGGAATCTACCAATCTTCTTTCAAATTCAGAGATTCTCATGTTTGTTCTTCCCTTCATTTAAAATGCTATTCATCCAGCTCTACACATGAGAAATTCTCTTTCTTCAAAATTTAGCTCACATAGAACCATGTCAGGAAGTGACTCTGACCTCCTCTAAGACTCTAATGTGTATGCTTCCTCTTTTGTGCTCACTTGGAGCAAATTTTCATTTCCTTGACAATCTGTGATTATTTCATTTCCTTGTTAATTGGGTTTCATCTGTCACCTCCAAGGGTAGCTCCATAAGAAAGAACATTGTCTTTCTTATTTACTGTTGATTTCCAGTAATGAGTATACCTAAGACCTAGAGATTATGCTACCCTAAGGTTGAGCAAGTCCTATTCATATTAGGCAGGGAGTAATTATTTTTAGGCTAAAGAAAAAAAATGTTTGGTAAGCTTTATTGTGATCATTGATTTTATATATATGTATTTTTCCCTTTTGTGCAGTACTTGGGATCAAACACAGGGCCTTGAACATTGATTGTTGATTTTATATACCCAGGTAAAATCTTTATTGAATAGATGCCATGAATAAGAAAATAAAGCACAAAATTAGAAATGTAACCATGAGATAAATGAACCACAGTATGTTCAAGGAGGGGCTGGAAGTTGCTCATGGGTTTTACAGTTAAATTTTGTGTGAATAGGAAATGTATACTTGATCTTACTAGCCTTGTCAAGTCTATTAGTATATGAAAGTCCAAGCTGTGCAACAGTCTCATCATTCAGTTTCTGTTTTCATGGGTGATCAACTTACTGGTTTCAAATTTTGAATTGAACATTTCTCCCCACCTATCCATTCTTCAAGTTTCCTGAAAACTTTCAAATTTTAAGAAGTTATCAAGATTATCTATATTGTACCATGTAAAGAGTTCACAATAAATTTTAACTTTAGTCTAACACAAGTGCGTAAGACTTTATACAAATAATTGTGTAAGACTCTGTACCAAGCCTGTTGGAGGACCCAAATGTATGAACCTTCCTTCAAGCATCTTAGCAACTTGAGAAGAGATGTTAAGCCCTATCATCCCTTCTCACTGACTTTGAACCTGCTGTTCCTTTGACAGTATTCTTTCTGTCTCTTTGCTTGAGGTTTTTTCATTTTTTATAAGTAATAGGAGGTATTTTACTTGCAAGGAAACCACTCCTTATACTTCTAAATCTAGGTCAAGTGCACCTCCATAAGAACACATGTATACTATGTTTTAATATTGTATTTCATCAGTTCTAAGATGCATGTCTTATAATTGCTATCTCTAAAATCAGAGGTGTCCTAACAGTGACATCTTAGTTTGGTAACATTCGTCAGTCTCATCTACTGTAAAGGGATCTCAGTGAAAGCTGTGTCCTCTCTCTAAATATCATGTGTCCATTACAGTGCCTTAGTGACTCATTGTAAATGGCCAGTGAAGAGAAGGGTGTTTGAAAAAAAAATTACAAATTCAGTGATGGGTAATTTCATTATCAGAGCAGAACAAAATGAAAACAAAGGTAAACTCCATTTTGCATGGTGGGGAAGGAGAGTGTTACATATGAGCAGAACTTCTGAGAACAAGTTATTCCCCACATGAAATTTGGGGAGCATCACTTAAGACAGAAGGAAAAGAATGAGGAAGATGGGAAAGATCCATGATTTTAGAAATAGCAGGATGGAATGAAATATAAAGGAGCAGAGAAGTGCAATAAGAGAAAGGGCCTTAACAGGAGATTGAAAGTGGCATCAATACCACACCACAGGGTCCACATTGTGTCCTGGAGCAGTATAGCAAACTTCTAAAGGATTTGGACACTGTCAAACTTGTATTTAAAGAAGTTATGTTTGGGGATACTTGTTGAATGGATTAGTATAGAGAATGCAAGCAAGAATAGTAGCCAGTTGCTGACTGGATACTATTCATTTAACATTTATTTAGTATCTATTTAATACCTGACACAGGTTACTACAGGAATAAACAAACTCAATCCTTTCATTCCAAGATATTATAATCTTCATAAGGCAAACAATAAAATAAACAGACAAAAACAATAGAATAAAAAACTGCTCTGTGTGTACACAGCAATCTCTGAGTTCGGACCCCAGCCTGATGACGGAGCACAAAGACTGATAGCGGAAGTGGATAAATCACAGAGGCTCTGGGATGGTTATTCTCTTAACAGTCCTGGAGGGAAAGAGATTGCAAAAGGCATCTGGGAGGTAACAAGTACAAAGTCCCAGAGGTGATTTATTATACTTAATCTGAATTGCAAAAAAATTGAAAAGGTAGAACTGTAGGTTTTGGGGGTGGACTGGATAAAAATGGGAGAGGTGGAGAAAAGAAGATTGGTGTGTTAGGGTATGGAGAGGCAAGAACTGTGATTAGAAAGGGAAGAAGGAGGCAAATACAAATATTCTGGACAGAAGAAACAAGGGACTGATAATCAATGGAAATGAGAAAAAGAAAAGAGTGAGAATCCCTGTTGAATTAGAATCCATCATGTTGTATCAGATTAATACATGGCAAAGTATACTAACTCACCCTATGTGCAAGAGGGGTCCTCAGACAGCCCTGGCTATAGCATCTCTGAGTTCATCAAGGGATTCTTAGTAAATCATTTGACCTCCATTCAGATATGAAGAGTCATATTCTGCCAACTTACTTGGATGGATCCTACTCTGGAAGACATGCAAGGGGAGATATGTGGAAGGATCCTCTTCAACTGTGCAGTGTAATATTTAGGTGACAGGAAAATGGCAGTATTATTCACCAGGTCATTTCTATTTATACTTACTCCTAATTGCACTCAGTGATCCAGCAAAAAATCAGAAGGAAGTTTGCAGACCTGCTTTTAAATCAAAGAACCAAAGTATCTGCCATGTTCAAAAAAAACGTCTGAGTCAGAAAGTAAGAAATACATAATTCCCGAGAGGTGTCATACTGTGAGAGTTAATGGTAGGGATTATAGATAGTGAGGCATGGACCTCAGCTTATTTACTAGCTTGTGAACAAGGTAATTTCTCTCTTTTGAAGGGAAAATGAAAGAAATAAAATATCTATTTTGTAAGTTTCTTAAAAGGACTAAATAAATGAATACTTTTAGGCATTGATACAGGTCATTTCATTGAACTAATCTGAAATATGATCCTGTCAGTTCCTAGTAGGACACCAGAACAAGAAAATTAAACAAGTTTCAGGATTTTCTTTATTTGTGGTCAACACCTTAAGGGAAAAACAGCTTTCTGTAATTGCTCATTTAATTGCATATTCAAACATCTAAAATAATTATTAAAATGCCTTCTCAAAAAACATCTTATTATACAATTTTATCTTTGGACAATTTTAAAACCACCATAACCAAGTATGGATAACAAAGCAACTTCACTTAAGGAAATATTAATAGTGTCTGATTGCTAAAGAAATCCTTTTAGGTTTGAACCCATTGCTAATGAGGTCAGAGTTTGAGGTCACGCCTTTTGCTTTAATTCTTCACCCACCTCCTTTTCTAGTGTCACTGAAAGCAGCTCATCTTGAAGTGCTATAGAACAAAGACAGTGGAACAAGAGCAGCTGATGGATCAAGCCCATTTGCACCACCACCAGAGACAATCCACAGTGTGTCCACTTGAACCACTTAGTATCTTGCCTGGAAGGGACTGTTCATGCTTACTGCTGTGTAAAGGAAGCATGTTGAAGGGAACTCAGTCAAAGAGCTATACTACCTCATGCAACCATAATTTAAGCTCTGAGGATCATAGGTTTTTGGGTTCTTTGCTTTTGTTTTCTGGCATTTAAAGTTAGTGATTAGGACTAACATGCTCAATAACAGTTTTGTTGAATGAATGAATGAATGATGTTGCTTCCTGTTTAGGAAGAAATTTGTCTCTGCAGTATCCAGAAGAAACACATTCCAGCAGGCTGCCCAGGAAAACTCAGGGAAGACACACAGCCAACCAGAAAGAGTTCAGGAGGCATTCTGGGTTGGGTGGGTAAGTGGTCTCATGCTGAGGAATCAGATGTGAGTGGAAGGGTTTGGAAGATACCAAACCAATTTCAACACAGAGAGACTATGAGGTCCAGAGACTCAAAAAGATCAGAACATAGCATGAGTGAACAGTGAAGGCCTGTTCAGCACTGGTATCTGAGACTGCTTTCTCATTGCCGCTGAACAGGACTGATAACCATAGGTGGAAGAGGTGGGGAGCCTTGGTCTGGATAGATGCATGAGTATACAGAGTAAGAAGTCCTCACATACGGAAAAGAAATGGCCTCCACTGAATCTTAGAGCTGTAGATCAAGGCCTTAGCAGCTCAATCTGCCTGCTTCAGAGAGTTTGTGCTGTTTATCAGTGACACTATGCTACTTTTGATAGCATGGTGAAAAACAGATCCCTGTAATAGTGGTAAGGCTGAGTGGATTATGTGCATGCAGGTATTTGTGAGGTGGGGTAGGGGTGACTCTTCTCACAAACTGTTCTTGGACACTGACAGAGAAATAGGAAAAGACTTAGATTTCCTAAGTGTCCACCAGGAGTCAGGCCCTGTGCCAAAATATTTATGTACAGGATCAATTTCCCATAGCAACACTGTCCTATATTATTATTAGCCCAATTTTTAAAATGGGAAGTCTGTGTTTCAGATAGCTTCCATACTTGCCTGAAGTAAAATTGCTTGTTAGTGGCAGGATCAAAATGTAAACCCAGGAAACCAAGGTGAGGGAATTTTTATCACTTGACTAAGCAGTTTGCTGAAATGAACATTCCCTCCTTTCCGGGCACCAGTCACACTGAGCAGAACAGCCTTCTAGCCTGCAGTAGTGAGCGACTGTCACAGATGCTTCAGTGTTTTCACAGCTGGGGGGTTGAGTCAGACAGTGATGCCCCAGGATCTCACTGTCCTCAATTGAATCCAATGGCAGTTAAGACTGGAGAATTGCTCAGACAGTATTTGACGTTAAGCTTCAGATGGACAAACTAATTGTCGGGTTTGTTCTCAAATCACTGCTTTGATTCCTTAGTACCAAAGCAATTTGACTTCAAGTCTGGTCCTCAACAGTTAATTCATTCCTAGCTCCTCCTTCCTTTTCTCAGCTGGCAATCACTTTCCTTGCATCTTTCATCTAACTCTAAAAATTAACTCAACTGAACTTGGATGAACCTTTCCAAGGGCTGGAGAATTTTCCATTACCGCAAAGCTCATGGCACACCGGACCTTCTCCATTTCAGCAAACACTTGATCATGATTTACACGTTCTACTTTGTTAATTATTTTCATTACTCTCTGTAATACATATAGCTGAAAAAATGATATTAATAGCCAACTGGAAATAACCACTGTCAAAACACATCAGTGCGTATTCCTCCAGACCCCTTCCCTGTCTTGCATGTATAATGTATTTTATTGTGCTTATTTGAGATTGGTGCACTTATCTGTGTGTTACCTGCTGGTGTGGGGTTTAGAGAGTCTAGGAAAAGAATGTGTGGGGCACCTCCTTTGTGCATTATGCTTCCTTTGTTGCTCTAACTCAGTGCTAACAGAGGAGGGGGAAAGTAGGAACTCAGTTCATTTCTTGTATACTACCTTTTTGTTTTGTTTTGTTTTTCGTTTTTCAACTCTTCTTTGAGAAGCTTTAGCCAACATTCCTTCTCAGGTGCCTTACACCCAAAGCTTGAACTTTGGGTAAAATATGAACAGTTCTCCTCATTAGAGGCAAGCTCCTGAAATAACTCCACTTTATAAGTTGTGCTATGAAGTGAATCAGTTTTTCATTTTATTACTGAAAATCTTACAGGGTGCCATTCAATAACCAGATCTCCTGTACAATCATACAGGTTCTTGAGTATGTGCTACTTCTTGGCACAAATTTGCATGAGTGTCACTCCTGTGAACACAGAAAAAGGACATTGATTTTGACCTGAGTGTACAGGGAAAAGATCCCGGAAGAAATCACATGTTGTAAAGATTGTTGTAAAGATTGAGCAGTAGCCAGATTAAAAAAAAAAAATGGTTGTGAGTCTTATTGGGGCAGAGAAAGTTTAAAGAGTAAAGGTAGGGACGGGCTGTGTCATTTTCATTCAATGTTGTATTCACAGCACTTTATTGTGGTGCCTGTCACATAACAGGTGCTTAATAAATTCTTGTCGCATGAAAAAGTGAAAGAAGATTTTCAAACTTTGAGTCCAGGAGAGCTGTGAAATTAGAACAGGAAGTCTGTGTCATGAATTAGTGGGTAAATTGCAGTTGAAGGCTTTGAAGAAATTATAAACAAAAAGCAACATGTTTTCTTTAGTTGGTTGTTTTTTAATATTTCTAAAATTTTTTATAATCAAATAAAATATCTAATATCCCAGTAAAAAAAATCATAGTTGATATTGACTGCCTACTAGGTCACAATCTGCCAAATGCTTTTTATGAATTCATACTTGTCCTTCTTAAAACTTCTGTGAAATAAGTACCCTCATATTTTTATACTGAGAATACCAGGTCTCAGAGTTGAGCAATAGGCTAGCAATTGATCCATGCAGTCTCTCCAGAACCTGCCCTCTTAGCCACTACCTTAAAACTGTGATTTTAGAAAGTTATTCTAGTTCAGTGACCTAAAGAGTAGAAAGATAAAGATGTATTTGGAGACTGCAAATGCCCATTCATATTTTTCTCCATTCTCCTGACAGAATTAGCCATCTGAAGCATTTACTTTTGGAAGCCAATTTCATTATTATTATTTTTTGTGACTAGCCAGCAAAGTGCAAAAGTCTTGAGACTTCAAAAAGGGAGAATATTAACCTTTTGCTAAGCATCTACTATGTGCCAGGAATGCAGTGTCTTATTCAATTCTCATACTATTCCAAGGTAGATAACAGTATTCCTGGTTTGTAATTTCAGTAAACCAAAGCTCCAAGATACACAGCCACTTGAAAAATGTCTCCCAGCTAGCAAATTGTATAATGAAAATATGAACTCAAATGTTCGTATTTCTGAAGCCAGGATTCATGTTCTACTATATTGTGCTACATTCTGGAGTTAGAGGACCTTGTTGGTTTGAAACAGCTTTGCCATTTAGCATTTTGGAGACTCTAATCCTTTTTTTTTCATTTGGAAATCAGAGAATTCTTGAGAGAATTACTTGGGACAATGTTTCTGAAAATGCTATATAAATTGTAAAAAAACAATATGTGAGATCTTATACAAATTCATTTGACAAAGCCAAACCTATTGTTTTCCCAAATCAAAGATCTGTGGTTCCATTCTGATTTTCTCAGAGAACCTGAGATCTGTTTAATTCTGCAATTACCTCTCCTGGGTAAGCCTGGCCTCCCCACAGCTGGCCTTTCTGAGTTTTAGGAAAGAAACTGCACCTCCTACCAGGCTTCCTTTCCAATGTCTTCAGTGCACAGATGGAGGGCAGCACTGAGTTAGAGTAAGTTTTCTCTTGATTATTTAAATCATCAGTTCTTAAAAAAGAATCTTAAGATCCATTAAATATTCATGAAAGCATCCTTCCTGGCAGCTTCTCCATTGTAGGTAATTACAGAGGGTTTAAAATATCTGACGTTGCTTGGAAGCACACAAAGCTCTGTCAGCTGCAAGTAGACAGCTGATTTGTAATTTAATTAACATCCTGGCTTGTCCTGTTCTTTGTGGCAAAAAGTAGGAAAGTATTTCCTTTCATTTGTGAATTTTGTTTGAAAAAATTCAAATGAAGCACCTGGAAGAGCTTTTAATTTCTCACATCAGTCATATTACTTATATCCTGCTCCAAATCTGGCAAAACAATTCTACTTTCAAGTGTTCTTTGGGTCAGCTGTATGAATGATTGTGGGTCACTTTTTTAAAGGGCAGTTTCACTTGAGAATATTTGTGCAATCAGTAAGCTTTGACCCACTTTTATTAGGTCTTTGAGTAATAAATAGATTTTGAAGATGGATTTGGCTAGACTAATTCATTGAACAAACATTTGTGGAGGGCCTGCTTAGGAGGCACTAGAGGTCAGCAGTGAACCAAGCAGATAGGTTTTTTATTCCCAAGGAGGCCTCCTTGAGGAAGGGACAGTGAAAATAAGGTAGCCTGTCTTGCACCTCCTCCTCACATTTTCCTCCTATCTAATCCCACCTCCACCTGATTATTAACACTTACATAATCATTCTGGAATAGTCAACGGGGGGACAAAAGAGAACCCTGCTCCAGTCAAAATATACTCAGAGAATGTATTTTAAAGAAATGAATATAAATGCCGATCTGTTCCTTGTATTAAACATTCCTTTATCTTCTCTTTTCATCTTCTTCCTTTTTCTAATCCACATTTTCCCTTCTACCAGGGAGGCAGTGAGTTGGAGAAAGGATGCAGAAGGTACATAAAGGGGATGGGACATAGATGACAGACAAGCCAAGACTCATGGAAAAAAGATTGCTCCTTTTTAGTTGAGACCTCCTTTCACTTAGTTGAGACCTGTGCTGTCTACCTACCTAACAGGTCTCGACTAAATGGAATTCCTAAAAATAAACATCCAGGTGTCTAAACAAAATACATTCCTCAACATTAGAAGGTGACTGGCAGGGTCTGGATGGGAGTACTCAGTTGTGGAATTTAAATTTCTCCTTAATTTTGCATGTACTTCATTTTTGAGACAGCTTCCTGCACTTCCTTGTTTTTTTTTTTTTTTTTTTTTTTCTCTTTTCTGAGATTCATTCACATATTTCTTGGGGCACATCACTTCCTTGCAAATTTGTTATTTCTTTTTCTTTTTTTTTTGTACTGGTTTAATACTTTTCTGAAATATGTTCTTTCAGCCTCTTTTGTTTGAGACAGTGAGACAAGGGTTTGCTAAGTTGCTTAGGGCCTCAGAGTTGTTGAGGCTGGCTTTGAGCTTGTAATCGTCCCACCTTAGTCTCCTGAGTCACTGGGATTACAGGCACACACCATTGCACCCAGCTCGAAGCATAATTTTATAACCAAAAAGTTTTCTTTCAACTGCAGCCTTAAGTCAGTCAACCTGGTCTGCTGGACCAAACTACGTAGCATTCTGGCTTGATCACTCTGCAGAAGTTAAATTACCTTCGATTACAGAGGGAAAGATAAGGCTTGACCAACAGAGCCCTGATTGTCAATATAGTTGGAAGAAGGAGCAGAACTAACAAATTCTAGTATTTACTAAATGTCAGACTTTATGTAATAAACTAAAATCATTCCTTAATTTTGTACCTGCTTCATAATTGTCCTCCAAGTCTTAAATAGAAAGATTTGTTTAACATTTGTAGTTAAGTGTTCATAGATAATATTCACTAATTCTTATAATATTATAATTGTATTATAATATTACTGACTACTCCTAAGTTCTCTGCAGCTCTTGATTTGTGGTCTCTCTCTCTCTGTCTGTCTGTCTCCCTCTCTGTCTCTGTCCCTATCTCCCCTCGCTTTCCTTCTCTTTTCTCTTCCTCTCTCATTAGTACAGTGCCAACTCTTGCTGCAAGGGGAACAGAGAGCACTTTTAATGCAGCAACAGAGTTAAACTCAGCTTTTCACATATGAGACCTTGAAAGATTTCCAACTTCTGCCTCCATTTTGTTTTGTGCCAGCATAATACCACCTTCCACACTGTGTCAGAGAATCTCTGATAACAGATCAGACATGTGTAGGATCTTGTATTTGAATTCTGGGAAAATTAGGATGACTGACTCACATAGGCATCAGCTGAGTATTAAGCATGATCTGGTGAGACTTTTTAGCATTTGTCCATTCATGTGGGAGCCTGTGGTAGGAAAAGAATGTGAGTATAGTTGTATGCAGTTTCTGCTTGGTGGGCTCTTTGATCAGGTGGATCATTTCATAGTTCAGATTATGTAAGATTAATTCCATTAAACTTTCATTTGTTGGTTACTTAACTTTGCCTCAGTTGTCATGTAGGCACTGGGGACTCAGAGATACATTGGCTCCATCTGTGCGCCCAAGGCATTCAGGGGCTAGTGGGAGGGACAGACACATGCATAGGTCATTATAACATATAGTTGTTATTCACTGATAGAAATCTGTACAGAACACTGTGGGAGCATGCCAGAGAGATACATTTTCCATCTTAATCTTCAGAGAATACTTCTGAGGAGGTGACACTGATCTGATTATCCAGGGTCTGAAAAGGTTTACCTGTTGAAGTCCAGAAATGAGGGGAGGGTTAAGCAGGAAGAGAATAGAATTCCAGGAGTTAGAGACAAAATGTTCCAAGACAGGAAGACACAATAAAAGCCCTTCGCCTGCCTTAGGCATCACTTCCCATTAGAGCTGGAAGAAGAATTATCTGTTGACAAATGTTCTTTCACTGAAGAGACTTCTCGTGAACCAAACAGGAGAGGAATTGGTTTAAAAATCCCGTATTTGTAGTCAATGCAGAAACCCTCAAAGGTGCCCAGATTGACTTTAGCACACCCTAGTACGAGAGGTGACTCAGATTTCCCCAAAGATTAGACTAATACTCGAATCAGCATGTGACCTCTGCAGAATTCTTTAATCTCCCTTGTTAGTTGATTTTTAAAGACTTCTTTAAAATGCTATTTTTTTAAGAAAAAAGGTGACTTCTGAAGATCTTTGTGTCCTAACCAGCTTAGAAAACTATATACTTTACCTCTAGAGGCAGACTAACATCTTTGAAATCTGGTTAACCACTCAGCAGGTAGGTAGCCTTGGAAAAAATACTTAACTATCAGAGCCTCAGATAGAATAGTAACACCAGCCTCTTAGACACTGATGATACATAGAAAGCATTTAATATGTTTTGTGGCACCTTAATTAAGACAATTGTTATTTTTTTAATATTGCAGTCCTATTAGGATTAGTATTTCTATTAATACTAGCATCAGCATTTACGATGATTGTTAATATTAGTTTTAACATTACAAATTAAAATTTCAATTCAACCAAAGAAAGTCAAGTTTTGAATCATAGCCCGGATATTTTGCTGTACCATATCGGGATAATTATTTTGGAAGAATCAGTTTGAGTTAAAGATGGTACCTCATCATCAGTTGTTGTCATCTCTTGTCATCTCTGCAGAAAACTGAAAGAGAAAAAATAAATAGGAGGGGCAATATCTGACTATCAGTGACAGACTATTATTTGGGTTTAAGATCTCATGGATGGCTCCCTATTGTCTACAGTGGATGCAGTCTGCCTTTGACCTTGTCTCTTGCCATGCTCTAACTCATATCCAAAACTTCACCCAAGCCCAGAAGTAGACCAAAGACAGGGACCAGTGTGCGCATGACATATGGAGGGTGGTTCCCAGGAGAAATGCCTAAGGGAGTTAGGAAGGCACCAAGGAGCTCTGCAGGAGTGTAGGTCCAGATGTAGGCTAGCTTTAGGCTAGTCCTGTTGCCACTTTGGATGATGTTTTGCACAATAGTTTATCTCAACTTAAAGCATGGAAGATGGGGTCCCAGCATAACTTCTAGGCACATGCAAGAGAGGAGATTTCCATTACCCAAGGGCAATCTTTCTGAGAAGTATGCATCTATGAGCCTTGAATTCTTTTTACCAAAAGGATTTCTGTGAATTTTGGTGAGTGGACATTAGCATCTGCTATATTCATTTAAAGATCTTGCTATTCCTTCAAATACCACCCCCTCTTATCACATATCTTCTCTACACATGTTGTGCTTCTGCTGGGAATATCCTTTATCTCTTTCCATATCACTTGAGATCCTGTTTTAAACTTGAAAACCTCATTCAAAATCGGTGCTAACCCATTCCTGCTCCCACAGAACACATTTTATACTTGTAGTCATTATCAATATGTATGGAACCTTAGCTATGCACATGTATAACTCAGCAAAAATGTAAATCTCAAGGAAGAAGACCTCTGTTCTTTTCAGTTTGTTTTCTCAGTATATATTCCTGAAATGAATGACAAGGAGGGAGATATATTTTAGAATATATGTCCTTTAAGTTTGTGTCAAGCAAATATTATGATTCTCTTTTTGCTTGAACCTGGGTTAATAATAGCTTATAATGAAAGAAAATGCATTTAACAGCCAAAACAGTTTTGTGCGTTACATAACTAATACCAATTTCATCCATTTATAACTTTATTCAACAAATTTTATTGGGCACCTGTGAAGGGTCTTTGACTAAGAACTGAGGATGAACATCACTGATGTGATCGAGAAAATCTTAGAGTTCAATGGAAGACAAACAACATCAACAATAAAAACACACAAATGTATAGCATATGTGTTGGTGATTGGAGGAACAAAGGTGCTAAGAGACCAATTACAGGTTGAAGAAGTTTTAGATACCTGTTGCACAATATGGTTAATATAATTAAGACTACAGAACCAAACACTTAAGAACAGTTAAGATGGTGAAAATTTATGGTATATGTATTTTGTCACAGGTTTTAAAATAAGCTTTAAAAAACTGGAAGTTTATGATTTGTTTTTATTTATTTCACAATAACTTAGGTGAGACTGGTAAAAAAGAATTCAGTAGTGACAGGGGTTTCACCGTGTAACAATATTGAGGACAGTTAAGAAAGAACAAGGAAGCTTGAGCCCTGTCATATGGGTGGTGGGAGCCAATGCAGTGTTTTAAGAAGGAATTTTCAGCTAGCCATTCAGAAAGACATCTGGTACAATGTAGAGAATGGATGGCAAAGGGCAGTCCCGGAGGCTGTCCGGCAAGTCAAGAGGGTGATGTAGGCCCACATGGAAGCCTGAATGCACCCAGTGTTGGTAGTGATTGGTGGTGGGGAGTTGGCAGTGTGTAAGGAGGGAAGAGACTCAAGAATTATTTAGGATATATATCAAGCAGACTTACTTCTTTGTTAGATTGATACATGATAGAATGTGAAAGAAGATAGAATCTAATTGACTCCTTTTCTGGCTCAGGTTACTATGTGGACAGTAGTGCCTCCTTGAGGGAAAATTGAAAAGGGAAGCAGATGTGGAAATAGATGTGCTATAAGCAAGGGAAACTAAAATGGTTATCTGTAGCATATTATTCCAGTGAAAGTCTAACTGATCAAGAATAAATGTGAAGCTTTGATCCATGTTATTGAGACAGATTACTTTCCCAAATTGTGCATAGGGTTAAAGAAAAGATTTTTTCAGTTTTCAAAATGTTCCAGCCTCATTTTGTTGCATATTCTCAGTGAAATCTTTTTGTATCAAGCTGCCAATTCAGTTACCAGACTTGGGCTTCATCTCCTTATAGGGCTAGATGAGGGACTAGTGATAGTAGAAAGAGGATTCAAGTTATTCATCCTAATAGGATCACAGCTCTGATATCTAGTTAGGTGACCCTGAACAAGTTCCTTAACTTCTCTGTTAGTTTTGTCATAGATAATAGGGAACATCATAACTGAGAATGGTTGTAGTGGAAGAAGTAGGTGAGGGTCCCTGCAAACTGCAAAAAAATATGACAGGGTTGGTTGTGTTTTGTGTTTTGAAACTAATATGACTATGGAAATCACATGAAGACTCCCTGGGAAATACAAGTAGTGACAACCAGCTTCTGATTTAAATGGGACAGAATTACTAACCCTGAGGTGGCTCTTGTTACTGTCAGATTATGAGTCACATTGAAAGCTAATGTCCAAGAAAGCATGTTTTTCATCTCAGAAATGAGTGAAAAACATACACTTGATTTTTTTAAGATGTGATTTTTAGTAAACTCAAGTGATAAATAACTGCTGATGATAACCATGATGGAGAACTGAGAAGAGATTAGACACTATGGTTAAGCCTTATGGGGCTATGTTGTTGGATCCCTGTTGCTAATACCCTGTGTCACACAAAGCAAAGCAAACGAACATATTGTTAACTGGAATGGGGGTCAGATGTAGAACATTGCTTCATTCTTTCCCAAGTAGGTCAGCAACCTTGAAACAATGGGACTCCAAAGTCATGGGTCCAAGGGGAAAGTGACAAGAAACAGGACAAACAGATAGATGACATGGAGAACCAGAGCAGCACTGTAGATAATGATTGACCCTGTGACCAGATGCATCTTTCAGATCCTTTCTAATCCTATCGGCATGTTCAGGAAGATGGTTAAGAAAAGAGGTAAAGGGAATCAGACATGGTGGCACATGCCTGTAATCTCAGTAGCTTGGGAGACGGAGGCAGAAGGATGGCGAGTTCCGCTGGGGATGTGGCTCAGTGGTTAAGTGCCCCTCAATTGCATCCCTGGTAACACACACACACACACACACACACACACACACACACACACAGAGGAAGGTAAAGGGAACGGAACAAGGATGGAAAGATTATCTCTCTCATTCAGTAATCATCTGACTAGGAGCAGAAACTTTTCTTAAAATTTTTAAGCACTTTAAAAGCTAGTTTCATTCCTAGAAGTTGTGATTTTTTTTTGTCCTAGAATCTGCCTAACCCCAACCTATACTCTTCATAGAAAACATAGAGGATGAAGTAAAGGAAGAACAGTTTGTCTTCCTTTCAGGCTAATACAAATAAAGTGGGGGGCAGGCAAACCTTTTCCCTCATTACCAAGGGAACTTAAATCTGTCACAGATTCCAAAACAACATTACATTTTCTGAATGGGATATATCAGAATTCCATTGCTTTCCTTGGCACTTCTTATTGTCCATCCATCACCTAAAATTTTTAGCACATACTTAACTACTCTGGTCATTGGGAAGGCTCCTCCTCCCCTACTGAAGTATATTTTCTCATCCTCACTTGTTGTCACATATTTGTAGCTCATAAGTAGAATATATTGTTAGGCAAAAATAAGTCATCACATTGGTTGATATTGATGGTTAATTCAGTTTTGTTTGCATCGGACCTGGTTTATCAAAACCATCAAGAGTCTGCAGCTGCGGCAGTGGTTGTAGCTCCTTGGTAGAGTGTTTGCCTAACATGTGTGAGGCACTGGGTTTGATTCTCAGCATGGCATATAAATAATAAAATAAAGCTCCATCAACATCTATATATATATATATATATATATATATATATATATATATATAAAGTTACATTAAAAAAAAAAATAAATAGTCTGTAGCAAAGTGTTCTTGGTAAAGTCAACAGTAGGCATGCAGTGTTCTACTAGCAGAATTAGAATATGAAGTCCAGACTCAATTCTTTGCAAACACTGACACATTGCTTGCTTTCTTTTCTTTTCTCCTAGAAGTATCGATATCAAGATGAGGATGCTCCACATGATCATTCCTTGCCTCGGCTAACTCATGAAGTAAGAGGTCCAGAACTCGTGCATGTATCAGAAAAGAACCTGTCCCAAATAGAAAATGTCCACGGATACGTCTTACAGTCGCACATTTCTCCCCTGAAGGTAAATGAGGTTGCTCTTCAGATTTTTTAACTGGTTTTGGTGGTCAGTCTTCATTGCTAAAGGAGACATTTGCTGGTCTCATAAAATGAGGGTCTTTTAAAACACAGTAGTCATCATTGATTACTGACGCGTCTTTCTGTGGTTTAGAAGCTAATCTGATATTTCTGGGGCATATTTTGATTGCAGTTGTTTGAATGTTTGCAAAATACTCAGCTGCTGAGAATGGAATAAGGAAAGAGCAAAGGTGACACATTGAGAGGAAAAATAAGTCATCTGCATATTTTAAAAAACAAAACAAGAATACACCATGATCTGTCTCAAATGCTCTCCCTCCATCATTATTCCTGGTCTCAGATAAAACAAAGAAAGCAAAGATATCATGATCACACCTAATGATTGCCTTACTCTCCAAGCTAAAAAGGAAGATGTGTGAATTGGCTCATCAACACCTCTATTTTTTCCCAGGGGAAATTGTTTATAGGATTTCTTTCTATTTGGTGTCGTACCTTTCTCAACACTGTCTACCATTTTATTTAATTTTAAACAATATCTTGATGAATGATATTTGTTTAAGAAGAGGCAATTAAATGAGAATAAGAATTTTGTGTTCCTTGGTTGTCATTTTCTTTATAGGGCTGGAGCTACTGGATTTTGTGCTTTGGATAAAAAATTTATAAATGCTAATTAAAATTTAGAAAGAAAAATAGAGTTAATGCTGTAATCTAAGAGACTTGAAATGATGGGGGAGGGGAAACAAATCCTGTCAATTAACCCCTTAGGTATTTCTAAGAAAAATTTCCTTCATTAACCAGAACATTCATTTTACCAGCACTTTCATGTAGTTGTGCAACAATATAAAACAGAGTCACAAAAGTGGCTCCAATGCTCTCTGGGATATTGTTATACCTGCCAAAATTTGAAAGAAAGGTTAAATTATGTTTAGTACAGCTCTAGGCTTTTGTACATTTTAACTACTCTGATATCCTAAAAATCTATTCAAATAAACAAGTTGTAATTACCACCAATACATTAAAATATTGGGCCAATTGTCAAATTTCATTCAATAGTATATAATATGTGAAAATACATAAATATTGTGCTTCTGGAATTCATTGTGCATCTTTCCAGAGTTTCTCTGGAAATCATTGAATGACTGAGTGGGTTTAACCTGGAGGAAAAAAGATAAAAGATTGAGGGTCAGGGGACTTACCTTTCCAACTCAAGAGCACTCATGTGGAAAACATGACATTGATGTCATACAGAGGACAGAAGCAGATTCACTGTGCAAAACTGACAGGCATGTGTTTATTTGGGATTATTGTAAAACCACAGTTTCTGACAGAGCTACCAAAGCAGGTATAAACTATTTAACATAGACTACTTTTTGTTCCTGGAAATCTTCCAGACTTGGATGATGACCAGACAGTTATTTTACGGAAAGACTTCTTCACCAGAAGGGTGAACAAAACTGTCCCCAAGGGTCTGTCTGAATCTATGAATCGTTGATTCTGTTCTGTGTTCAGATGAAACTTCCCTTCTTTAGAGACCCTTATCATCTTTGCAAACAAAAGCTGACCCCTGGGAGTTGAGGAAGGAAAGAACTAGAAGACTGGATTGCATTGAGAGTACTTACCTTTCAGTTTTAGACTAACTGGTGAAAGACTCCTCCTACAAGAACTTCCCTCAAGCCTCTCTTTCTTTCCTTCTTTCTAACTTCCCAACTTCCTTCTCCTTCTCAACTTTTCCTTCTTAAAGTCCCAAAGGAGTTTAGACTGAGTAGAATAATCAAGACTAGCCTAAGCCTAACCTGGTTGCCATAAAATAAGAGCATACACATGATCAATAATTATCCGAACATCCAGCAAGTTTTGATGATTACATCATTTCTTTATGTTACACAATACCTCATTTGGAAAATGTGTATTAGAATTGGGGAGAGGTTTTCTTTTTATGAAGATCAGATCTGTGTTATAATGAATTTTTCCTGTTTTTCTTTATTCCTTGCCTTTCAGGAATCTCAGAATTTGGTGTCAGCTTCAGTGTTTTTCCTTTGCTTGGGTTTTCTGTTACATTTATTTCCCTTCTAACTTATTTCTTACTTTCTTCTTTGTGAAAGTTTTACTGTTTTTTCTGACTTTACTATAGTAGTATTTTTTTGTTGGAGAACCTCATGACAGTTTTAAAAAGTAACCACCTATGAATAATAAACCCCTGATATTAAATACCATGCTTGATTTCTGAAAATACCACTTCAGTACTTTAGCAGCTGTGTAATTGCAAGGGAGAGTTCTGGGATTTGAATGTAGTTAAGTAGGCCAGAGGGATAAAAAATAAGGTAAGGGGTGTGGGATGATCCCAAAGCATGTCATAAAACAAGAGAGATGGGTGGGAACAGGTGAAGGACCTCAGGAGGAGATTGGATTTTATTTTTTAAGTAATGAGGAATGATGACAAAATTTAAAATGGAGAGTGACATAGCCCAATTTGCAAATTAGACAAGTATTCATGTTACGTGGCAGAGTGGAAGAAAAACTGAAAGAGGGTGATATCACAATCAAGAGCATTACATGAAATCCAAGAGATGGACAAGCCCTGAGATAAAGCAGAGGCATTGGGGGTGAAAAGAAAGGTAGGTTAGAAAACTTATTCAGAAAAAGATATCATTAGAACCTTGAGAACTATTAAACATAGAAGGTAGAGGAGAGAGAAATGATGCTAATTGACAAAATCTTTATTTGAACAATTGGATAGAAGAAATATGCAAGGAAATCAAGAAGGCCTGCAGAAGAACACATTTTTGAGTGGCAAGTGTTAGGGAGATTCTCAGTTTAGGTTTGAATAATTGAGTTCAAGGAATTATGTTATGCCCAGGTGAAATGTTCAGCAGTTTGAATTGAAGATCTGAGGATTGAAATAGATCTGGTCTAAAAATGGAAGCGTCTTTAGTGTAGAGGAAGTTGCAGATATGAATGGGATTGCTCAAGAAAGGCGAGGAAACACTAAAGGCTGGAACAGGGGTCACTCCTACCATGTTAGGGCTTTGTGGGCAAAGAGAGACCTACTGGGGAGATTAGAAACAGAAATTTGCCATATTTAGTAGTAAGATGCTTTCTGTTTGTTTTTATTTTTTAACAAGAGTTTTATATTTCCGATAAATGGGTATCATGTCTTATATAAGAATATATAGCTCTTCCACAATGCCTAAGATCATTTTGAACAAACAGATTTTTTTAAAGATTACTTATTACCCAATCGATGATTTTTAACAAAGGAAAAGAAAATCTGATAGCTACAGTAACTCCAGTTGTCATGCAGTCCTGATCAGGTAAAGGAAAAGCATTAATTTTTTTTTCTTTCTAGATGGAGAGCTTTTCTAATATCATTATTTAGAAATATAAATTTATTCTTGTTGCTTTAGAATATTAGTAATCCTTAAAAATGTAAAATGATTGTACTTCTGTCTCTCGCCACTAGATGGTGGAAGTTGCTGAGCTGATGATTCTGGAAGCATTTGGTCTTTGGAAAGATACTGAGATTTGTGTAGTTAAATTGAGAAGCTCTTAGCGAATAAAGACCTAGGAAGAGTTTGGCAAAGATTTGCATACTCGTAAATAATGGATTTTATTCCACCCCTGTCTTCAGTGAAAGGAAATGGTTGAGTGAAATATAACTTTGAAAGACATACTGAATTGAGGCTCAAGAGTTCCTGATCGGAATTCTTTGTAAATGAAATGTTTTAATTAACTTTAATTGGAAAGGGTGCCAACAACATAACCCAAATAATTCAGGCTACTTAGGCCAGACATCGGAAAAAGAGACAAAGAAAATTGAAGGTATAAGACCTATCATAACCTTTCACAGTTCAAGTTTCCTTTCACAGTTCAAGAATTCTTTCTGCAATGAAGCCCACCAAGGACTAGTGGGTTTCCACCATGAATTTTGAAAGATCAGATTGTGGAATAATATTCAAGTCTTCTGCTTCTATCCAGCATATAATAATAATCACAACAATAATAATGATTTTTTTCTAAGAAATATTATGGTGTTGTTGTGTGTATTAAAAGTATAACTTTTAAAAATAGGCAGTGTTTGTAACAGTCCTGAATAAGCATCCTTAGTGATTATTTATAGTTGCAGATGTTTCTAAAATGTTAACTGAGTTACCCACAGAAGTTCTTCTCAAGACTAACACCTTAATACTGCCTGGTTCTTTCTTATAAGTAGAAACAAAGAACTGAAGTTCATAGATGCTGCCTATTAATAAAGGGCACCTATTGTTACTATTAATGATGCTATTGTTATTGGTGCCCTAAAATTATATGTAGCTTCCTACATCCCTGCCAGTTGTAACCTTTTGATGAGCATGTTTTAAATTCTTTCTCCCAAAGTTTGCATAGTAGGTTAATAAATAAGTGCTAACATTGGTTGGATTGGAGAATTTAACTCTTTCCCAGTTAATACAGAAAAGTAGTTGCATAATCCTAGTAGAAAGTGGATGGGCTTTAGAATTACCCATTCTTTGTGTTTGCATGGTGACTCTGATGCTATCTGTTTATTAGCAGTTTGATTAACTTCTCTCTCGGAAATAATAGTATGGAATTCATTGGATCACAATAGGATTCATTTGACCATCCATAGAAAGTCTTTAGTATTTTGTGCATAGCAGTTGCTCAGTAAATGGTAATTACTTTACATTTTAAAAAATAGAAAATGCAGGTGTATGCAAGAGCAAATTTAAATTTAAGATTAATAAACTGTTTAAACTTGCAAGTAATGTTGACTCATTGTCATATCCTTATCCTTGCTGTCATTGAAGTAATGACTTCACAATACAGAAAATTGCTATCTCAGATAGGCAATGGTGTGTTATCCAATGTTGTCTCTCTTGTGAAAATGACTATTATTTTGGCTAGTTCAAATGAGATATGGCAAGTGAGTTAGGGACATCAATCTGGGTTTCAATGGTCCAAATAAGAAATTACTAAAGAAAAGGACTTTTCCTTTGTGACTAATAGTGGAAGAGATGGAGCGGGGGTGAATTGTTTCTAAGTCACTTGAATGGAAGTATTATATATAATCCCTGATATGTTCATTTAAAAAATATTACTTTAAAATTTTTTTATTAAAATATTTTTTATTTTTACAGACATTTTGATTCATTTTACACAAATGGGGTACAACTTTTCATTTCTATGTCTGTACACAATGTATATTCATGCCGTTCATGCAATCATACATATATATAGGGTAATACTGTCTGTTTCATTCTACTGTTTTTCCATCCCCATCCCCTCCCACCCCTTTTTCCTCTACACCATCCAAAGTTCCTTCATTCTTCTCTTCCCCCTGCAACCCCCCATCGTTATATATTGTCATGCACTTATCAGAGAAAACATTCGACCTTTTTTTTTTGGGCTTGGCCTATTTCACTTACCATGATATTTTCCAACTTCATCCATTTACCAGCAAAAGGCATAATTTTATTCTTCTTTATGACTGAGTAATATTCCATTGCATATATATACCACAGTTTCTTTATCCATTCGTCAATCGAAGGGCATCTAGGTTGGTTCCACAATCTAGCTATTGTGAATTGGGCTGCTATGACATTGATGTGGCTGCATCACTGTAGTATGTTGATTTTAAGTCCTTTGGTTATAGGCCAAGGAGTGGGATAGCTGGGACAAATGGTGGGTTCATTCCAAGCTTTCTGAGGAATTTCCACACTGTTTTCCAGAGTGGCTGTACCAATTTGCAACTCCACCAGCAATGTGTGATTGTGCCTTTTTCCCCACATCCATGCCAACACTTATTATTGCTTGTGTTCTTGATAATAGCCATTCTAATTGAAGTTAGATGAAATCTTAGGGTAGTTTTAATTTGCCTTTCTCTAATTACTAGGGATGATGAGCACTTTTTCATATATTTGTTGATCTCCTGTATATCTTCTTCTGTGAAGTGTCTGCCCATTTCCTTAGCCCATTTATTGATTGGGTTCTTTGTATTTTGGGTGTAAAGTTTTTTTAAGTTCTTTATAAGCGTTGGAGATGAGTGCTCTGTCTGAAGTGTGTGTGGAAAAGATTTTCTCCCACTCTGTAGGCTCTCTTTTCACATTGTTGATTGTTTCCTGTGCTGAGAAAAACTTTTTAGTTTGAATCTATCCCATTTATTGATTCTTGCTGTTATTTCTTGCACTATGGGGGCCTTGTTAAGGAAGTCTGGTCCTAAGCCAACATGACGGAGATTTGGGCCTACTTTTTCTTCTATTTGGTGCAGGTTCTCAGGTCTAATTCCTAGATCCTTGATCCATTTTGAGTTGAGTTTTGTACAGGGTGAGAGATAGGGGTTTAGTTTCATTTTACTGCATATGAATTTCCAGTTTTCCCAGCACCATTTGTTGAAGAGGCTATCTTTTCTCCATTGTAAGTTTTTGGCACCCTTGTCTAATATGAGGTTACTGTACTTACGTGAGTATGTCTCCATGTCTTCTATCCTGTACCATTGATCTACCTGTCTATTTTGGTGCCAGTACCATGCCATTTTTGTTACTATTGCCCTATAGTAGAGATTCAGGTCTGGTATTGTGATACCTCCTGCATCACTCTTCCTGCCCAGGATTGCTTTTCTGGGTCTTTTGTTCTTCCAGATGAATTTCATGACTGCTTTTTCTGTTTCTATGAGAAATGTCATAGGAATTTTAATTGGAATTATGTTAAATCTGTATAGCATCTTTGGAAGTATGGCCATTTTGATAATATTAATTCTGCCTATCCAAGAACATGGGAGATCTTTCCATTTTCTAAGGTCTTCCTCAATTTCATTCTTCAATGTTTTGTAGTTTTCATTGTAGAAATCTTTTACCTCTTTGGTTAGATTGATTCCTAAGTATTTTATTTTTTTTGAGGCTATTGCAAATGGAGTTGTTTTCTTCATTTCCCTTTCAGATGTTTCTTCGCTTATGTATAAAAATGCTTTAGATTTATGCGTGTTGATTTTATAGCCTGCTATTTTGCTGAATTCATTTATGAGGCCTAGAAGTTTTCTGGAGGAGTTTTTTGGATCCTCTAAATATAGAATCATGTCTTCAGCAAATAGTGACAGCTTGAGTTCCTCTTTTCCTATTCATATCCCTTTAATTTCTTTAGTTTGTCTAATTGCTCTGGCTAGAGTTTTAAGGACAATGTTGAATAGAAGTGGTGAAAGAGGACATCCCTGTCTTGTTCCAGTTTTTAAAGGGAATGCTTTCAGTTTTTCTCCATTAAGAATGATGTTGGCCATGGGCTTAGTATAAATAGCCTTTATAATGTTCACGTATGTTCCTACTATCCCTATTTTTTGTCTAGTGTTTTGAGCATGAAGGAATGTTGTATTTTGTCAAAATTTTAAGAACATTATTTCATGGTAACAAGTTGTTACCTACTAAGCTTTGGGTAAGAAAATAGAGACCTTTAACAAACATCGGATTCACAAATTTACCTAAAATTTAGGTGATGTTAGCTCCTCAAAAATGGAACCAGTTTTTGTTTTATGTCTATAATGTATTTATGAACATATTCCATTTATTCTGAATATCGATCAAATCCTATTTTAATAACCACTAATGGACTTCCCTAGTACCATTTTACATGGCATAATTGTGTTATTATTGGAATCAGGTACTTAGTAACCTGGTGTTCTTTTTGACAAGAAGATTTTGGTTTCTATCAACAGTGCATTTTTTGTTGTTGTTCATTTATATTTGTTCAACAAAACCACTAGCTTACTGTAAGTTGGTGGTATGAAACAGCTGTTAATGTCTAAAATTTAATTTTATGAGTTTTAGTTCGTTTGCTTTTTTGTCTTTGCAATCACATTTGCTCACCTAGCTTTTGGTCTAGAGGTTTAGAAGTAATAATAACAATATAAGATTTAGCATTTATTGATTTCCTAATATACTGTAGACACTATTTTAAATGCTTTGCACGTATTGCATTTTTCTACTCAATGACCCTATAAAATAGGTTTTCTTAGGAAATCAGAAAATGGGCACAGAGTCTAAAAAGTTTTTCAAAGTTCACATAGTTAATACTTGAAATATCTGAGGTCTGAGTCCAACTAGTCTAAAAATCCGACTTCTCACTTTTTCAACATGGTCATATTATTCACCAGAAAATGAGAATCATATACTTTTAAGATGGAAGGAGAAAATAAAAACGATCCATTCCAGGATTTTCAAACTGCAGCTCATCCATTGGTAGGGCTGAAATAAACTTAGTTGGTGTTTGTGGAATAGAATCAAAGAATATAATAGAAAACCAAGTATATCTTTTTTTCTTTATAGTTTAATGTGAATGTGTGTGGATATGCACTGGCTCAAATGTATTTCTCACTGTGATGAAGGTCAAGAAAGCCAGGAAGCTAAGGAAGTGGTCCAACTTCCCCATATTGCAAATGAGTGGGAGGAGGTAAGGAAGAAAACAGGCCCAGAGAACTTATAAGACTCAAAACTCATTAGTTTCTCTTTTTTTTCATAGGATCCTTTTTTAAAAATTCCTTTTTCTCCCTCTTTCATTCTGTCATTCTCTATATCCCTCCCTTTTTCTAGTTTCCACATATGAGAGAAAACTTTCTAATTTATTTCACTTAGTATGATGTTCTCCAGTTCCATCCATTTACCAGCAAATGACACAATTTCATTCTTCTTTATGACTGAATAAAACTCCATTGTGTATACATACCACATTTTTTAAATCGATTTTTCTGTTGACCAGCCCCTGGGCTGGTTCCATAGCTTGATTATTGTAAATTGTGTAGTGGTAGAGCACTTAAGTAGCATGCATGAGGTCCTAGGTTTAATCACTAGTATCACAAAAATAAAATTAAATTAAAAAAATAATGAAATTCAAATAAGATACATTGAAATCTTTTTATTACTACCACTGATTATCATGTTCACTGGATACGATTCAATGGATCTATTCCATTGGATAGAATACAAAGATATTATTACATCTTGGAAAAAATAATAAAGCAGCACTTTTGGTCAGGGATGACAGAACCTAAATCTGAATCCTTTATAGTATTAACTGCTGGAAATTTACCTTTCCATTGTCTCTTATGGCTACCATCACTACTGATTAAGTTACTTAAATCAGTGGTTCTTAGAATTTGGTGTATATTAGAATCACACAGAGGCCCAGTCCTATCTAACTGCATGAAGCATGGAGATTTGCATTCTCACAACCTTGATAGGTGACTATGTTATGCACTAATTTTGGAGAACCACTATCCTGAACTCCATAGTGCTGCTGTATTTATTGAATAATTGCCTTGTGTGTTACCAGTGCTTTGTTAAACACCATGAGAGATATTAAAAGGATCAAGAGCTAAAGACTCTCTCTATGCATGAAGAACTTTTATACCACTAGTGAAATCAAGATGTGCCTGACTCATTAAGTGATCAGAATTAATGTAATAAAGTGTTTATTTAATCTCATTTAATAAGAGCAAAATGTATTCCAGAAGGCAAATTTGAAATTTCTTTATAGAAATAAACAAATGAAACTTCATAATTTTTATTTAACAAAGAATACCACATAAGAAGTCATGGTAGAGAAAGTCAAAATGATTTTTTCCTACTAAAGAGGAACTGCCAGTCTAACAAGTAGATTTAAGGCAAATAATGTTGTTCCCAGGACACATTTCTCTAGGTTAGCTGACTCACCAATATCACTGTGAAGGCCCATAATTTGTTTCTTCTGAACTGGCAGAACATTGAGTGTGTCAATGCTTTTGACCAATTTGGGGTCACAGGTATTTTCATTTAAAATGCATTCATGAGGTGCTCACTGATGTCCTTTTACATATGTCACTACATATGAAGAACAACTCCCCTAACCCTGACCATAAGCGCCAGTAAGCAAGAGGGTTGCTTGTAAGAGTCAACTTGAAACAATAGCAATTGTACTATAGGGGAGGGCTCTGGATTATGTGTTTCCATCTCCTCATATTATATACAAAGGAATTTAATAAGTAGTTTTGTTGATGGTTTATTTTCTCAGCAAATTTAAGACATTTATGTTACCAGATTTTAATTATGAACAAGCAAAATAAAATGTTTGAAAATAGCATTTCTTTTTTTTTTTATTTTTTTTTATTTTTTATTTTTTTATTTTTTTTTTATTTTTTTTATTTTTTTTTTATTTTTTTACGTTTACATAGGGTAATGATGTTTCTTTTTTTTCCCTTCCCCCCCACCCCTCCCACCCTTTTCCCTTTATACAGTCCTTCTTTCCTTCATTCTTACCGCTCTCCTTAGCCTAACTCTAAACCTAACCCTAAACCTAATGCTAACCCCTCCCACCCCCATTATATGTCCTCATCCGCTTATCAGCGAGATCATTCGTCCTTTAGTTTTTTGAGATTGGCTTATCTCACTTAGCATGATATTCTCCAATTTCGACCATTTGCCTACAAATGCCATAATTTTATCATTCTTCATTGCGGAGTAATATTCCATTGTATAAATATGCCACAGTTTCTTTATCCATTCATCAACTGAAGGGCATCTAGGTTGGTTCCACAATCTGGCTATGGTGAATTGAGCAGCAATGAACATTGATGTGGCTGTATCTCTGTAGTATGCTGATTTTAAGTCCTTTGGGTATAGACCAAGGAGTGGGATAGCTGGGTCAAATGGTGTTTCCATTCCAAGCTTTCTGAGGAATCTCCACACTGCTTTCCAGAGTGGCTGCACTAATTTGCAACCCCACCAGCAATGTATGAGTGTTCCTTTTTCACCACATCCTCGCCAACACCTATTGTTGCTTGTGTTCTTGATAATCGCCATTCTAATTGGGGTGAGATGAAATCTTAGGGTAGTTTGATTTGCATTTCTCTTATTACTAGGGATGTTGAACATTTTTTCATATATCTGTTGATTACTTGTACATCTTCTTCTGTGAAGTGTCTGTTCATTTCCTTAGCCCATTTGTTGATTGGATTATTTGTATTCTTCGTGTAGAGTTTTTTGAGTTCTTTATAGATTCTGGAAATTAGCGCTCTATCTGAGGTATGGTTGGCAAAAATATTCTCCCACTCTGTAGGCTCTCTCTTCACATTTCTGATAGTTTCCTTTGCTGAGAGAAAGCTTTTTAGTTTGAATCTATCCCAGTTGTTGATTCTTGCTTTTATTTCTTGTGCTATGGGAGTCCTGTTAAGGAAGTCTGATCCTAAGCCAACAAGTTGAAGATTTGTACCTACTTTTTCTTCTATAAGATGCAGGGTCTCTGGTCTGATTCCAAGGTCCTTGATCCATTTTGAGTTGAGTTTTGTGTAGGGTGAGAGATAGGGGTTTAATTTCATTCTATTGCATATGGTTTTCCAGTTTTCCCAGCACCATTTGTTGAAGAGGCTATCTTTTCTCCATTGCATATTTTTGGAACCTTTGTCTAGTATGAGAAAATTGTATTTATTTGGGTTTGTGTCCATGTCCTCTATTCTGTACCATTGATCTACCTGTCTATTTTGGTACCAATACCATGCCGTTTTTGTTACTATTGCTTTGTAGTAGAGTTGAAGATCTGGTATTGCAATACCCCCTGCTTCGCTCTTGCTACTGAGGATTGCTTTAGCTATTCTAGGTTTTTTATTCTTCCAGATGAATTTCATAATTGCTTGCTCTTTTTCTGCAAGGTACATCATTGGGATTTTAATTGGAATTGCATTGAATCTGTATAGCACTTTAGGTAGTATAGCCATTTTGACGATATTAATTCTGCCTATCCAGGAACATGGGAGATCTTTCCATCTTCTAAGGTTTTCTTTAATTTCTTTCTTTAGTGTTCTGTAGTTCTCATTGTAGAGGTCTTTCACCTCTTTTGTGAGATTGATTCCCAAGTATTTTATTTTTTTCGATGCTATTGTGAATGGGGTAGTTTTCCTAATTTCTCTTTCTGAAGATTCATCACTTATGTATAAAAATGCATTGGATTTATGAGCATTGATCTTGTAACCTGCTACTTTACTGAATTCACTTATCAGTTCTAAAAGTTTTCTGGTGGAATTTCCAGGTTCCTCTAAATATATAATCATGTCATCAGCGAACAGGGATAGTTTGAGTTCTTCTTTTCCTATTCGTATCCCTTTAATTTCTTTGGTTTGTCTGATTGCTCTGGCTAGAGTCTCAAGGACGATGTTGAATAGAAGTGGTGAAAGAGGGCATCCCTGCCTTGTTCCAGTTTTTAGGGGGAACGCTTTCAGTTTTTCACCATTTAGAATGATATTAGCCATGGGCTTAGCGTAGATTGCCTTTATAATGTTTAGGAATGTTCCCACTACCCCAATTTTTTCTAGTGTTTTGAGCATGAAGGGATGCTGTATTTTATCGAATGCTTTTTCTGCATCTATTGAAATAATCATGTGATTCTTAACTTTAAGTCTGTTGATATGGTGAATGACATTTATTGATTTCCGAATGTTGAACCAACCTTGCATCCCTGGGATAAAACCCACTTGATCGTGGTGCACTATCTTTTTAATATATATTTGTATGCGATTTGCTAAAATTTTGTTGAGAATTTTTGCATCGATATTCATTAAGGATATTGGTCTGAAATTTTCCTTCCTCGATGTGTCTCTGTCTGGTTTAGGTATCAGGGTGATATTGGCTTCATAGAACGAGTTTGGTAGGGTTCCCTCCTCTTCTATTTCATGGAATAGTTTGAGGAGTATTGGAATGAGCTCTTCTTTAAAGGTTTTGTAGAACTCGGCTGAGAACCCATCTGGTCCTGGACTTTTCTTTGTTGGTAGGCTTTTGATGACCTCTTCTATTTCATTGCTTGAAATTGGTTTATTTAGGTTGTGTATGTCCTCCTCGTTCAGTTTAGGTAATTCATATGTCTCTAGAAATTTGTTGATGTCTTCGAGGTTTTCTGTTTTGTTGGAGTATAGATTTTCGAAATAGCTTCTAATTATGTTTTGTATTTCACTCGTGTCTGTTGTGATGTTTCCTTGTTCGTTCCGAATTTTAGTAATTTGAGTTTTCTCCCTCTTTCTCTTTGTTAGTGTGGCTAAGGGTTTATCAATTTTATTTATTTTTTCAAAGAACCAACTATTTATTTTGTTAATTTTTCCAATTGTTTCTTTTGTTTCGATTTCGTTGATTTCGGCTCTGATTTTAACTATTTCCTGTCTTCTACTACTTTTGGTATTGGTCTGCTCTTCTTTTTCTAGCGCTTTGAGCTGTAGTGTTAACTCGTTTATTTGTTGACTTCTACTTCTTTTTTGAATGCACCCCATGAAATAAATCTTCCTCTAAGTACTGCTTTCATAGTGTCCCAGAGATTTTGATATGATGTGTCTTTGTTCTCGTTTACTTCTAAGAATTTTTTTATTTCCCTCCTGATGTCTTCTGTTATCCATTCATCATATAATAGTGTATTATTTAGTCTCCAAGTATTGGAGAAGTTTCTGTTTTTTATTCTGTCATTTATTTCTAATTTCAATCCATTATGATCTGATAGAGTACAAGGTAGTATCTCTATCTTCTTGTATTTGCTAACAGTAGCTTTGTGGCATAAAATATGGTCTATTTTAGAGAAGGATCCATGTGCTGTTGAGAAGAAAGTGTATTCGTTCTTTGTTGGATGGTATATTCTATATATGTCCGTTAAGTCTAAATTGCTGATTGTGTTGTTGAGATCTATAGTTTCTTTATTCAATTTTTGTTTGGACGATCTATCCAGTGGTGAGAGAGGTGTGTTAAAATCGCCTAGTATGATTGTGTTGTGGTCTATTTGATTTCTGTAATTGAGAAGGATTTGTTTGACGTACGTGGATGAGCCAATGTTCGGGGCATAGATATTTATGATTGTTATGTCTTGCTGATTTATGCTTCCCTTAAGCAGCATGTAATGTCCTTCTTTATCCCTTCTGACTAGTTTTGGTTTGAAGTCCACATTATCTGAGATGAGGATGGATACTCCAGCTTTTTTGCTGTGTCCGTGTGCATGGTATGTTTTTCCCCATCCTTTCACCTTTAGTCTATGGGTGTCTCTTTCTATGCAGGCAGCATATTGTTGGATTTTTCTTTTTAATCCAATCTGCCAGTCTGTGTCTTTTGATTGATGAATTCAGGCCATTAACATTCAGGGTTATTATTGTGATATGATTTGTATTCCCAGTCAATTGACTCATATTTGTTTTTGGCATGATTTGGTTTCTCCTTTATTTGGCTATTCCTTTAGGCTAGCGCCTCCTGTTGCTGATTTGCATCATTGTTTTTCATCTCTTCCTCATGGAATATTTTGCTGAGAATGTTCTGTAATGCTGGCTTTCTTTTTGTAAATTCCTTTAGCTTTTGTTTATCATGGAAGGATCTTATTTCATCGTCAAATTTGAAGGTAAGTTTTGCTGGGTATAAGATTCTTGGTTGGCATCCGTTTTCTTTCAGGGCTTGGTAAATGTTGTTCCAGGCCCTTCTGGCTTTTAGGGTCTGGATTGAAAAATATGCTGATATTCTTATTGGTTTCCCTCTGAATGTAATTTGATTCTTTTCTCTCGCGGCCTTTAATATTCTGTTTTTATTTTGTATGTTAGGTATTTTCATAATAATGTGCCTTGGTGTGGGTCTGTTGTAATTTTGTATGTTTGGAGTTCTATAAGCCTCTTGTATTTGGTTTTCCATTTCATTCTTCAGATTTGGGAAATTTTCTGATATTATTTCATTGAATAGGTTGTTCATTCCTTTGGTTTGTTTCTCTAAGCCTTCCTCAATCCCAATAATTCTTAAATTTGGCCTTTTCATGATATCCCATAATTCTTGTAGATTCTGTTCATGATTTCTTACCATCTTTTCTGTTTGGCCAACTTTGCTTTCAAGATTAAATAATTTGTCTTCAATGTCTGAGGTTCTGTCTTCCAGGTGCTCCATTCTATTGGTTATGCTTTCTATGGAGTTTTTAACTTGGTTTATTGTTTCCTTCATTTCAAGTATTTCAGTTTGGTTTTTTTTCAATATCTCTAACTCTTTATTGAAATGATCTTTTGCTTCCCGTATTTGGTCTTTTAACTGTTGATTGGTGCGATCATTTAATGCCTGCATTTGCTCTTTCATCTCCTCCTTCAATGCCTGCATTTGCTCTTTCATCTCCTCATTAGCTTCCCTGATCGTTTTAATTACGTACATTCTGAACTCCCTTTCTGACATTTCTTCTGCTGTGCTATCATTGGGTTTTATTGATGTAGTATCGAGGTTTGTTTGGGACATTTTCTTCCCTTGTTTTCTCATATTGGTCAGTTGTCAGTGGGACCCTGAGATATTGCAGTTTTCCGCTATTGGCTTATAGTGTCCCGGTAGATTTCCAGTGTATCACCTCCCAGCCTTCAGTAGCCTGATGTCTTGGAGGAATCTGATAAAGCAGCTCATCAGAAGAAAACTGCCCCTAGCCCCCTACTGGTTCCACGATTTGGAACTGGCTCTGTGCTGAAATGCTCTCACTGTGGGCCTGCACCGTGCAGCTGGCCGTGTGGGAGGAGCTCACTGCCGGAGTGTGGAAGGCTACCTTGGGAAGACTCTAGCTGCCTTGCCCGGCTCCGATAAGCCACCTCTATCTGGGCCTGCCACCCGGGCCGAGCTTTACCCAGTGGGCAGACTCACCTGTGGCTCTATTTCAGTCCCAGTCTCTCAATGCCTCCCCTTCTTAACTCCTGGGTTCTGGAGCGACAGGGGGTGCAGTCTCCCTCTAGGCCGCCATCTTGGATCGCCTGAAAATAGCATTTCTAAAAATAGATTTTATTTCTCTATTATGAACAGCTAAAGCAAAGCTGCCACTCCCCATTGAACATAGAGTGGCCCCCACTTATCCCTGGGGTTATGTTCTATAACCTGCAATAGATGACTAAAACTATAGATAATACCTAATTCTGTATATACTATGTGTTTTCCTATGTATACATACCTAAGGTGAGGTTTATATGAAAAATTATAAGCATGAAGAGATTAATTACTAATAGAAAAATTACAATAACAGCATACTGTAATACAATTGTCAACATCACTAGTTTTGTGCTCTGGGGCCATTGTTAAGTAAAATAATCAGTATCTGAATCTAGTACTGTGATACCAAGACAGTCAGTTTGACCATTGAGATAGCCACTAAGAGACTTAAAGGGCAGGCAGTGTGTATAGCAGGGTTATGCTGGACAAAGGGATGAGTCACATCCCAAGAGGGACATAGTGGAACAGGGTGAGATTTTATCATGTCATTCAGAGTGGTATGTCATTTAATACTTATAAATTGTTTATTTCTGAAATTTTCCATCCAGTGTTTTCATACCATGGTTGAATGGGGTAACTGAAACCACATAGATAAGGGGAAACTACTATATTTGTACAAATAAAGGAAAGGAACCTCTTCTTTAACAGCATATTATTCCAATTGAGATCATCTGCTGTATGAACCCAGGTGAAATCAATTTAGCAATAAATTCTGTAGATATCTGGATGAACCAGTATTAGTTAACCATCATAAAGTCACAGAAGTTAGACCTAGCAGGGCATTTGACTTAATATATACTAAATATTTTGTTTTATATAGAAACTAAGAATTAGAGAAGTTATGATTGTTCCCCAGGTTAGATAAACAGTTAACATCAGATCTGAGGCAGGAATCTGAATTCCAGATCCCCAGCCTCAAGTTTATTCCTGTTTCACAGGAAAAGTAGAGAGTAGGTGTGTGCTACCCATCAGGTCACATAGCTTTATTAATTTCAATATCTAAGAGAGAGTGCTAGAAATTGTTATCACTGACTTTTTATTTGTGCCAATTTTCAACTTTACTGGAGGGCCAAATCCAGAATGGTGACACTGGGCAAACATCTCTCTCATCACAAATCTTTCCAACTAAATTGTGTGTATCAATTTGATTCAGTGGGAGCAACACCTGCCTCCTCATTAGTGTACTCCGATGGCCATTTGTGTACTTGTGCAGCCATTGAAGAGCTAGTTTTGCAAAAAAAAAAAAAAAAAAAAAAAAAAAAAATTTAAAGGATCCATAGATCACAGACCAATCTGCACAGTGGCAATGCTATTAGTTCTTTTATCAGTTGCTTTAGCAGAAACACAGGGCACTATAGGTATGAAGAGCTCGGTTTGGCTCAGAAGTGTGCCATTTGGGAAATCAAAGAAGCCCTCTGAACCCCATTTCCAGATTTATTCATTGAGTGTGATAATAAACACATTTCAAACAGTTATCAAGATTAAGGAAATTATTGTCTGTCTACTTGAATTTTGCTCTGGTAAAGTAATGCTTTACCCAACACCGAGATCCCTGTGGCTAGCTCCATCTCTACTTCCTCTTTCTCCACCCTTTATTTCCCATCCTTTTCTCTTTTCCTCACTTCCACTTTTTAGAATGGCCAGTGGGAAGGTAATAGCAACACGTGGTAAAGAAAAAGATGCTGAAGGATCCAGCACACCATTAGTTCAAGGAGCCTTCTTATGTGAGACTCTTAAAAATCAAAGTGTTTTTAAGACACACTAATGGAGTTATCATACCAAGAACAAAGAGAGGGCAATTCTGTACTAATTCTGAGTGTAGCAGGAAAATAGAGAGAGAGAGAGAGAGAGAGAGAGAGGAGAGAGAGAGAGAGAGAGAGAGAGAGGGAGGGAGAGGGGCATATCTCGGGAAGAGTGGCAGTACAATGGAGTTCTTTCAGAGACTGCCACATGGGCTGTTAAGGGGGTTAAAACTGTGTCAAATGGGAATATCAAAGACAAGAGTGATGTTGTCTGTGGAGAAAAGATAGGGACGTGGTGACTCTTGTCTGTGAATTGTTTGAAACAGGAAATTATTCTATACAATTTTATGTAGACCTCTAGTGTAAACAGTGTGGAGACCAACATAGTTCATGTAAGTTAAAAAAAATATTGAAGGAGCTGTCAAAGATAGAATGGGTTGCCTTATAAGGTGGTGAGTTTCCTGTTACTAAAGGTATTCAAATAGAAGCTAGAAAATTATCAGGAAGATATTCTGAGAGATGATTCAGGGATGAGATAAATGTAGAACTACTTAGTATTTTTGAAGTCACTAACCCCTTTGAAAAATTGATGAAAACTATGAGATTTTTCCTCAGAAAAATCCAGCAAGATATACCTACAAAAGTTTCACATAACATTTCAGGATGATATGGATCACATGAAGCTCATTTATGAACTCCCTAAGGAGCCCAAACTTGAGGTTAAGAATTTTTGGATGGACTAAATTTCAAGTTCCCTTTCATCTCTGAAAATTTATGATTCTCATTTCCCTGCCGCACAGTTTTTACATTATTAAGGAATGCTTGTCCTTCCCAAGAAGAAATCTTTTGTAAGTGTCAGAAAAAAACAGAAGGAGGACCCCCAATCCTTTGTGCCCATGAGTCATACCCAGTTCCACAGCAGTCTTCAGGAATAGAGATCAACAGTTTCAAGGAGAAAGATTTGAGCCTGTGTTTTACTCAAGAGAATGCTCTAAAGGCAGAACCTGATCCCCTTCTCCTCAGTATTTTTTTGCATTCTCCTAAAGCAATTTTCTGTTTATTAGTTAGTGTCATAAGCTTTTATCACCTTTGCAAGCCAAGAGCAATAATATCTTGACTCTATAAATTCAGCTTTTAACTGTCCGAAAATTGTTTTCTCTATGTTGAATGGAAGTTTCATCATAGCAAAGAACTGATTTGAAATTATTCCCATCAACTTGCTAAAATGATGATGGATTTTCCATAGGTTTCCAGCACAAAGGAATTCCAGTATGTGGCTAGATTGTTCATAGAAATGTCAGTTGTAAAATGTGCACTGAATGTTTATTTTTTCATCAGGGTCTCAGAAGTGCACTTAAATTGGACTCTTCTTTTCTCAGTATCATTAAGATATTGACAGATTCAGAATTGCTAGGTTTGAAATTTTAAGAATAGCTAGCTCATAACATTTCACTTGCTGCTCCAGGGCAGCAAATATGATGAATTGGATGTCTCCAACTCAATTAGCTTAATGTGGGTAGGAGGATTTCCAGGTTTTGCAGCCTCCGTTTTACTAATCCTCTGCACAGACTATTATATAAAATGTAACTGAGTATTAATGTCCGAGTCTCAGAGAAACATGGTTGGTATTTTTCATTTCAGCATCCAATGTCATCCTGTATTTCATACCTTTGATTTGGATCCAGAGCCACTGAGTGACGGTTCTTAACATGATTTATATTGTTGCAAGCCTTACCTTGTTATCTTTCTGCCTTCTGACCGAGTTAAGAAAGTAGCCTAATAGAATTGCTGCTGTCACTGGGTGATTTAATTGGAAGGAAAAAAATCTCAGCAATTTAAGGAAAACTGCCGAAGCTGGAGCTGTTTCTCTGTCAAATAAATGATCAGATGAGATGGGCCCTAGAAAAGCAGATGCTGACAGTTTGGAGAACTTCCAACACACCCATCATACTTTTGTAGTGAAATTTGTTGGAGGAATTGATTATTATTTGGTTGTTTTTTATTTACTTAAGAAAATGTATCAAACCCCTGGATAATGCCTAGTTTGAAGAAAACATCTTGGATTTAAATACCTTGTGTACCTAGGGATATCATTTGATGTTTCTTTTCTATTTCCTGTCTCAGCATTTATACTAGCTGGGTTATCACCCTACATATTTTCTTCTCCTTCCCTCTCCTCTCTTATAGACTCAGTCCCAGCTTTGTCTTGCATGTTGTTGTCCTTCATTTTTTTTTAATTGACAGATAAAGTTGTATGTACTTACCATGTGTAACAGATTGCTTTGAAGTAGGTCTAAATTGTGGAATGACTAACTCTAACTGATAAATGTATGTATTAGCTCACAGAGTTATTGTGTTTTGTGATGAGAATGTTTTACATTCACTTTCCAAGCAGTTTTCATGAATATAATACATTGTTAACCATGATCTTCATGTTATATAATAGATCTCTTGAACTTTCCCTTTTGTCTAAACTAACTACAATTTTGTATCCTTTTACCAATATCTTTTCAACTCCTTGCCCTCACCTCCAACACCCCAGCCCCTTTCTAACCTCTACTTCTATGAGATCACCTTTAGATTTCATACCTGAGTGAGATCATGCAAGTATTTGTCTTTTTTGATGTTTGGTTTATTTCACTTAATATAATGTCCTCCATGTTTGTGTCATTGAAATGGCAAAATTCTCTTCTTTTCTTGGCTGAATAATATTTTATTGTGTGTATATAACATTTTCTTTATCCATTTAGCCACTGATGGACACTTAGGTTGATTCCATATTTTATCTACTGTGAATAAGGTTGTGAAACCGTGGGAGTGTAGGTGTCTCTTTGACAGACTGACTTCATTTCCTTGGGATATATACCTACTGGGATTAAAGGATCATATTATCCTTTTATTTTTTATTGTTTTCTATGCTGTTTTGCATTGGCTATATTAATTTATAATCTCACTAACAATTGTACAGGTTTTCCCTTTCCTATTCATTCTTACCATTCTCACCAACATTCAACATTTGATTTTTTGGAGAGAGCTGTTCTGATGATAGCTCATTGAAATTTTGGTTTTCAGTTCCCTGATGATTGGTGTTGTGGAACATTTTTTCCTATACCTATTATCCATCTGTATGTCTTCTTTTGAGAACTTTTTAGTCAAGTCTTCTCCCCATTTTTATCAGGTGATTTATTTTGTTGATAATAAGTTGATTTTGATCCATGGTATATAGTTAACATGATATACCCTTTTCCGATATGCCCTTATCAGATATATAGTTTTCAATTATTTTCTCCCGTTATGTATGTTCTTTATTCACTCTGTGTTAAAGTGTGTTCAAGTGTTGCTTTGATGTACAGACACCTTTTAGTTTTATGTAATTCCATTTGTCTATTTTTGCTTTTGTTTCTTGTGCTTTTGGGGTCATAACCAAAATTATTCCTGAAATTATTACCTAGACAAACGTCATGGAAAATTTCCCCTATGTTTTCTTACAGTAGTTTTATGATTTACATTTAAGTCTTTAATCTATTTTGAGTGAGTTTTACATATGGTGTGAGATAAGGATCAAAATTCTTTCATTTGCAGGTGGACATTCAGTTTTATTGGCACTGTTCATTGAAGGCAGTTCTTTTGCCATTGTGTGTGGGCACCTTTGGCAAAAATCATTTGGCTGTAATTGGTTTTATTTCTGGGCTGTCTACTCTGTTTTCTGCAGTCTACATGTCTGTTTTTATGCCAGTAATATGCTCTTTGATTATTATAGCTGCATAGGATATTTTGAAGCCAGGTAGTAATAATGCCTCTAGGTTTTGTTTTTTTTTTTTTTTCAGATGGTTTTGGCCTTTCAGGGTCTTTTGTGATTTCATACATATTTTAGGATAGATTTTTCCATTTCTGTGAAGAATGACATTGGTATTTTGAAAGGAATTGTGTTGACTCTGTAGACTACTTTTGTTAGAGCATTTTAACAATATAAAATTCATTCAATCCATGAATACAGAATATATTTCCATTTAGTTGTGTCTCTTTCATTTTTTTTTTCATCAGTATCTTAGTTTTCAGTATAGAAATCTCTTACCTCCTTGGTTAAATATATTTCTAAATATTTTATTTGTAGCTATGCTAAATAGGATAATTTCTTGATTTCTTTTACAAATAGTTCACTCTTAATATGCAGAGAGGCTAATGAATTTCACAGCACCGAGGGAGGGCAAAACCCCAGGGCTACTGAATTTGGCAGAACATGATATGGACCAGAAAAGAAATCTATCACACAAACCTAAAGTCTGTTATGTGGTCCTTCCTCAGGCAGAGGCAAGTCTAGAAGCTCAGAGGGTATACAGGCTTGGGGCATGATCAGTGGCGTGAGATTTTATTGTGTTGGGGATCAGTGTTGGGTTCAAGGCAAAGTCCTAAGTTCACTTCTCTTTTTTACCTGCAAGCATGTACTATCACTTCCTGTGCTCTGCTGCCTGGGGACAGGGAAGGAATGATACAACATAAACTGTCCTTTATACTCTTTTCAGTGCTGCCTCTTATTTTTGCGCTATAGTCAGATACCCTGATTTCTTACCAGTTTTCTTAGCTCTAATGAAAGTAGTTTCATGTGTAAATAAATGTTCAAATTTATGTTTCCATGGGGGACAATCACTGTACAGCCCTACTCTGCCATCTTGTTCTACTTCTGAAAATTGCAAATTAATTGTTAAATTCAAGGGCTTTGAAATGAAATCAACATGGTTAGTCCAAGTTTGTCCATGACTCACTCACTGTATATGACCTTAGACAAGAAATCAATCTCTCTAGGCTTTGCTTTTCTACCTATTAAATGATGGTCTCAGTAACTACTTTATGGAATGAGAATTAAGTGGGATTGAGGGCTGTAAGGGCATGGTAATGGAGATGAAGGTTAAGGTTAGTGATTAGACAGTGCTTGATTGCTGGACAGTGAGTGGAATGATGAAGGGGATAGCCCACCTGCCCTGCATTCTTTCACATGTGACTTCCTTGGCTCAGAGGGTACTTCACATGCCTTCTTTCATTAGCACAATATTTGTATGGAGTAGATGGTGAATTGTTATTATTTATACCTTTCAAAAAAAGAAACTGAGATTAATCTGTTTTCTGAAGATAGTTATTAAATATTTTTGCACATTCATAAATCAAATATATTGTGTATTCTTTGTGTCCTACCTTGTGCAGGTCCTAGAAATCCAAAACTGATTGAGAAACTACCCTTTCTTTAAAGCAGCACAAAGTCAAGCACAGAAAATCAAAAAGGCAAATAATGAGGAACAGGAAAATGTTATACAGACTTATTTCTCTCAGATTCTCTCATACCTGATATTTTTAAGGCACTCCATCCTAACATTGGCTTTGCTTTTCCTACCAATTTTCTCTGTTTTCCTAGTAGTTCTTGGTAAATGCTGACATTATGAACTCAAAAATCCGTGGAATAGACTGGGGTGTAGCTCAGTAATGCAGTGCTTGCATAGCATGCTTGAGGTTCAGGGTTCTGCCCCCAGGAATGAAAGACAAAGGAAAAGAAAAGGAAAGGAAAGGAAAGAGGGAGGGAGAAAGGAGGAAGGGAGGGAGGGAGGGAAGGAAGGAAGGAAGGAAGGAAGGAAGGAAGGAAGGAAGAAGAAATCTGTGGGCAGGCAGAGATTTGCTGTGCCCTAAAGGCACTCACATGCTACTCTTGGGAGGGCACAAGCAAAAAATGTCTTTACAGTTTTTCTGACAAATGCCTACTGCTTTTGAAAATGCCAACTGGTCTACTGTTTATAAGGTTTTTTTTTTTTATTTGTTTGTTTGTTTTTTGTAAAGAACAATAATCCTAAATCTTTTTGCTTAACTTGGTTGAAAAAGAGCAAAACAGAGTAGTAGAGGTACAGGCTCTGGAGCATGCAGAAATAAATTTGAACCCAAGCTCAGGGCCTGAACTTGAGCATGTCACCTAGTGGTTCTTAGTTCCAATAAATTTATTTTATCTCAAAGAGTTATTATGAGGATTAAAATAGTTTGCACAAAAACTTGCCTAGTCATAAGAACCAGATAGGATCATTTTTTAAAGTCCACATTCCTGGACCCTTTTGGACATAATGAATCAGAATCCTTAGCCAGGGGCCTGAGAACCAGTAATTTTACTACATCCCAAATGACTTTAGTATAAGGTAATTTTGGTAAACACTGAGGAAGAGTATGTAAAGAACCAGCACAGTTGTCTGATGTGATGTGCTACTCAGGAAGCACCAAGAGACTCCACAGCAGTTATCTTATCCTTCAAGATTGTTATTGATGTTGCATTTCAACAGAGTGGGCTATTTCAGTCTGGAAATTGTTGACGACTAATATACTATTCAGCATGTTAGTAGTTGTCAATTTAAGTTATTCAATTAAATTGCTCATGAAGATTTTTTGAAACCTATTAAATATATTATTTCAGATACTCTAGAAGAGACAAAATAGAAATATTATATAATCTGAATTATAAATGTTATCATTAAGTTTTAATAGTTTATGAAGGAGGGGTTCATTTAATCTGGAGTTCAAAGAAAAGGGATCATTTGGACCAAATGTGGAAGCAGCATTCCAAAGATTATGCTCATTTTTATTATTCATTTTATTCAATTATTCCTATATTAAATTGAATGGAAAGAGGCATTCTTGCTTAAAAATGAAAAATATTACAAAAGATAAATTTAGGAAAAATATTTTTCTGCCTGTTATCGAGAAACCTTGAGCTGGGAGCTATAATCTCCCCACATTATCTTTTTCCTAGTACACCCCATAGAGCCCACTCAATAGCTTATTATTTCCTATTTTTCTTATCCATAGGATACCTTCTGAGAAACAGATGTATTTTCTCCTTGTGGAGTTCAGTTAGCAATTCCATATCCATCAGGTTCTAAACATGATGGAAAGAAATGTTCCCTGAGAGAAGTTGTCTTGAGAGACTACATTGTTGTAAATTATTTCCATTTTTGGATGGAAAGTTTTCTGAATGGATTATTTGGTTATCCTATTCTTAGAGAATATTAAATAAATCCCAACCTTTTCATTGTTTCATGGTCAATGCTATGTATTTTCATCATTGTCCTTTAATAACAATTTATTCAATGTTAAATAAAATTTCTGTTATGTAGGACTATAGAGAATAAAAGATGATTAACACATGGTGTCTTCTACAATGAGTGAGTGCTAAATGCCACAATTGGTAATAACATGAATAGCTGGCATTTAAAAAGTACTCACTGTGTGCCAAGTGGCATATTACCTCCATTTGGAAACTGTCCCTCATGACAATTCTTTGAGATCAGTAGTATTTGATTCCTATTTTACACATGAGAAGACAATCTCAGGCTCTGTAACTTCCTTAGTCACACAACCAGGTTAGTAGTACAGCTCTGTAGTTTTGTTCTGCTAGGTGTTGTTTCAGATTTTCCTATCTATTTAGTGTAACTGGGAACAAAACTTTTAGGGATTTTTTGGCTCTTTCATTTAGAGACAGCATGATTGTGCAAGATATTATTTCTGAACTCACTTTTGCTTTTATAAAATGTGATCAATATGATTTTGAGAATTATTGAGTATTAAATTAGATAACATGTTAAAATTGTTTTTTAAAAGTCTGATTTAGTCCCCTGCCATAGTAGTTAATCATCAAATATTGGTTTTTACCTTTCTAATTCTGACAGGATAATAGATAACACAATGGATTTCCAGAATGGCAGTTTTACCGTATTTTACTTTACTATTTCTTAATTATTACCTGATAAACAAAATAAGAATAAAAGAGCTCCAATTGAATTGGTTGTTTATAAGGTTTCAATTTTATTTTTGGCAGTATGCAGTTTTACTAAAAGGTGGCTACAAGTGAATTTATCTTTTTTGTGTGCTTAGAATTTGATATACTGCTTCACATTCATACTTGATGTGCCTCTCTATCTTTCCTTCATTTTCAGATTTTTCCAAACATCAAATCTCTATATTTTTTCTTCCCCAGTCTCTCTTGTTTTTGAGTAGCTATTATTAGACCTTTTTGCTCTATCCTCCACATCACAATCTTTTTCATATATTCTATCACATTTTCTTTCTATTTTATGTTCTGCTAAATTTCTCATTCATCAATTCCCTTTTTAGATGTGAACAAAATCTGCTGTTCAATTCACCGTTTTCTCATTTTTAGTACCTAGCTTTTCTACTTTATCTAAAATTATTCCATTTTTATTTTAATTTTTTTCAGAAGTGAAATCTTTCTTTCATTGTATGTACTGACAGTAAGATAGGAAGTTTGTGTTGTTTTAAGCCACAAAGCTGTGCTAACTTCTTACAGCAGTAATATAAAACTAATAAAACAGAGTGGGTAGTACAAGGTAAATGATGGTGATATATCTGGTATCTGAATGAAGGGGAGGAAAAATAAGCAGAATTTACTGCCCAGAGGATATGATACGGCAGCAATCTGCTGGCAATTATTCTCTCCCTCAGTCAATCCATCCTCAGTGTGGACAGACAATCATGTGACAAGCATGGCTTCAAGGTATCAGTGGCTAAGATCATCCTGCTTCTCTGGCTCTTATTCTTTGTTCATTCTATAATCCTTTTAAATATAATTCTGCTTCCCAAGTAGACATTTTTACTGGAAAGTCTGACTGATTTGCCAATGAAGTTTCCATTCTTCTTGGCAGATTTGTCCCTCCCTGCAGATTAATTATTAGGTCTCAGGTTTCTGTGCTCTCATCCACTCACACATTCAACGAGTATTCATTGAGTCTATCTTATGTGTCTGGTACAGCACTATTAGCAATTCAGAAATCAGATACAGTTCCTGCCCTCAAGGACTCACAGTCTGATGAGGAAAATAGTCTAAAGATTCATAAGTAGCAATTACAATGCAGTCTGGGAAATGCTAAAATTGAAATAAATACAGGAATTTAAATGCCAGAAGGACAGCTAGTTCAGACGTATGGGAATCTCAGGGGCTAAAATCAAGTTGTCTGAAGATGCAAAGTGAGAATCAGTTTCCTTGTCTTTCCCAGCTTCTAGAGAAAGCTCGTAGAACATTCCTTGGTTTATGACCCTTTTTCTGTCTTTAAAGCCAGGAGCATATCATCCTAAAATCTCTTTCTGATTCTGCTTCTGTGTTCACATATCTAACTCTTAAGGATCTATGTGATAACATAGAACCCAGTTAGATAATCCAGGACAATCTCCAACTTCAATGTCCTTAATTTAATCACATCTGCAAAGTTATTTCTTGCCAGGTAAGGTAACAGGGTCACAGGTTCCAAGGATTAGCCTGTGAACTTTTTTCGGTGAAGATTATTCTGCCTACCATGTCCCTTAACAGCCTTTCTAAAGAAAGCTAAACTAAAATGTATTATAAAGTATACATCGTGTACTTTACGGTTGTCTCCCTACATGCCAATCTGGAAAATATATCTGAGAAGCTTCTTGTTCCACAAATCTCATTTACAACACTTACAGAGATAACACATTTCTTTGTATTATTTGCTACTATTAAATAATGCTAGTAATAATAATGATGATAATGAAAACTATCTCTTAAAAACAGAAAGACTTTGTTTTCATGGTGATGGGGATTAAACCCAGGGCCTTGTGCATACTAAGCAACACCCAACTATGGAGCTATATCCCCAGGCATAACTACCATTTTTATTGCTCAACATAAAGAGGCTCTAGACTAAGAAACATTTAACCCTATGTAGTACCTACAAAAATAATCTTGAAAGCTAGGTTGTTATCATCCTTATTTTGCAAATTAGGAATCTGATGTTGAATGAAAATTAAACACTTGCTCAAAGCCGTCTAACCAGTTTATAAGAGAACTGAACTTCAAATTAAGTGTCTCTGATTCAGTACTTGCAGTAAGTTTATTATGTTTGGAGTCTTAAATATGTTATCCAATCATTCCAAGTTTCAGATTATTTAGCTACAAAATGGAAGCAGTACCTATCTCATAGGATTCGTGTGAAGACAAATCAGATTTACATGTAATATATGCAATTATTTGTCATAGCCTCTGGTGTATGTATTGTATGCTCACTAAATATTACTTTTATTTAAAAATGTGTATTTCATTAGTATCTTTATACCTAGTTTGGGGAAGTGGTCACTTATTGTACTGTTGGTATATGAGCAATGATTGTGTGAAATAAGTAGGATATAGTTTAACATGATCATTTCCCTGTGCTAATAACTGTGGTACGGAAAGACTGAGTGTCAAATAGAAAGATACCCATACAGGTAGTTCTCCTCAGTGCAAGTCCAATGATCCTACCTATTGACAATTTTAACTAATTTGACACAAAAGAATATAAAAAATTGAATGGCAAACACAGGACCCATAATATTGCATAGTGATAAGAACAAATGTGTTATATATTTGTGTGCATGGGAGTTTGGGAAGAAGGGCTGAATTAGAACTCATCTGCAAAGAGATGATGCAGTCTAAGAACAATCAATTTTTTAAAAGATATTTTTAGATGTTGATAGACCTTTATTTTATTCATTTACTTATATGTGATGCTGAGGTTTGAACCCAGTGCCTCACACATGCTAAAGTAAGTACTCCACCACTGAGCCACAACCCCAGCCCAGAACAATCAAATTTTAAAGTCAATCTATAGATGTTGCTGCTAAAACTTAGAGTCAACACATTGTTTTTTCAGGTAAAGCTCAATCTGTCAGATTCCATTATCTGTATATAATCCTTTGGGTCATTGTGTCTATTTCTAACAAGAACTAGTGCTCCATGAAGATTTCAATGCTAAAAATGGCTTTTTAAAAAGGTTGGTTTAAATTTCTGGAAAAAATACTACATAAGTTCTTACTTTACTTATTAATCATCTTTAGGTCTTGAGAAAAAACTCTGAAGATGAAAAAGAATGTTGGCAATTAGGTCAGCACAATCTCAGGTTTTATCTTTGAAGTAGGGCTTAAACTGTATCTTTGATAAATTAGTAATGAGATTTCACATGATGAACTAAAATATCTAGTCATAACAGTGTTTGATAATAAAAGGAATGTCATTAATAATTGAGATTTAATAATACCCAGAATGGGTTCCAATAAACCAAACATTTAGTGATCAGGTCAGATTTGGCATTATAATTTCAAATAATCTTGTCTGTGATTTGTCTGATGAAAATTAATATTGAAAAAGTTGAAACTTCTACCTTTTTGCAGAGGAAGAGCATAACGGAAAGACAGGTTCAGCTATGCATCTCTGAACTTCAGGTTTCTTATGTATAAAAATTAGTGTAATACTATTATTTAATAGGATTACTAAATGAGATAATACTTGCAAAGGGCCTAGAATAGAGTCTGGTGTATAATAAGTCCTCAGCAAGTAGAAGCAACTATTTTTGTCCCTGTTTTAAATGATAATGCCATCTTTGGCAGAAGATCTACATGCATATCACAGTTACATACAGATTTCCAAAGCCCATTTAGATTCATCAGAGTACATTGTAGGGAAAAGCAGATAGTAATCTCTTTACAGAGTGTTTATGAAGCTAAGGAATAAGCATTGAAGAGTTATAGAACTTAAAGGCACCTTATAAACCTAAGTTATGATGATAAGAAAGACGTAGTTATGCTTACAGGACAGTATTTCAGTTTCTTCACTGAGGTTCATTTTTTGAGTATGTCTGGGCTTTTACTAAAGTTCTAAGATAAATGTGTATACTGTTGAACCTGCTGAGTCAGACTTTTCTTAAGGACCATCTATCACTTTAACTTACTAGGCATTCTATCTCCGGCACTGGAACACGTGGCAAAGACAGATTGCTTGGTGGGAGATGAGGGTGAGTTGGCCACAAAGGTCTCTCATCTCATATATTCCTAGGAAAATACCTTTGACACTTGGTGAGGAAAGTCAAGGGACTCAGTCCTAAGAATCACACAAGCAGACTACCCTTCCCTTGTATGGCCTAGAGGTTCTGGTTAGCAGGTTGTATTAAAACAGTTTGACATTAAATTCACCTGGTTCAAATAGGCATATTGTTCTACGCCAACCTTTCCCCCAAATGTAATTCAGGGACATTTATTATTTATCCTCTCTGCCAAACACCCTGTTAAGTTCTTTATACCTATTAATTCAACCCTATAAGACAACTCTTAAAAATAGTATTGGGCATTCAGAAATGAATGAAGCAATTTTCTTATCTTTCAGCAGTTTCTCTGTCTTCTTAAGGAGACCACTGCCAAAGGTCTCTCCTATGGGAAATTGCGTTATACCCAGTCCTAACTTTTTCAACAAATTGCTCCTCTGCTCTATACCACTACCATTTAGTCCTATGCTTCAAGTCATTATTCAAACCACCACTTCCAAGATTTTTAGAATGTGTTATGAAATAATCTCTTCAGTTCCACTCAGTGTGGTGGGTTTTTGACTTTTTTTTTTCCTAACTGCTTCAGTTAGGCACTTATTCTTGACCTTCCTTTCCACAGAGACTTTTCTCCAGAGATGTAAGTGATGATATATTTATTGTCCAGTTTTCTATTATTTATGGTTTTTAATTTCTTCCACCATCCCCCTTACATATTTACTTACTTCGTATTCTCCATTTTTAAAGAGGAAGATCCTTAGGGAGCTCGGTAATTTGCAGACCTCCATAATTAAATAGGTAAATATCCCTAGAAATGTTCAGGTAATTTTAAGAAACTAAACTTCATGGAGTAATTTGATGCTCTCAATGCACAAATGAAGATAAAAGATGAAGTCATAATGTGAGCTGGGGACAAAAGCAGGTTCTGAAATCAAAAGTCTTTTAGGCATCAGTGTGTCTAAAGTTTGAAAAGTTTACACTGATTCTAATGGACTTTCTACCAAGTCATTTATTTCTCCTTAACAAATTACTTTTTGATGGTTATCAGGTAACTAACATTCAAGAAAATTTTGAAGCTAAAATGTAATTTAGAGGACATTAGCCTAATTTTATTATTATAGATAATAAAAACTCTTACGTTTACATTACACCGAAAAGTTTAAAAACTTATATGTACTTGACTGTTTCTCATACAATCACACTGATATAAGCAAAGGGTTTTTATTCTCATTCCATAGGTAAGGAATTAAAATACATGCAGCCCCCCCACATAGAAAACAAATAATCAGAATTAGTTCCTCTACCCACTTTACTCAGCTCATGTCCAATATCCCATATTACCTCCCCTTTTAAGAATCTATTTAGGGAAGTGACTTTTTGTATATATTTGCCATTTTTAATAATTAAAACTTAAAAATTAGAATTTTATGTTTAGAAACCTGTGTTCTACATTGGAGTAATTAAGTGCTAAGAAGTATATGAGTTGAAACATAGCACCTACATACTGCTATTATTAGCTTCTTTCTGAGAACCTACTATGGGTAAACCAGTGAAGGAGACTGGAGTCGGGAGTGGAGAATGAGTACACTGGCCAGATACCAAGTCCTTTCAAGTCAGATGAGTCAAATTCAACAATCAACATCTCTATATAAATGAGTTTTTTTTTTTTTTGTTGCATCTTCCAGAATGTATTTGTTATTTTCTTCTTAAAATATCATCTGGATCATGAGAAAGGACTTTTGAACTGCTATATTGCTGTGGGCAGGTTTGTGTCTACCTGGAAGAACCAGATAATATATGTCATCTCTGCATTAACTTTTTTATGGTTTATAGGGTTTTCAGGTTCCAATCTATGTTGTGTAAGGGAATTTCCATGAAACCACGCCAGACACGGGAAATCACATAAGGGAATTTATTAAGCAAACAGTGTCTCCCTGCAGGGTAAGAGAGAAAATGAGAGGAAAAGAGAAAGGAAAAGAAAGGGTGTGTGCTAGAGAGAGTGGAAAGCCAGGGGGATAGAGAAAAGTGTGTAGGACAGACAGAAGGAAGGGAAAAGATGGCGGGGAAGTTACAGTAAAACAGTTGAATTCCACCTGGCTAACAGGGGACCAATATCGGAGAAGGATACTTGCAAGCTGACTGATGAACCAATAGCTAGTTAGGATATTCACAGATTGACAAGTGGTTGGGAGGCGGAGACAATGACTGCACCTGATGGGTGGGGGAGTAGCTTTATATATTACATGTTGGGCCTTGAATCTTACTAATTGTGAGAGAATTGGGACCTTCACATGACTTCTGTTTACTTGTCTCCAATTCAAATAAACAAGGATACGTCCTTGATGCCCTGGAGCTACTAATAAACATACTAAACCTGCCCTACACAAAAAGGCTGGGTGACCAAAGCTAATTTGCCCCACCTAGACTGGAATGAAAACAAGAATGGGAAAATGCTCTGTAAAGACATTAAGTAGTTTCTCTAGCAAGACACCTGGACTTTAGTTTGCCCATGTGTGAACCTTGTTTTAAGCTATTTAATTTTTTAGTTGTAAATTCCTCCCTGACCTCCTTAATTTAGCCAAAACCATTTCTTTGCTTTCATGTTTCTTGCAACCAAAGATCCCTGGCTGAGATATTCCTGTGTGAATAAACTATTGCATGCCTGGGTAAGAACTGTCAGTTATCTTTTCCAGGTGTCTAATCAGGAAGAAACTGAGTGCTAAGAGCAGAATGTCCTTCCTGGAATATTCATTATATTCTCCCTATCTAACTGTCCCTTTCCAAATTACTTTTTCCCGTTACTATATGTGTTTATTTCCTTTATCACTGTCTGATTCTGTTTTATTTATTTTCCTCTGAGTATTGTGTCATTTTTTCCCTAAAATTTAAACTCCTCGAGGGCAGAAACATATTTATTCATCACTGTATCCTGAGAAAAAATGGTAATGTTTGGCATTTTGATTACCAGTAATTATTTTTGATGAATAAACAGACAACCAAGTGTGTGGCTGAATAAAACCTGTTCATAATCACATAGCTCCTGAGAGAAAGAGATTGAGTGTAAGCTAAAATAACCTGACTCTAATATGTGCTCTCGCCCCCTCTGCCAGATACACAGGCAGTTCAAAAGCAAGTAGATTGTGTGGTCGGGTGGTGGGTATGGACAGGAGCACACGTGCATGTGCGTGTGAATGTATGTGGGTACATGAGAGAAAGAAAGAAAGAAAGAATATTGAAAGTGAACGTATCTGCTTTGATTTGCTAACCTGGCAATGCTTATATTTAGTGCCAAGCTAAGGCATTTACTTAAAGGAAAACTGTTAATCTTTGCTTTATATTTGAGCTAGTAAAGCATTTTCATCCAAAATATTCATTAAGGTCACAAGTATCTTTTAGTTTAGTATAGCAGTTTTGGAAGTAGTGTTGTTATAAGTCTGTAGATGGCACAGAGACTCCCACTTGTAATATATAGCACAAGCTTTGTATTTTAGCACCTCTTCAGAGTAAATGTCATGGATTGTGGCTTTGGAAAGTATGGTGTTTCTTAGTTCCTGGGCAAACTTGAGCTATAAAATTGTTATTACCCTACTGTTGATTAAATGTCTATTCAATCTGAAATACACTACCATTAGGGGTTATATTAGATTCTTAATTCCTAATTTAATCCTTGCAACAGACATATGATGTAGACACAACTATGCCATTTTACAGATGATAAAACTGAGATTCAAAGAATTAAACAAATTACTTATCTGATGTCAGAGAGCTGGGATTCAGCATCAGACTGAGTTTTATTACTTCAAGCTCTTAACCACTTAACTGTATTTGGAACAAGAAGTTAAAACTCTTAATAAAGAGCATGATTTTTGTTAAACAGATTACTGAATATTAAACAATAAGTAAGAATCTGTATCTGTAATGGAATCAGCAAGGACTAGGAATTACAAAATGTAGGTTCTAGGTGCAGCTTTAAAACTGCCTTGTGACCTTAAGCAAGACACCCTTTGGTGTACTTGAAAAAGCACTGAAACAGGCTCCCACATACCTGCCCTAGCCTTGCCATTTCCTTTTCCGTTTCCTTGTACAAATCACTTTATTTATAATTGCTTCTGTTCCCTCACTGTAAGATGAGGAAAATAACATCAGACACATGTGGGAATGAAGAAAGGAAAATAATACATAGAGTGTGAGCTTTGAAAACTTCAGAATTCTCAGAGAATGCCAGGCATTAATATTTTTAGATAATGACTGCCTCCACACTTCACAGATGTCATTTTTTAAAGTACTGTTTTGTTTTTGTTTTTTTCTTATTGGCACAAGATATTATTGCTTTGTTGTTTCAACCCAAACCTCTATACCCAAGTTTTGTTTTGTTTTTATTTTTTGTTCTGGATTGGTAACTTTTACAAAGTTTTACAAAACTTTAACTTTACTTTAACTTTTACAAAGTTACCAATTGGTAGGTATTATGGTGATCTAGTGTTTTGCTTCCTTAACAGAAATTAGAATATGGTAGCGTGTTATCAGGTATTGGTGGTAGTGTCTCAGAAGATGGGTTTCATCAGGTTGGGGCTTGCAGTTTACTCATCTCATGTACTGTACCTGAACCACATCAGTTCCTTATCATTAGATTGACTGAGTCCATGAATACCTGATCCATAGCCTCTTAGGGTCTTAAATTCTTAACAATTGAAGATTAAAATAGAATCACCATTTAAGCATTTCTGAGAATTTTACTCAGACCTAGGAAATGTTGAATATCATGCCAAGATATTTCATAAACTTCTCAGTGTTGAATATCACTAGGTATCTCTTTTAGCTTTAGTGCCAGAAGACATACTAAGTTGATAGGTTGGCAGGCAGCATACCAGTTTTCTTCCTACTGAGAAAATCTACCTTTAGAAACTACCTATGGGAAACTGCCACACAGAAAATCATTGCCTTTTCGTGTGTGGTGTGTAGTCATTTATTTTCTTACTGTGAGTGCCTTGGTCCTTTCTTTTGGTGTATTGTGCATTTTGATTGCTAGCTGGTTCTGAGCTGTAGCTCAATCAGTAGATACCTTTCTAATGTCTTCTTTCTTAAAACCTATGTGGCTGCCTGCTGTCAGCTCAAGGTAATGCAGAACAGAACTGATATTCAAGGGAGGTGCCACCACATTTGAGTATCACTGATAAGAGACAATTGGTTACTTTAATGATTAGTTACTTTAATTTCCACAGAGGTTGACATATTTCATTATGCAAAATTATAAACATATTTTATATGAATTCCATGGTTCCTGAACTCATGTCATGGGAATTATAATTATTAATATGCAAGCCATGTGAAGGACTAATGAACTTATAATTTTGCTTGAATTAAAATTTAAGAGATTTCCTCAGGGGTCTTCTTTGGAGGTAGCACTATTCTCCCGGAAGAGTCTAAAAGCCTTTCAGATCTCTAACTCATCAGTTCCTATCTCCCTTAGAAAAAGGATTGCCTTTCTGATTGGATAGTGGGCCAGATCTAAGACATTTCTTCAATTCTGAGCCTATGGGATATAGTTATAATAGCAATAATCTAGTATATGAGAGAGATCAAAACCAGCTTCAGCTCTGCTCTTATTAGCTATGTGACTTCAGGCAAGGCATTTAATGTCTCTCTCATGTTTTATGTTTTTTAAAAATGAATGTAGTAATTCCTCTGAATCCTCATAATAATTAATTTATATCTCTCCTATAGGAGAATAAAGGAGTAGTAATATTAATTGAACATATTCAATATACAAACTTTATGCTAAACATTTTCATATCTGTTATTTAATCTACATGATAGAGTTTAATGCCATTATGCATCTGTTTATTGAGTTCAGTGAGAATCAGAGGTTAAGTACGTAGCTAAGATCAGAGAACTGGTCAGATAGTAAAGGAAAAATTCAAATCTAAATTCTCTAATACCTCTTCACCTACATTTCTTCAGTGTAATTTCATGACTCCAGAATATTTTACTTTCTACCTTACATTAAGTAAATAGACCATTCCTCCATTCAAAGTTATCCATTCTTACCCCCTGTAGGTACTGCTCTGAACCTTAGAGATGTAATATAAGGCTCATGTTACTGTTCTCATGGGACTTCCTTTTTTCCCAGTGGACTGAGAAGCTCTGGGAACAAAATAAGGTACAAATAAAAAGCTTTAGATAGCATATAAGACTAAATAAATGTTAAAATTTATTTATTTTTTGTGGGGGGCAGGGGAGTACCAGGGATTGAACTCAGCAGCACTAAACCACTGAGTCACATCCCCAGCCCTATTTTGTGTTTCATTTAGAGACAGGATCTCACTGCTTAGCACCCCATTGTTGCTGAGGCTGAGGCTGACTTTGAGCTCTGGATCCTCCTGCCTCAGTCTCCCTGGGCACTGGGATTTCAGGTGTGCCCCACCTCATCGGGCAAATTTATTTTTAATGCATGGGAATTTTCTCCTGGATTGGCTTCGGATAAATTTTAGTAAGAAACCCTTTTCTTTCCCCCTTATATTACAGCATTACGGTGTCTGGGTAAACTCTTCATATTAGTAAAAACATCAATCCAACAGTGAATGTTGCCTCTATTAACCTGGTAATAAAGAATCTAATGCAACACCTGGCATGATGAATGCACACCACAGAAGTTGTGATTATTCTGACCACTGATTTCTAAGGTTAAAGCCACATATGTGGTACATCTCTTTAGCTAATACAAAATGTAATGGTGAACAGAATACCTTGAAGGTCACCTATCTGAGGTTTTGTGGACTCCCTCTGAAAACATACAGAACTCACCCTATGCTATATGACACACGTCTAAGAACGCAAGAGTTGTTCATCATTTATTTCTGAACTTCTTTCAAAATAGTCTTCTCTTTGGGCAATTATGAGAACATGAAGCTGGATGAAAAAGTCATGAATCTTGTGGTTCAGAAGGTTGGTGTATTTTTTCAGCCAGAATGTTTCAGGGAACTCATCTCTTATGAAGAACCAGAGTAGACCCATCATCTGCACTGAACAGCATAGCTTAGATGCCTGGCAGTACTTGAGAGAGTAGAGGGTGAGTTTCTGGCCCCTGTTCATGTTCTGACCTGAGCCTTACCTGTAGACTCAGTTCCACTCCAGACATCAGTCAGCCTTGCTCACTCAAACAGATATGGTATGCAGTAGAGCTCTATCACCTACTGTACCCCGCATCTGCTTGAGTAAGCCAGGTTGAATCCCTGACTACACAGAGCTAGGGAGGTCACATAAGAAAAGAGGTCACTCCCACCCAGCTAAGAACGATTAATGCTAAAGTAGGGATAGGCACAGGGTATTGTGGAAGCACAGGGGAGGAGAACTTTACCCCATTTGAAGATGAACAGAATTTTCTCAAAATAAGTAATAACCAAGCTGTCATCATTAGTTTTGCTCATTCAATAAACATAAAATAAGTGTCTAGCAGCCATTCTTCAAGTAACTAATGGTACAGCAGTAAAACGAGCATGACTCAGTCCTTCTCCTTTGGAGGGGAGACGTGCCAAATATGATAAAAGTGGGGCTGGTTTTGAATGTTTTTGGGGAAAATAAAGCAGAAGGGGAAGGAAGGTTTGAACTCCTATTGGTAGGTGTGGCATATTAATGTTAGTTTGGTCAGATAAGGTCTCCCTAACTTTGAGATGATATTTTGAGACAAGACTGAAGAAATGAGATAGCAGGCCAACAAAATCTCTAGGCAGTGAGAACTAAAAGACCAAGAAACTAGAGACAGTAATAATTGAGTCAGAGGAACAGCAAGAGTAACCAAGGAAAGAGTAGAAGGAAATGGGGCCAGAGATAACCTGGGGGAAAGATTACATGAACCTCTCTTGGATATGATGGAACTTAAACAGAAAATGGTTGGGGGAATTTCAAGTAAAGGAGTGGCACAATTGTGTTGTTTTTAATGGATGTGTGTTTGTGTTTGTGTATGTGTGTTTTAATTATGGTAGAAATGGAGAAAAATGTGGGACATTAAATGATTTGGGAATTTTTCTCCAAACAATGCAAAACCTGAAGAGTTGTAAAAGGAAAAAGGACTGGAAATAGGTGAAATTAGGGGACAGGGAGACTCCTTTGGAAGCTGTTACAAATTAAGGTTGATTCCTAGACATGTTTAGGGACCCTCTTGGATACCCCCATCCATCACTCAATCACAGGGCTCTGCGTAACTTCCTCCTCTTCTGCTCATGGTCCTGGTTCTGCCACCCATTGTCTAGCATAGCTAAGGTTCATCCTTGGCTGGAATTGCTGCCTTCACCTAGCTCTAGTCCCTGAAACCAGCTAGTTTATCAGTTATCATCACTTCCTTTTCCCTCAGAAATTGCTCACACTGACCACCTGCCTCAACTGCAACTGACTGCTTGCCATGGTCCTGACTCTAAACTCTGTGTAAGTCTATTTCTAAACATGTACTTTATTCTCCTGGTCATGTCCCAGTGTTCAGGGTCTCAGGACTTCCTTTTGTGACCTGTCTCTGAGCAACCACTCTACTGAAGAAAATATT